>NC_054480.1:58117297-58739883 GCF_017639515.1 Carcharodon carcharias | reverse complement strand
TGTGAGTGGGGCAGTTAGAGTGTGTGAGCCTGTGATTGGGGCTTTTCGAGAGTTTGAGGCTTTGAATGGAGCATTTAGAGACTTTGAGGCTGTGAGTGGGTCAATTCGAGAGTGTGAGGCTGTAATTGGAGCAGTTTGACAGTGTGAGACTGTGCGTGGGTCAGTTTGAGACTGTGGGGCTGTGATTGGGGCTGTTAGAGAGTGTGAGACCGTGATTGGAGCAGTTAGACAGTGTGAGACTGTGAGTGGAGCAGTTAGACAGTGTGAGACTGTGAGTTGAGCAGTTAGAGAGTGTGAGGCTGTGAGTGGAGCAGTTAGAGAGTGTGAGACTGTGAGTGGAGCAGTTAGAGAGTGTGAGACTGTGAATGGAGCAGTTAGAGAGTATGAGGCTGTGATTGGAGCAGTTAGAATGTTTGAGGCTGTGATTGGAGCCATAAGAGTGTGTGAGGCTGTGATTGGAGCTGTAAGAGAGCATTTAGAGAGTGTGAGATTGAGTGGGGCAGTTAGAGAGTGTGAGGCAGTGAGTGGGGCAGTTAGAGAGTATGAGGCAGTGAGTGGGGCAGTTAGAGAGTGTGAGGCAGTGAGTGGGGCAGTTAGAGACTGTGAGGCTGTGAGTGGGGCAGTTAGAGAGTGTGAGACTGAGTGCAGCAGTTACAGACTGTCACGCTGTATGGAGCAGATAGAGAGTGTGAGGCTGTGAGTGGGTGGGTTTGAGAGTGTGAGGCTGTGAGTGGAGCAGTTAGAGAGTGTGAGGCTGAGTGTAGCAGTTAGAGAGTGTGAGACTGTGAGTGGAGCACTTTGATATTGTGAGACTGTGAGTGGAGCACTTTGATATTGTGAGACTGTGAGTGGAGCACTTTGATATTGTGAGACTGTGAGTGGAGCACTTTGATATTGTGAGACTGTGTGTGGAGCACTTTGATAGTGTGCGACTGTGAGTGGGGCACTTAGAGAATGTGAGGCTGTGATTGGGGCAGTTAGAAAGTGTGAAACTGTGATTGGAGCAGTTAGAGAGTGTGAGACTGTGATTGGAGCAGTTAGAGTGTGTGAGGCTGTGATTAGAGCAGTTAGAGAGTGTGAGAATGTGATTGGAGCAGTTAGAGTGTGAGGTTGTGAGTGGCACAGTTAGAGAGTGTGAGGCTGTGATTGGAGCAGTTTGACAGTGTGTGACTGTGGGTGGGGCAGTTTGAGAGTGTGGGGCTGTGACTGGAGCGGTTAGAGAGTGTGAGACGCTGAGTGGGGCAGTTAGGGTGTGTGAGACTGTGAGTGGGGCAGTTAGAGAGTGTCAAGCTGTGATTGGGGCAGGTAGAGAGTGTAAGACTGTGAGTAAGGCAATTAGATAGTTTGAGCCTGTGTGTGGGGCAGTTTGAGATTGTGAGGCTGTGAGATGGTCAGGTAGAGAGTGTGAGACTGTGACTGGGTCAGTAAGAGATTGTGAGGCTGTGAGTGGGGCAGTTAGAGATTGTGAGGCTGTGAGTGGGGCAGTTAGAGATTGTGAGGCTGTGAGTGGGGCAGTTAGAGAGTGTGAGGCTGTGAGTGGGGCAGTTAGAGATTGTGAGGCTGTGATTGGAGCAGGTAGAGAGTGTGAGACTGTGTTTGGAGCAGTTAGAAAGTGTGAAGCTGTGAGTGGGGTTATTAGAGTGAGTGAAATTATGATTGGAGCAGTTAGTGAGTTTGAGCTTGTGAGTGGGTCAGTTAGAGTGTGTGAGGCAGAACTTGGATCAGTAAGAGAGTGTGAGGCTGTGATTGGGGCAGTTAGAGAGTGAGAGGCTGTGAGTGGGTCAGTTAGAGAGTGGGAGGCTGAGATTAGAGCATTTAGAGAGTGTGAGACTGTGAGTGGAGCAGTTAGATAGTGTGACGCTGTGATTGGGGTAGTTAGAGAATGTGAGATGAGATTGGTGCAGTTAGGATGTTTGAGACCGTGATTGGAGCACTGAGAATTTGTGAGACTGTGATTGGAGCCGTTAGAGAGTGTGAGACTGTGAGTGGGGCTGTCAGAGAGTGTGAGGCTTTGATTGGGGCAGTTTGACAGTGTGAGACTGTGAGTGGTGCAGTTTGAGAGTGTGGGGCTGTGATTGGACCCGTAAGAGTCTTTGAGGCTATGAGTGGGGCAGGTAGAGAGTGTGAGACTCTGATTGGGGCATTTAGAGTGTGTGAGACTGTGATTGGAGCAGTTAGAAAGTGTGAGGCTGAGAGTGGGGTTATAAGAGTGTGTGAAATTATGATTGGAGCAGTTAGTGAGTTTGAGCTTGTGAGTGGGTCATTTAGAGAGTGTGAGGCTGTGATTGGAGCAGTTTGACAGTGTGAGACTGTGAGTGGGGCAGTTAGAGTGTGTGAGACTGTGAATGGGGCAGTTAGAGTGTGTGAGACTGTGAGTGGGGCAGTTTGAGTGTGTGAGGCTGTGTATGGGGCAGTTAGAGAGTGTCAAGCTGTGACTGGGGCAGGTAGAGAGTATAAGACTGTGAGTAAGGCAATTAGATAGTTTGAGACTGTGTGTGGGGCAGTTTGAGATTGTGAGGCTGTGAGATGGTCAGGTAGAGAGTGTGAGACTGTGACTGGGTCAGTAAGAGATTGTGAGGCTGTGAGTGGAGTAGTTAGAGATTGTGAGGCTGTGAGTGCGGCAGTTAGATATTGTGAGGCTGTGAGTGGGGCAGTTAGAGAGTGTGAGGCAGTGAGTGGGGCAGTTAGAGAGTGTGAGGCTGTGAGTGGGTGGGTTTGAGAGTGTGAGGCTGTGAGTGTAGCAGTTAGAGAGTGTGAGACTGTGAGTGGAGCACTTTGATATTGTGAGACTGTGAGTGGAGCACTTTGATATTGTGAGACTGTGAGTGGAGCACTTTGATATTGTGAGACTGTGAGTGGAGCACTTTGATATTGTGAGACTGTGAGTGGAGCACTTTGATATTGTGAGACTGTGAGTGGAGCACTTTGATATTGTGAGACTGTGAGTGGAGCACTTTGATATTGTGAGACTGTGAGTGGAGCACTTTGATATTGTGAGACTGTGAGTGGAGCACTTTGATATTGTGAGACTGTGAGTGGAGCACTTTGATATTGTGAGACTGTGAGTGGAGCACTTTGATATTGTGAGACTGTGAGTGGAGCACTTTGATATTGTGAGACTGTGAGTGGAGCACTTTGATATTGTGAGACTGTGAGTGGAGCACTTTGATATTGTGAGACTGTGAGTGGAGCACTTTGATATTGTGAGACTGTGAGTGGAGCACTTTGATATTGTGAGACTGTGAGTGGAGCACTTTGATATTGTGAGACTGTGAGTGGAGCACTTTGATATTGTGAGACTGTGAGTGGAGCACTTTGATATTGTGAGACTGTGAGTGGAGCACTTTGATATTGTGAGACTGTGAGTGGAGCACTTTGATATTGTGAGACTGTGAGTGGAGCACTTTGATATTGTGAGACTGTGAGTGGAGCACTTTGATATTGTGTGACTGTGAGTGGAGCACTTTGATATTGTGAGACTGTGAGTGGAGCACTTTGATATTGTGAGACTGTGAGTGGAGCACTTTGATATTGTGAGACTGTGAGTGGAGCACTTTGATATTGTGAGACTGTGAGTGGAGCACTTTGATATTGTGAGACTGTGAGTGGAGCACTTTGATATTGTGAGACTGTGAGTGGAGCACTTTGATATTGTGAGACTGTGAGTGGAGCACTTTGATATTGTGAGACTGTGAGTGGAGCACTTTGATAGTGTGCGACTGTGAGTGGGGCACTTTGATAGTGTGCGACTGTGAGTGGGGCACTTAGATAATGTGAGGCTGTGATTGGGGCAGTTAGAAAGTGTGAAACTGTGATTGGAGCAGAAAGAGAGTTTGAGGCTGTGAGTGGGTCAGTTAGAGAGCGTGAGGCTGTGACTGGGGCAATTAGAGATTTTGAGGCTGTGAGTGGGGCAGTTAGAGATTTTGAGTCTGTGAGTGGGGCAATTAGAGATTTTGAGTCTGTGAGTGGGGCAGTTAGAGATTTTGAGGCTGTGAGTGGGGCAGTCAGAGAGGGTGAGGCTGTGATTGGAGCAGTTAGAGAGTGTGAGGCTGTGATTGGAGCAGTTAGAGAGTGTGAGGCTGTGATTGGATCAGTTAGAGAGTGTGAGGCTGAGATTGGGGCAGCTAGAGAGTGTGAGGCTGTGATTAGAGCAGTTAGAGAGTGTGAAACTGTGATTGGAGCAGTTAGAGAGTGTGAGGTTGTGAGAGGAGCATTTAGAGACTGTGAGACTGTGAGTGGAGCTGTTTGAGTGTGTGCGGCTGTGACTGGAGCAGCTAGAGAGTGTGAGATTCTGAGTGAGGCCGTTAGAGATTGTGAGACTGCGATTGGAGCAGTTAGAGAGTGTGAGACTTTGAGTGGGGCAGGTAGAGATTTTGAGACTGTGAGTGGGGCAGTTAGAGAGTGTGAAGCTGTGATTAGGGCAGTTAGAGAGTTTGAGATGGTGATTAGAGCAGTTAGAGATTGTCAGGAGGCGAGTGGAGCAGTTAGAAAATGTGAGGCTGTGTTTGGAGCATTTTGCGAGTGTGAGGCTGTGGTTGGGGCGGTTTGAGAGTGTGGGACTGTGATTTTAGCAGGTAGAGAATGTGAGGCTGTGCGTGGGTCAGTTAGAGAGTGTGAGGCTGTGATTGGAGCACTTAGAGAGTGTGGGACTGTGATTTTAGCAGGTAGAGAATGTGAGGCTGTGCGTGGGTCAGTTAGAGAGTGTGAGGCTGTGATTGGAGCATTTAGAGAGTGTGAGAATGTGATTTTAGCAGGTAGAGAATGTGAGGATGTGCGTGGGTCAGTTAGCGAGTGTGAGGCTGTGATTGGAGCAATTTGACAGTGTGAGACAGTGAGTGGAGCAGTTTGAGAGTGTGGGGCTGTGATTGGAGCAGCTAAAGAGTGTGAGACTGTGAATGGAGCACTTCAAATGTTGGAGGCTGTGACTGGGGCAGTAAGAGAGTGTGAGGCTGTGATTGGGGCAGTGAGAGTGTGTGATGCTGTGATTGGGGCAGTAAGAGTGTTTGAGGATGTAATTGGGGCAGTTAGAGTGTGAGACTGTGAGTGGGGCAGTTAGAGTGTGTGAGCCTGTGATTGGGGCTTTTCGAGAGTTTGAGGCTTTGAATGGAGCATTTAGAGACTTTGAGGCTGTGAGTGGGTCAATTCGAGAGTGTGAGGCTGTAATTGGAGCAGTTTGACAGTGTGAGACTGTGCGTGGGTCAGTTTGAGACTGTGGGGCTGTGATTGGGGCTGTTAGAGAGTGTGAGACCGTGATTGGAGCAGTTAGACAGTGTGAGACTGTGAGTGGAGCAGTTAGACAGTGTGAGACTGTGAGTTGAGCAGTTAGAGAGTGTGAGGCTGTGAGTGGAGCAGTTAGAGAGTGTGAGACTGTGAGTGGAGCAGTTAGAGAGTGTGAGACTGTGAATGGAGCAGTTAGAGAGTATGAGGCTGTGATTGGAGCAGTTAGAATGTTTGAGGCTGTGATTGGAGCCATAAGAGTGTGTGAGGCTGTGATTGGAGCTGTAAGAGAGCATTTAGAGAGTGTGAGATTGAGTGGGGCAGTTAGAGAGTGTGAGGCAGTGAGTGGGGCAGTTAGAGAGTATGAGGCAGTGAGTGGGGCAGTTAGAGAGTGTGAGGCAGTGAGTGGGGCAGTTAGAGACTGTGAGGCTGTGAGTGGGGCAGTTAGAGAGTGTGAGACTGAGTGCAGCAGTTACAGACTGTCACGCTGTATGGAGCAGATAGAGAGTGTGAGGCTGTGAGTGGGTGGGTTTGAGAGTGTGAGGCTGTGAGTGGAGCAGTTAGAGAGTGTGAGGCTGAGTGTAGCAGTTAGAGAGTGTGAGACTGTGAGTGGAGCACTTTGATATTGTGAGACTGTGAGTGGAGCACTTTGATATTGTGAGACTGTGAGTGGAGCACTTTGATATTGTGAGACTGTGAGTGGAGCACTTTGATATTGTGAGACTGTGTGTGGAGCACTTTGATAGTGTGCGACTGTGAGTGGGGCACTTAGAGAATGTGAGGCTGTGATTGGGGCAGTTAGAAAGTGTGAAACTGTGATTGGAGCAGTTAGAGAGTGTGAGACTGTGATTGGAGCAGTTAGAGTGTGTGAGGCTGTGATTAGAGCAGTTAGAGAGTGTGAGAATGTGATTGGAGCAGTTAGAGTGTGAGGTTGTGAGTGGCACAGTTAGAGAGTGTGAGGCTGTGATTGGAGCAGTTTGACAGTGTGTGACTGTGGGTGGGGCAGTTTGAGAGTGTGGGGCTGTGACTGGAGCGGTTAGAGAGTGTGAGACGCTGAGTGGGGCAGTTAGGGTGTGTGAGACTGTGAGTGGGGCAGTTAGAGAGTGTCAAGCTGTGATTGGGGCAGGTAGAGAGTGTAAGACTGTGAGTAAGGCAATTAGATAGTTTGAGCCTGTGTGTGGGGCAGTTTGAGATTGTGAGGCTGTGAGATGGTCAGGTAGAGAGTGTGAGACTGTGACTGGGTCAGTAAGAGATTGTGAGGCTGTGAGTGGGGCAGTTAGAGATTGTGAGGCTGTGAGTGGGGCAGTTAGAGATTGTGAGGCTGTGAGTGGGGCAGTTAGAGAGTGTGAGGCTGTGAGTGGGGCAGTTAGAGATTGTGAGGCTGTGATTGGAGCAGGTAGAGAGTGTGAGACTGTGTTTGGAGCAGTTAGAAAGTGTGAAGCTGTGAGTGGGGTTATTAGAGTGAGTGAAATTATGATTGGAGCAGTTAGTGAGTTTGAGCTTGTGAGTGGGTCAGTTAGAGTGTGTGAGGCAGAACTTGGATCAGTAAGAGAGTGTGAGGCTGTGATTGGGGCAGTTAGAGAGTGAGAGGCTGTGAGTGGGTCAGTTAGAGAGTGGGAGGCTGAGATTAGAGCATTTAGAGAGTGTGAGACTGTGAGTGGAGCAGTTAGATAGTGTGACGCTGTGATTGGGGTAGTTAGAGAATGTGAGATGAGATTGGTGCAGTTAGGATGTTTGAGACCGTGATTGGAGCACTGAGAATTTGTGAGACTGTGATTGGAGCCGTTAGAGAGTGTGAGACTGTGAGTGGGGCTGTCAGAGAGTGTGAGGCTTTGATTGGGGCAGTTTGACAGTGTGAGACTGTGAGTGGTGCAGTTTGAGAGTGTGGGGCTGTGATTGGACCCGTAAGAGTCTTTGAGGCTATGAGTGGGGCAGGTAGAGAGTGTGAGACTCTGATTGGGGCATTTAGAGTGTGTGAGACTGTGATTGGAGCAGTTAGAAAGTGTGAGGCTGAGAGTGGGGTTATAAGAGTGTGTGAAATTATGATTGGAGCAGTTAGTGAGTTTGAGCTTGTGAGTGGGTCATTTAGAGAGTGTGAGGCTGTGATTGGAGCAGTTTGACAGTGTGAGACTGTGAGTGGGGCAGTTAGAGTGTGTGAGACTGTGAATGGGGCAGTTAGAGTGTGTGAGACTGTGAGTGGGGCAGTTTGAGTGTGTGAGGCTGTGTATGGGGCAGTTAGAGAGTGTCAAGCTGTGACTGGGGCAGGTAGAGAGTATAAGACTGTGAGTAAGGCAATTAGATAGTTTGAGACTGTGTGTGGGGCAGTTTGAGATTGTGAGGCTGTGAGATGGTCAGGTAGAGAGTGTGAGACTGTGACTGGGTCAGTAAGAGATTGTGAGGCTGTGAGTGGAGTAGTTAGAGATTGTGAGGCTGTGAGTGCGGCAGTTAGATATTGTGAGGCTGTGAGTGGGGCAGTTAGAGAGTGTGAGGCAGTGAGTGGGGCAGTTAGAGAGTGTGAGGCTGTGAGTGGGTGGGTTTGAGAGTGTGAGGCTGTGAGTGTAGCAGTTAGAGAGTGTGAGACTGTGAGTGGAGCACTTTGATATTGTGAGACTGTGAGTGGAGCACTCTGATATTGTGAGACTGTGAGTGGAGCACTCTGATATTGTGAGACTGTGAGTGGAGCACTTTGATATTGTGAGACTGTGAGTGGAGCACTTTGATATTGTGAGACTGTGAGTGGAGCACTTTGATATTGTGAGACTGTGAGTGGAGCACTTTGATATTGTGAGACTGTGAGTGGAGCACTTTGATATTGTGAGACTGTGAGTGGAGCACTTTGATATTGTGAGACTGTGAGTGGAGCACTTTGATATTGTGAGACTGTGAGTGGAGCACTTTGATATTGTGAGACTGTGAGTGGAGCACTTTGATATTGTGAGACTGTGAGTGGAGCACTTTGATATTGTGAGACTGTGAGTGGAGCACTTTGATATTGTGAGACTGTGAGTGGAGCACTTTGATATTGTGAGACTGTGAGTGGAGCACTTTGATATTGTGAGACTGTGAGTGGAGCACTTTGATATTGTGAGACTGTGAGTGGAGCACTTTGATATTGTGAGACTGTGAGTGGAGCACTTTGATAGTGTGCGACTGTGAGTGGGGCACTTTGATAGTGTGCGACTGTGAGTGGGGCACTTTGATAGTGTGCGACTGTGAGTGGGGCACTTAGATAATGTGAGGCTGTGATTGGGGCAGTTAGAAAGTGTGAAACTGTGATTGGAGCAGAAAGAGAGTTTGAGGCTGTGAGTGGGTCAGTTAGAGATTGTGAGGCTGTGATTGGAGCCGTTTGACAGTGTGAGACTGTGAGTGATGCAGTTTGAGAGTGTGGGGCTGTGAATGGCGCAGTTAGAGACTTTGAGGCTGTGAGTGGGTCAGTTAGAGAGTGTGAGGCTGTGATTGTGTCAGGTAGAGATTTTGAGGCTGTGAGTGGGGCAGTTAGATATTTTGAGGCTGTGACTGGGGCAATTAGAGATTTTGAGGCTGTGAGTGGGGCAGTTAGAGAGCGTGAGGCTGTGAGTGGGGCAGTTAGATATTTTGAGGCTGTGACTGGGGCAATTAGAGATTTTGAGGCTGTGAGTGGGGCAGTTAGAGAGCGTGAGGCTGTGACTGGGGCAATTAGAGATTTTGAGTCTGTGAGTGGGGCAGTTAGAGATTTTGAGTCTGTGAGTGGGGCAATTAGAGATTTTGAGTCTGTGAGTGGGGCAGTTAGAGATTTTGAGGCTGTGAGTGGGGCAGTCAGAGAGGGTGAGGCTGTGATTGGAGCAGTTAGAGAGTGTGAGGCTGTGATTGGAGCAGTTAGAGAGTGTGAGGCTGTGATTGGATCAGTTAGAGAGTGTGAGGCTGAGATTGGGGCAGCTAGAGAGTGTGAGGCTGTGATTAGAGCAGTTAGAGAGTGTGAAACTGTGATTGGAGCAGTTAGAGAGTGTGAGGTTGTGAGAGGAGCATTTAGAGACTGTGAGACTGTGAGTGGAGCTGTTTGAGTGTGTGCGGCTGTGACTGGAGCAGCTAGAGAGTGTGAGATTCTGAGTGAGGCCGTTAGAGATTGTGAGACTGCGATTGGAGCAGTTAGAGAGTGTGAGACTTTGAGTGGGGGAGGTAGAGATTTTGAGACTGTGAGTGGGGCAGTTAGAGAGTGTGAAGCTGTGATTAGGGCAGTTAGAGAGTTTGAGATGGTGATTAGAGCAGTTAGAGATTGTCAGGAGGCGAGTGGAGCAGTTAGAAAATGTGAGGCTGTGTTTGGAGCATTTTGCGAGTGTGAGGCTGTGGTTGGGGCAGTTTGAGAGTGTGGGACTGTGATTTTAGCAGGTAGAGAATGTGAGGCTGTGCGTGGGTCAGTTAGAGAGTGTGAGGCTGTGATTGGAGCACTTAGAGAGTGTGGGACTGTGATTTTAGCAGGTAGAGAATGTGAGGCTGTGCGTGGGTCAGTTAGAGAGTGTGAGGCTGTGATTGGAGCATTTAGAGAGTGTGAGAATGTGATTTTAGCAGGTAGAGAATGTGAGGATGTGCGTGGGTCAGTTAGCGAGTGTGAGGCTGTGATTGGAGCAATTTGACAGTGTGAGACAGTGAGTGGAGCAGTTTGAGAGTGTGGGTCTGTGATTGGTGCAGTTAGAGAGTGTGAGGCTGTGATTGGAGCAGCTAAAGTGTGTGAGACTGTGAATGGAGCACTTCAAATGTTTGAGGCTGTGACTGGGGCAGTAAGAGAGTGTGAGGCTGTGATTGGGGCAGTGAGAGTGTGTGATGCTGTGATTGGGGCAGTAAGAGTGTTTGAGGCTGTAATTGGGGCAGTTAGAGTGTGAGACTGTGAGTGGGGCAGTTAGAGTGTGTGAGCCTGTGATTGGGGCTTTTCGAGAGTTTGAGGCTTTGAATGGAGCATTTAGAGACTTTGAGGCTGTGAGTGGGTCAGTTCGAGAGTGTGAGGCTGTAATTGGAGCAGTTTGACAGTGTGAGACTGTGCGTGGGTCAGTTTGAGACTGTGGGGCTGTGATTGGGGCTGTTAGAGAGTGTGAGACCGTGATTGGAGCAGTTAGACAGTGTGAGACTGTGAGTGGAGCAGTTAGAGAGTGTGAGGCTGTGATTGGAGCATTTAGAGAGTGTGAGGCTGTGATTGGAGCAATTAGAGAGTGTGAGACTGTGAGTGGAGCAGTTAGAGAGTGTGAGACTGTGATTGGGGTAGTTAGAGAGTGCGAGACTGTGATTGGAGCAGTTAGAATGTTTGAGGCTGTGATTGGGGCAGTGAGAGTGTGTGATGCTGTGATTGGGGCAGTAAGAGTGTTTGAGGATGTAATTGGGGCAGTTAGAGTGTGAGACTGTGAGTGGGGCAGTTAGAGTGTGTGAGCCTGTGATTGGGGCTTTTCGAGAGTTTGAGGCTTTGAATGGAGCATTTAGAGACTTTGAGGCTGTGAGTGGGTCAATTCGAGAGTGTGAGGCTGTAATTGGAGCAGTTTGACAGTGTGAGACTGTGCGTGGGTCAGTTTGAGACTGTGGGGCTGTGATTGGAGCAGTTAGAGAGTGTGAGACCGTGATTGGAGCAGTTAGAGAGTTTGAGACTGTGATTGGAGCAGTTTGACGGTGTGAGACTGTGAGTGGGGCAATTTGAGAGTGTGAGGCTGTGACTGGAGCAGTTAGAGAGTGTGAGACTGTGAGTGGAGCAGTTAGAGAGTGTGAGACTGTGAGTGGAGCAGTTAGAGTGTGTGAGGCTGTGATTGGAGCAGTTAGAATGTTTGAGGCTGTGATTGGAGCCATAAGAGTGTGTGAGGCTGTGATTGGAGCTGTAAGAGAGCATTTAGAGAGTGTGAGATTGAGTGGGGCAGTTAGAGAGTGTGAGGCAGTGAGTGGGGCAGTTAGAGAGTATGAGGCAGTGAGTGGGGCAGTTAGAGAGTGTGAGGCAGTGAGTGGGGCAGTTAGAGACTGTGAGGCTGTGAGTGGGGCAGTTAGAGAGTGTGAGACTGAGTGCAGCAGTTACAGACTGTCACGCTGTATGGAGCAGATAGAGAGTGTGAGGCTGTGAGTGGGTGGGTTTGAGAGTGTGAGGCTGTGAGTGGAGCAGTTAGAGAGTGTGAGGCTGAGTGTAGCAGTTAGAGAGTGTGAGACTGTGAGTGGAGCACTTTGATATTGTGAGACTGTGAGTGGAGCACTTTGATATTGTGAGACTGTGAGTGGAGCACTTTGATATTGTGAGACTGTGAGTGGAGCACTTTGATATTGTGAGACTGTGTGTGGAGCACTTTGATAGTGTGCGACTGTGAGTGGGGCACTTAGAGAATGTGAGGCTGTGATTGGGGCAGTTAGAAAGTGTGAAACTGTGATTGGAGCAGTTAGAGAGTGTGAGACTGTGATTGGAGCAGTTAGAGTGTGTGAGGCTGTGATTAGAGCAGTTAGAGAGTGTGAGAATGTGATTGGAGCAGTTAGAGTGTGAGGTTGTGAGTGGCACAGTTAGAGAGTGTGAGGCTGTGATTGGAGCAGTTTGACAGTGTGTGACTGTGGGTGGGGCAGTTTGAGAGTGTGGGGCTGTGACTGGAGCGGTTAGAGAGTGTGAGACGCTGAGTGGGGCAGTTAGGGTGTGTGAGACTGTGAGTGGGGCAGTTAGAGAGTGTCAAGCTGTGATTGGGGCAGGTAGAGAGTGTAAGACTGTGAGTAAGGCAATTAGATAGTTTGAGCCTGTGTGTGGGGCAGTTTGAGATTGTGAGGCTGTGAGATGGTCAGGTAGAGAGTGTGAGACTGTGACTGGGTCAGTAAGAGATTGTGAGGCTGTGAGTGGGGCAGTTAGAGATTGTGAGGCTGTGAGTGGGGCAGTTAGAGATTGTGAGGCTGTGAGTGGGGCAGTTAGAGAGTGTGAGGCTGTGAGTGGGGCAGTTAGAGATTGTGAGGCTGTGATTGGAGCAGGTAGAGAGTGTGAGACTGTGTTTGGAGCAGTTAGAAAGTGTGAAGCTGTGAGTGGGGTTATTAGAGTGAGTGAAATTATGATTGGAGCAGTTAGTGAGTTTGAGCTTGTGAGTGGGTCAGTTAGAGTGTGTGAGGCTGAACTTGGATCAGTAAGAGAGTGTGAGGCTGTGATTGGGGCAGTTAGAGAGTGAGAGGCTGTGAGTGGGTCAGTTAGAGAGTGGGAGGCTGAGATTAGAGCATTTAGAGAGTGTGAGACTGTGAGTGGGGCAGTTAGAGAGTGTGAGGCTGTGAGTGGGGCAGTTAGAGAGTGTGAGACTGAGTGGAGCAGTTAGAGACTGTCACGCTGTATGGAGCAGAGAGAGAGTGTGAGGCTGTGAGTGGGTGGGTTTGAGAGTGTGAGGCTGTGAGTGTAGCAGTTAGAGAGTGTGAGACTGTGAGTGGAGCACTTTGATATTGTGAGACTGTGAGTGGAGCACTTTGATACTGTGAGACTGTGAGTGGAGCACTTTGATACTGTGAGACTGTGAGTGGAGCACTTTGATATTGTGAGACTGTGAGTGGAGCACTTTGATATTGTGAGACTGTGAGTGGAGCACTTTGATATTGTGAGACTGTGAGTGGAGCACTTTGATATTGTGAGACTGTGAGTGGAGCACTTTGATATTGTGAGACTGTGAGTGGAGCACTTTGATATTGTGAGACTGTGAGTGGAGCACTTTGATATTGTGAGACTGTGAGTGGAGCACTTTGATATTGTGAGACTGTGAGTGGAGCACTTTGATATTGTGAGACTGTGAGTGGAGCACTTTGATATTGTGAGACTGTGAGTGGAGCAGTTAGAGATTGTGAGGCTGTGAGTGGGGCAGTTAGAGAGGTGAGGCTGTGAGTGGGGCAGTTAGAGATTGTGAGGCTGTGAGTGGGGCAGTTAGAGAGGTGAGGCTGTGAGTGGGGCAGTTAGAGATTGTGAGGCTGTGAGTGGGGCAGTTAGAGAGGTGAGGCTGTGAGTGGGGCAGTTAGAGATTGTGAGGCTCTGATTTGAGCAGAGAGTGTGAGACTGCGTGGAGCAGTTAGAGATTGTCACGCTGAATGGAGCAGATAGAGAGTGTGAGGCTGTGAGTGGGTGGGTTTGAGAGTGTGAGGCTGTGATTGGGGCCGTTAGAAAGTGTGAGACTGTGAGTGGAGCAGTTAGAGGGTGTGAGACTGATTGGAGCAGTTAGAGAGTGTGAGACTGTGAGTGGAGCAGTTAGAAAGTGTGAGGCTGTGATTGGAGCAATTAGAGAGTGTGAGACTGTGAGTGGAGCAGTTAGAGAGTGTGAGACTGTGAATGGAGCAGTTAGAGAGTATGAGGCTGTGATTGGAGCAGTTAGAATGTGTGAGGCTGTGATTGGAGCTGTAAGAGAGCATTTAGAGAGTGTGAGATTGAGTGGGGCAGTTAGAGAGTGTGAGGCAGTGAGTGGGGCAGTTAGAGAGTATGAGGCAGTGAGTGGGGCAGTTAGAGAGTGTGAGGCAGTGAGTGGGGCAGTTAGAGACTGTGAGGCTGTGAGTGGGGCAGTTAGAGAGTGTGAGACTGAGTGCAGCAGTTACAGACTGTCACGCTGTATGGAGCAGATAGAGAGTGTGAGGCTGTGAGTGGGTGGGTTTGAGAGTGTGAGGCTGTGAGTGGAGCAGTTAGAGAGTGTGAGGCTGAGTGTAGCAGTTAGAGAGTGTGAGACTGTGAGTGGAGCACTTTGATATTGTGAGACTGTGAGTGGAGCACTTTGATATTGTGAGACTGTGAGTGGAGCACTTTGATATTGTGAGACTGTGAGTGGAGCACTTTGATATTGTGAGACTGTGTGTGGAGCACTTTGATAGTGTGCGACTGTGAGTGGGGCACTTAGAGAATGTGAGGCTGTGATTGGGGCAGTTAGAAAGTGTGAAACTGTGATTGGAGCAGTTAGAGAGTGTGAGACTGTGAGTGGGGCAGTTAGAGAGTGTGAGACTGTGAGTGGGGCAGTTAGAGAGTGTGAGGCTGTGATTGGGGCAGTTTGAGAGTGTGGGGCTGTGATTAGAGCATTTAGAGAGTGTGAGGTTGTGAGTGGGACAGTTAGAGAATGTGAGGCTGTGATTGGAGCATTTAGGTTGTGAGGCTGTGATTGGAGCATTTAGAGAGTGTGAGACTGTGATTGGAGCACTTTGAGAGTCTGAGGCTGTGATTGGGGCAGTTAGATAGTGTGAGGATGTGATTGGATCAGTTAGACAGTGTGAGGCTGTGATTAGAGCAGTTAGAGAGTGTGAGACTGTGATTGGAGCAGTTAGAGAGTGTGAGACTGTGATTGGAGCAGTTAGAGAGTGTGAGACTGTGATTGGAGCAGTTAGAGAGTGTGAGACTGTGATTGGAGCAGTTAGAGAGTGTGAGACTGTGATTGGAGCAGTTGGAGAGTGTGAGACTGTGATTGGAGCAGTTAGAGAGTGTGAGACTGTGATTGGAGCAGTTAGAGAGTGTGAGACTGTGATTGGAGCAGTTAGAGAGTGTGAGACTGTGAGTGGAGCAGTTTTAGAGTGTGAGACTGTGAGTGGAGCAGTTTGAGAGTGTGAGGCTGTGATTGGAGCAGTTAGAAAGTGTGAAGCTGTGAGTGGGGTTTTTCGAGTGAGTGAAATTATGATTGGAGCAGTTAGTGAGTTTGAGCTTGTGAGTGGGTCAGTTAGAGAGTGTGAGGCAGAACTTGGATCAGTAAGAGAGTGTCAGGCTGTGACTGGGGCAGCTAGAGAGTGTGAGGCTGTGATTGGAGCAGCTAGAGAGTGTGAAATAATGATTGGAGCAGTTAGTGTGTTTGAGCTTGTGAGTGGGTCAGTTAGAGAGTGTGATGCTGTGATTGGAGCAGTTTGACAGTGTGAGACTGTGAGTGGGGCAGTTTGAGTGTGTGGGGCTGTGACTGGAGCGGTTAGAGAGTGTGAGACTGTGAGTGGGGCAGTTAGAGAGTGTCAAGCTGTGATTGGGGCAGTTAGAGTGTGTAAGACTGTGACTAAGGCAATTAGATAGTTTGAGCCTGTGTGTGGGGCAGTTTGAGATTGTGAGGCTGTGAGATGGTCCGGTAGAGAGTGTGAGACTGTGACTGGGTCAGTGAGAGATTGTGATGCTGTGAGTGGAGCAGTTAGAGATTGTGAGGCTGTGAGTGGGGCAGTTAGAGAGGTGAGGCTGTGAGTGGGGCAGTTAGAGATTGTGAGGCTGTGAGTGGGGCAGTTAGAGAGGTGAGGCTGTGAGTGGGGCAGTTAGAGATTGTGAGGCTGTGAGTGGGGCAGTTAGAGAGGTGAGGCTGTGAGTGGGGCAGTTAGAGATTGTGAGGCTCTGATTTGAGCAGAGAGTGTGAGACTGCGTGGAGCAGTTAGAGATTGTCACGCTGAATGGAGCAGATAGAGAGTGTGAGGCTGTGAGTGGGTGGGTTTGAGAGTGTGAGGCTGTGATTGGGGCCGTTAGAAAGTGTGAGACTGTGAGTGGAGCAGTTAGAGGGTGTGAGACTGATTGGAGCAGTTAGAGAGTGTGAGACTGTGAGTGGAGCAGTTAGAAAGTGTGAAACTGTGATTGGAGCAGAAAGAGAGTTTGAGGCTGTGAGTGGGTCAGTTAGACAGTGTGAGGCTGTGATTGGGGCAGTTAGAGTGTGAGACTGTGATTGGGGCTGTTAGAGACTTTGAGGCTTTGAATGGGTCAGTTCGAGAGTGTGAGGCTGTAATTGGAGCAGTTTGACAGTGTGAGACTGTGCATGGGTCACTTTCAGACTGTGGGGCTGTGATTGGAGCAGTTAGAGAGTGTGAGACTGTGATTGGAGCAGTTAGAAAGTGTGAGGCTGCGAGTGGGGTTATTAGAGTGTGTGAAATTATGATTGAAGCAGTTAGTGAGTTTGAGCTTGTGAGTGGGTCAGTTAGAGAGTGTGAGGCAGAGCTTGGATCAGTTAGAGAGTGTGAGGCAGAGCTTGGATCAGTTTGAGAGTGTGAGGCTGTGATTGTAGCAGCTAGAGAGTGTGAGGCTGTGATTGGAGCAGTCAGAATGTGAGGCTGTGATTGGAGCAGTTAGAGAGTCTGAGACTGTGATTGGAGCAGTTAGAGTGTGTGAGGCTGTGATTGGGGCAATTTGATTGTCTGATGCTGTGATTGGGGCAGTTAGAGAGTGTGAGCTTGTGAGTGGCACAGTTAGAGATTGTGAGGCTGTGATTGGAGCAGTTAGAGATTGTGAGGCTGTGAGTGGGGCAGTTTGAGAGTGTGGGGCTGTGACTGGAGCGGTTAGAGAGTGTGAGACGCTGAGTGGGGCAGTTAGAGTGTGTGAGACTGTGAGTGGGGCAGTTAGAGAGTGTCAAGCTGTGATTGGGGCAGGTAGAGAGTGTAAGACTGTGAGTAAGGCAATTAGATAGTTTGAGCCTGTGTGTGGGGCAGTTTGAGATTGTGAGGCTGTGAGATGGTCAGATAGAGAGTGTGAGACTGTGACTGGGGCAGTTAGAGATTGTGAGGCTGTGAGTGGGGCAGTTAGAGATTGTGAGGCTGTGAGTGGGGCAGTTAGAGATTGTGAGGCTGTGAGTGGGGCAGTTAGAGATTGTGAGGCTGTGAGTGGGGCAGTTAGAGAGTGTGAGGCTGTGAGTGGGGCAGTTAGAGATTGTGAGGCTGTGATTGGAGCAGGTAGAGAGTGTGAGACTGTGAGTGGGGTTATTAGAGTGAGTGAAATTATGATTGGAGCAGTTAGTGAGTTTGAGCTTGTGAGTGGGTCAGTTAGAGTGTGTGAGGCTGAACTTGGATCAGTAAGAGAGTGTGAGGCTGTGATTGGGGCAGTTAGAGAGTGAGAGGCTGTGAGTGGGTCAGTTAGAGAGTGGGAGGCTGAGATTAGAGCATTTAGAGAGTGTGAGACTGTGAGTGGAGCAGTTAGATAGTGTGACGCTGTGATTGGGGTAGTTAGAGAATGTGAGATGAGATTGGTGCAGTTAGGATGTTTGAGACCGTGATTGGAGCACTGAGAGTTTGTGAGACTGTGATTGGAGCAGTTAGAGAGTGTGAGACTGTGAGTGGGGCTGTCAGAGAGTGTGAGGCTTTGATTGGGGCAGTTTGACAGTGTGAGACTGTGAGTGGTGCAGTTTGAGAGTGTGGGGCTGTGATTGGACCCGTAAGAGACTTTGAGGCTATGAATGGGGCAGGTAGAGAGTGTGAGACTCTGATTGGGGCATTTAGAGTGTGTGAGACTGTGATTGGAGCAGTTAGAAAGTGTGAGGCTGAGAGTGGGCTTATAAGAGTGTGTGAAATTATGATTGGAGCAGTTAGTGAGTTTGAGCTTGTGAGTGGGTCATTTAGAGAGTGTGAGGCTGTGATTGGAGCAGTTTGACAGTGTGAGACTGTGAGTGGGGCAGTTAGAGTGTGTGAGACTGTGAATGGGGCAGTTAGAGTGTGTGAGACTGTGAGTGGGGCAGTTTGAGTGTGTGAGGCTGTGTATGCGGCAGTTAGAGAGTGTCAAGCTGTGACTGGGGCAGGTAGAGAGTATAAGACTGTGAGTAAGGCAATTAGATAGTTTGAGGCTGTGTGTGGGGCAGTTTGAGATTGTGAGGCTGTGAGATGGTCAGATAGAGAGTGTGAGACTGTGACTGGGGCAGTTAGAGATTGTGAGGCTGTGAGTGGGGCAGTTAGAGATTGTGAGGCTGTGAGTGGGGCAGTTAGAGATTGTGAGGCTGTGAGTGGGGCAGTTAGAGAGTGTGAGGCTGTGAGTGGGGCAGTTAGAGATTGTGAGGCTGTGATTGGAGCAGGTAGAGAGTGTGAGACTGTGTTTGGAGCAGTTAGAAAGTGTGAAGCTGTGAGTGGGGTTATTAGAGTGAGTGAAATTATGATTGGAGCAGTTAGTGAGTTTGAGCTTGTGAGTGGGTCAGTTAGAGTGTGTGAGGCTGAACTTGGATCAGTAAGAGAGTGTGAGGCTGTGATTGGGGCAGTTAGAGAGTGAGAGGCTGTGAGTGGGTCAGTTAGAGAGTGGGAGGCTGAGATTAGAGCATTTAGAGAGTGTGAGACTGTGAGTGGGGCAGTTAGAGAGTGTGAGGCTGTGAGTGGGGCAGTTAGAGAGTGTGAGACTGAGTGGAGCAGTTAGAGACTGTCACGCTGTATGGAGCAGAGAGAGAGTGTGAGGCTGTGAGTGGGTGGGTTTGAGAGTGTGAGGCTGTGAGTGTAGCAGTTAGAGAGTGTGAGACTGTGAGTGGAGCACTTTGATATTGTGAGACTGTGAGTGGAGCACTTTGATACTGTGAGACTGTGAGTGGAGCACTTTGATACTGTGAGACTGTGAGTGGAGCACTTTGATATTGTGAGACTGTGAGTGGAGCACTTTGATATTGTGAGACTGTGAGTGGAGCACTTTGATATTGTGAGACTGTGAGTGGAGCACTTTGATATTGTGAGACTGTGAGTGGAGCACTTTGATATTGTGAGACTGTGAGTGGAGCACTTTGATATTGTGAGACTGTGAGTGGAGCACTTTGATATTGTGAGACTGTGAGTGGAGCACTTTGATATTGTGAGACTGTGAGTGGAGCACTTTGATATTGTGAGACTGTGAGTGGAGCACTTTGATATTGTGAGACTGTGAGTGGAGCACTTTGATATTGTGAGACTGTGAGTGGAGCACTTTGATATTGTGAGACTGTGAGTGGAGCACTTTGATATTGTGAGACTGTGAGTGGAGCACTTTGATATTGTGAGACTGTGAGTGGAGCACTTTGATATTGTGAGACTGTGAGTGGAGCACTTTGATATTGTGAGACTGTGAGTGGAGCACTTTGATATTGTGAGACTGTGAGTGGAGCACTTTGATATTGTGAGACTGTGAGTGGAGCACTTTGATATTGTGAGACTGTGAGTGGAGCACTTTGATAGTGTGCGACTGTGAGTGGAGCACTTTGATATTGTGCGACTGTGAGTGGGGCACTTTGATAGTGTGCGACTGTGAGTGGGGCACTTTGATAGTGTGCGACTGTGAGTGGGGCACTTTGATAGTGTGCGACTGTGAGTGGGGCACTTTGATAGTGTGTGACTGTGAGTGGGGCACTTTGATAGTGTGTGACTGTGAGTGGGGCACTTAGAGAATGTGAGGCTGTGATTGGGGCAGTTAGAAAGTGTGAAACTGTGATTGGAGCAGAAAGAGAGTTTGAGGCTGTGAGTGGGTCAGTTAGAGATTGTGAGGCTGTGATTGGAGCCGTTTGACAGTTTGAGACTGTGAGTGATGCAGTTTGAGAGTGTAGGGCTGTGAATGGAGCAGTTAGAGACTTTGAGGCTGTGAGTGGGTCAGTTAGAGAGTGTGAGGCTGTGATTGTGTCAGGTAGAGATTTTGAGGCTGTGAGTGGGGCAGTTAGATATTTTGAGGCTGTGAGTGGGGCAATTAGAGATTTTGAGGCTGTGAGTGGGGCAGTTAGAGAGCGTGAGGCTGTGAGTGGGGCAGTTAGATATTTTGAGGCTGTGACTGGGGCAATTAGAGATTTTGAGGCAGTGAGTGGGGCAGTTAGAGAGCGTGAGGCTGTGACTGGGGCAATTAGAGATTTTGAGGCTGTGAGTGGTGCAATTAGAGATTTTGAGTCTGTGAGTGGGGCAATTAGAGATTTTGAGGCTGTGAGTGGGGCAGTTAGAGATTTTGAGGCTGTGAGTGGGGCAGTCAGATAGGGTGAGGCTGTGATTGGAGCAGTTAGAATGTTTGAGGCTGTGATTGGGGCATTAAGAGAGTGATGCTGTGATTGGGGCAGTAAGAGAGTGTGAGGCTGTGATTGGGGCAGTTAGAGTGTTTGAGTCTGATTGGGGCTGTTAGAGAGTGTGAGGCTGTGAATGGAGCATTTAGAGAAAATGAGGCTGTGAGTGGGTCAGTGCGAGTGTGTGAGGCTGTAATTGGAGCAATTTGACAGTGCGAGACTGTGAGTGGGTCAGTTTGAGACTGTGGGGCTGTGATTGGGGCAGTTAGAGAGTGTGAGACTGTGATTGGAGCAGTTAGAAAGTGTGAGGCTGCGAGTGGGGTTATTAGAGTGTGTGAAATTATGATTGGATCAGTTAGAGAGTGTGAGACTGTGAGTGGAGCAGTTAGAGAATGTGAGGCTGTGAGTGGGGCAGTTAGAGAATGTGAGGCTGTGATTGGGTCAGTTAGAGAGTGTGAGGCTGTGATTGGAGCATTTACAGAGTGTGAGACTGTGAGTGGAGCAGTTAGAGAGTGTGAGACTCTGAGTGGGGCAGTTAGAGAATGTGAGGCTGTGATTGGGTCAGTTAGAGAGTGTGAAACTTTGATTGGAGCAGTTAGCGAGTTTGAGGCTGTTAGTGGTTCAGTAAGAGTGTGTGAGGCTGTGATTGGAGCAGTTAGAGAGTCTGAGACTGTAATTGGAGCAGTTAGATTGTGTGAGGCTGTGATTGGGGCACTTTGATTGTCTGATGCTGTGATTGGGGCAGTTAGAGAGTGTGAGGCTGTGATTATAGCAGTTAGAGAGTGTGAGACTGTGAGTGGGGCAGTTTGAGAGTGTGAGGCTGTGATTGGGGCAGTTTGACAGTGTGAGACTTTGAGTGGGGCAGTTAGAGAGTGTGAGACTGTGATTGGGGCATTTAGAGTATGTGAGACTGTGATTGTAGCAGTTAGAAAGTGTGAGGCTGCGAGTGGGGTTATAGGAGTGTGTGAAATAATGATTGGAGCAGTTAGTGAGTTTGAGCTTGTGAGTGGGTCAGTTAGAGACTGTGAGGCTGTGATTGGAGCAGTTTGACAGTGTGAGACTGTGAGTGGGGCAGTTTGAGAGTGTGGGGCTGTGACTGGAGCGGTTAGAGAGTGTGAGACTGTGAGTGGGGCAGTTAGAGAGTGTCAAGCTGTGATTGGGGCAGGTAGAGAGTGTAAGACTGTGAGTAAGGCAATTAGATAGTTTGAGCCTGTGTGTGGGGCAGTTTGAGATTGTGAGGCTGTGAGTGCGGCAGTTAGAGATTGTGAGGCTGTGAGTGGGGCATTTAGAGAGTGTGAGGCAGTGAGTGGGGCAGTTAGAGAGTGTGAGGCAGTGAGTGGGGCAGTTAGAGAGTGTGAGGCAGTGAGTGGGGCAGTTAGAGAGTGTGAGGCAGTGAGTGGGGCAGTTAGAGAGTGTGAGGCAGTGAGTGGGGCAGTTAGAGAGTGTGAGGCAGTGAGTGGGGCAGTTAGAGAGTGTGAGGCTGTGAGTGGAGCAGTGAGAGATTGTGAGACTGTGATTGGGGCAGTTAGAGAGTGTGAGGCTGTGATTGGTGCAGTTAGAGAGTGTCACGCTGTCTGGAGCAGTTAGAGAGTGTGAGGCTGTGAGTGGGGCAATTAGAGAGTTTGAGGCTGTGAGTGGGTCATAGAGACTATGAGGCTGAGTTTGGAGCATTTAGAAAGTCTGAGGCTGTGAGTGGAGAACTTTGATAGTGTGAGGCTGTGATTGGGGCAGTTAGAGAGTGTGAAACTGTGATTGGAGCCGCTTGACAGTGTGAGGCTGTGAGTGGGGCAGTTTCACAGTGTGAGACTGTGAGTGGGGCAGTTAGAAAGTGTGCAACTGTGAGTGGGGCAGTTAGAGAATGTGAGGCTGTGATTAGGGCAGTTAGAGTGTGTGAGGCTATGAGTGGGGCAGTTAGAGAGTGTGAGACTGAGTGGGGCAGCTTGAGAGTGTGAGACTGTGAGTGGGGCAGCTTGAGAGTGTGAGACTGTGAGTGGGGCAGCTTGAGAGTGTGAGACTGTGAGTGGGGCAGCTTGAGAGTGTGAGACTGTGAGTGGGGCAGCTTGAGAGTGTGAGACTGTGAGTGGGGCAGCTTGAGAGTGTGAGACTGTGAGTGGGGCAGCTTGAGAGTGTGAGACTGTGAGTGGGGTGCCTGAGAGTGTGAGACTGTGAGTGGGGCAGCTTGAGAGTGTGAGACTGAGTGGGGCAGCTTGAAAGTGTGAGACTGTGAGTGGGGCAGCTTGAAAGTGTGAGACTGTGAGTGGGGCAGCTTGAGAGTGTGAGACTGTGAATGGTGCAGCTTGAGAGTGTGAGACTGTGAGTGGTGCAGCTTGAGAGTGTGAGACTGTGAGTGGGGCAGCTTGAGAGTGTGAGACTGTGAGTGGGGCAGTTTGAGAGTGTGAGTGGGGCAGTTTGAGATTGTGAGACTGTGAGTGGGGCAGTTTGAGATTGTGAGACTGTGAGTGGGGCAGTTTGAGATTGTGAGACTGTGAGTGGGGCAGTTTGAGATTGTGAGACTGTGAGTGGGGCAGTTTGAGAGTGTGAGACTGTGAGTGGGGCAGCTTGAGAGTGTGAGACTGTGAGTGGGGTGCCTGAGAGTGTGAGACTGTGAGTGGGGCAGCTTGAGAGTGTGAGACTGTGAGTGGGGCAGCTTGAGAGTGTGAGACTGTGAGTGGGGCAGCTTGAGAGTGTGAGACTGTGAGTGGTGCAGCTTGAGAGTGTGAGACTGTGAGTGGTGCAGCTTGAGAGTGTGAGACTGTGAGTGGTGCAGCTTGAGAGTGTGAGACTGTGAGTGGGGCAGTTTGAGATTGTGAGACTGTGAGTGGGGCAGTTTGAGATTGTGAGACTGTGAGTGGGGCAGTTTGAGATTGTGAGACTGTGAGTGGGGCAGTTTGAGATTGTGAGACTGTGAGTGGGGCAGTTTGAGATTGTGAGACTGTGAGTGGGGCAGTTTGTGATTGTGAGACTGTGAGTGGGGCAGCTTGAGAGTGTGAGACTGTGAGTGGATCAGCTTGTGAGTGTGAGACTGTGAGTAGGTCAGTTAGAGCATGTCAGACTGTGTCTGGGGCAGTTAGAGAGTGAGGCTGTGATTGGGGCAGTTAGAGAGTGTGAGGCTGTGATTGGGGCAGTTAGAGAGTGTGAGGCTGTGATTGGGGCAGTTAGAGAGTGTGAGGCTGTGATTGGGGCAGTTAGAGAGTGTGAGACTGTGATTGGGGCAGTTAGAGAGTGTGAGACTGTGATTGGGGCAGTTAGAGAGTGTGAGACTGTGATTGGGGCAGTTAGAGAGTGTGAGACTGTGATTGGGGCAGTTAGAGAGTGTGAGACTGTGATTGGGGCAGGTAGAGAGTGTGAGACTGTGATTGGAGCAGTTAGAGAGTTTGAGGCTGTGAGTAGGGCAATTAGATAGTTTGAGTCTGTTTGTGGGGCAGTTTGAGATTGTGAGGCTCTGAGTTGGTCACGTAGAGAGTGTGAGATTGAGAGTGGGGCAGTTAGAGATTGTGAGGTTGTGAGTTGGGCAGTTAGAGATTGTGAGGCTTTCAGTGGGACCGTTAGAGATTGTGAGGCTGTGAGTGGAGCAGATAGAGAGTGTGAGGCTGTGATTGGTGCAGTTAGAGAGTGTCACGCTGACTGGAGCAGTTAGAGAGTGTGAGGCTGTGAGTGGGGCAATTAGAGAGTTTGAGGCTGTGAGTGGGTCAGTTTGAGATTGTGAGGCTGTGATTGGGGCAGCTTGAGAGTGTGAGACTGTGATTGGGGCAGCTTGAGAGTGTGAGACTGTGATTGGGGCAGCTTGAGAGTGTGAGACTGATTGGGGCAGCTTGAGAGTGTGAGACTGTGATTGGGCAGCTTGAGAGTGTGAGAATGTGATTGGGGCAGCTTGAGAGTGTGAGACTGTGATTGGGGCAGCTTGAGAGTGTGAGACTGTGATTGGGGCAGCTTGAGAGTGTGAGACAGTGATTGGGGCAGCTTGAGAGTGTGAGACAGTGATTGGGGCAGCTTGAGAGTGTGAGACAGTGATTGGGGCAACTTGAGAGTGTGAGACTGTGATTGGGGCAGCTTGAGAGTGTGAGACTGTGATTGGGGCAGCTTGAGAGTGTGAGACTGTGATTGGGGCAGCTTGAGAGTGTGAGACTGTGATTGGGGCAGCTTGAGAGTGTGAGACTGTGATTGGGGCAGCTTGAGAGTGTGAGACTGTGATTGGGGCAGCTTGAGAGTGTGAGACTGTGATTGGGGCAGCTTGAGAGTGTGAGCCTGCGATTGGGTCAGCATGTGAGCGTGAGACTGTGAGTAGGTCAGTTAGAGCATGTGAGACTGTGACTGGGGCAGTTAGAGAGTGTGAGGCTGTGAGTGGGTCAGTTTCAGATTGTGAGGGTATGATTGGAGACATTTGACAGTGTGAGACTGTGGGTGGAGCAGGTTGAGACTTTGAGTCTGTGACTGTGGCAGTTAGAGTGTTTGAGGATGTGAGTAGGGCAATTGGATAGTTTGAGGCTGTTTGTGGGGCAGTTAGAGATTGTGAGGCTGTGAGTTGGTCAGGTAGAGAGTGTGAGACTGAGTGGGGCAGTTAGAGAGTGTGAGACTGTGAGTGGGGCATTTAGAGAGTGGGAGACTGTGATTGGGGAAGGTAGAGAGTGTGAGGCTGTGATTGGGGAAGTAAGAGATTGTGAGGTTGTGAGTTGGGCAGTTAGAGATTGTGAGGCTGTGAGTGGGACAGTTAGAGATTGCGAGGCTGTGAGTGGAGCAGTTAGAGAGTGTGAGGTTTTGATTGGTGCAGTTAGAGAGTGTCACGCTGTCTGGAGCAGTTAGAGAGTGTGAGGCTGTGAGTGGGGCAATTGGATAGTTTGAGGCTGTTTGTGGGGCAGTTAGAGATTGTGAGGCTATGAGTGGGGCAGTTAAAGAGTGTGAGGCTGTGATTGGGGCAGCAAGAGATTGTGAGGCTGTGAGTGGGACAGTTAGAGATTGCGAGGCTGTGACTGGAGCAGTTAGAGAGTGTGAGGCTTTGATTGGTGCAGTTAGAGAGTGTCACGCTGTCTGGAGCAGTTAGAGAGTGTGAGGCTGTGAGTGGGGCAATTAGAGAGTTTGAGGCTGTGAGTGGGTCAGTTTGAGATTGTGAGAATGTGATTGGCGCTGTTAGAGAGTGTGAGACTGTGAGTGGTGCAGCTTGAGAGTGTGAGACTGTGAGTGGTGCAGCTTGAGAGTGTGAGACTGTGAGTGGTGCAGCTTGAGAGTGTGAGACTGTGAGTGGTGCAGCTTGAGAGTGTGAGACTGTGAGTGGTGCAGCTTGAGAGTGTGAGACTGTGAGTGGTGCAGCTTGAGAGTGTGAGACTGTGAGTGGTGCAGCTTGAGAGTGTGAGACTGTGAGTGGTGCAGCTTGAGAGTGAGACTGTGAGTGGTGCAGTTTGAGAGTGTGAGACTGTGAGTGGTGCAGCTTGAGAGTGTGAGACTGAGTGGTGCAGCTTGAGAGTGTGAGACTGAGTGGTGCAGCTTGAGAGTGTGAGACTGTGAGTGGTGCAGCTTGAGAGTGTGAGACTGTGAGTGGTGCAGCTTGAGAGTGTGAGACTGTGAGTGGTGCAGCTTGAGAGTGTGAGACTGTGAGTGGTGCAGCTTGAGAGTGTGAGACTGTGAGTGGTGCAGCTTGAGAGTGTGAGACTGTGAGTGGTGCAGCTTGAGAGTGTGAGACTGTGAGTGGTGCAGCTTGAGAGTGTGAGACTGTGAGTGGTGCAGCTTGAGAGTGTGAGACTGTGAGTGGTGCAGCTTGAGAGTGTGAGACTGTGAGTGGTGCAGCTTGAGAGTGTGAGACTGTGAGTGGTGCAGCTTGAGAGTGTGAGACTGTGAGTGGTGCAGCTTGAGAGTGTGAGACTGTGAGTGGTGCAGCTTGAGAGTGTGAGACTGTGAGTGGTGCAGCTTGAGAGTGTGAGACTGTGAGTGGTGCAGCTTGAGAGTGAGACTGTGAGTGGTGCAGCTTGAGAGTGTGAGACTGTGAGTGGTGCAGCTTGAGAGTGTGAGACTGTGAGTGGTGCAGCTTGAGAGTGTGAGACTGTGAGTGGTGCAGCTTGAGAAGTGTGAGACTGTGAGAGGTGCAGCTTGAGAGTGTGAGCATACTGTGAGGGTGCAGCTTGAAGGAGGTGTGAGACTGTGAAGTGGTGCAGCTTGAGAGTGTGTAGACTGTGAGTGGTGCAGCTTGAGAGTGTGAGACTGTGAGTGGTGCAGCTTGAGAGTGTGAGACTGTGAGTGGTGCAGCTTGAGAGTGTGAGACTGTGAGTGGTGCAGCTTGGAGTGTGAGACTGTGAGTGGTGCAGCTTGAGAGTGTGAGACTGTGAGTGGTGCAGCTTGAGAGTGTGAGACTGTGAGTGGTGCAGCTTGAGAGTGTGGACTGTGAGTGGTGCAGTTGGAGAGTGTGAGACTGTGAGTGTGCAGCTTGAGAGTGTGAGACTGTGAGTGTGGCAGCTTGAGAGTGTGAGACTGGAGTGGTGCAGCTTGAGAGTGTGAGACTGTGAGTGGTGCAGCTTGAGAGTGTAGACTGTGAGTGGTGCAGCTTGTGAGTGTGAGACTGTGAGTGGTGCAGCTTGAGAGTGTGAGACTGTGAGTGGTGCAGCTTGAGAGTGTGAGACTGTGAGTGGTGCAGCTTGAGAGTGTGAGACTGTGAGTGGTGCAGCTTGAGAGTGTGAGACTGTGAGTGGTGCAGCTTGAGAGTGTGAGACTGTGAGTGGTGCAGCTTGAGAGTGTGAGACTGTGAGTGGTGCAGCTTGAGAGTGTGAGACTGTGAGTGGTGCAGCTTGAGAGTGTGAGACTGTGAGTGGTGCAGCTTGAGAGTGTGAGACTGTGAGTGGTGCAGCTTGAGAGTGTGAGACTGTGAGTGGTGCAGCTTGAGAGTGTGAGACTGTGAGTGGTGCAGCTTGAGAGTGTGAGACTGTGAGTGGTGCAGCTTGAGAGTGTGAGACTGTGAGTGGTGCAGCTTGAGAGTGTGAGACTGTGAGTGGTGCAGCTTGAGAGTGTGAGACTGTGAGTGGTGCAGCTTGAGAGTGTGAGACTGTGAGTGGTGCAGCTTGAGAGTGTGAGACTGTGAGTGGTGCAGCTTGAGAGTGTGAGACTGTGAGTGGTGCAGCTTGAGAGTGTGAGACTGTGAGTGGTGCAGCTTGAGAGTGTGAGACTGTGAGTGGTGCAGCTTGAGAGTGTGAGACTGTGAGTGGTGCAGCTTGAGAGTGTGAGACTGTGAGTGGTGCAGCTTGAGAGTGTGAGACTGTGAGTGGTGCAGCTTGAGAGTGTGAGACTGTGAGTGGTGCAGCTTGAGAGTGTGAGACTGTGAGTGGTGCAGCTTGAGAGTGTGAGACTGTGAGTGGTGCAGCTTGAGAGTGTGAGACTGTGAGTGGTGCAGCTTGAGAGTGTGAGACTGTGAGTGGTGCAGCTTGAGAGTGTGAGACTGTGAGTGGTGCAGCTTGAGAGTGTGAGACTGTGAGTGGTGCAGCTTGAGAGTGTGAGACTGTGAGTGGTGCAGCTTGAGAGTGTGAGACTGTGAGTGGTGCAGCTTGAGAGTGTGAGACTGTGAGTGGTGCAGCTTGAGAGTGTGAGACTGTGAGTGGTGCAGCTTGAGAGTGTGAGACTGTGAGTGGTGCAGGCTTGAGAGTGTGAGACTGTGAGTGGTGCAGCTTGAGAGTGTGAGACTGTGAGTGGTGCAGCTTGAGAGTGTGAGACTGTGAGTGGTGCAGCTTGAGAGTGTGAGACTGTGAGTGGTGCAGCTTGAGAGTGTGAGACTGTGAGTGGTGCAGCTTGAGAGTGTGAGACTGTGAGTGGTGCAGCTTGAGAGTGTGAGACTGTGAGTGGTGCAGCTTGAGAGTGTGAGACTGTGAGTGGTGCAGCTTGAGAGTGTGAGACTGTGAGTGGTGGCAGCTTGAGAGTGTGAGACTGTGAGTGGTGCAGAATGAGAGTGTGAGACTGTGAGTGGTGCAGCTTGAGAGTGTGAGACTGTGAGTAGGTCAGTTAGAGCATGTGAGACTGTGACTGGGGCAGTTAGAAAGTGTGCAACTGTGAGTGGGGCTGGTGGAGAGTCTGAAACTGTGATTTTAGCAGTTGGAGAGTGTGAGGCTGTGATTAGGGCAGTTAGAGATTGTGAGGCTGTGAGTGGGACAGTTAGAGATTGCGAGGCTGTGAGTGGAGCAGTTAGAGAATGTGAGGCTTTGATTGGTGCAGTTAGAGAGTATCACACTGTCTGGAGCAGTTAGAGAGTGTGAGACTGTGAGTGGTGCAGCTTGAGAGTGTGAGACTGTGAGTGGTGCAGATTGAGAGTGTGAGACTGTGAGTGGTGCAGCTTGAGAGTGTGAGACTGTGAGTAGGTCAGTTAGAGCATGTGAGACTGTGACTGGGGCAGTTAGAAAGTGTGCAACTGTGAGTGGGGCTGTTGGAGAGTCTGAAACTGTGATTTTAGCAGTTGGAGAGTGTGAGGCTGTGATTAGGGCAGTTAGAGATTGTGAGGCTGTGAGTGGGACAGTTAGAGATTGCGAGGCTGTGAGTGGAGCAGTTAGAGAATGTGAGGCTTTGATTGGTGCAGTTAGAGAGTATCACACTGTCTGGAGCAGTTAGAGAGTGTGAGACTGTGAGTGGTGCAGCTTGAGAGTGTGAGACTGTGAGTGCTGCAGCTTGAGAGTGTGAGACTGTGAGTGGTGCAGCTTGAGAGTGTGAGACTGTGAGTGGTGCAGCTTGAGAGTGTGAGACTGTGAGTGGTGCAGCTTGAGAGTGTGAGACTGTGAGTGGTGCAGCTTGAGAGTGTGAGACTGTGAGTGGTGCAGCTTGAGAGTGTGAGACTGTGAGTGGTGCAGCTTGAGAGTGTGAGACTGTGAGTGGTGCAGCTTGAGAGTGTGGGACTGTGAGTAGGTCAGTTAGAGCATGTGAGACTGTGACTGGGGCAGTTAGAAAGTGTGCAACTGTGAGTGGGGCAGTTGGAGAATTTGAGGCTGTGATTGGGGCAGTTGGAGAGTCTGAAACTGTGATTTTAGCAGTTGGAGAGTGTGAGGCTGTGATTAGGGCAGTTAGAGATTGTGAGGCTGTGAGTGGGACAGTTAGAGATTGCGAGGCTGTGAGTGGAGCAGTTAGAGAATGTGAGGCTTTGATTGGTGCAGTTAGAGAGTATCACACTGTCTGGAGCAGTTAGAGAGTGTGAGACTGTGAGTGGTGCAGCTTGAGAGTGTGAGACTGTGAGTGCTGCAGCTTGAGAGTGTGAGACTGTGAGTGGTGCAGCTTGAGAGTGTGAGACTGTGAGTGGTGCAGCTTGAGAGTGTGAGACTGTGAGTGGTGCAGCTTGAGAGTGTGAGACTGTGAGTGGTGCAGCTTGAGAGTGTGAGACTGTGAGTAGGTCAGTTAGAGCATGTGAGACTGTGACTGGGGCAGTTAGAAAGTGTGCAACTGTGAGTGGGGCAGTTAGAGAATTTGAGGCTGTGATTGGGGCAGTTGGAGAGTCTGAAACTGTGATTTTAGCAGTTGGAGAGTGTGAGGCTGTGATTAGGGCAGTTAGAGATTGTGAGGCTGTGAGTGGGACAGTTAGAGATTGCGAGGCTGTGAGTGGAGCAGTTAGAGAATGTGAGGCTTTGGTGCAGTTAGAGAGTATCACACTGTCTGGAGCAGTTAGAGAGTGTGAGACTGTGAGTGGTGCAGCTTGAGAGTGTGAGACTGAGTGCTGCAGCTTGAGAGTGTGAGACTGTGAGTGGTGCAGCTTGAGAGTGTGAGACTGTGAGTGGTGCAGCTTGAGAGTGTGAGACTGTGAGTGGTGCAGCTTGAGAGTGTGAGACTGTGAGTGGTGCAGCTTGAGAGTGTGAGACTGTGAGTGGTGCATCTTGAGAGTGTGAGACTGTGAGTGGTGCATCTTGAGAGTGTGAGACTGTGAGTGGTGCATCTTGAGAGTGTGAGACTGTGAGTGGTGCATCTTGAGAGTGTGAGACTGTGAGTGGTGCAGCTTGAGAGTGTGAGACTGTGTGGTGCAGCTTGAGAGTGTGAGACTGAGTGGTGCAGCTTGAGAGTGTGAGACTGTGAGTGGTGCAGCTTGAGAGTGTGAGACTGTGAGTGGTGCAGCTTGAGAGTGTGAGACTGTGAGTGGTGTATCTTGAGAGTGTGAGACTGTGAGTGGTGCAGCTTGAGAGTGTGAGACTGTGAGTGGTGCAGCTTGAGAGTGTGAGACTGAGTGTTGCAGCTTGAGAGTGTGAGACTGTGAGTGGGGCAGCTTGTGAGTGTGAGACTGTGATTGGGTCAGCTTGTGAGTGTGAGACTGAGTAGGTCAGTTAGAGCATGTGAGACTGTGACTGGGGCAGTTAGAGAGTGTGAGGCTGTGATTGGAGCAGTTTCAGTGTGAGACTGTGAGTGGGGCAGTTAGAAAGTGTGCAACTGTGAGTGGGGCAGTTAGAGAATGTGAGGCTGTGATTAGGGCAGTTAGAGTGTGTGAGGCTCTGAGTGGGGCAGTTAGAGATTGTGAGGCTGTGAGTGGAGCAGTTAGAGTGTGAGGCTGTGATTGGGGCAGTTAGAGAGTGTGAGGCTGTGATTGGGGCAGTTAGAGAGTGTGAGGCTGTGATTGGGGCAGTTAGAGAGTGTGAGGCTGTGATTGGGGCAGTTAGAGAGTGTGAGGCTGTGATTGGGGCAGTTAGAGAGTGTGAGGCTGTGATTGGGGCAGTTAGAGAGTGTGAGGCTGTGATTGGGGCAGTTAGAGAGTGTGAGGCTGTGATTGGGGCAGTTAGAGAGTGTGAGGCTGTGATTGGGGCAGTTAGACAGTGTGAGGCTGTGATTGGGGCAGTTAGAGAGTGTGAGGCTGTGATTGGGGCAGTTAGAGAGTGTGAGGCTGTGATTGGGGCAGTTAGAGAGTGTGAGGCTGTGATTGGGGCAGTTAGGGAGTTTCACGCTGTCTGGAGCAGTTAGAGAGTGTGAGGCTGTGAGTGGGGCAATTAGAGAGTTTGAGGCTGTGAGTGGGTCAGTTTGAGATTGTGAGGCTGTGATTGGCGCCGTTAGAGAGTGTGAGACTGTGAGTGGTGCAGCTTGAGAGTGTGAGACTGTGAGGAAGGTCAGTTAGAGCATGTGAGACTGACTGGGGCAGTTAGAAAGTGTGCAACTGTGAGTGGGGCAGTTAGAGAATTTGAGGCTGTGATTGGGACAGTTGGAGAGTCTGAAACTGTGATTTTAGCAGTTAGAGAGTGTGAGGCTGTGATTAGGGCAGTTAGAGAGTGTGAGGCTGTCATTGGGTCAGTAAGAGATTGTGAGGTTGTGAGTGGGACAGTTAGAGATTGCGAGGCTGAGAGTGGAGCAGTTAGAGAGTGTGAGGCTTTGATTGGTGAAGTTAGAGAGTATCACGCTGTCTGGAGCAGTTAGAGAGTGTGAGGCTGTGAGTGGGGCAATTAGAGAGTTTGAGGCTGTGAGTGGGTCAGTTTGAGATTGTGAGGCTGTGAGTGGGGCAATTAGAGAGTTTGAGGCTGTGAGTGGGTCAGTTTGAGATTGTGAGGCTGTGATTGGCGCCGTTAGAGAGTATGAGACTGTGAGTGGTGCAGCTTGAGAGTGTGAGACTGTGAGTGGTGCAGCTTGAGAGTGTGAGACTGTGAGTGGTGCAGCTTGAGAGTGTGAGACTGTGAGTGGTGCAGCTTGAGAGTGTGAGACTGTGAGTGGTGCAGCTTGAGAGTGTGAGACTGTGAGTGGTGCAGCTTGAGAGTGTGAGACTGTGAGTGGTGCAGCTTGAGAGTGTGAGACTGTGAGTGGTGCAGCTTGAGAGTGTGAGACTGTGAGTGGTGCAGCTTGAGAGTGTGAGACTGTGAGTGGTGCAGCTTGAGAGTGTGAGACTGTGAGTGGTGCAGCTTGAGAGTGTGAGACTGTGAGTGGTGCAGCTTGAGAGTGTGAGACTGTGAGTGGTGCAGCTTGAGAGTGTGAGACTGTGAGTGGTGCAGCTTGAGAGTGTGAGACTGTGAGTGGTGCAGCTTGAGAGTGTGAGACTGTGAGTGGTGCAGCTTGAGAGTGTGAGACTGTGAGTGGTGCAGCTTGAGAGTGTGAGACTGTGAGTGGTGCAGCTTGAGAGTGTGAGACTGTGAGTGGTGCAGCTTGAGAGTGTGAGACTGTGAGTGGTGCAGCTTGAGAGTGTGAGACTGTGAGTGGTGCAGCTTGAGAGTGTGAGACTGTGAGTGGTGCAGCTTGAGAGTGTGAGACTGTGAGTGGTGCAGCTTGAGAGTGTGAGACTGTGAGTGGTGCAGCTTGAGAGTGTGAGACTGTGAGTGGTGCAGCTTGAGAGTGTGAGACTGTGAGTGGTGCAGCTTGAGAGTGTGAGACTGAGTGGTGCAGCTTGAGAGTGTGAGACTGTGAGTGGTGCAGCTTGAGAGTGTGAGACTGTGAGTGGTGCAGCTTGAGAGTGTGAGACTGTGAGTGGGGCAGCTTGTGAGTGTGAGACTGTGATTGGGTCAGCTTGTGAGTGTGAGACTGAGTAGGTCAGTTAGAGCATGTGAGACTGTGACTGGGGCAGTTAGAGAGTGTGAGGCTGTGATTGGAGCAGTTTCACAGTGTGAGACTGTGAGTGGGGCAGTTAGAAAGTGTGCAACTGTGATTGGGGCAGTTAGAGAGTGTGAGGCTGTGATTGGGGCAGTTAGAGAGTGTGAGGCTGTGAGTGGAGCAGTTAGAGTGTGAGGCTGTGATTGGGGCAGTTAGAGAGAGTGAGGCTGTGATTGGGGCAGTTAGAGAGTGTGAGGCTGTGATTGGGGCAGTTAGAGAGTGTGAGGCTGTGATTGGGGCAGTTAGAGAGTGTGAGGCTGTGAGTGGGACAGTTAGAGATTGCGAGGCTGAGAGTGGAGCAGTTAGAGAGTGTGAGGCTTTGATTGGTGCAGTTAGAGAGTATCACGCTGTCTGGAACAGTTAGAGAGTGTGAGGCTGTGAGTGGGTCAGTTTGAGATTGTGAGGCTGTGATTGGCGCCGTTAGAGAGTATGAGACTGTGAGTGGTGCAGCTTGAGAGTGTGAGACTGTGAGTGGAGCAGCTTGAGAGTGTGAGACTGTGAGTGGTGCAACTTGAGAGTGTGAGACTGTGAGTGGTGCAGCTTGAGAGTGTGAGACTGTGAGTGGTGCAGCTTGAGAGTGTGAGACTGTGAGTGGTGCAGCTTGAGAGTGTGAGACTGTGAGTGGTGCAGCTTGAGAGTGTGAGACTGTGAGTGGTGCAGCTTGAGAGTGTGAGACTGTGAGTGGTGCAGCTTGAGAGTGTGAGACTGTGAGTGGTGCAGCTTGAGAGTGTGAGACTGTGAGTGGTGCAGCTTGAGAGTGTGAGACTGTGAGTGGTGCAGCTTGAGAGTGTGAGACTGTGAGTGGTGAAGCTTGAGAGTGTGAGACTGTGAGTGGTGCAGCTTGAGAGTGTGAGACTGTGAGTGGTGCAGCTTGAGAGTGTGAGATTGTGAGTGGTGCAGCTTGAGAGTGTGAGACTGTGAGTGGTGCAGCTTGAGAGTGTGAGACTTGTGAGTTGGGCAGCTTGTGAGTGTGAGACTGTGAGTGGGGCAGTTAGAAAGTGTGCAACTGTGATTGGGGCAGTTAGAGAGTGTGAGGCTGTGATTGGGGCAGTTAGAGAGTGTGAGGCTATGAGTGGGGCAGTTAGAGATTGTGAGGCTGTGAGTGGAGCAGTTAGAGTGTGAGGCTGTGAGTGGTGCAGCTTGAGAGTGTGAGACTGTGAGTGGTGCAGCTTCAGAGTGAGACTGTGAGTGGTGCAGCTTGAGAGTGTGAGACTGAGTGGTGCAGCTTGAGAGTGTGAGACTGTGAGTGGTGCAGCTTGAGAGTGTGAGACTGTGAGTGGTGCAGCTTGAGAGTGTGAGACTGTGAGTGGTGCAGCTTGAGAGTGTGAGACTGTGAGTGGTGCAGCTTGAGAGTGTGAGACTGTGAGTGGTGCAGCTTGAGAGTGTGAGACTGTGAGTGGTGCAGCTTGAGAGTGTGAGACTGTGAGTGGTGCAGCTTGAGAGTGTGAGACTGTGAGTGGGGCAGCTTGTGAGTGTGAGACTGTGAGTGGGTCAGCTTGTGAGAGTGAGACTGAGTAGGTCAGTTAGAGCATGTGAGACTGTGACTGGGGCAGTTAGAGAGTGTGAGGCTGTGATTGGAGCAGTTTCACGGTGTGAGACTGTGAGTGGGGCATTTAGAAAGTGTGCAACTGTGATTGGGGCAGTTAGAGAGTGTGAGGCTGTCATTGGGGCAGTTAGAGAGTGTGAGGCTGTCATTGGGGCAGTTAGAGAGTGTGAGGCTGTCATTGGGGCAGTTAGAGAGTGTGAGGCTGTGAGTGGGACATTTAGAGATTGTGAGGCTGAGAGTGGAGCAGTTAGAGAGTGTGACGCTTTGATTGGTGCAGTTAGAGAGTATCACGCTGTCTGCAGCAGTTAGAGAGTGTGAGGCTGTGAGTGGGGCAATTAGAGAGTTTGAGGCTGTGAGTGGGTCAGTTTGAGATTGTGAGGCTGTGATTGGCGCCGTTAGAGAGTATGAGACTGTGAGTGGTGCAGCTTGAGAGTGTGAGACTGTGAGTGGTGCAGCTTGAGAGTGTGAGACTGTGAGTGGTGCAGCTTGAGAGTGTGAGACTGTGAGTGGTGCAGCTTGAGAGTGTGAGACTGTGAGTGGTGCAGCTTGAGAGTGTGAGACTGTGAGTGGTGCAGCTTGAGAGTGTGAGACTGTGAGTGGTGCAGCTTGAGAGTGTGAGACTGTGAGTGGTGCAGCTTAAGAGTGTGAGACTGTGAGTGGTGCAGCTTGAGAGTGTGAGACTGTGAGTGGTGCAGCTTGAGAGTGTGAGACTGTGAGTGGTGCAGCTTGAGAGTGTGAGACTGTGAGTGGTGCAGCTTGAGAGTGTGAGACTGTGAGTGGTGCAGCTTGAGAGTGTGAGACTGTGAGTGGTGCAGCTTGAGAGTGTGAGACTGTGAGTGGTGCAGCTTGAGAGTGTGAGACTGTGAGTGGTGCAGCTTGAGAGCGTGAGACTGTGAGTGGTGCAGCTTGAGAGTGTGAGACTGTGAGTGGTGCAGCTTGAGAGTGTGAGACTGTGAGTGGTGCAGCTTGAGAGTGTGAGACTGTGAGTGGTGCAGCTTGAGAGTGTGAGACTGTGAGTGGTGCAGCTTGAGAGTGTGAGACTGTGAGTGGTGCAGCTTGAGAGTGTGAGACTGAGTGGGGCAGCTTGAGAGTGTGAGACTGTGAGTGGGGCAGCTTGTGAGTGTGAGACTGTTATTGGGTCAGCTTGTGAGTGTGAGACTGAGTAGGTCAGTTAGAGCATGTGAGACTGTGACTGGGGCAGTTAGAGAGTGTGAGGCTGTGATTGGAGCAGTTTCACAGTGTGAGACTGTGAGTGGGGCAGTTAGAAAGTGTGCAACTGTGATTGGGGCAGTTAGAGAGTGTGAGGCTGTGATTGGGGCAGTTAGAGAGTGTGAGGCTGTGAGTGGAGCAGTTAGAGTGTGAGGCTGTGATTGGGGCAGTTAGAGAGTGTGAGGCTGTGATTGGGGCAGTTAGAGAGTGTGAGGCTGTGATTGGGGCAGTTAGAGAGTGTGAGGCTGTGATTGGGGCAGTTAGAGAGTGTGAGGCTGTGATTGGGGCAGTTAGAGAGTGTGAGGATGTGACTGGGGCAGTTAGAGAGTGTGAGGCTGTGACTGGGGCAGTTAGAGAGTGTGAGGCTGTGAGTGGGTCAGTTTGAGATTGCGAGGCTGTGATTGGCGCCGTTAGAGAGTATGAGACTGTGAGTGGTGCAGCTTGAGAGTGTGAGACTGTGAGTGGAGCAGCTTGAGAGTGTGAGACTGTGAGTGGAGCAGCTTGAGAGTGTGAGACTGTGAGTGGTGCAGCTTGAGAGTGTGAGACTGTGAGTGGTGCAGCTTGAGAGTGTGAGACTGTGAGTGGTGCAGCTTGAGAGTGTGAGACTGTGAGTGGTGCAGCTTGAGAGTGTGAGACTGTGAGTGGTGCAGCTTGAGAGTGTGAGACTGTGAGTGGTGCAGCTTGAGAGTGTGAGACTGTGAGTGGTGCAGCTTGAGAGTGTGAGACTGTGAGTGGTGCAGCTTGAGAGTGTGAGACTGAGTGGTGCAGCTTGAGAGTGTGAGACTGTGAGTGGTGAAGCTTGAGAGTGTGAGACTGTGAGTGGTGCAGCTTGAGAGTGTGAGACTGTGAGTGGTGCAGCTTGAGAGTGTGAGACTGTGAGTGGTGCAGCTTGAGAGTGTGAGACTGTGAGTGGTGCAGCTTGAGAGTGTGAGACTGTGAGTGGTGCAGCTTGAGAGTGTGAGACTGTGAGTGGTGCAGCTTGAGAGTGTGAGACTGTGAGTGGTGCAGCTTGAGAGTGTGAGACTGTGAGTGGTGCAGCTTGAGAGTGTGAGACTGTGAGTGGTGCAGCTTGAGAGTGTGAGACTTGTGAGTGGGGCAGCTTGTGAGTGTGAGACTGAGTGCGGGGCAGTTAGAAAGTGTGCAACTGTGATTGGGGCAGTTAGAGAGTGTGAGGCTGTGATTGGGGCAGTTAGAGAGTGTGAGGCTATGAGTGGGGCAGTTAGAGATTGTGAGGCTGTGAGTGGAGCAGTTAGAGTGTGAGGCTGTCATTGGGGCAGTTAGAGAGTGTGAGGCTGTGAGTGGGGCAATTAGAGAGTTTGAGGCTGTGAGTGGGTCAGTTTGAGATTATGAGGCTGTGATTGGCGCCGTTAGAGAGTGTGAGACTGTGAGTGGTGCAGCTTGAGAGTGTGAGACTGTGAGTGGTGCCGCTTGAGAGTGAGACTGTGAGTGGTGCAGCTTGAGAGTGTGAGACTGTGAGTGGTGCAGCTTGAGAGTGTGAGACTGTGAGTGGTGCAGCTTGAGAGTGTGAGACTGTGAGTGGTGCAGCTTGAGAGTGTGAGACTGTGAGTGGGGCAGCTTGTGATGTGAGACTGTGATTGGGTCAGCTTGTGAGAGTGAGACTGAGTAGGTCAGTTAGAGCATGTGAGACTGTGACTGGGGCAGTTAGAGAGTGTGAGGCTGTGATTGGAGCGGTTTCACGGTGTGAGACTGTGAGTGGGGCATTTAGAAAGTGTGCAACTGTGATTGGGGCAGTTAGAGAGTGTGAGGCTGTCATTGGGGCAGTTAGAGAGTGTGAGGCTGTGATTGGGGCAGTTAGAGAGTGTGAGGCTGTGAGTGGGACATTTAGAGATTGTGAGGCTGAGAGTGGAGCAGTTAGAGAGTGTGACGCTTTGATTGGTGCAGTTAGAGAGTATCACGCTGTCTGGAGCAGTTAGAGAGTGTGAGGCTGTGAGTGGGGCAATTAGAGAGTTTGAGGCTGTGAGTGGGTCAGTTTGAGATTGTGAGGCTGTGATTGGCGCCGTTAGAGAGTATGAGACTGTGAGTGGTGCAGCTTGAGAGTGTGAGACTGTGAGTGGTGCAGCTTGAGAGTGTGAGACTGTGAGTGGTGCAGCTTGAGAGTGTGAGACTGTGAGTGGTGCAGCTTGAGAGTGTGAGACTGACTGGTGCAGCTTGAGAGTGTGAGACTGTGAGTGGTGCAGCTTGAGAGTGTGAGACTGTGAGTGGTGCAGCTTGAGAGTGTGAGACTGTGAGTGGTGCATCTTGAGAGTGTGAGACTGTGAGTGGTGCAGCTTGAGAGTGTGAGACTGTGAGTGGGGCATTTAGAGAATGTGAGGCTGTGATTAGGGCAGTTAGAGTGTGTGAGGCTATGAGTGGGGCAGTTAGAGATTGTGAGACTGTGAGTGTGTCAGTTAGAGAATTTGAGGCTGTGATTGGGACAGTTGGAGAGTCTGAAACTGTGATTTTAGCAGTTAGAGAGTGTGAGGCTGTGATTAGGGCAGTTAGAGAGTGTAAGGCTGTGATTGCGTCAGTAAGAGATTGTGAGGTTGTGAGTTGGGCAGTTAGAGATTGTGAGGCTGTGAGTGGGACAGTTAGAGATTGTGAGGCTGAGAGTGGAGCAGTTAGAGAGTGTGAGGCTTTGATTGGTGCAGTTAGAGAGTATCACGCTGTCTGCAGCAGTTAGAGAGTGTGAGGCTGTGAGTGGGGCAATTAGAGAGTTTGAGGCTGTGAGTGGGTCAGTTTGAGATTGTGAGGCTGTGATTGGCGCCGTTAGAGAGTATGAGACTGTGAGTGGTGCAGCTTGAGAGTGTGAGACTGTGAGTGGTGCAGCTTGAGAGTGTGAGACTGTGAGTGGTGCAGCTTGAGAGTGTGAGACTGTGAGTGGTGCAGCTTGAGAGTGTGAGACTGTGAGTGGTGCAGCTTGAGAGTGTGAGACTGTGAGTGGTGCAGCTTGAGAGTGTGAGACTGTGAGTGGTGCAGCTTGAGAGTGTGAGACTGTGAGTGGTGCAGCTTGAGAGTGTGAGACTGCGAGTGGTGCAGCTTGAGAGTGTGAGACTGTGAGTGGTGCAGCTTAAGAGTGTGAGACTGTGAGTGGTGCAGCTTGAGAGTGTGAGACTGTGAGTGGTGCAGCTTGAGAGTGTGAGACTGTGAGTGGTGCAGCTTGAGAGTGTGAGACTGTGAGTGGTGCAGCTTGAGAGTGTGAGACTGTGAGTGGTGCAGCTTGAGAGTGTGAGACTGTGAGTGGTGCAGCTTGAGAGTGTGAGACTGTGAGTGGTGCAGCTTGAGAGTGTGAGACTGTGAGTGGTGCAGCTTGAGAGTGTGAGACTGTGAGTGGTGCAGCTTGAGAGTGTGAGACTGTGAGTGGTGCAGCTTGAGAGTGTGAGACTGTGAGTGGTGCAGCTTGAGAGTGTGAGACTGTGAGTGGTGCAGCTTGAGAGTGTGAGACTGTGAGTGGTGCAGCTTGAGAGTGTGAGACTGTGAGTGGTGCAGCTTGAGAGTGTGAGACTGTGAGTGGTGCAGCTTGAGAGTGTGAGACTGTGAGTGGGGCAGCTTGAGAGTGTGAGACTGTGAGTGGGGCAGCTTGAGAGTGTGAGACTGTGAGTGGGGCAGCTTGTGAGTGTGAGACTGTTATTGGGTCAGCTTGTGAGTGTGAGACTGAGTAGGTCAGTTAGAGCATGTGAGACTGTGACTGGGGCAGTTAGAGAGTGTGAGGCTGTGATTGGAGCAGTTTCACAGTGTGAGACTGTGAGTGGGGCAGTTAGAATTTGTGCAACTGTGATTGGGGCAGTTAGAGAGTGTGAGGCTGTGATTGGGGCAGTTAGAGAGTGTGAGGCTGTGAGTGGAGCAGTTAGAGTGTGAGGCTGTGATTGGGGCAGTTAGAGAGTGTGAGGCTGTGATTGGGGCAGTTAGAGAGTGTGAGGCTGTGATTGGGGCAGTTAGAGAGTGTGAGGCTGTGATTGGGGCAGTTAGAGAGTGTGAGGCTGTGATTGGGGCAGTTAGAGAGTGTGAGGATGTGACTGGGGCAGTTAGAGAGTGTGAGGCTGTGACTGGGGCAGTTAGAGAGTGTGAGGCTGTGAGTGGGACAGTTAGGGATTGCGAGGCTGAGAGTGGAGCAGTTAGAGAGTGTGAGGCTTTGATTGGTGCAGTTAGAGAGTATCACGCTGTCTGGAACAGTTAGAGAGTGTGAGGCTGTGAGTGGGTCAGTTTGAGATTGTGAGGCTGTGATTGGCGCCGTTAGAGAGTATGAGACTGTGAGTGGTGCAGCTTGAGAGTGTGAGACTGTGAGTGGAGCAGCTTGAGAGTGTGAGACTGTGAGTGGTGCAACTTGAGAGTGTGAGACTGTGAGTGGTGCAGCTTGAGAGTGTGAGACTGTGAGTGGTGCAGCTTGAGAGTGTGAGACTGTGAGTGGTGCAGCTTGAGAGTGTGAGACTGTGAGTGGTGCAGCTTGAGAGTGTGAGACTGTGAGTGGTGCAGCTTGAGAGTGTGAGACTGTGAGTGGTGCAGCTTGAGAGTGTGAGACTGTGAGTGGTGCAGCTTGAGAGTGTGAGACTGAGTGGTGCAGCTTGAGAGTGTGAGACTGTGAGTGGTGAAGCTTGAGAGTGTGAGACTGTGAGTGGTGCAGCTTGAGAGTGTGAGACTGTGAGTGGTGCAGCTTGAGAGTGTGAGACTGAGTGGTGCAGCTTGAGAGTGTGAGACTGTGAGTGGTGCAGCTTGAGAGTGTGAGACTGTGAGTGGTGCAGCTTGAGAGTGTGAGACTGTGAGTGGTGCAGCTTGAGAGTGTGAGACTGTGAGTGGTGCAGCTTGAGAGTGTGAGACTGTGAGTGGTGCAGCTTGAGAGTGTGAGACTGTGAGTGGTGCAGCTTGAGAGTGTGAGACTGTGAGTGGTGCAGCTTGAGAGTGTGAGACTGTGAGTGGTGCAGCTTGAGAGTGTGAGACTGTGAGTGGTGCAGCTTGAGAGTGTGAGACTGTGAGTGGTGCAGCTTGAGAGTGTGAGACTGTGAGTGGTGCAGCTTGAGAGTGTGAGACTGTGAGTGGTGCAGCTTGAGAGTGTGAGACTGTGAGTGGTGCAGCTTGAGAGTGTGAGACTGTGAGTGGTGCAGCTTGAGAGTGTGAGACTTGTGAGTGGGGCAGCTTGTGAGTGTGAGACTGAGTGCGGGGCAGTTAGAAAGTGTGCAACTGTGATTGGGGCAGTTAGAGAGTGTGAGGCTGTGATTGGGGCAGTTAGAGAGTGTGAGGCTATGAGTGGGGCAGTTAGAGATTGTGAGGCTGTGAGTGGAGCAGTTAGAGTGTGAGGCTGTCATTGGGGCAGTTAGAGAGTGTGAGGCTGTGAGTGGGGCAATTAGAGAGTTTGAGGCTGTGAGTGGGTCAGTTTGAGATTATGAGGCTGTGATTGGCGCCGTTAGAGAGTGTGAGACTGTGAGTGGTGCAGCTTGAGAGTGTGAGACTGTGAGTGGTGCCGCTTGAGAGTGAGACTGTGAGTGGTGCAGCTTGAGAGTGTGAGACTGTGAGTGGTGCAGCTTGAGAGTGTGAGACTGTGAGTGGTGCAGCTTGAGAGTGTGAGACTGTGAGTGGTGCAGCTTGAGAGTGTGAGACTGTGAGTGGGGCAGCTTGTGAGTGTGAGACTGTGATTGGGTCAGCTTGTGAGAGTGAGACTGAGTAGGTCAGTTAGAGCATGTGAGACTGTGACTGGGGCAGTTAGAGAGTGTGAGGCTGTGATTGGAGCGGTTTCACGGTGTGAGACTGTGAGTGGGGCATTTAGAAAGTGTGCAACTGTGATTGGGGCAGTTAGAGAGTGTGAGGCTGTCATTGGGGCAGTTAGAGAGTGTGAGGCTGTGATTGGGGCAGTTAGAGAGTGTGAGGCTGTGAGTGGGACATTTAGAGATTGTGAGGCTGAGAGTGGAGCAGTTAGAGAGTGTGACGCTTTGATTGGTGCAGTTAGAGAGTATCACGCTGTCTGGAGCAGTTAGAGAGTGTGAGGCTGTGAGTGGGGCAATTAGAGAGTTTGAGGCTGTGAGTGGGTCAGTTTGAGATTGTGAGGCTGTGATTGGCGCCGTTAGAGAGTATGAGACTGTGAGTGGTGCAGCTTGAGAGTGTGAGACTGTGAGTGGTGCAGCTTGAGAGTGTGAGACTGTGAGTGGTGCAGCTTGAGAGTGTGAGACTGTGAGTGGTGCAGCTTGAGAGTGTGAGACTGACTGGTGCAGCTTGAGAGTGTGAGACTGTGAGTGGTGCAGCTTGAGAGTGTGAGACTGTGAGTGGTGCAGCTTGAGAGTGTGAGACTGTGATTGGTGCATCTTGAGAGTGTGAGACTGTGAGTGGTGCAGCTTGAGAGTGTGAGACTGTGAGTGGGGCATTTAGAGAATGTGAGGCTGTGATTAGGGCAGTTAGAGTGTGTGAGGCTATGAGTGGGGCAGTTAGAGATTGTGAGACTGTGAGTGTGTCAGTTAGAGAATTTGAGGCTGTGATTGGGACAGTTGGAGAGTCTGAAACTGTGATTTTAGCAGTTAGAGAGTGTGAGGCTGTGATTAGGGCAGTTAGAGAGTGTAAGGCTGTGATTGCGTCAGTAAGAGATTGTGAGGTTGTGAGTTGGGCAGTTAGAGATTGTGAGGCTGTGAGTGGGACAGTTAGAGATTGTGAGGCTGAGAGTGGAGCAGTTAGAGAGTGTGAGGCTTTGATTGGTGCAGTTAGAGAGTATCACGCTGTCTGGAGCAGTTAGAGAGTGTGAGGCTTTGAGTGGGGCAATTAGAGAGTTTGAGGCTTTGAGTGGGTCAGTTTGAGATTGTGAGGCTGTGATTGGCGCCGTTAGAGAGTATGAGACTGTGAGTGGTGCAGCTTGAGAGTGAGACTGAGTGGTGCAGCTTGAGAGTGTGAGACTGTGCGTGGTGCAGCTTGAGAGTGTGAGACTGTGAGTGGTGCAGCTTGAGAGTGTGAGACTGTGAGTGGTGCAGCTTGAGAGTGTGAGACTGTGAGTGGTGCATCTTGAGAGTGTGAGACTGTGAGTGGTGCATCTTGAGAGTGTGAGACTGTGAGTGGTGCATCTTGAGAGTGTGAGACTGTGAGTGGTGCATCTTGAGAGTGTGAGACTGTGAGTGGTGCAGCTTGAGAGTGTGAGACTGTGAGTGGTGCAGCTTGAGAGTGTGAGACTGTGAGTGGTGCAGCTTGAGAGTGTGAGACTGTGAGTGGTGCAGCTTGAGAGTGTGAGACTGTGAGTGGTGCAGCTTGAGAGTGTGAGACTGAGAGGGGCAGCTTGAGAGTGTGAGACTGTGAGTGGTGCAGCTTGAGAGTGTGAGACTGTGAGTGGTGCATCTTGAGAGTGTGAGACTGTGAGTGGTGCATCTTGAGAGTGTGAGACTGTGAGTGGTGCAGCTTGAGAGTGTGAGACTGAGTGGGGCAGTTAGAAAGTGTGCAACTGTGATTGGGGCAGTTAGAGAGTGTGAGGCTGTGATTGGGGCAGTTAGAGAGTGTGAGGCTATGAGTGGGGCAGTTAGAGATTGTGAGGCTGTGAGTGGAGCAGTTAGAGTGTGAGGCTGTCATTGGGGCAGTTAGAGAGTGTGAGGCTGTGATTGGGGCAGTTAGAGAGTGTGAGGCTTTGATTGGTGCAGTTAGAGAGTATCACGCTGTATGGAGAAGTTAGAGAGTGTGAGGCTGTGAGTGGGGCAATTAGAGAGTTTGAGGCTGTGAGTGGGTCAGTTTGAGATTGTGAGGCTGTGATTGGCGCCGTTAGAGAGTGTGAGACTGTGAGTGGTGCAGCTTGAGAGTGTGAGACTGTGAGTGGTGCAGCTTGAGAGTGTGAGACTGTGAGTGGTGCAGCTTGAGAGTGTGAGACTGTGAGTGGTGCAGCTTGAGAGTGTGAGACTGAGTGGTGCAGCTTGAGAGTGTGAGACTTTGAGTGGTGCAGCTTGAGAGTGTGAGACTGTGAGTGGGGCAGCTTGTGAGTGTGAGACTGTGATTGGGTCAGCTTGTGAGAGTGAGACTGAGTAGGTCAGTTAGAGCATGTGAGACTGTGACTGGGGCAGTTAGAGAGTGTGAGGCTGTGATTGGAGCAGTTTCACGGTGTGAGACTGTGAGTGGGGCATTTAGAAAGTGTGCAACTGTGATTGGGGCAGTTAGAGAGTGTGAGGCTGTCATTGGGGCAGTTAGAGAGTGTGAGGCTGTGATTGGGGCAGTTAGAGAGTGTGAGGCTGTGAGTGGGACATTTAGAGATTGTGAGGCTGAGAGTGGAGCAGTTAGAGAGTGTGACGCTTTGATTGGTGCAGTTAGAGAGTATCACGCTGTCTGGAGCAGTTAGAGAGTGTGAGGCTGTGAGTGGGGCAATTAGAGAGTTTGAGGCTGTGAGTGGGTCAGTTTGAGATTGTGAGGCTGTGATTGGCGCCGTTAGAGAGTATGAGACTGTGAGTGGTGCAGCTTGAGAGTGTGAGACTGTGAGTGGTGCAGCTTGAGAGTGTGAGACTGTGAGTGGTGCAGCTTGAGAGTGTGAGACTGAGTGGTGCAGCTTGAGAGTGTGAGACTGTGAGTGGTGCAGCTTGAGAGTGTGAGACTGTGAGTGGTGCAGCTTGAGAGTGTGAGACTGTGAGTGGTGCATCTTGAGAGTGTGAGACTGTGAGTGGTGCATCTTGAGAGTGTGAGACTGTGAGTGGTGCAGCTTGAGAGTGTGAGACTGTGAGTGGTGCAGCTTGAGAGTGTGAGACTGTGAGTGGTGCAGCTTGAGAGTGTGAGACTGTGAGTGGTGAAGCTTGAGAGTGTGAGACTGTGAGTGGTGCAGCTTGAGAGTGTGAGACTGTGAGTGGTGCAGCTTGAGAGTGTGAGACTGTGAGTGGTGCAGCTTGAGAGTGTGAGACTGTGAGTGGTGCAGCTTGAGAGTGTGAGACTGTGAGTGGTGCAGCTTGAGAGTGTGAGACTGTGAGTGGTGCAGCTTGAGAGTGTGAGACTGTGAGTGGGGCAGCTTGAGAGTGTGAGACTGTGAGTGGGGCAGCTTGTGAGTGTGAGACTGTGATTGGGTCAGCTTGTGAGAGTGAGACTGAGTAGGTCAGTTAGAGCATGTGAGACTGTGACTGGGGCAGTTAGAGAGTGTGATGCTGTGATTGGAGCAGTTTCACAGTGTGAGACTGTGAGCGGGGCAGTTAGAAAGTGTGCAACTGTGATTGGGGCAGTTAGAGAGTGTGAGGCTGTGATTGGGGCAGTTAGAGATTGTGAGGCTATGAGTGGGGCAGTTAGAGATTGTGAGGCTGTGAGTGGAGCAGTTAGAGTGTGAGGCTGTGATTGGGGCAGTTAGAGAGTCTGAGGCTGTGATTGGGGCAGTTAGAGATTGTGAGGCTGTGATTGGGGCAGTTAGAGATTGTGAGGCTGTGATTGGGGCAGTTAGAGAGTGTGAGGCTGTGATTGGTGCAGTTAGAGAGTGTCACGCTGTCTGGAGCAGTTAGAGAGTGTGAGGCTGTGAGTGGGGCAATTAGAGAGTTTGAGGCTGTGAGTGGGTCAGTTTGAGATTGTGAGGCTGTGATTGGCGCCGTTAGAGAGTGTGAGACTGTGAGTAGGTCAATTAGAGCATGTGAGACTGACTGGGGCAGTTAGAAAGTGCGCAACTGTGAGTGGGGCAGTTAGAGAATTTGAGGCTGTGATTGGGACAGTTGGAGAGACTGAAACTGTGATTTTAGCAGTTAGAGAGTGTGAGGATGTGATTAGGGCAGTTAGAGAGTGTGAGGCTGTGATTGGGTCAGTAAGAGATTGTGAGGTTGTGAGTTGGGCAGTTAGAGATTGTGAGGCTGTGAGTGGGACAGTTAGAGATTGCGAGGCTGAGAGTGGAGCAGTTAGAGAGTGTGAGGCTTTGATTGGTGCAGTTAGAGAGTATCACGCTGTCTGGAGCAGTTAGAGAGTGTGAGGCTGTGAGTGGGGCAATTAGAGAGTTTGAGGCTGTGAGTGGGTCAGTTTGAGATTGTGAGGCTGTGATTGGCGCCGTTAGAGAGTATGAGACTGTGAGTGGTGCAGCTTGAGAGTGTGAGACTGTGAGTGGTGCAGCTTGAGAGTGAGAGACTGTGAGTGGTGCAGCTTGAGAGTGTGAGACTGTGAGTGGTGCAGCTTGAGAGTGTGAGACTGTGAGTGGGGCAGCTTGAGAGTGTGAGACTGTGAGTGGTGCAGCTTGAGAGTGTGAGACTTTGAGTGGTGCATCTTGAGAGTGTGAGTCTGTGAGTGGTGCATCTTGAGAGTGTGAGACTGTGAGTGGTGCATCTTGAGAGTGTGAGACTGAGTGGTGCAGCTTGAGAGTGTGAGACTGTGAGTGGTGCAGCTTGAGAGTGTGAGACTGTGAGTGGTGCAGCTTGAGAGTGTGAGACTGTGAGTGGTGCATCTTGAGAGTGTGAGACTGTGAGTGGTGCATCTTGAGAGTGTGAGACTGTGATTGGTGCATCTTGAGAGTGTGAGACTGTGTGGTGCAGCTTGAGAGTGTGAGACTGTGAGTGGTGCAGCTTGAGAGTGTGAGACTGTGAGTGGTGCAGCTTGAGAGTGTGAGACTGTGAGTGGTGCAGCTTGAGAGTGTGAGACTGTGAGTGGTGCAGCTTGAGAGTGTGAGACTGTGAGTGGTGCAGCTTGAGAGTGTGAGACTGTGAGTGGTGCAGCTTGAGAGTGTGAGACTGTGAGTGCGGCAGCTTGAGAGTGTGAGACTGTGAGTGCGGCAGCTTGAGAGTGTGAGACTGTGAGTGCGGCAGCTTGAGTGTGAGACTGTGATTGGGTCAGCTAGTGAGTGTGAGACTGAGTAGGTCAGTTAGAGCATGTGAGACTGTGAGTGGGGCAGTTAGAGAGTGTGAGGCTGTGATTGGAGCAGTTTCACAGTGTGAGACTGTGAGTGGGGCATTTAGAGAATGTGAGGCTGTGATTAGGGCAGTTAGAGTGTGTGAGGCTATGAGTGGGGCAGTTAGAGATTGTGAGACTGTGAGTGTGTCAGTTAGAGAATTTGAGGCTGTGATTGGGACAGTTGGAGAGTCTGAAACTGTGATTTTAGCAGTTAGAGAGTGTGAGGCTGTGATTAGGGCAGTTAGAGAGTGTGAGGCTGTGATTGCGTCAGTAAGAGATTGTGAGGTTGTGAGTTGGGCAGTTAGAGATTGTGAGGCTGTGAGTGGGACAGTTAGAGATTGTGAGGCTGAGAGTGGAGCAGTTAGAGATTGTGAGGCTTTGATTGGTGCAGTTAGAGAGTATCACGCTGTCTGGAGCAGTTAGAGAGTGTGAGGCTTTGAGTGGGGCAATTAGAGAGTTTGAGGCTTTGAGTGGGTCAGTTTGAGATTGTGAGGCTGTGATTGGCGCCGTTAGAGAGTATGAGACTGTGAGTGGTGCAGCTTGAGAGTGAGACTGAGTGGTGCAGCTTGAGAGTGTGAGACTGTGAGTGGTGCAGCTTGAGAGTGTGAGACTGTGAGTGGTGCAGCTTGAGAGTGTGAGACTGTGAGTGGTGCATCTTGAGAGTGTGAGACTGTGAGTGGTGCATCTTGAGAGTGTGAGACTGTGAGTGGTGCATCTTGAGAGTGTGAGACTGTGAGTGGTGCATCTTGAGAGTGTGAGACTGTGAGTGGTGCAGCTTGAGAGTGTGAGACTGTGAGTGGTGCAGCTTGAGAGTGTGAGACTGTGAGTGGTGCAGCTTGAGAGTGTGAGACTGTGAGTGGTGCAGCTTGAGAGTGTGAGACTGTGAGTGGTGCAGCTTGAGAGTGTGAGACTGTGAGTGGTGCAGCTTGAGAGTGTGAGACTGTGAGTGGTGCAGCTTGAGAGTGTGAGACTGAGTGGGGCAGCTTGAGAGTGTGAGACTGTGAGTGGTGCATCTTGAGAGTGTGAGACTGTGAGTGGTGCATCTTGAGAGTGTGAGACTGTGAGTGGTGCATCTTGAGAGTGTGAGACTGTGAGTGGTGCATCTTGAGAGTGTGAGACTGTGAGTGGTGCATCTTGAGAGTGTGAGACTGTGAGTGGTGCAGCTTGAGAGTGTGAGACTGTGAGTGGTGCAGCTTGAGAGTGTGAGACTGTGAGTGGTGCAGCTTGAGAGTGTGAGACTGTGAGTGGTGCAGCTTGAGAGTGTGAGACTGTGAGTGGTGCAGCTTGAGAGTGTGAGACTGAGTGGGGCAGCTTGAGAGTGTGAGACTGTGAGTGGTGCAGCTTGAGAGTGTGAGACTGTGAGTGGTGCAGCTTGAGAGTGTGAGACTGTGAGTGGTGCAGCTTGAGAGTGTGAGACTGTGATTGGGTCAGCTTGTGAGTGTGAGACTAAGTAGGTCAGTTAGAGCAATGGAGACTGTGAGTGGGGCAGTTAGAGAATGTGAGGCTGTGATTAGGGCAGTTAGAGTGTGTGAGGCTATGAGTGGGGCAGTTAGAGATTGTGAGGCTGTGAGTGGAGCAGTTAGAGCGTGAGGCTGTGATTGGGGCAGTTAGAGAGTGTGAGGCTGTGATTGGGGCAATTAGAGAGTGTGAGGCTGTGAGTGGGGCAGTTAGAGAGTGTGAGGCTGTGATTGGGGCAGTTAGAGAGTGTGAGGCTGTGATTGGGGCAGTTAGAGAGTGTGAGGCTGTGATTGGGGCAGTTAGAGAGTGTGAGGCTGTGTTTGGGGCAGTTAGAGAGTGTGAGGCTGTGATTGGGGCAGTTAGAGTGTGTGAGGCTGTGATTGGGGCAGTGAGAGAGTGTGAGGCTGTGATTGGGGCAGTTAGAGAGTGTGAGGCTGTGATTGGGGCAGTTAGAGAGTGTGAGGCTGTGATTGGGGCAGTTAGAGAGTGTGAGGCTGTGATTGGGGCAATTAGAGAGTGTGAGGCTGTGATTGGGGCAGTTAGAGAGTGTGAGGCTGTGATTGGGGCAGTTAGAGAGTGTGAGGCTGTGATTGGGGCAGTTAGAGAGTGTGAGGCTGTGATTGGGGCAGTTAGAGAGTGTGAGGCTGTGACTGGGGCAGTTAGAGAGTGTGAGACTGTGATTGGGGCAAGTAGAGAGTGTGAGACTGTGATTGGGGCAGCTTGATTGTGTGAGACTGTGGTTGGGGCAGCTTGAGAGTGTGAGACTGTGATTGGGGCAGCTTGAGAGTGTGAGACTGTGATTGGGGCAGCTTGAGAGTGTGAGACTGTGATTGGGGCAGCTTGAGAGTGTGAGACTGTGATTGGGGCAGCTTGAGAGTGTGAGACTGTGATTGGGGCAGCTTGAGAGTGTGAGACTGTGGGTGGGTCAGCTTGTGAATGTGAGACTGTGTGTAGATCAGTTAGAGCATGTGAGGCTGTGAGTGGGGCAGTTAGAGAGTGTGAGGCTGTGATTGGATCAGTTTGAGAGTGTGAGGCTGTGATTGGTTCAGTTTGAGAGTGTGAGGCTGTGATTGGATCAGTTTGAGAGTGTGAGGCTGTGATTGGATCAGTTTGAGAGTGTGAGGCTGTGATTGGATCAGTTTGAGAGTGTGAGGCTGTGATTGGATCAGTTTGAGAGTGTGAGGCTGTGATTGGATCAGTTTGAGAGTGTGAGGCTGTGATTGGATCAGTTTGAGAGTGTGGGGCTGTGATTGGAACAGTTTGAGAGTTTGAGGCTGTAAGAGGGGCAGTTAGAGAGTGTGAGGCTGTGAGTTGGTCAGGTAGAGAGTGTGAGGCTGTGAGTGGGGCAGTTAGAGATTGTGAGGCTGTCAGTGGGGCAGTTAGAGAGTGTGAGGCTGTGAGTGGGGCAGTTAGAGAGTGTGAGGCTGTGAGTGGGGCAGTTAGAGAGTGTGAGGCTGTGAGTGGGGCAGTTAGAGAGTGTGAGGCTATGAGTGGAGCAGTTAGAGAGTTTGAGGCTGTGATTGGGGCAGTTAGAGTGTGTGAAACTGTGATTGGAGCATTTAGAGAGTGCGAGAATGTGAGTGAGACAGTTAGCGATTTTGAGGCTGTGATTGGGGCAGTTAAAGTGTTTGAAGCTATGAGTGGGGCAGTTAGAGAGTGTGAGGCTGTGATTGGTGCAGTTAGAGAGTGTCACGCTGTCTGGAGCAGTTAGAGAGTGTGAGGCTGTGAGTGGGGCAATTAGAGAGTTTGAGGCTGTGAGTGGGTCAGTTTGAGATTGTGAGGCTGTGATTGGCGCCGTTAGAGAGTGTGAGACTGTGAGTAGGTCAATTAGAGCATGTGAGACTGACTGGGGCAGTTGGAAAGTGCGCAACTGTGAGTGGGGCAGTTAGAGAATTTGAGGCTGTGATTGGGACAGTTGGAGAGACTGAAACTGTGATTTTAGCAGTTAGAGAGTGTGAGGCTGTGATTAGGGCAGTTAGAGAGTGTGAGGCTGTGATTGGGTCAGTAAGAGATTGTGAGGTTGTGAGTTGGGCAGTTAGAGATTGTGAGGCTGTGAGTGGGACAGTTAGAGATTGCGAGGCTGAGAGTGGAGCAGTTAGAGAGTGTGAGGCTTTGATTGGTGCAGTTAGAGAGTATCACGCTGTCTGGAGCAGTTAGAGAGTGTGAGGCTGTGAGTGGGGCAATTAGAGAGTTTGAGGCTGTGAGTGGGTCAGTTTGAGATTGTGAGGCTGTGATTGGCGCCGTTAGAGAGTATGAGACTGTGAGTGGTGCAGCTTGAGAGTGTGAGACTGTGAGTGGTGCAGCTTGAGAGTGAGAGACTGTGAGTGGTGCAGCTTGAGAGTGTGAGACTGTGAGTGGGGCAGCTTGAGAGTGTGAGACTGTGAGTGGTGCAGCTTGAGAGTGTGAGACTTTGAGTGGTGCATCTTGAGAGTGTGAGTCTGTGAGTGGTGCATCTTTAGAGTGTGAGACTGTGAGTGGTGCATCTTGAGAGTGTGAGACTGAGTGGTGCAGCTTGAGAGTGTGAGACTGTGAGTGGTGCAGCTTGAGAGTGAGAGACTGTGAGTGGTGCAGCTTGAGAGTGTGAGACTGTGAGTGGTGCAGCTTGAGAGTGTGAGACTGTGAGTGGTGCAGCTTGAGAGTGTGAGACTGTGAGTGGTGCAGCTTGAGAGTGTGAGACTTTGAGTGGTGCATCTTGAGAGTGTGAGTCTGTGAGTGGTACATCTTGAGAGTGTGAGACTGTGAGTGGTGCATCTTGAGAGTGTGAGACTGAGTGGTGCAGCTTGAGAGTGTGAGACTGTGAGTGGTGCAGCTTGAGAGTGTGAGACTGTGAGTGGTGCATCTTGAGAGTGTGAGACTGTGAGTGGTGCATCTTGAGAGTGTGAGACTGTGATTGGTGCATCTTGAGAGTGTGAGACTGTGTGGTGCAGCTTGAGAGTGTGAGACTGTGAGTGGTGCAGCTTGAGAGTGTGAGACTGTGAGTGGTGCAGCTTGAGAGTGTGAGACTGTGAGTGGTGCAGCTTGAGAGTGTGAGACTGCGAGTGGTGCAGCTTGAGAGTGTGAGACTGTGAGTGGTGCAGCTTGAGAGTGTGAGACTGTGAGTGGTGCAGCTTGAGAGTGTGAGACTGTGAGTGGTGCAGCTTGAGAGTGTGAGACTGTGAGTGCGGCAGCTTGAGAGTGTGAGACTGTGAGTGCGGCAGCTTGAGTGTGAGACTGTGATTGGGTCAGCTAGTGAGTGTGAGACTGAGTAGGTCAGTTAGAGCATGTGAGACTGTGAGTGGGGCAGTTAGAGAGTGTGAGGCTGTGATTGGAGCAGTTTCACAGTGTGAGACTGTGAGTGGGGCATTTAGAGAATGTGAGGCTGTGATTAGGGCAGTTAGAGTGTGTGAGGCTATGAGTGGGGCAGTTAGAGATTGTGAGACTGTGAGTGTGTCAGTTAGAGAATTTGAGGCTGTGATTGGGACAGTTGGAGAGTCTGAAACTGTGATTTTAGCAGTTAGAGAGTGTGAGGCTGTGATTAGGGCAGTTAGAGAGTGTGAGGCTGTGATTGCGTCAGTAAGAGATTGTGAGGTTGTGAGTTGGGCAGTTAGAGATTGTGAGGCTGTGAGTGGGACAGTTAGAGATTGTGAGGCTGAGAGTGGAGCAGTTAGAGAGTGTGAGGCTTTGATTGGTGCAGTTAGAGAGTATCACGCTGTCTGGAGCAGTTAGAGAGTGTGAGGCTTTGAGTGGAGCAATTAGAGAGTTTGAGGCTTTGAGTGGGTCAGTTTGAGATTGTGAGGCTGTGATTGGCGCCGTTAGAGAGTATGAGACTGTGAGTGGTGCAGCTTGAGAGTGAGACTGAGTGGTGCAGCTTGAGAGTGTGAGACTGTGCGTGGTGCAGCTTGAGAGTGTGAGACTGTGAGTGGTGCAGCTTGAGAGTGTGAGACTGTGAGTGGTGCATCTTGAGAGTGTGAGACTGTGAGTGGTGCATCTTGAGAGTGTGAGACTGTGAGTGGTGCATCTTGAGAGTGTGAGACTGTGAGTGGTGCATCTTGAGAGTGTGAGACTGTGAGTGGTGCAGCTTGAGAGTGTGAGGCTGTGAGTGGGGCAGTTAGAGAGTGTGAGGCTGTGAGTGGGGCAGTTAGAGAGTGTGAGGCTGTGAGTGGGGCAGTTAGAGAGTGTGAGGCTGTGAGTGGGGCAGTTAGAGAGTGTGAGGCTGTGAGTGGGGCAGTTAGAGAGTGTGAGGCTGTGAGTGGGGCAGTTAGAGAGTGTGAGGCTGTGAGTGGGGCAGTTAGAGAGTGTGAGGCTGTGAGTGGGGCAGTTAGAGAGTGTGAGGCTGTGAGTGGGGCAGTTAGAGAGTGTGAGGCTATGAGTGGGGCAGTTAGAGAGTTTGAGGCTGTGATTGGGGCAGTTAGAGTGTGTGAAACTGTGATTGGAGCATTTAGAGAGTGCGAGAATGTGAGTGAGACAGTTAGCGATTTTGAGGCTGTGATTGGGGCAGTTAAAGTGTTTGAAGCTATGAGTGGGGCAGTTAGAGAGTGTGAGGCTGTGATTGGTGCAGTTAGAGAGTGTCACGCTGTCTGGAGCAGTTAGAGAGTGTGAGGCTGTGAGTGGGGCAATTAGAGAGTTTGAGGCTGTGAGTGGGTCAGTTTGAGATTGTGAGGCTGTGATTGGCGCCGTTAGAGAGTGTGAGACTGTGAGTAGGTCAATTAGAGCATGTGAGACTGACTGGGGCAGTTAGAAAGTGCGCAACTGTGAGTGGGGCAGTTAGAGAATTTGAGGCTGTGATTGGGACAGTTGGAGAGACTGAAACTGTGATTTTAGCAGTTAGAGAGTGTGAGGCTGTGATTAGGGCAGTTAGAGAGTGTGAGGCTGTGATTGGGTCAGTAAGAGATTGTGAGGTTGTGAGTTGGGCAGTTAGAGATTGTGAGGCTGTGAGTGGGACAGTTAGAGATTGCGAGGCTGAGAGTGGAGCAGTTAGAGAGTGTGAGGCTTTGATTGGTGCAGTTAGAGAGTATCACGCTGTCTGGAGCAGTTAGAGAGTGTGAGGCTGTGAGTGGGGCAATTAGAGAGTTTGAGGCTGTGAGTGGGTCAGTTTGAGATTGTGAGGCTGTGATTGGCGCCGTTAGAGAGTATGAGACTGTGAGTGGTGCAGCTTGAGAGTGTGAGACTGTGAGTGGTGCAGCTTGAGAGTGAGAGACTGTGAGTGGTGCAGCTTGAGAGTGTGAGACTGTGAGTGGTGCAGCTTGAGAGTGTGAGACTGTGAGTGGGGCAGCTTGAGAGTGTGAGACTGTGAGTGGTGCAGCTTGAGAGTGTGAGACTTTGAGTGGTGCATCTTGAGAGTGTGAGTCTGTGAGTGGTGCATCTTGAGAGTGTGAGACTGTGAGTGGTGCATCTTGAGAGTGTGAGACTGAGTGGTGCAGCTTGAGAGTGTGAGACTGTGAGTGGTGCAGCTTGAGAGTGTGAGACTGTGAGTGGTGCATCTTGAGAGTGTGAGACTGTGAGTGGTGCATCTTGAGAGTGTGAGACTGTGAGTGGTGCATCTTGAGAGTGTGAGACTGTGTGGTGCAGCTTGAGAGTGTGAGACTGTGAGTGGTGCAGCTTGAGAGTGTGAGACTGTGAGTGGTGCAGCTTGAGAGTGTGAGACTGTGAGTGGTGCAGCTTGAGAGTGTGAGACTGTGATTGGGGCAGTTAGAGAGTGTGAGGCTGTGACTGGGGCAGTTAGAGAGTGTGAGACTGTGATTGGGGCAAGTAGAGAGTGTGAGACTGTGATTGGAGCAGTTTGAGACTTTGAGTCTGTGACTGTGGCAGTTAGAGAGTTTGAGGCTGTGAGTAGGGCAATTAGATAGTTTGAGGCTGTGAGTGGAACCGTTAGAGATTGTGAGGCTTTAAGTGGGACCGTTAGAGATTGTGAGGCTGTGAGTGGAGCAGTTCGAGAGTGTGAGGCTGACTGGAGCAGTTCGAGAGTGTGAGGTTGTGATTGGGGCAATTAGAGAGTTTGAGGCTGTGAGTGGGTCAGTTTGAGATTGTGAAGCTGTGATTGGGGCCATTAGAGAGTGTGAGGCTGTGATTGGGGCAGCTTGATTGTGTGAGACTGTGGTTGGGGCAGCTTGAGAGTGTGAGACTGTGATTGGGGCAGCTTGAGAGTGTGAGACTGTGATTGGGGCAGCTTGAGAGTGTGAGACTGTGATTGGGGCAGCTTGAGAGTGTGAGACTGTGATTGGGGCAGCTTGAGAGTGTGAGACTGTGATTGGGGCAGCTTGAGAGTGTGAGACTGTGGGTGGGTCAGCTTGTGAATGTGAGACTGTGTGTAGATCAGTTAGAGCATGTGAGGCTGTGAGTGGGGCAGTTAGAGAGAGTGAGGCTGTGATTGGATCAGTTTGAGAGTGTGAGGCTGTGATTGGTTCAGTTTGAGAGTGTGAGGCTGTGATTGGATCAGTTTGAGAGTGTGAGGCTGTGATTGGATCAGTTTGAGAGTGTGAGGCTGTGATTGGATCAGTTTGAGAGTGTGAGGCTGTGATTGGATCAGTTTGAGAGTGTGAGGCTGTGATTGGATCAGTTTGAGAGTGTGAGGCTGTGATTGGATCAGTTTGAGAGTGTGAGGCTGTGATTGGATCAGTTTGAGAGTGTGAGGCTGTGATTGGATCAGTTTGAGAGTGTGAGGCTGTGAGTGGGGCAGTTAGAGAGTGTGAGGCTGTGAGTGGGGCAGTTAGAGAGTGTGAGGCTGTGAGTGGGGCAGTTAGAGAGTGTGAGGCTGTGAGTGGGGCAGTTAGAGAGTGTGAGGCTGTGAGTGGGGCAGTTAGAGAGTGTGAGGCTATGAGTGGGGCAGTTAGAGAGTTTGAGGCTGTGATTGGGGCAGTTAGAGTGTGTGAAACTGTGATTGGAGCATTTAGAGAGTGCGAGAATGTGAGTGAGACAGTTAGCGATTTTGAGGCTGTGATTGGGGCAGTTAAAGTGTTTGAAGCTATGAGTGGGGCAGTTAGAGAGTGTGAGGCTGTGATTGGTGCAGTTAGAGAGTGTCACGCTGTCTGGAGCAGTTAGAGAGTGTGAGGCTGTGAGTGGGGCAATTAGAGAGTTTGAGGCTGTGAGTGGGTCAGTTTGAGATTGTGAGGCTGTGATTGGCGCCGTTAGAGAGTGTGAGACTGTGAGTAGGTCAATTAGAGCATGTGAGACTGACTGGGGCAGTTAGAAAGTGCGCAACTGTGAGTGGGGCAGTTAGAGAATTTGAGGCTGTGATTGGGACAGTTGGAGAGACAAACTGTGATTTTAGCAGTTAGAGAGTGTGAGGCTGTGATTAGGGCAGTTAGAGAGTGTGAGGCTGTGATTGGGTCAGTAAGAGATTGTGAGGTTGTGAGTTGGGCAGTTAGAGATTGTGAGGCTGTGAGTGGGACAGTTAGAGATTGCGAGGCTGAGAGTGGAGCAGTTAGAGAGTGTGAGGCTTTGATTGGTGCAGTTAGAGAGTATCACGCTGTCTGGAGCAGTTAGAGAGTGTGAGGCTGTGAGTGGGGCAATTAGAGAGTTTGAGGCTGTGAGTGGGTCAGTTTGAGATTGTGAGGCTGTGATTGGCGCCGTTAGAGAGTATGAGACTGTGAGTGGTGCAGCTTGAGAGTGTGAGACTGTGAGTGGTGCAGCTTGAGAGTGAGAGACTGTGAGTGGTGCAGCTTGAGAGTGTGAGACTGTGAGTGGTGCAGCTTGAGAGTGTGAGACTGTGAGTGGGGCAGCTTGAGAGTGTGAGACTGTGAGTGGTGCAGCTTGAGAGTGTGAGACTTTGAGTGGTGCATCTTGAGAGTGTGAGTCTGTGAGTGGTGCATCTTGAGAGTGTGAGACTGTGAGTGGTGCATCTTGAGAGTGTGAGACTGAGTGGTGCAGCTTGAGAGTGTGAGACTGTGAGTGGTGCAGCTTGAGAGTGAGAGACTGTGAGTGGTGCAGCTTGAGAGTGTGAGACTGTGAGTGGTGCAGCTTGAGAGTGTGAGACTGTGAGTGGGGCAGCTTGAGAGTGTGAGACTGTGAGTGGTGCAGCTTGAGAGTGTGAGACTTTGAGTGGTGCATCTTGAGAGTGTGAGTCTGTGAGTGGTGCATCTTGAGAGTGTGAGACTGTGAGTGGTGCATCTTGAGAGTGTGAGACTGAGTGGTGCAGCTTGAGAGTGTGAGACTGTGAGTGGTGCAGCTTGAGAGTGTGAGACTGTGATTGGTGCATCTTGAGAGTGTGAGACTGTGTGGTGCAGCTTGAGAGTGTGAGACTGTGAGTGGTGCAGCTTGAGAGTGTGAGACTGTGAGTGGTGCAGCTTGAGAGTGTGAGACTGTGAGTGGTGCAGCTTGAGAGTGTGAGACTGTGAGTGGTGCAGCTTGAGAGTGTGAGACTGTGAGTGGTGCAGCTTGAGAGTGTGAGACTGTGAGTGGTGCAGCTTGAGAGTGTGAGACTGTGAGTGGTGCAGCTTGAGAGTGTGAGACTGTGAGTGCGGCAGCTTGAGAGTGTGAGACTGTGAGTGCGGCAGCTTGAGTGTGAGACTGTGATTGGGTCAGCTAGTGAGTGTGAGACTGAGTAGGTCAGTTAGAGCATGTGAGACTGTGAGTGGGGCAGTTAGAGAGTGTGAGGCTGTGATTGGAGCAGTTTCACAGTGTGAGACTGTGAGTGGGGCATTTAGAGAATGTGAGGCTGTGATTAGGGCAGTTAGAGTGTGTGAGGCTATGAGTGGGGCAGTTAGAGATTGTGAGACTGTGAGTGTGTCAGTTAGAGAATTTGAGGCTGTGATTGGGACAGTTGGAGAGTCTGAAACTGTGATTTTAGCAGTTAGAGAGTGTGAGGCTGTGATTAGGGCAGTTAGAGAGTGTGAGGCTGTGATTGCGTCAGTAAGAGATTGTGAGGTTGTGAGTTGGGCAGTTAGAGATTGTGAGGCTGTGAGTGGGACAGTTAGAGATTGTGAGGCTGAGAGTGGAGCAGTTAGAGAGTGTGAGGCTTTGATTGGTGCAGTTAGAGAGTATCACGCTGTCTGGAGCAGTTAGAGAGTGTGAGGCTTTGAGTGGGGCAATTAGAGAGTTTGAGGCTTTGAGTGGGTCAGTTTGAGATTGTGAGGCTGTGATTGGCGCCGTTAGAGAGTATGAGACTGTGAGTGGTGCAGCTTGAGAGTGAGACTGAGTGGTGCAGCTTGAGAGTGTGAGACTGTGCGTGGTGCAGCTTGAGAGTGTGAGACTGTGAGTGGTGCAGCTTGAGAGTGTGAGACTGTGAGTGGTGCATCTTGAGAGTGTGAGACTGTGAGTGGTGCATCTTGAGAGTGTGAGACTGTGAGTGGTGCATCTTGAGAGTGTGAGACTGTGAGTGGTGCATCTTGAGAGTGTGAGACTGTGAGTGGTGCAGCTTGAGAGTGTGAGGCTGTGAGTGGGGCAGTTAGAGAGTGTGAGGCTGTGAGTGGGGCAGTTAGAGAGTGTGAGGCTGTGAGTGGGGCAGTTAGAGAGTGTGAGGCTGTGAGTGGGGCAGTTAGAGAGTGTGAGGCTGTGAGTGGGGCAGTTAGAGAGTGTGAGGCTGTGAGTGGGGCAGTTAGAGAGTGTGAGGCTGTGAGTGGGGCAGTTAGAGAGTGTGAGGCTGTGAGTGGGGCAGTTAGAGAGTTTGAGGCTGTGATTGGGGCAGTTAGAGTGTGTGAAACTGTGATTGGAGCATTTAGAGAGTGCGAGAATGTGAGTGAGACAGTTAGCGATTTTGAGGCTGTGATTGGGGCAGTTAAAGTGTTTGAAGCTATGAGTGGGGCAGTTAGAGAGTGTGAGGCTGTGATTGGTGCAGTTAGAGAGTGTCACGCTGTCTGGAGCAGTTAGAGAGTGTGAGGCTGTGAGTGGGGCAATTAGAGAGTTTGAGGCTGTGAGTGGGTCAGTTTGAGATTGTGAGGCTGTGATTGGCGCCGTTAGAGAGTGTGAGACTGTGAGTAGGTCAATTAGAGCATGTGAGACTGACTGGGGCAGTTAGAAAGTGCGCAACTGTGAGTGGGGCAGTTAGAGAATTTGAGGCTGTGATTGGGACAGTTGGAGAGACTGAAACTGTGATTTTAGCAGTTAGAGAGTGTGAGGCTGTGATTAGGGCAGTTAGAGAGTGTGAGGCTGTGATTGGGTCAGTAAGAGATTGTGAGGTTGTGAGTTGGGCAGTTAGAGATTGTGAGGCTGTGAGTGGGACAGTTAGAGATTGCGAGGCTGAGAGTGGAGCAGTTAGAGAGTGTGAGGCTTTGATTGGTGCAGTTAGAGAGTATCACGCTGTCTGGAGCAGTTAGAGAGTGTGAGGCTGTGAGTGGGGCAATTAGAGAGTTTGAGGCTGTGAGTGGGTCAGTTTGAGATTGTGAGGCTGTGATTGGCGCCGTTAGAGAGTATGAGACTGTGAGTGGTGCAGCTTGAGAGTGTGAGACTGTGAGTGGTGCAGCTTGAGAGTGAGAGACTGTGAGTGGTGCAGCTTGAGAGTGTGAGACTGTGAGTGGTGCAGCTTGAGAGTGTGAGACTGTGAGTGGGGCAGCTTGAGAGTGTGAGACTGTGAGTGGTGCAGCTTGAGAGTGTGAGACTTTGAGTGGTGCATCTTGAGAGTGTGAGTCTGTGAGTGGTGCATCTTGAGAGTGTGAGACTGTGAGTGGTGCATCTTGAGAGTGTGAGACTGAGTGGTGCAGCTTGAGAGTGTGAGACTGTGAGTGGTGCAGCTTGAGAGTGTGAGACTGTGAGTGGTGCATCTTGAGAGTGTGAGACTGTGAGTGGTGCATCTTGAGAGTGTGAGACTGTGATTGGTGCATCTTGAGAGTGTGAGACTGTGTGGTGCAGCTTGAGAGTGTGAGACTGTGAGTGGTGCAGCTTGAGAGTGTGAGACTGTGAGTGGTGCAGCTTGAGAGTGTGAGACTGTGAGTGGTGCAGCTTGAGAGTGTGAGACTGTGAGTGGTGCAGCTTGAGAGTGTGAGACTGTGTGTGGTGCTGATTGAGAGTGTGAGACTGTGAGTGGTGCAGCTTGAGAGTGTGAGACTGTGAGTGCGGCAGCTTGAGAGTGTGAGACTGTGAGTGCGGCAGCTTGAGTGTGAGACTGTGATTGGGTCAGCTAGTGAGTGTGAGACTGAGTAGGTCAGTTAGAGCATGTGAGACTGTGAGTGGGGCAGTTAGAGAGTGTGAGGCTGTGATTGGAGCAGTTTCACAGTGTGAGACTGTGAGTGGGGCATTTAGAGAATGTGAGGCTGTGATTAGGGCAGTTAGAGTGTGTGAGGCTATGAGTGGGGCAGTTAGAGATTGTGAGACTGTGAGTGTGTCAGTTAGAGAATTTGAGGCTGTGATTGGGACAGTTGGAGAGTCTGAAACTGTGATTTTAGCAGTTAGAGAGTGTGAGGCTGTGATTAGGGCAGTTAGAGAGTGTGAGGCTGTGATTGCGTCAGTAAGAGATTGTGAGGTTGTGAGTTGGGCAGTTAGAGATTGTGAGGCTGTGAGTGGGACAGTTAGAGATTGTGAGGCTGAGAGTGGAGCAGTTAGAGAGTGTGAGGCTTTGATTGGTGCAGTTAGAGAGTATCACGCTGTCTGGAGCAGTTAGAGAGTGTGAGGCTTTGAGTGGGGCAATTAGAGAGTTTGAGGCTTTGAGTGGGTCAGTTTGAGATTGTGAGGCTGTGATTGGCGCCGTTAGAGAGTATGAGACTGTGAGTGGTGCAGCTTGAGAGTGAGACTGAGTGGTGCAGCTTGAGAGTGTGAGACTGTGCGTGGTGCAGCTTGAGAGTGTGAGACTGTGAGTGGTGCAGCTTGAGAGTGTGAGACTGTGAGTGGTGCATCTTGAGAGTGTGAGACTGTGAGTGGTGCATCTTGAGAGTGTGAGACTGTGAGTGGTGCATCTTGAGAGTGTGAGACTGTGAGTGGTGCATCTTGAGAGTGTGAGACTGTGAGTGGTGCAGCTTGAGAGTGTGAGACTGTGAGTGGTGCAGCTTGAGAGTGTGAGACTGTGAGTGGTGCAGCTTGAGAGTGTGAGACTGTGAGTGGTGCAGCTTGAGAGTGTGAGACTGTGAGTGGTGCAGCTTGAGAGTGTGAGACTGAGTGGGGCAGCTTGAGAGTGTGAGACTGTGAGTGGTGCAGCTTGAGAGTGTGAGACTGTGAGTGGTGCAGCTTGAGAGTGTGAGACTGTGATTGGGTCAGCTTGTGAGTGTGAGACTGAGTAGGTCAGTTAGAGCAATGGAGACTGTGAGTGGGGCAGTTAGAGATTGTGAGGCTGTGAGTGGAGCAGTTAGAGCGTGAGGCTGTGATTGGGGCAGTTAGAGAGTGTGAGGCTGTGATTGGGGCAATTAGAGAGTGTGAGGCTGTGAGTGGGGCAGTTAGAGAGTGTGAGGCTGTGATTGGGGCAGTTAGAGAGTGTGAGGCTGTGATTGGGGCAGTTAGAGAGTGTGAGGCTGTGATTGGGGCAGTTAGAGAGTGTGAGGCTGTGTTTGGGGCAGTTAGAGAGTGTGAGGCTGTGATTGGGGCAGTTAGAGTGTGTGAGGCTGTGATTGGGGCAGTGAGAGAGTGTGAGGCTGTGATTGGGGCAGTTAGAGAGTGTGAGGCTGTGATTGGGGCAGTTAGAGAGTGTGAGGCTGTGATTGGGGCAGTTAGAGAGTGTGAGGCTGTGATTGGGGCAATTAGAGAGTGTGAGGCTGTGATTGGGGCAGTTAGAGAGTGTGAGGCTGTGATTGGGGCAGTTAGAGAGTGTGAGGCTGTGATTGGGGCAGTTAGAGAGTGTGAGGCTGTGATTGGGACAGTTAGAGAGTGTGAGGCTGTGACTGGGGCAGTTAGAGAGTGTGAGACTGTGATTGGGGCAAGTAGAGAGTGTGAGACTGTGATTGGAGCAGTTTGAGACTTTGAGTCTGTGACTGTGGCAGTTAGAGAGTTTGAGGCTGTGAGTAGGGCAATTAGATAGTTTGAGGCTGTGAGTGGAACCGTTAGAGATTGTGAGGCTTTAAGTGGGACCGTTAGAGATTGTGAGGCTGTGAGTGGAGCAGTTAGAGAGTGTGAGGCTGACTGGAGCAGTTCGAGAGTGTGAGGTTGTGATTGGGGCAATTAGAGAGTTTGAGGCTGTGAGTGGGTCAGTTTGAGATTGTGAAGCTGTGATTGGGGCCATTAGAGAGTGTGAGACTGTGATTGGGGCAGCTTGATTGTGTGAGACTGTGGTTGGGGCAGCTTGAGAGTGTGAGACTGTGATTGGGGCAGCTTGAGAGTGTGAGACTGTGATTGGGGCAGCTTGAGAGTGTGAGACTGTGATTGGGGCAGCTTGAGAGTGTGAGACTGTGATTGGGGCAGCTTGAGAGTGTGAGACTGTGGGTGGGTCAGCTTGTGAATGTGAGACTGTGTGTAGGTCAGTTAGAGCATGTGAGGCTGTGAGTGGGGCAGTTAGAGAGTGTGAGGCTGTGATTGGATCAGTTTGAGAGTGTGAGGCTGTGATTGGTTCAGTTTGAGAGTGTGAGGCTGTGATTGGAGCAGTTAGAGAGTGTGAGACAGTGATTGGGGCAGTTAGAGAGTGTGAGGCTGTGATTGGATCAGTTTGAGAGTGTGAGGCTGTGATTGGATCATGTTGAGAGTGTGAGGCTGTGATTGGATCAGTTTGAGAGTGTGAGGCTGTGAGTGGAGCAGTTAGAGAGTGTGAGGCTGTGAGTGGGCCAGTTAGAGAGTGTGAGGCTGTGATTGGTGCAGTTAGAGAGTGTGAGGCTGTGAGTGGGGCAGTTAGAGAGTGTGAGGCTGTGATGGGGCAATTAGAGAGTGTGAGGCTGTGATTGGGGCAGTTAAAGTGTTTGACGTTTTGAGTGGGGCAGTTAGAGAGTGTGAGGCTGTGATTGGATCAGTTTGAGAGTGTGAGGCTGTGATTGGATCAGTTTGAGAGTGTGAGGCTGTGATTGGATCAGTTTGAGAGTGTGAGCCTGTGATTGGATCAGTTTGAGAGTGTGAGGCTGAGTGGGGCAGTTAGAGAGTGTGAGGCTGTGAGTGGGGCAGTTAGAGAGTGTGAGGCTGTGAGTGGGGCAGTTAGAGAGTGTGAGGCTGTGAGTGGGGCAGTTAGAGATTATGAGGCTGTGAGTGGGGCAGTTAGAGAGTGTGAGGCTGTGAGTGGGACAGTTAGAGAGTGTGGGGCTGTGAGTGAGGCAGTTAGAGAGTGTGAGGCCGTGAGTGGGGCAGTTAGAGAGTGTGAGGCTGTGAGTGGGGCAGTTAGAGAGTGTGAGGCTGTGAGTGGGGCAGTTAGAGAGTGTGAGGCTGTGAGTGGGGCAGTTAGAGAGTGTGAGGCTGTGAGTGGGGCAGTTAGAGAGTGTGAGGCTGTGAGTGGGGCAGTTAGAGAGTGTGAGGCTGTGAGTGGGGCAGTTAGAGAGTGTGAGGCTGTGAGTGGGGCAGTTAGAGAGTGTGAGGCAGTGAGTGGGGCAGTTAGAGAGTGTGAGGCTGTGAGTGGGGCAGTTAGAGAGTGTGAGGCTGAGTGGGGCAGTTAGAGAGTGTGAGGCTGTGAGTGGGGCAGTTAGAGTGTGAGGCTGTGAGTGGGGCAGTTAGAGAGTGTGAGGCTGTGAGTGGGGCAGTTAGAGAGTGTGAGGCTGTGAGTGGGGCAGTTAGAGAGTGTGAGGCTGTGAGTGGGGCAGTTAGAGAGTGTGAGGCTGTGAGTGGGGCAGTTAGAGAGTGTGAGGCTGTGAGTGGGGCAGTTAGAGAGTGTGAGGCTGTGAGTGGGGCAGTTAGAGAGTGTGAGGCTGTGAGTGGGGCAGTTAGAGAGAGTGAGGCTGTGAGTGGGGCAGTTAGAGAATTTGAGGCTGTGATTGGGACAGTTGGAGAGTCTGAAACTGTGATTTTAGCAGTTAGAGAGTGTGAGGCTGTGATTAGGGCAGTTAGAGAGTGTGAGGCTGTGATTGCGTCAGTAAGAGATTGTGAGGTTTTGAGTTGGGCAGTTAGAGATCTTGAGGTTGCGAGTTGGGCAGTTAGAGATTGTGAGGCTGTGAGTGGGACAGTTAGAGATTGCGAGGCTGAGAGTGGAGCAGTTAGAGAGTGTGAGGCTTTGATTGGTGCAGTTAGAGAGTATCACGCTGTCTGGAGCAGTTAGAGAGTGTGAGGCTGTGAGTGGGGCAATTAGAGAGTTTGAGGCTGTGAGTGGGTCAGTTTGAGATTGTGAGGCTGTGATTGGCGCCGTTAGAGAGTATGAGACTGTGAGTGGTGCAGCTTGAGAGTGTGAGACTGTGAGTGGTGCAGCTTGAGAGTGTGAGACTGTGAGTGGTGCAGCTTGAGAGTGTGAGACTGTGAGTGGTGCAGCTTGAGAGTGTGAGACTGTGAGTGGTGCAGCTTGAGAGTGTGAGAATGTGAGTGGTGCAGCTTGAGAGTGTGAGACTGTGAGTGGTGCAGCTTGAGAGTGTGAGACTGTCAGTGGTGCATCTTGAGAGTGTGAGACTGTGAGTGGGGCAGTTAGAGAGTGTGAGGCTGTGAGTAGGGGCAGTTAGAGAGAGTGAGGCTGTGAGTGGGGCAGTTAGAGAGTGTGAGGCTGTGAGTGGGGCAGTTAGAGAGTGTGAGGCTGTGAGTGGGGCAGTTAGAGAGTGTGAGGCTGTGAGTGGGGCAGTTAGAGAGTGTGAGGCTGTGGGTGGGGCAGTTAGAGAGTGTGAGGCTGTGGGTGGGGCAGCTAGAGTGTGCGAGGCTGTGGGTGGGGCAGTTAGAGAGTGCGAGGCTGTGATTGGGGCAGTTAGAGAGTGCGAGGCTGTGATTGGGGCAGTTAGAGAGTGTGAGGCTGTGATTGGGGCAGTTAGAGAGTGTGAGGGTGTGATTGGGGCCGTTAGAGAGTGTGAGGCTGTGATTGGGGCAGTTAGAGAGTGTGAGGCTGTGATTGGGGCAGTTAGAGAGTGTGAGGCTGTGAGTGGAGCAGTGAGAGATTGTGAGACTGTGATTGGGGCAGTTAGAGAGTGTGAGGCTGTGATTGGTGCAGTTAGAGAGTGTCACGCTGTCTGGAGCAGTTAGAGAGTGTGAGGCTGTGAGTGGGGCAATTAGAGAGTTTGAGGCTGTGAGTGGGTCAGTTTGAGATTGTGAGGCTGTGATTGGCGCCGTTAGAGAGTGTGAGACTGTGAGTGGTGCAGCTTGAGAGTGTGAGACTGTGAGTAGGTCAGTTAGAGCATTTGAGACTGACTGGGGCAGTTAGAAAGTGTGCAACTGTGAGTGGGGCAGTTAGAGAATTTGAGGCTGTGATTGGGACAGTTGGAGAGTCTGAAACTGTGATTTTAGCAGTTAGAGAGTGTGAGGCTGTGATTAGGGCAGTTAGAGAGTGTGAGGCTGTGATTGGGTCAGTAAGAGATCTTGAGGTTGCAAGTTGGGCAGTTAGAGATTGTGAGGCTGTGAGTGGGACAGTTAGAGATTGCGAGGCTGAGAGTGGAGCAGTTAGAGAGTGTGAGGCTTTGATTGGTGCAGTTAGAGAGTATCACGCTGTCTGGAGCAGTTAGAGAGTGTGAGGCTGTGAGTGGGGCAATTAGAGAGTTTGAGGCTGTGAGTGGGTCAGTTTGAGATTGTGAGGCTGTGATTGGTGCCGTTAGAGAGTATGAGACTGTGAGTGGTGCAGCTTGAGAGTGTGAGACTGTGAGTGGTGCAGCTTGAGAGTGTGAGACTGTGAGTGGTGCAGCTTGAGAGTGTGAGACTGTGAGTGGTGCAGCTTGAGAGTGTGAGACTGTGAGTGGTGCAGCTTGAGAGTGTGAGACTGTGAGTGGTGCAGCTTGAGAGTGTGAGACTGTGAGTGGTGCAGCTTGAGAGTGTGAGACTGTGAGTGGTGCATCTTGAGAGTGTGAGACTGTGAGTGGTGCAGCTTGAGAGTGTGAGACTGTGAGTGGTGCAGCTTGAGAGTGTGAGACTGTGAGTGGTGCAGCTTGAGAGTGTGAGACTGTGAGTGGTGCAGCTTGAGAGTGTGAGACTGTGAGTGGTGCAGCTTGAGAGTGTGAGACTGTCAGTGGTGCATCTTGAGAGTGTGAGACTGTGAGTGGTGCAGCTTGAGAGTGTGAGACTGTGAGTGGTGCAGCTTGAGAGTGTGAGACTGTGAGTGGGGCAGCTTGTGCATGTGAGACTGTGATTGGGTCAGCTTGTGAGTGTGAGACTGCGTAGGTCAGTAAGAGCATGTGAGACTGTGACTGGGGCAGTTAGAGAGTGTGAGGCTGTGATTGGAGCAGTTTCACAGTGTGAGACTGTGAGTGGGGCAGTTAGAAAGTGTGCAACTGTGATCGGGGCAGTTAGAGAGTGTGAGGCTGTGATTGGGGCAGTTAGAGAGTGTGAGGCTATGAGTGGGGCAGTTAGAGATTGTGAGGCTGTAATTGGGGCAGTTAGAGAGTGTGAGGCTGTGATTGGGGCAGTTAGAGAGTGTGAGGCTGTGATTGGGGCAGTTAGAGAGTGTGAGGCTGTGATTGGGGCAGTTAGAGAGTGTGAGGCTGTGATTGGGGCAGTTAGAGATTGTGAGGCTGTGATTGGGGCAGTTAGAGAGTGTGAGGCTGTGATTGGGGCAGTTAGAGAGTGTGAGGCTGTGATTGGGGCAGTTAGAGAGTGTGAGGCTGTGAGTGGAGCAATGAGAGATTGTGAGACTGTGATTGGAGCAGTTAGAGAGTGTGAGGCTGTGATTGGTGCAGTTAGAGAGTGTCACGCTGTCTGGAGCAGTTAGAGAGTGTGAGGCTGTGAGTGGGGCAATTAGAGAGTTTGAGGCTGTGAGTGGGTCAGTTTGAGATTGTGAGGCTGTGATTGGCGCTGTTAGAGAGTGTGAGACTGTGAGTGGTGCAGCTTGAGAGTGTGAGACTGTGAGTAGGTCAGTTAGAGCATGTGAGACTGACTGGGGCAGATAGAAAGTGTGCAACTGTGAGTGGGGCAGTTAGAGAATTTGAGGCTGTGATTGGGACAGTTGGAGAGTCTGAAACTGTGATTTTAGCAGTTAGAGAGTGTGAGGCTGTGATTAGGGCAGTTAGAGAGTGTGAGGCTGTGATTGCGTCAGTAAGAGATTGTGAGGTTGTGAGTTGGGCAGTTAGAGATTGCGAGGCTGAGAGTGGAGCAGTTAGAGAGTGTGAGGCTTTGATTGGTGCAGTTAGAGAGTATCACGCTGTCTGGAGCAGTTAGAGAGTGTGAGACTGTGAATGGTGCAGCTTGAGAGTGTGAGACTGTGAGTGGTGCAGCTTGAGAGTGTGAGACTGTGAGTGGTGCAGCTTGAGAGTGTGAGACTGTGAGTGGTGCAGCTTGAGAGTGTGAGACTGTGAGTGGTGCAGCTTGAGAGTGTGAGACTGTGAGTGGTGCAGCTTGAGAGTGTGAGACTGTGAGTGGTGCAGCTTGAGAGTGTGAGACTGAGTGGTGCAGCTTGAGAGTGTGAGAATGTGAGTGGTGCAGCTTGAGAGTGTGAGACTGTGAGTGGTGCAGCTTGAGAGTGTGAGACTGTGAGTGGTGAAGCTTGAGAGTGTGAGACTGTGAGTGGTGCAGCTTGAGAGTGTGAGACTGTGAGTGGTGCAGCTTGAGAGTGTGAGACTGTGAGTGGTGCAGCTTGAGAGTGTGAGACTGTGAGTGGTGCAGCTTGAGAGTGTGAGACTGTGAGTGGGGCAGCTTGTGCGTGTGAGACTGTGATTGGGTCAGCTTGTGAGTGTGAGACTGAGTAGGTCAGTAAGAGCATGTGAGACTGTGACTGGGGCAGTTAGAGAGTGTGAGGCTGTGAGTGGAGCAATGAGAGATTGTGAGACTGTGATTGGGGCAGTTAGAGAGTGTGAGGCTGTGATTGGTGCAGTTAGAGAGTGTCACGCTGTCTGGAGCAGTAAGAGAGTGTGAGGCTGTGAGTGGGGCAATTAGAGAGTTTGAGGCTGTGAGTGGTTCAGTTTGAGATTGTGAGGCTGTGATTGGCGCCGTTAGAGAGTGTGAGACTGTGAGTGGTGCAGCTTGAGAGTGTGAGACTGTGAGTAGGTCAGTTAGAGCATGTGAGACTGACTGGGGCAGTTAGAAAGTGTGAGACTCTGAGTGAGGCAGTTAGAGAATGTGAGGCTGTGATTGGGTCAGTTAGAGAGTGTGAAACTTTGATTGGAGCAGTTAGCCAGTTTGAGGCTGTTAGTGGTTCAGTAAGAGTGTGTGAGGCTTTAATTGGGGCAGTTTGAGAGTGTGCAGCTGTGATTGGAGCAGTTAGAGAGTGTGAGACTGTGAGTGGGGCAGTTAGAGAGTGTGAGGATGTGACTGGGGCAGCTAGAGAGTGTGAGGCTGTGATTGGAGCATTTAGAGAGTGCGAGAATGTGAGTGAGACAGTTAGCGATTTTGAGGCTGTGATTGGGGCAGTTAAAGTGTTTGAAGCTATGAGTGGGGCAGTTAGAGAGTGTGAGGCTGTGATTGGTGCAGTTAGAGAGTGTCACGCTGTCTGGAGCAGTTAGAGAGTGTGAGGCTGTGAGTGGGGCAATTAGAGAGTTTGAGGCTGTGAGTGGGTCAGTTTGAGATTGTGAGGCTGTGATTGGCGCCGTTAGAGAGTGTGAGACTGTGAGTAGGTCAATTAGAGCATGTGAGACTGACTGGGGCAGTTAGAAAGTGCGCAACTGTGAGTGGGGCAGTTAGAGAATTTGAGGCTGTGATTGGGACAGTTGGAGAGACTGAAACTGTGATTTTAGCAGTTAGAGAGTGTGAGGCTGTGATTAGGGCAGTTAGAGAGTGTGAGGCTGTGATTGGGTCAGTAAGAGATTGTGAGGTTGTGAGTTGGGCAGTTAGAGATTGTGAGGCTGTGAGTGGGACAGTTAGAGATTGCGAGGCTGAGAGTGGAGCAGTTAGAGAGTGTGAGGCTTTGATTGGTGCAGTTAGAGAGTATCACGCTGTCTGGAGCAGTTAGAGAGTGTGAGGCTGTGAGTGGGGCAATTAGAGAGTTTGAGGCTGTGAGTGGGTCAGTTTGAGATTGTGAGGCTGTGATTGGCGCCGTTAGAGAGTATGAGACTGTGAGTGGTGCAGCTTGAGAGTGTGAGACTGTGAGTGGTGCAGCTTGAGAGTGAGAGACTGTGAGTGGTGCAGCTTGAGAGTGTGAGACTGTGAGTGGGGCAGTTAGAGAGTGTGAGACTGTGAGTGGGGCAGTTAGAGAGTGTGAGACTGTGAGTGGGGCAGTTAGAGAGTGTGAGGATGTGACTGGGGCAGCTAGAGAGTGTGAGGCTGTGATTGGAGCAGTTGGAGAGTGTGAGGCTCTGATTGGGGCAGTTAGAGAGTGTGAAACTGTGATTGGATTTGTTTGAGAGTGTGAAACTGTGATTGGGGCAGCTAGAGAGTGTGAGGCTGTGATTAGGGAAGTTAGAGAGTGTGAGACATTGAGTGGAACAGTTAGAGTGTGAGATTGTGATTGGAGCAGTTAGAATGTTTGAGACTGTGATTGGGGCAGTTAGAGAGTGTAAGGCTGTGATTGGGGCAGCAAGAGATTATGAGGCTGTGATTGGGGCAGCAAGAGAGTGTGAGGCTGTGAGTGGGTCAGTTAGAGAGTGTGAGACTGTGATTGGAGCAGTTAGAATGTTTGAGACTGTGATTGGCGCAGTCAGAGTGTGTAAGATTGTGAGTGGGGCATTTAGCGAGTGCGAAGCTAGGAGTGGGGCAGTTAGAGAGTTTGAGGCTGTGATTGGAGAAGTTAGAGAGTGTGAGGTCCAGATTGGGGCAGGTAGATGGTGCAAGACTGTGATTGGAGCAGTTAGAGACTTTCAGGCTGTGAGTGGGGTAGTTAGAGTGTTAGAGCCTGTGAGTTGGTCAGGTAGAGAGTGTGAGGCTGTGAGTGGGGCAGTTAGAGATTGTGAGGCTGTGAGTGGGGCAGTTAGAGATTGTGAGGATGTGAGTGGGGCAGTTAGAGATTGTGAGGCTGTGAGTGGGGCAATTAGAGATTGTGAGCCTGTGAGTGGGGCAGTTAGAGATTGTGAGGCTGTGAGTGGGGCAGTTAGAGATTGTGAGGCTGTGAGTGGGGCAGTTAGAGATTGTGAGGCTGTGAGTGGGGCAGTTAGAGATTGTGAGGCTGTGAGTGGGGCAGTTAGAGATTGTGAGGCTGTGAGTGGGGCAGTTAGAGAATGCGAGGCTGTGAGTGGGGCAGTTAGAGAATGCGAGGCTGTGAGTGGGGCAGTTAGAGAATGCGAGGCTGTGAGTGGGGCAGTTAGAGAATGCGAGGCTGTGAGTGGGGCAGTTAGAGAATGCGAGGCTGTGAGTGGGGCAGTTAGAGAATGCGAGGCTGTGAGTGGGGCAGTTAGAGAATGCGAGGCTGTGAGTGGGGCAGTTAGAGAATGCGAGGCTGTGAGTGGGGCAGTTAGAGAATGCGAGGCTGTGAGTGGGGCACTTAGAGAATGCGAGGCTGTGAGTGGGGCACTTAGAGAATGCGAGGCTGTGAGTGGGGCAGTTAGAGAATGCGAGGCTGTGAGTGGGGCAGTTAGAGAATGCGAGGCTGTGAGTGGGGCAGTTAGAGAATGCGAGGCTGTGAGTGGGGCAGTTCGAGAATGCGAGGCTGTGAGTGGGGCAGTTAGAGAATGCGAGGCTGTGAGTGGGGCAGTTAGAGAATGTGAGGCTGGGAGTGGGGCAGTTACAGATTTTGAGGCTGTGAGTGGGGCAGTTACAGATTTTGAGGCTGTGAGTGGGGCAGTTACAGATTTTGAGGCTGTGAGTGGGGCAGTTACAGATTTTGAGGCTGTGAGTGGGGCAGTTTGAGTGTGAGAGGCTGTGATTGGAGCAGTTAGAGGGTGTCAGGCTGACTGGGGCAGTTAGAGAGTGTGAGGCTGTGATTGGAGCAGTTTGACAGTGTGAGACTGAGTGGGGCAGTTAGAGAATGTGAGGCTGTGATTGGGGCAGTTGGAGAGTCTGAAACTGTGATTTTAGCAGTTAGAGAGTGTGAGGCTGTTTTTGGGGCAGTTTGACAGTGTGAGACTGTGAGTAGGTCAGTTAGAGCATGTGAGATTGTGAGTATGAGTATGGGGCAATTAGAGATTTTGAGGCTGTGAGTGGGGCAGTTAGAGAATTTGAGGCTGTGATTGGGACAGTTGGAGAGTCTGAAACTGTGATTTTAGCAGTTAGAGAGTGTGAGGCTGTGATTAGGGCAGTTAGAGAGTGTGAGGCTGTGATTGCGTCAGTAAGAGATTGTGAGGTTGTGAGTTGGGCAGTTAGAGATTGCGAGGCTGAGAGTGGAGCAGTTAGAGAGTGTGAGGCTTTGATTGGTGCAGTTAGAGAGTATCACGCTGTCTGGAGCAGTTAGAGAGTGTGAGGCTTTGAGTGGGGCAATTAGAGAGTTTGAGGCTTTGAGTGGGTCAGTTTGAGATTGTGAGGCTGTGATTGGCGCCGTTAGAGAGTATGAGACTGTGAGTGGTGCAGCTTGAGAGTGTGAGACTGAGTGGTGCAGCTTGAGAGTGTGAGACTGTGAGTGGTGCAGCTTGAGAGTGTGAGACTGTGAGTGGTGCAGCTTGAGAGTGTGAGACTGTGAGTGGTGCAGCTTGAGAGTGTGAGACTGTGAGTGGTGCATCTTGAGAGTGTGAGACTGTGAGTGGTGCATCTTGAGAGTGTGAGACTGAGTGGTGCAGCTTGAGAGTGTGAGACTGTGAGTGGTGCATCTTGAGAGTGTGAGACTGTGAGTGGTGCATCTTGAGAGTGTGAGACTGAGTGGTGCAGCTTGAGAGTGTGAGACTGTGAGTGGTGCAGCTTGAGAGTGTGAGACTGTGAGTGGTGCAGCTTGAGAGTGTGAGACTGTGAGTGGTGCAGCTTGAGAGTGTGAGACTGTGAGTGGTGCAGCTTGAGAGTGTGAGACTGAGTGGGGCAGCTTGAGAGTGTGAGACTGTGAGTGGTGCAGCTTGAGAGTGTGAGACTGTGATTGGGTCAGCTTGTGAGTCTGAGACTGAGTAGGTCAGTTAGAGCATGTGAGACTGTGAGTGGGGCAGTTAGAGAGTGTGAGGCTGTGATTGGAGCAGTTTCACAGTGTGAGACTGTGAGTGGGGCAGTTAGAAAGTGTGCAACTGTGAGTGGGGCAGTTAGAGAGTGTGAGGCTGTGATTGGGGCAGTTAGAGTGTGTGAGGCTGTGATTGGGGCAGTGAGAGAGTGTGAGGCTGTGATTGGGGCAGTTAGAGAGTGTGAGGCTGTGATTGGGGCAGTTAGAGAGTGTGAGGCTGTGATTGGGGCAGTTAGAGAGTGTGAGGCTGTGATTGGGGCAATTAGAGAGTGTGAGGCTGTGATTGGGGCAGTTAGAGAGTGTGAGGCTGTGATTGGGGCAGTTAGAGAGTGTGAGGCTGTGATTGGGGCAGTTAGAGAGTGTGAGGCTGTGATTGGGGCAGTTAGAGAGTGTGAGGCTGTGATTGGGGCAGTTAGAGAGTGTGAGGCTGTGATTGGGGCGGTTAGTGAGTGTGAGGCTGTGACTGTGGCAGTTAGAGAGTGTGAGACTGTGATTGGGGCAGGTAGAGAGTGTGAGACTGTGATTGGAGCAGTTTGAGACTTTGAGTCTGTGACTGTGGCAGTTAGAGAGTTTGAGGCTGTGAGTAGGGCAATTAGATAGTTTGAGGCTGTGAGTGGAACCGTTAGAGATTGTGAGGCTTTAAGTGGGACCGTTAGAGATTGTGAGGCTGTGAGTGGAGCAGTTCGAGAGTGTGAGGCTGACTGGAGCAGTTCGAGAGTGTGAGGTTGTGATTGGGGCAATTAGAGAGTTTGAGGCTGTGAGTGGGTCAGTTTGAGATTGTGAAGCTGTGATTGGGGCCATTAGAGAGTGTGAGACTGTTATTGGGGCAGCTTGATTGTGTGAGACTGTGGTTGGGGCAGCTTGAGAGTGTGAGACTGTGATTGGGGCAGCTTGAGAGTGTGAGACTGTGATTGGGGCAGCTTGAGAGTGTGAGACTGTGATTGGGGCAGCTTGAGAGTGTGAGACTGTGAGTGGGTCAGCTTGTGAATGTGAGACTGTGTGTAGGTCAGTTAGAGCATGTGAGGCTGTGATTGGATCAGTTTGAGAGTGTGAGGCTGTGATTGGTTCAGTTTGAGAGTGTGAGGCTGTGATTGGTTCAGTTTGAGAGTGTGAGGCTGTGATTGGATCAGTTTGAGAGTGTGAGGCTGTGATTGGATCAGTTTGAGAGTGTGAGGCTGTGATTGGATCAGTTTGAGAGTGTGAGGCTGTGATTGGATCAGTTTGAGAGTGTGAGGCTGTGATTGGATCAGTTTGAGATTGTGAGGCTGTGATTGGATCAGTTTGAGAGTCTGAGGCTGTGAGTGGGGCAGTTAGAGAGTGTGAGGCTGTGAGTGGGGCAGTTAGAGAGTGTGAGGCTGTGAGTGGGGCAGTTAGAGAGTGTGAGACTGTGAGTTGGGCAGTTAGAGAGTGTGAGGCTGTGAGTGGGGCAGTTAGAGAGTGTGAGGCTGTGAGTGGGGCAGTTAGAGAGTTTGAGGCTGTGATTGGGGCAGTTAGAGTGTGTGAAACTGTGATTGGAGCATTTAGAGAGTGCGAGAATGTGAGTGAGGCAGTTAGCGATTTTGAGGCTGTGATTGGGGCAGTTAAAGTGTTTGAAGCTATGAGTGGGGCAGTTAGAGAGTGTGAGGCTGTGATTGGATCAGTTTGAGAGTTTAGACTGTGAGTGGGGCAGTTTGAGAGAGTCAGACTGTGAGTGGCGCATTTAGAGATTGAGTGGCTGTGAGTGGGGCAGTTAGAGATTGTGAGGCTGTTAGTGGGGCAATTAGAGATTGTGAGGCTGTGATTGGAGCAGTTAGAGAGTGTGAGACTGTGAGTGGTGCAGTTAGAGTGTGTGAGGCTGTGATTGGGCCAGTTAGACAGTGCGAGACTGTGAGTGGGGCGGTTTGAGAGTTTGGGGCTGTGAGTGGAGTTGTTCGAGAGTGTGAAGCTGTGACTGGAGCAGTTAGAGAGTGTGAGGCTGTGATTGGAGCAGTTTGACAGTGTGAGATTGTGAGTGGGCAGTTTGAGAGGGTGGCGCTGTGACGGGAGCAGTTAGAGAGTGTGAGGCTGTGATTGGGGCAGTTAGAGAGTGTGAGACTGTGATTGGTGCAGTTAGAGAGTGTGAGGCTGTGATTGGATCAGTTTGAGAGTGTGAGACTGTGATTGGATCAGGTTGAGAGTGTGAGGCTGTGATTGGGGCAGTTAGAGAGTGTGAGGCTGTGAGTGGGGCAGTTAGAGAGTGTGAGGCTGTGATTGGTGCAGTTAGAGAGTGTTGAGGCTGTGAGTTGATCAGTTAGAGAGTGTGAGGCTGTGAGTGGGGCAGTTAGAGAGTGTGAGGCTGTGATGGGGCAATTAGAGGGTGTGAGGCTGTGATTGGGGCAGTTAAAGTGTTTGACGTTTTGAGTGGGGCAGTTAGAGAGTGTGAGTCTGTGATTGGATCAGTTTGAGAGTGTGAGGCTGTGATTGGATCAGTTTGAGAGTGTGAGGCTGTGATTGGATCAGTTTGAGAGTGTGAGGCTGTGATTGGATCAGTTTGAGAGTGTGAGGCTGTGGGTGGGGCAGTAAGAGAGTGTGAGGCTGTGAGTGGGGGAGTTAGAGAGTGTGAGGCTGTGAGTGGGGCAGTTAGAGAGTGTGAGGCTGTGAGTGGGGCAGTTAGAGAGTGTGGGGCTGTGAGTGAGGCAGTTAGAGAGTGTGGGGCTGTGAGTGGGGCAGTTAGAGAGTGTGAGGCAGTGAGTGAGGCAGTTAGAGAGTGTGAGGCTGTGAGTGGGGCAGTTAGAGAGTGTGAGGCTGTGAGTGGGGCAGTTAGAGAGTGTGAGGCTGTGAGTGGGGCAGTTAGAGAGTGTGAGGCTGTGGGTGGGGCAGTTAGAGAGTGTGAGGCTGTGGGTGGGGCAGTTAGAGAGTGTGAGACTGTGGGTGGGGCAGTTAGAGAGTGTGAGGCTGTGGGTGGGGCAGTTAGAGTGTGCGAGGCTGTGGGTGGGGCAGTTAGAGAGTGCGAGGCTGTGAGTGGGGCAGTTAGAGAGTGTGAGGCTGTGATTGGGGCAGTTAAAGTGTTTGAAGCTATGAGTGGGGCAGTTAGAGAGTGTGAGGCTGTGATTGGATCAATTTGAGAGTGTGAGGCTGTGATTGGATCAGTTTGAGTGTGTGAGGCTGTGATTGGATCAGTTTGAGAGTGTGAGGCTGTGATTGGATCAGTTAGAGAGTGTGAGGCTGTGACTGGAGCAGGTAGAGAGTGCGAGACTGTGATTGGAGCAGTTTGAGAGTGTGGGGCTGTGATTGGAACAGTTAGAGAGTTTGAGGCTGTAAGAGGGGCAGTTAGAGAGTGTGAGGCTGTGAGTTGGTCAGGTAGAGAGTGTGAGGCTGTGAGTGGGGCAGTTAGAGATTTTGAGGCTGTGATTGGGGCAGTTAAGGTGTTTGAAGCTATGAGTGGGGCAGTTAGAGAGTGTGAGGCTGTGAGTGGAGCATTTAGAGAGTGTTAGACTGTGAGTGGGGCAGTTTGAGAGTCTGAGACTGTGAGTGGGGCATTTAGAGATTGAGTGGCTGTGAGTGAGGCAGTTGGAGATTGTGAGGCTGTTAGTGGGGCAATTAGAGAGTTTGAGGCTGTGATTGGAGCAGTTAGAGAGTGTGAGACTGTGATTGGGGCAATTAGAGAGTGTGAGGCTGTGATTGGGGCAGTTTGACAGTGTGAGACTGTGAGTGGTGCAGTTTCAGAGTGTGGGGCTGTGATTGGAGATGTAAGAGACTTTGAGGCTCTGAGTGGGGCAGTTAGAGAGTGTGAGACTGTGATTGGAGCAGTTTGACAGTGTGAGATTGTGAGTGGGGCAGTTTGAGAGGGTGGCGCTGTGACGGGAGCAGTTAGAGAGTGTGAGACTGTGATTGGGGCAGTTAAAGTGTGTGAGACTGTGAGTAGGGCAATTAGATAGTTTGAGGATGTGTGTGGGGCAGTTTGAGATTGTGAGGCTGTGCGTTGGTCAGGTAGAGAGTGTGAGACTGTGAGTGTGGCAGTTAGAAAGTGTGCAACTGTGATTGGGGCAGTTAGAGAGTGTGAGGCTGTGATTGGGGCAATTAGAGAGTGTGAGGCTGTGATTGGGGCAGTTAGAGAGTGTGAGGCTGTGATTGGGGCAGTTAGAGAGTGTGAGGCTGTGATTGGGGCAGTTAGAGAGTGTGAGGCTGTGATTGGGGCAGTTAGAGAGTGTGAGGCTGTGATTGGGGCAGTTAGAGAGTGTGAGGCTGTGATTGGGGCAGTTAGAGAGTGTGAGGCTGTGATTGGGGCAGTTAGAGAGTGTGAGGCTGTGATTGGGGCAGTTAGTGAGTGTGAGGCTGTGACTGGGGCAGTTAGAGAGTGTGAGACTGTGATTGGGGCAGGTAGAGAGTGTGAGACTGTGATTGGAGCAGTTTGAGACTTTGAGTCTGTGACTGTGGCAGTTAGAGAGTTTGAGGCTGTGAGTAGGGCAATTAGATAGTTTGAGGCTGTGAGTGGAACCGTTAGAGATTGTGAGGCTTTAAGTGGGACCGTTAGAGATTGTGAGGCTGTGAGTGGAGCAGTTCGAGAGTGTGAGGCTGACTGGAGCAGTTCGAGAGTGTGAGGTTGTGATTGGGGCAATTAGAGAGTTTGAGGCTGTGAGTGGGTCAGTTTGAGATTGTGAAGCTGTGATTGGGGCCATTAGAGAGTGTGAGACTGTTATTGGGGCAGCTTGATTGTGTGAGACTGTGGTTGGGGCAGCTTGAGAGTGTGAGACTGTGATTGGGGCAGCTTGAGAGTGTGAGACTGTGATTGGGGCAGCTTGAGAGTGTGAGACTGTGATTGGGGCAGCTTGAGAGTGTGAGACTGTGAGTGGGTCAGCTTGTGAATGTGAGACTGTGTGTAGGTCAGTTAGAGCATGTGAGGCTGTGATTGGATCAGTTTGAGAGTGTGAGGCTGTGATTGGTTCAGTTTGAGAGTGTGAGGCTGTGATTGGTTCAGTTTGAGAGTGTGAGGCTGTGATTGGATCAGTTTGAGAGTGTGAAGCTGTGATTGGATCAGTTTGAGAGTGTGAGGCTGTGATTGGATCAGTTTGAGAGTGTGAGGCTGTGATTGGATCAGTTTGAGATTGTGAGGCTGTGATTGGATCAGTTTGAGAGTCTGAGGCTGTGAGTGGGGCAGTTAGAGAGTGTGAGGCTGTGAGTGGGGCAGTTAGAGAGTGTGAGGCTGTGAGTGGGGCAGTTAGAGAGTGTGAGGCTGTGAGTGGGGCAGTTAGAGAGTGTGAGGCTGTGAGTGGGGCAGTTAGAGAGTGTGAGGCTGTGAGTGGGGCAGTTAGAGAGTTTGAGGCTGTGATTGGGGCAGTTAGAGTGTGTGAAACTGTGATTGGAGCATTTAGAGAGTGCGAGAATGTGAGTGAGGCAGTTAGCGATTTTGAGGCTGTGATTGGGGCAGTTAAAGTGTTTGAAGCTATGAGTGGGGCAGTTAGAGAGTGTGAGGCTGTGATTGGATCAGTTTGAGAGTTTAGACTGTGAGTGGGGCAGTTTGAGAGAGTCAGACTGTGAGTGGCGCATTTAGAGATTGAGTGGCTGTGAGTGAGGCAGTTGGAGATTGTGAGGCTGTTAGTGGGGCAATTAGAGAGTTTGAGGCTGTGATTGGAGCAGTTAGAGAGTGTGAGACTGTGAATGGGGCAATTAGAGAGTGTGAGGCTGTGATTGGGGCAGTTTGACAGTGTGAGACTGTGAGTGGTGCAGTTTGAGAGTGTGGGGCTGTGATTGGAGACGTAAGAGACATTGAGGCTCTGAGTGGGGCAGTTAGAGAGTGTGAGGCTGTGATTGGAGCAGTTTGACAGTGTGAGATTGTGAGTGGGCAGTTTGAGAGGGTGGCGCTGTGACGGGAGCAGTTAGAGAGTGTGAGGCTGTGATTGGGGCAGTTAGAGAGTGTGAGACTGTGATTGGGGCAGTTAGAGAGTGTGAGGCTGTGATTGGATCAGTTTGAGAGTGTGAGACTGTGATTGGATCAGGTTGAGAGTGTGAGGCTGTGATTGGGGCAGTTAGAGAGTGTGAGGCTGTGAGTGGGGCAGTTAGAGAGTGTGAGGCTGTGATTGGTGCAGTTAGAGAGTGTTGAGGCTGTGAGTTGATCAGTTAGAGAGTGTGAGGCTGTGAGTGGGGCAGTTAGAGAGTGTGAGGCTGTGATGGGGCAATTAGAGGGTGTGAGGCTGTGATTGGGGCAGTTAAAGTGTTTGACGTTTTGAGTGGGGCAGTTAGAGAGTGTGAGTCTGTGATTGGATCAGTTTGAGAGTGTGAGGCTGTGATTGGATCAGTTTGAGAGTGTGAGGCTGTGATTGGATCAGTTTGAGAGTGTGCGGCTGTGATTGGATCAGTTTGAGAGTGTGAGGCTGTGAGTGGGGCAGTAAGAGAGTGTGAGGCTGTGAGTGGGGGAGTTAGAGAGTGTGAGGCTGTGAGTGGGGCAGTTAGAGAGTGTGAGGCTGTGAGTGGGGCAGTTAGAGAGTGTGGGGCTGTGAGTGAGGCAGTTAGAGAGTGTGGGGCTGTGAGTGGGGCAGTTAGAGAGTGTGAGGCAGTGAGTGAGGCAGTTAGAGAGTGTGAGGCTGTGAGTGGGGCAGTTAGAGAGTGTGAGGCTGTGAGTGGGGCAGTTAGAGAGTGTGAGGCTGTGAGTGGGGCAGTTAGAGAGTGTGAGGCTGTGGGTGGGGCAGTTAGAGAGTGTGAGGCTGTGGGTGGGGCAGTTAGAGAGTGTGAGACTGTGGGTGGGGCAGTTAGAGTGTGTGAGGCTGTGGGTGGGGCAGTTAGAGTGTGCGAGGCTGTGGGTGGGGCAGTTAGAGAGTGCGAGGCTGTGAGTGGGGCAGTTAGAGAGTGTGAGGCTGTGATTGGGGCAGTTAAAGTGTTTGAAGCTATGAGTGGGGCAGTTAGAGAGTGTGAGGCTGTGATTGGATCAATTTGAGAGTGTGAGGCTGTGATTGGATCAGTTTGAGTGTGTGAGGCTGTGATTGGATCAGTTTGAGAGTGTGAGGCTGTGATTGGATCAGTTTGAGAGTGTGAGGCTGTGATTGGATCAGTTTGAGAGTGTGAGACTGTGATTGGATCAGTTTGAGAGTGTGAGGCTGCGATTGGATCAGTTTGAGAGTGTGAGGCTGTGAGTGGGGCAGTTAGAGAGTGTGAGGCTGTGAGTGGGGCAGTTAGAGAGTGTGAGGCTGTGAGTGAGGCAGTTAGCGATTTTGAGGCTGTGATTGGGGCAGTTAAGGTGTTTGAAGCTATGAGTGGGGCAGTTAGAGAGTGTGAAGCTGTGATTGGATCAGTTTGAGAGTGTTAGACTGTGAGTGGGGCAGTTTGAGAGAGTGAGACTGTGAGTGGGGCATTTAGAGATTGAGTGGCTGTGAGTGAGGCAGTTGGAGATTGTGAGGCTGTTAGTGGGGCAATTAGAGAGTTTGAGGCTGTGATTGGAGCAGTTAGAGAGTGTGAGACTGTGAATGGGGCAATTAGAGAGTGTGAGGCTGTGATTGGGGCAGTTTGACAGTGTGAGACTGTGAGTGGTGCAGTTTCAGAGTGTGGGGCTGTGATTGGAGATGTAAGAGACTTTGAGGCTCTGAGTGGGGCAGTTAGAGAGTGTGAGACTGTGATTGGAGCAGTTTGACAGTGTGAGATTGTGAGTGGGGCAGTTTGAGAGGGTGGCGCTGTGACGGGAGCAGTTAGAGAGTGTGAGACTGTGATTGGGGCAGTTAAAGTGTGTGAGACTGTGAGTAGGGCAATTAGATAGTTTGAGGATGTGTGTGGGGCAGTTTGAGATTGTGAGGCTGTGCGTTGGTCAGGTAGAGAGTGTGAGACTGTGAGTGTGGCAGTTAGAGAGTGTCACGCTGACTGGAGCATTTAGAGAGTGTGAGCCTGTGAGTGGGTGGGTTTGAGAGTGTGAGGCTGTGATTGGGGCGGTTAGAGAGTGTGAGACTGTGAGTGGAGCAGTTAGAGAGTGTCAGACTGTGAGTGGAGCACTTTGATTCTGTGAGACTGTGAGTGGAGCACTTTGATAGTGTGCGACTGTGAGTGGGGCACCTAAAGAATGTGAGGCTGTGATCGGGGCAGTTAGAAAATGTGAAACTGTGATTGGAGCAGATAGAGAGTTTGAGGCTGTGAGTGGGTCAGTTAGTGAGTGTGAGGGTGTGATTGGAGCCGTTTGACAGTGTGAGACTGTGAGTGGGGCAGTTTGAGAGTGTGGGGCTGTGATTGGAGCAGTTAGAGACTTTGAGGCTGTGAGTGGGGCGGTTAGAGAGTGTGAGGCTGTGATTGGGGCAGGTAGAGATTTTGAGGCTGTGAGTGGGTCAGTTAGATAGGTTGAGGCTGTGAGTGGGGCATTTAGAGTGTTTGAGGCTGTGAGTAGGGCTATCAGATAGTTTGAGGTTGTGAGTGGGACAGTTAGAGAGTGTGAGGCTGTGAGTTGATCAGTTAGAGAGTGTGAGATTGTGAGTGGGGAAATTGGAGAGTGTGAGATTGTGAGTGGGGAAATTGGAGAGTGTGAGATTGTGAGTGGGGCAATTAGAGAGTGTGAGATTGTGAGTGGGGCAATTAGAGAGTGTGAGGCTGTGAGTGGGGCAGTTAGAGATTGTGAGGCTGTGAGCGGGGCAGTTTGAGAGTGTGAGGCTGTGCGTGGGGCACTTAGAGAGTTTGAGGCTGTGCCTGGAGCAGTTAGAGAGTGTGAGACTGTGTGTGGGGCAGTTAGAGATTGTGAGACTGTGACTGGGGCAGTTTGAGAGTGTGACGCTGTGAATGGGGCAGCTTGAGAGTGTGAGACTGTGAGTGGGTCAGCTTGAGAGTGTGAGACTGTGATTAGGACTGTTAGAGCATGTGAGACTGTGATTAGGGCAGTTAGTGAGTGTGAGGCTGTGATTGGAGCATTTGGAGAATGTGAGACGGTTTGTGGACCAGTTAGAGATTGTGAGGCTATGAGTGGAGCAGTTTGAGATTGTGAGGCTGTGAGTGGGGCAGTTAGAGATTGTGAGGCTCTGCTTGGAGCAGTTAGAGAGTGTGAGGCTGTGATTGGTGCATTTAGAGAGATCACGCTGAATGGAGCAGTTAGAGAGTGTGAGGCTGTGCGTGGGTGGGTTTGAGATTGTGAGGCTATGATTGGGGCTGTTACAGAGTGTGAGGCTGTGAGTGGAGCAGTTAGAGAGTGTGAGACTGTGAGTGGAGCACTTTGATAGTGTGAGACTGTGAGTGGAGCACTTTGATAGTGTGGGACTGTGAGTGGAGCACTTTGATAGTGTGAGACTGTGAGTGGAGCACTTTGATAGTGTGAGACTGTGAGTGGAGCACTTTGATAGTGTGAGACTGTGAGTGGAGCACTTTGATAGTGTGAGACTGTGAGTGGAGCACTTTGATAGTGTGAGACTGTGAGTGGAGCACTTTGATAGTGTGAGACTGTGAGTGGAGCACTTTGATAGTGTGAGACTGTGAGTGGAGCACTTTGATAGTGTGAGACTGTGAGTGGAGCACTTTGATAGTGTGAGACTGTGAGTGGAGCACTTTGATAGTGTGAGACTGTGAGTGGAGCACTTTGATAGTGTGAGACTGTGAGTGGAGCACTTTGATAGTGTGAGACTGTGAGTGGAGCACTTTGATAGTGTGAGACTGTGAGTGGAGCACTTTGATAGTGTGAGACTGTGAGTGGAGCACTTTGATAGTGTGAGACTGTGAGTGGAGCACTTTGATAGTGTGAGACTGTGAGTGGAGCACTTTGATAGTGTGAGACTGTGAGTGGAGCACTTTGATAGTGTGAGACTGTGAGTGGAGCACTTTGATAGTGTGAGACTGTGAGTGGAGCACTTTGATAGTGTGAGACTGTGAGTGGAGCACTTTGATAGTGTGAGACTGTGAGTGGAGCACTTTGATAGTGTGAGACTGTGAGTGGAGCACTTTGATAGTGTGAGACTGTGAGTGGAGCACTTTGATAGTGTGAGACTGTGAGTGGAGCACTTTGATAGTGTGAGACTGTGAGTGGAGCACTTTGATAGTGTGAGACTGTGAGTGGAGCACTTTGATAGTGTGAGACTGTGAGTGGAGCACTTTGATAGTGTGAGACTGTGAGTGGAGCACTTTGATAGTGTGAGACTGTGAGTGGAGCACTTTGATAGTGTGAGACTGTGAGTGGAGCACTTTGATAGCGTGAGACTGTGAGTGGAGCACTTTGATAGTGAGAGACTGTGAGTGGATCACTTTGATAGTGTGAGACTGTGAGTGGAGCACTTTGATAGTGTGAGACTGTGAGTGGAGCACTTTGATAGTGTGAGACTGTGAGTGGAGCACTTTGATAGTGTGAGACTGTGAGTGGAGCACTTTGATAGTGTGAGACTGTGAGTGGAGCACTTTGATAGTGTGAGACTGTGAGTGGAGCACTTTGATAGTGTGAGACTGTGAGTGGAGCACTTTGATAGTGTGAGTCTGTGCGTGGAGCAATTTGATAGTGTGCGACTGTGAGTGGGGCAATTAGAGAATGTGAGGCTGTGATTAGGGCAGTTAGAAAGTGTGAAACTGTGATTGGAGCAGATAGAGAGTTTGAGGCTATGAGTGGCTCAGTTAGAGATTTTGAGGCTGTGATTGGGGCAATTAGATTCTTTGAGGTTGTCAGTGGGGCAGTTAGAGAGTGTGAGGCTGTGAGATGGTCAGTTAGAGAGCGTGAGACTGTGAGTGGGGAAATTGGAGATTGTGAGATTGTGAGTGGGGCAATTAGAGAGTGTGAGGCTGTGAGTGGGGCAATTAGAGAGTGTGAGGCTGTGAGTGGGGCAGTTAGAGATTGTGAGGCTGTGAGTGGGGCAGTTTAAGAGTGTGAGACTGTGAGTGGGTCAGCTTGAGATTGTGAGACTGTGAGTAGGTCAGTTCGAGCATGTGAGGTTGTGATTGGGGCAGTTACAGAGTCTGAGGCTGTGATTGGAGTCGTAAGAGAGTGTGAGCTGTGATTGGAGCAGTTAGAGAGTGTGAGGCTTTGATTGGAGCAGTTACAGAGTGTGAGACTGTGATTGGAGCAGTTAGAGAGTCTGAGACTGTGAGTCGAGCCGTAAGAGAGTGTGAGGCTGTGATTGGGGCAGTTTGACAGTGTGAGACTGTGAGTGGTGCAGGTTGAGAGTGTGGGGCTGTGATTGGAGACGTAAGAGACTTTGAGGCTATGAGTGGGGCAGTTTGAGTGTGTGAGGCTGTGATTGGAGCAGTTTGACAGTGTGAGACTGTAAGTGGGGCAGTTTGAGAGGGTGGCGCTGTGACTGGAGCAGTTAGAGAGTGTGAGACTGTGAGTGGGGCAGTTAGAGAGTGTGAGGCTGTGATTGGAGCAGTTAGAGAGTGTGAGGCTGTTATTGGGGCTGGCAGAGAGTGTGAGACTGTGAGTAGGGCAATTAGATAGTTTGAGGGTGTGTGTGGGGCAGTTTGAGTTTATGAGGCTGTGCGTTGGTCAGGTAGAGAGTGTGAGACTGTGACTGGGGCAGTTAGAGATTGTGAGGCTGTGAGTGGGGCAGTTAGAGATTGTGAGGCTGTGAGTGTGGCAGTTAGAGAGTGTGAGGCTGTGATTGGAGCAGTTAGAGACTTTGAGGCTGTGAGTGGGTCAGTTAGAGAGTGTGAGGCTGTGATTGGAGTCGTAAGAGAGTGTGAGGCTCTGATTGGAGTCGTAAGAGAGTGTGAGGCTGTGATTGGAGTCGTAAGAGAGTGTGAGCTGTGATTGGAGCAGTTACAGAGTGTGAGGCTTTGATTGGAGCAGTTACAGAGTGTGAGACTGTGATTGGAGCAGTTAGAGAGTCTGAGACTGTGAGTCGAGCCGTAAGAGAGTGTGAGGCTGTGATTGGGGCAGTTTGACAGTGTGAGACTGTGAGTGGTGCAGTTTGAGAGTGTGGGGCTGTGATTGGAGACGTAAGAGACTTTGAGGCTATGAGTGGGGCAGTTAGAGTGTGTGAGGCTGTGATTGGAGCAGTTTGACAGTGTGAGACTGTAAGTGGGGCAGTTTGAGAGGGTGGCGCTGTGACTGGAGCAGTTAGAGAGTGTGAGACTGTTATTGGGGCTGGCAGAGAGTGTGAGACTGTGAGTAGGGCAATTAGATAGTTTGAGGGTGTGTGTGGGGCAGTTTGAGTTTATGAGGCTGTGCGTTGGTCAGGTAGAGAGTGTGAGACTGTGACTGGGGCAGTTAGAGATTGTGAGGCTGTGAGTGGGGCAGTTAGAGATTGTGAGGCTGTGAGTGTGGCAGTTAGAGAGTGTGAGGCTGTGATTGGAGCAGTTAGAGACTTTGAGGCTGTGAGTGGGTCAGTTAGAGAGTGTGAGGCTGTGATTGGAGTCGTAAGAGAGTGTGAGGCTGTGATTGGAGTCGTAAGAGAGTGTGAGGCTGTGATTGGAGTCGTAAGAGAGTGTGAGGCTGTGATTGGAGTCGTAAGAGAGTGTGAGGCTGTGATTGGAGTCGTAAGAGAGTGTGAGGCTGTGATTGGAGTCGTAAGAGAGTGTGAGGCTGTGATTGGAGTCGTAAGAGAGTGTGAGGCTGTGATTGGAGTCGTAAGAGAGTGTGAGGCTGTGATTGGAGTCGTAAGAGAGTGTGAGGCTGTGATTGGAGTCGTAAGAGAGTGTGAGGCTGTGATTGGAGTCGTAAGAGAGTGTGAGGCTGTGATTGGAGTCGTAAGAGAGTGTGAGGCTGTGATTGGAGTCGTAAGAGAGTGTGAGGCTGTGATTGGAGTCGTAAGAGAGTGTGAGGCTGTGATTGGAGTCGTAAGAGAGTGTGAGGCTTTGATTGGAGCATTTAGAGAGTGTGGGCTGTGAGTGGAGCAGTTAGAGCGTGTGAGGCTGTGATTGGAGCACTTAGAGAGTGTGAGACTGTGTTTGGAGCAGTTAGAGAATGTGAGACTGTGAGTGGAGCAGTTTGAGAGTGTTAGGCTGTGATTGGAGCAGTTAGAGACTTTGAGGCTGTGAGTGGGTCAGTTAGAGAGTGTGAGGCTGTGATTGGGGCAGGTAGAGATTTTGAGGCTGTGAGTGGGTCAATTAGATAGGTTAAGGCTGTGAGTGGGGCATTTACAGTTTTTGAGGCTGTGAGTAGGGCTATTAGATATTTTGAGGTTGTGAGTGGGGCATTTAGAGAGTGTGAGGCTGTGAGTTGGTCAGTTAGAGAGTGTGAGACTGTGAGCGGGGAAATTGGAGAGTGTGAGACTGTGAGTGGGGAAATTGGAGAGTGTGAGACTGTGAGTGGGGAAATTGGAGAGTGTGAGATTGTGAGTGGGGAAATTGGAGAGTGTGAGATTGTGAGTGGGGCAATTAGAGAGTGTGAGGCTGTGAGTGGGGGGCTGTGAGTGGGGCAATTAGAGATTGTGAGGCTGTGAGTGAGGCAGTTTGAGAGTGTGAGGCTGTGCGTGGGGCAATTCGTGAGTTTGAGGCTGTGATTGGAGCAGTTAGAGAGTGTGAGACTGTTTGGGGCAGTTAGAGATTGTGAGACTGTGACTGGGGCAGTTTGAGAGTGTGACGCTGTGAATGGGGCAGCTTGAGAGTGTGAGACTGTGAGTGGGTCAGCTTGAGAGTGTGAGACTGTGAGTAGGACTGTTAGAGTATGTGAGACTGTGAGTGGGGCAGTTAGTGAGTGTGAGGCTGTGATTGGAGCATTTAGAGAATGTGAGACAGTTTGTGGACCAGTTAGAGATTGTGAGGCTGTGAGTGGAGCAGTTTGAGATTGTGAGGCTGTGAGTGGGGCAGTTAGAGATTGTGAGGCTGTGAGTAGGGCAGTTAGAGTGTGTGAGGCTGTGAGTGGGGCAGTTAGAGATTGTGAGGCTCTGAGTGGAGCAGTTAGAGAGTGTGAGGCTGTGATTGGTGCAGTTAGAGAGTGTCGCGCTGAATGGAGCAGTTAGAGATTTTGACGCTGTGATTGGGGCAATTAGAGATTGTGAGGCTCTGAGTGGGGCAGTTAGAGATTGTGAGGCTGTGAGTGTGGCAGTTAGAGAGTGTGAGGCTGTGATTGGTGCAGTTATAGAGTGTCATGCTGACTGGAGCAGTTAGAGAGTGTGAGGCTGTGAGTGGGTGGGTTTGAGAGTGTGAGGCTGTGATTGGGGCAGTTAGAGAGTGTCAGACTGAGTGGATCACTTTGATAGTGTGAGACTGTGAGTGGAGCACTTTGATAGTGTGAGACTGTGAGTGGAGCACTTTGATAGTGTGCGACAGTGAGTGGGGCACTTAAAGAATGTGAGGCTTTGATTGGGGCACGTAGAGATTTTGAGACTGTGAGTGGGTCAGTTAGACAGGTTGAGGCTGTGGGTGGGGAATTTAGAGTGTTTGAGGCTGTGAGTAGGGCAATTAGATATTTTGAGGTTGTGAGTGGGGCAGTTAGAGAGTGTGAGACTGAGTGGGGAAATTGGAGATTGTGAGGCTGTGAGTGGGGCAATTAGAGAGTGTGAGGCTGTGAGTGGGGCAATTAGAGAGTGTGAGGCTGTGAGTGGGGCAATAAGAGAGTGTGAGGCTGTGAGTGGGGCAATAAGAGAGTGTGAGGCTGTGAGTGGGGCAATTCGAGAGTGTGAGGCTGTAATTAGAGCTGTTAGAGAGTGTGAGACTGTGATTGGAGCACTTTGAGAGTCTAAGGCTGTGATTGGGGCAGTTAGAGAGTGTGAGGCTGTGACTGGATCAGTTAGAGAGTGTGAGGCTGAGATTGGGGCAGCTAAAGATTGTGAGGCTGTGATTAGAGCAGTTAGAGAGTGTGAGACTGTGATTGGTGCAGCTAGAGAGTGTGAGGTTGTGACTGGATCAGTTAGAGAGTGTGAGGCTGAGATTGGGGCAGCTAAAGATTGTGAGGCTGTGGTTAGAGCAGTTAGAGAGTGTGAGACTGTGATTGGTGCAGCTAGAGAGTGTGAGGCTGTGATTGGAGCCGTAAGAGAGTGTGAGACTGTGATTGGAGCAGTTAGAGTGTGTGAGGCAGTGATTGGAGCATTTTGAGAGTGTGAGGCTGTGAGTGGGGCAGTTAGAGATTGAGTGGCTGTGAGTGAGGCAGTTGGAGATTGTGAGGCTGTTAGTGGGGCAATTGGAGAGTTTGAGGCTGTGATTGGAGCAGTTAGAGAGTGTGAGACTGTGAATGGGGCAGTTAGAAAGTGTGAGGCAGTGATTGGGGCAGTCTGACAGTGTGAGACTGTGAGTGGGGCAGTTTGAGAGGGTGGCGCTGTGACTGGAGCAGTTAGAGAGTGTGAGACTGTGAGTGGGGCAGTTAGAGTGTGTGAGGCTGTGATTGGGGCAGTTAGAGAGTGTGAGGCTGTGAATGGAGCAGTTAGAGAGTGTGAGGCTGTGAGTAGGGCAATTAGATAGTTTGAGAGTGTGTGTGGGGCAGTTTGAGATTATGAGGCTGTGCGTTGGTCAGGTAGAGAGTGTGAGACTGTGACTGGGGCAGTTAGAGATTGTGAGGCTGTGAGTGGGGCAGTTAGAGAGTGTGAGGCTGTGAGTGTGGCAGTTAGAGAGTGTGAGGCTGTGGTTGGTGCAGTTATAGAGTGTCACGCTGACTGGAGCAGTTAGAGAGTGTGAGGCTGTGAGTGGGTAGGTTTGATAGTGTGAGACTGTGAGTGGAGCAGTTGATAGTGTGAGACTGTGAGTGGAGCACTTTGATAGTGTGAGACTGTGAGTGGAGCACTTTGATAGTGTGAGACTGTGAGTGGAGCACTTTGATAGTGTGAGACTGTGAGTGGAGCACTTTGATAGTGTGAGACTGTGAGTGGAGCACTTTGATAGTGTGAGACTGTGAGTGGAGCACTTTGATAGTGTGAGACTGTGAGTGGAGCACTTTGATAGTGTGAGACTGTGAGTGGAGCACTTTGATAGTGTGAGACTGTGAGTGGAGCACTTTGATAGTGTGAGACTGTGAGTGGAGCACTTTGATAGTGTGAGACTGTGAGTGGAGCACTTTGATAGTGTGAGACTGTGAGTGGAGCACTTTGATAGTTTGAGACTGTGAGTGGAGCACTTTGATAGTGTGAGACTGTGAGTGGAGCACTTTGATAGTGTGAGACTGTGAGTGGAGCACTTTGATAGTGTGAGACTGTGAGTGGAGCACTTTGATAGTGTGAGACTGTGAGTGGAGCACTTTGATAGTGTGAGACTGTGAGTGGAGCACTTTGATAGTGTGAGACTGTGAGTGGAGCAGTTTGAAATTGTGAGGCTGTGAGTGGAGCACTTTGATAGTTTGAGACTGTGAGTGGAGCACTTTGATAGTTTGAGACTGTGAGTGGAGCACTTTGATAGTTTGAGACTGTGAGTGGAGCACTTTGATAGTTTGAGACTGTGAGTGGAGCACTTTGATAGTTTGAGACTGTGAGTGGAGCACTTTGATAGTTTGAGACTGTGAGTGGAGCACTTTGATAGTGTGAGACTGTGAGTGGAGCACTTTGATAGTGTGAGACTGTGAGTGGAGCACTTTGATAGTGTGAGACTGTGAGTGGAGCACTTTGATAGTGTGAGACTGTGAGTGGAGCACTTTGATAGTGTGAGACTGTGAGTGGAGCACTTTGATAGTGTGAGACTGTGAGTGGAGCACTTTGATAGTGTGAGACTGTGAGTGGAGCACTTTGATAGTGTGAGACTGTGAGTGGAGCACTTTGATAGTGTGAGACTGTGAGTGGAGCACTTTGATAGTGTGAGACTGTGAGTGGAGCACTTTGATAGTGTGAGACTGTGAGTGGAGCACTTTGATAGTGTGAGACTGTGAGTGGAGCACTTTGATAGTGTGAGACTGTGAGTGGAGCACTTTGATAGTGTGAGACTGTGAGTGGAGCACTTTGATAGTGTGAGACTGTGAGTGGAGCACTTTGATAGTGTGAGACTGTGAGTGGAGCACTTTGATAGTGTGAGACTGTGAGTGGAGCACTTTGATAGTTTGAGACTGTGAGTGGAGCACTTTGATAGTGTGAGACTGTGAGTGGAGCACTTTGATAGTGTGAGACTGTGAGTGGAGCACTTTGATAGTTTGAGACTGTGAGTGGAGCACTTTGATAGTGTGAGACTGTGAGTGGAGCACTTTGATAGTGTGAGACTGTGAGTGGAGCACTTTGATAGTGTGAGACTGTGAGTGGAGCACTTTGATAGTGTGAGACTGTGAGTGGAGCACTTTGATAGTGTGAGACTGTGAGTGGAGCACTTTGATAGTGTGAGACTGTGAGTGGAGCACTTTGATAGTGTGAGACTGTGAGTGGAGCACTTTGATAGTGTGAGACTGTGAGTGGAGCACTTTGATAGTGTGAGACTGTGAGTGGAGCACTTTGATAGTGTGAGACTGTGAGTGGAGCACTTTGATAGTGTGAGACTGTGAGTGGAGCACTTTGATAGTGTGAGACTGTGAGTGGAGCACTTTGATAGTGTGAGACTGTGAGTGGAGCACTTTGATAGTGTGAGACTGTGAGTGGAGCACTTTGATAGTGTGAGACTGTGAGTGGAGCACTTTGATAGTGTGAGACTGTGAGTGGGGCACTTAAAGAATGTGAGGCTGTGATCGGGGCAGTTAGAAAATGTGAAACTGTGATTGGAGCAGATAGAGAGTTTGAGGCTGTGAGTGGGTCAGTTAGAGAGAGTGAGGGTGTGATTGGAGTCGTAAGAGAGTGTGAGGCTTTGATTGGAGCAGTTTGAGAGTGTGAGGCTGTGATTGGAGCAGTTAGAGACTTTGAGGCTGTGAGTGGGTCAGTTAGAGAGTGTGAGGCTGTGATTGGGGCAGGTAGAGATTTTGAGGCTGTGAGTAGGTCATTTAGATAGGTTAAGGCTGTGAGTGGGGCATTTAGAGTTTTTGAGGCTGTGAGTAGGGCTATTAGATATTCTGAGGTTGTGAGTGGGGCATTTAGAGAGTGTGAGGCTGTGAGTTGATCAGTTAGAGAGTGTGAGATTGTGAGTGGGGAAATTGGAGAGTGTGAGATTGTGAGTGGGGAAATTGGAGAGTGTGAGATTGTGAGTGGGGCAATTAGAGAGTGTGAGGCTTTGAGTTGGGCAATTAGAGAGTGTGAGGCTGTGAGTGGGGCAATTAGAGTGTGTGAGGCTGTGAGTGGGGCAGTTAGAGATTGTGAGGCTGTGAGTGGGGCAGTTTGAGAGTGTGAGGCTGTGCGTGGGGCAATTCGAGAGTTTGAGGCTGTGATTGGAGCAGTTAGAGAGTGTGAGACTGTGTTTGGGGCAGTTAGAGATCGTGAGACTGTGACTGGGGCAGTTTGAGAGTGTGACGCTGTGAATGGGGCAGCTTGAGAGTGAGACTGTGAGTGGGTCAGCTTGAGAGTGTGAGACTGTGAGTAGGACTGTTAGAGTATGTGAGACTGTGAGTGGGGCAGTTAGTGAGTGTGAGGCTGTGATTGGAGCATTTAGAGAATGTGAGACGGTTTGTGGACCAGTTAGAGATTGTGAGGCTGTGAGTGGAGCAGTTTGAGATTGTGAGGCTGTGAGTGGGGCAGTTAGAGATTGTGAGGCTGTGAGTAGGGCAGTTAGAGAGTGTGAGGCTGTGATTGGTGCAGTTAGAGAGTGTCGCTCTGAATGGAGCAGTTAGAGATTTTGAGGCTGTGATTGGGGCAATTAGAGATTTTGAGGCTGTGAGTTGGGCATTTAGAGTGTTTGAGGCTGTGAGTAGGGCAATTAGATAGTTTGAGGTTGTCAGTGGGGCAGTTAGCGAGCGTGAGACTGTGAGTTGGTCAGTTAGAGAGTGTGAGACTGTGAGTGGGGAAATTGGAGATTGTGAGATTGTGAGTGGGGCAATTAGAGAGTGTGAGGCTGTGAGTGGGGCAGTTAGAGATTGTGAGGCTGTGATTGGGGCAGTTTAAGAGTGTGAGACTGTGAGTGGGTCAGTAAGAGCATGTGAGACTGTGAGTGGGGCAGTTAGAGAGTGTGAGGCTGTGATTGGGGCAGTTAGAGAGTGTGAGGCTGTGATTGGGGCAGTTAGAGAGTGTGAGGCTGTGATTGGAGTCGTAAGAGAGGGTGAGGCTGTGATTGGGGCAGTTAGAGAGTGTGAGACTGTGATTGGAGCAGTTAGAGAGTGTGAGTTTGTGAGTGGAACAGTTAGAGAGTGTGAGACTGCGATTGGAGCAGTTAGAGAGTGTGAGACTTTGAGTGGGGCAGGTAGAGAGTTTGAGACTGTGAGTGGGGCAGTGAGAGAGTGTGAAGCTGTGATTAGGGCAGTTAGAGATTTTGAGATGGTGATTAGAGCAGTTAGAGATTGTCAGGCGGAAAGTGGAGCAGTGAGAGAATGTGAGGCTTTGTTTAGAGCATTTTGAGAGTGTGAGGTTGTGATTGGGGCAGTTTGAGAGTGTGAGATTATGATTGGAGCAGTTAGTGAGTTTGAGGCTGTGAGTGGGGCAGTTAGAGACTGTGAGGCAGGAATTTGAGAAGTTTGACAGTGTGGGACTGTGATTGTAACATTTAAGAGTGTGAGGCTGTGATTGGAGCAGGTAGAGAATGTGAGGCTGTGCGTGGGTCTGTTAGAGAGTGTGAGGGTGTGATTGGAGCCGTTTGACAGTGTGAGGCTGTGATTGGGGCAGGTAGAGATTTTGAGGCTGTGAGTGGGTCAGTTAGGTATGTTGAGGCTGTGAGTGTGGCATTTAGAGTGTTTGAGGCTATGAGTAGGGCAATTAGATAGTTTGAGGTTGTGAGTGGGTCAGTTAGAGAGTGTGAGACTGTGAGTGGGGAAATTGGAGAGTGTGAGATTGTGAGTGGGGAAGTTAGAGATTGTGAGGCTGTGAGTGGGGCAGTTTGAGAGTGTGAGGCTATGCGTGGGGCAATTAGAGAGTTTGAGGCTGTGATTGGAGCGGTTAGAGAGTGTGAGAGTGTGTGTGGGGCAGTTAGAGATTGTGAGACTGTGATTGGGGCAGTTTGAGAGTGTGAGACTGTGATTGGGGCAGTTAGAGATTGTGAGACTGTGATTGGGGCAGTTTGAGAGTGTGAGACTGTGAGTGGGTCAGCTTGAGAGTGTGAGACTGTGAGTCGGACTGTTAAATCTTGTGAGACTGTGAGTGGGGCAGTTAGTGAGTGTGAGGCTGTGATTGGAGCATTTAGAGAATGTGAGATGGTGGGTGGACCAGTTAGAGAGTGTGAGACTCTGAATGGAGCAGTTAGAGATTTTGAGGCTGTGATTGGGGCAATTAGAGATTTTGAGGCTGTGAGTTGGGCATTTAGAGTGTTTGAGGCTGTGAGTAGGGCAATTAGATAGTTTGAGGTTGTCAGTGGGGCAGTTAGAGAACGTGAGACTGTGAGTTGGTCAGTTAGAGAGTGTGAGACTGTGAGTGGGGAAATTGGAGATTGTGAGATTGTGAGTGGGGCAGTTAGAGAGTGTGAGGCTGTGAGTGGGGCAGTTAGAGATTGTGAGGCTGTGATTGGGGCAGTTTAAGAGTGTGAGACAGTGAGTTGGTCAGCTTGAGATTGTGAGACTGCGAGTAGGTCAGTAAGAGCATGTGAGACTGTGATTAGAGCTGTTAGAGAGTGTGAGACTGTGATTGGGGCAGTTAGAGAGTGTGAGACTGTGATTGGGGCAGTTAGAGAGTGTGAGGCTGTGATTGGGGCAGTTAGAGAGTGTGAGGCTGTGATTGGGGCAGTTAGAGAGTGTGAGGCTGTGATTGGAGTCGTAAGAGAGGGTGAGGCTGTGATTGGGGCAGTTAGAGAGTGTGAGACTGTGAGTGGAGCAGTTTGAGAGTGTGAGGCTGTGATTGGAGCAGGTAGACAGTGTGAGACTCCGAGTGGGGACCTTAGAGAGTGTGAGACAGCGATTGGTGAAGTTAGAGAGTGTGAGGCTATGATTGGAGCAGTTAGAGAGTGCGAGGCTGTGATTGGAGCAGTTAGAGAGTGTGAGTTTGTGAGTGGAACAGTTAGAGAGTGTGAGGCTGTGATTGGAGCCGTAAGAGAGTGTGAGGCTGTGATTGGAGCATTTAGAGACTGTCAGACTGTGAGTGGAGCAGTTTGAGAGTGTGAGGCTTTGATTGGAGCAGGTAGAGAGTGTGAGATTCTGAGTGAGGCCGTTAGAGAGTGTGAGACTGCGATTGGAGCAGTTAGAGAGTGTGAGACTTTGAGTGGGACAGGTAGAGAGTTTGAGACTGTGAGTGGGGCATTTAGAGAGTGTGAAGCTGTGATTAGGGCTGTTAGAGATTTTGAGATGGTGATTAGAGCAGTTAGAGATTGTCAGGCGGAAAGTGGAGCAGTGAGAGAATGTGAGGCTTTGTTTAGAGCATTTTGAGAGTGTGAGGTTGTGATTGGGGCAGTTTGAGAGTGTGAGATTATGATTGGAGCAGTTAGTGAGTTTGAGGCTGTGAGTGGGGCTGTTGGAGAGTGTGAGGCAGGAATTGGAGCAGTTTGACAGTGTGAGACTGTGATTGGAGCATTTAGAGATTGTGAGGCTGTGATTGGAGCAGTAAGAGAGTGTGGGACTGTGATTTGAGCAGGTAGAGAATGTGAGGCTGTGATTGGATCAGTTAGAGAGTGGAAGGTTGTGAGTCGGGCAATTAGTGTTTGTGAGGCTGTGAGTGTGGCAGTTAGAGAGTTTGAGGCTGTGATTGGGGCAGTTAGAGAGTGTGAGGCTGTGATTGGGGTAGTTAGAGAGTGTGAGGCTGTGATTGGAGCAATTTGACAGTGTGAGACTGTGAGTGGGGCAGTTTGAGAGTGTGGGGCTGTGATTGCAGCAGTTAGAGAGTTTGAAGCTATGAGTGGGGCATTTAGAGAGCTTGAGGATGTGATTGGGTCAGTTAGAGAGTGTGAGGCTAGGAATGGAGCAGTTTGAGACTGTGGAGCTGTGATTGGGGTAGTTAGAGAGTGTGAGGCTGTGATTGGGGCAGGTAGAGATTTTGAGGCTGTGAGTGGGTCAGTTAGGTATGTTGAGGCTGTGAGTGTGGCATTTAGAGTGTTTGAGGCTATGAGTAGGGCAATTAGATAGTTTGAGGTTGTGAGTGGGGCAGTTAGAGAGTGTGAGGCTGTGAGTGGGGAAATTGGAGAGTGTGAGATTGTGAGTGGGGCAGTTAGAGAGTGTGAGGCTGTGAGTGGGGAAATTGGAGAGTGTGAGATTGTGAGTGGGGCAGTTAGAGAGTGTGAGGCTATGCGTGGGGCAATTAGAGAGTTTGAGGCTGTGATTGGAGCAGTTAGAGAGTGTGAGAGTGTGTGTGGGGCAGTTAGAGATTGTGAGACTGTGATTGGGGCAGTTTGAGAGTGTGAGACTGTGAGTGGGTCAGCTTGAGAGTGTGAGGCTGTGTTTGGAGCAGGTAGACAGTGTGAGACTCCGAGTGGGGCCGTTAGAGAGCGTGAGGCTGTGATTAGATCAGTTAGAGAGTTTGAGGCTGAGATTGGGGCAGCTAGACAGTGTGAGGCTGTGATTAGAGCAGTTAGAGAGTGTGAGGCTGTGAGTGGGGCAGTTAGAGAGTGTGAGGCTGTGATTGGAGCATTTAGAGAGTGTGAGACTGTGAGTGGAGCAGTTTGAGAGTGTGAGGCTGTGATTGGATCAGTTAGAGGGTTTGAGGCTGAGATTGGGGCAGCTAGACAGTGTGAGGCTGTGATTGGGGCAGTTAGAGAGTGTGAGGCTGTGATTGGATCAGTTAGAGAGTTTGAGGCTGAGATTGGGGCAACTAGACAATGTGAGACTGTGATTAGAGCAGTTAGAGAGTGTGAGACTGTGATTGGAGCAGTTAGAGATTGTGAGGCTGTGATTGGAGCAGTTAGAAAGTGTGAAGCTGTGAGTGGGGTTATTAGAGTGAGTGAAATTATGATTGGAGCAGTTAGTGAGTTTGAGGTTGTGATTAGGTCAGTTAGAGAGTGTGAGGCAGAACTTGGATCAGTAAGAGAGTGTGAGACTGTGATTGGGGCATTTAGAGTATGTGAGACTGTGATTGGAGCAGTTAGAAAGTGTGAGGCTGCGAGTGGGGTTATAAGAGTATGTGAAATAATGATTGGAGCAGTTAGTGAGTTTGAGCTTGTGAGTGGGTCAGTTAGAGAGTGTGAGGCTGTGATTGGAGCAGTTTGACAGTGTGAGACTGTGAGTGGGGCAGTTTGAGAATGTGGGGCTGTGACTGGAGCGGTTAGAGAGTGTGAGACTGTGAGTGGGGCAGTTAGAGAGTGTCAAGCTGTGATTGGGGCAGGTAGAGAGTGTAAGACTGTGAGTAAGGCAATTAGATAGTTTGAGGCTGTGTGTGGGGCAGTTTGAGATTGTGAGGCTGTGAGATGGTCAGGTAGAGAGTGTGAGACTGTGACTGGGTCAGTAAGAGATTGTGATGCTGTGAGTGGAGCAGTTAGAGATTGTGAGGCTGTGAGTGGGGCAGATAGAGAGTGTGAGGCTGTGACTGGGGCAGTTAGAGAGTGTGAGGCTGTGAGTGGGGCAGTTAGAGATTGTGATGCTCTGAGTTGAGCAGAGAGTGTGAGACTGAGTGGAGCAGTTAGAGAGTGTCACGCTGAATGGAGCAGATAGAGAGTGTGAGGCTGTGAGTGGGTGGGTTTGAGAGTGTGAGGCAGTGATTGGAACAATTTGGGAGTGTGAAACTGTGATTGGAGCAGTTAGATTGTGTGAGGCTGTGATTGGGGCACTTTGATTGTCTGAGACTGTGATTTGGGCAGTTAGAGAGTGTGAGGCTGTGATTAGAGCAGTTAGAGAGTGTGAGACTGTGATTGGAGCAGCTAGAGAGTGTGAGTTTGTGAGTGGCACAGTTAGAGAGTGTGAGGCTGTGATTGGAGCATTTAGAGACTGTCAGACTGTGAGTGGAGCAGTTTGAGAGTGTGAGGCTGTGATTGGAGCAGTTAGAGAGTGTGAGATTCTGAGTGAGGCCGTTAGAGAGTGTGAGACTGCGATTGGAGCAGTTAGAGAGTGTGAGACTTTGAGTGGGGCAGGTAGAGAGTTTGAGACTGTGAGTGGGGCATTTAGAGAGTGTGAAGCTGTGATTAGGGCAGTTAGAGATTTTGAGATGGTGATTGGAGCAGTTAGAGATTGTCAGGCGGCGAGTGGTGCAGTGAGAGAATGTGAGGCTTTGTTCAGAGCATTTTGAGAGTGTGAGATTATGATTGGAGCAGTTAGTGAGTTTGAGGCTGTGAGTGGGGCAGTTAGAGACTGTAAGGCAGGAATTGGAGAGGTTTGACAGTATGAGTCTGTGATTGGAACATTTAGAGAGTGTGAGGCTGTGATTGGAGCAGTAAGAGAGTGTGGGACTGTGATTTGAGCAGGTATAGAATGTGAGGCTGTGCGTGGGTCTGTTAGAGATTGTGAGGGTGTGATTGGAGCTGTTTGACAGTGTGAGACTGTGAGTGGAGCAGTTTGAGAGTGTGAGGCTGTGATTGGGGCAGGTAGAGATTTTGAGGCTGTGAGTGGGTCAGTTAGGTATGTTGAGGCTGTGAGTGGGGCATTTAGAGTGTTTGAGGCTATGAGTAGGGCAATTAGATAGTTTGAGGTTGTGAGTGGGGCAGTTAGAGTGTGAGACTGTGAGTGGGGAAATTGGAGAGTGTGAGATTGTGAATGGGGCAATTAGAGAGTGTGAGACTGTGTGTGGGGCAGTTAGAGATTGTGAGACTGTGATTTGGGCAGTTTGAGAGTGTGAGGCTGTGATTGGTGCAGTTAGAGAGTGTGAGGCTGTGATTGGTGCAGTTAGAGAGTGTGAGGCTGTGAGTGGTGCAGTTTGAGAGTGTGAGGCTGTGTTTGGAGCAGGTAGACAGTGTGAGACTCCGAGTGGGGTCGTTAGAGAGTGTGACACTGCGATTGGAGCAGTTAGAGAGTGTGAGACTGTGAGTGGGGCAGTTAGAGAGTGTGAGACTGTGTGTGGGGCAGTTAGAGAGTGTGAGGCTGTGATTGGTGCAGTTAGAGAGTGTGAGGCTGTGATTGGAGCAGTTAGAGAGTTTGAGGCTGAGATTGGTGCAGTTAGGATGTTTGAGACTGTGATTGGAGCAGTTAGAGAGTGTGAGGCTGTGAGTGGAGCACTTTGAGAGTCTGAGGCTGTGATTGGGGCAGTTAGAGAGTGTGAGGCTGTGGTTGGATCAGTTAGAGAGTTTGAGGCTGAGATTGGTGCAGTTAGGATGTTTGAGACTGTGATTGGAGCAGTTAGAGAGTGTGAGACTGAGTGGGGCAGTTAGAGAGTGTGAGGCTGTGAGTGGTGCAGTTTGAGAGTGTGGGGCTGTGATTGGAGCATTTAGAGATTGTGAGGCTGTGATTGGAGCATTTAGAGAGTGTGAGACTGTGATTGGAGCAGTTAGAGAATGTGAGACTGTGAGTGGAGCAGTTTGAGAGTGTGAGACTGTGATTGGAGCAGTTGGATGGTGTGAGACTGTGATTGGAGCAGTTAGAGAGTGTGAGACTGTGATTGGAGCAGTTGGATGGTGTGAGACTGTGATTGGAGCAGTTAGAGAGTGTGAGACTGTGATTGGAGCAGTTTGAGAGTGTGAGGCTGTGATTGGAGCAGTTAGAAAGTGTGAAGCTGTGAGTGGGGTTATTAGAGTGAGTGAAATTATGATTGGAGCAGTTAGTGAGTTTGAGCTTGTGAGTGGGTCAGTTAGAGAGTGTGAGGCAGAACTTGGATCAGTAAGAGAGTGTCAGGCTGTGAGTGGGTCAGTTAGAGAGTGGGAGGCTGAGATTAGAGCATTTAGAGAGTGTGAGACTATGATTGGAGCAGTTAGATAGTGTGACGCTGTGATTGGGGTAGTTAGAGATTGTGAGACTGAGATTGGTGCAGTTAGGATGTTTGAGACTGTGATTGGAGCAGTTAGAGAGTGTGAGACTGTGAGTTGGGCAGTTTGAGAGTGTGAGGCTGTGATTGGGGCGGTTTGACAGTGTGAGACTGTGAGTGGGGCAGTTAGAGAGTGTGAGACTGTGATTGGGGCATTTAGAGTATGTGAGACTGTGATTGGAGCAGTTAGAAAGTGTGAGGCTGCGAGTGGGGTTATAAGAGTATGTGAAATAATGATTGGAGCAGTTAGTGAGTTTGAGCTTGTGAGTGGGTCAGTTAGAGAGTGTGAGGCTGTGATTGGAGCAGTTTGACAGTGTGAGACTGTGAGTGGGGCAGTTTGAGAATGTGGGGCTGTGACTGGAGCGGTTAGAGAGTGTGAGACTGTGAGTGGGGCAGTTAGAGAGTGTCAAGCTGTGATTGGGGCAGGTAGAGAGTATAAGACTGTGAGTAAGGCAATTAGATAGTTTGAGGCTGTGTGTGGGGCAGTTTGAGATTGTGAGGCTGTGAGATGGTCAGGTAGAGAGTGTGAGACTGTGACTGGGTCAGTAAGAGATTGTGATGCTGTGAGTGGAGCAGTTAGAGATTGTGAGGCTGTGAGTGGGGCAGATAGAGAGTGTGAGGCTGTGACTGGGGCAGTTAGAGAGTGTGAGGCTGTGAGTGGGGCAGTTAGAGATTGTGAGGCTCTGAGTTGAGCAGAGAGTGTGAGACTGAGTGGAGCAGTTAGAGAGTGTCACGCTGAATGGAGCAGATAGAGAGTGTGAGGCTGTGAGTGGGTGGGTTTGAGAGTGTGAGGCTGTGATTGGGGCCGTTAGAAAGTGTGAGACTGTGAGTGGAGCAGTTAGAGGGTGTGAGACTGAATGGAGCAGTTAGAGAGTGTGAGACTGTGAGTGGGTCAGTTAGACAGTGTGAGGCTGTGATTGGGGCAGTTAGAGTGTGAGACTGTGAGTGGGGCAGTTAGAGTGTGTGAGCCTGTGATTGGGGCTGTTAGAGAGTTTGAGGCTTTGAATGGGTCAGTTCGAGAGTGTGAGGCTGTAATTGGAGCAGTTTGACAGTGTGAGACTGTGCATGGGTCACTTTGAGACTGTGGGGCTGTGATTGGAGCAGTTAGAGAGTGTGAGGCTGCGAGTGGGGTTATTAGAGTGTGTGAAATTATGATTGAAGCAGTTAGTGAGTTTGAGCTTGTGAGTGGGTCAGTTAGAGAGTGTGAGGCAGAGCTTGGATCAGTTAGAGAGTGTGAGGCTGTGATTGTAGCAGCTAGAGAGTGTGAGACTGTGGGTGGGGCAGTTTGAGAGTGTGGGGCTGTGACTGGAGCGGTTAGAGAGTGTGAGGCGCTGAGTGGGGCAGTTGGAGTGTGTGAGACTGTGAGTGGGGCAGGTAGAGAGTGTAAGACTGTGAGTAAGGCAATTAGATAGTTTGAGCCTGTGTTTGGGGCAGTTTGAGATTGTGAGGCTGTGAGATGGTCAGGTAGAGAGTGTGAGACTGTGACTTGGTCAGTAAGAGATTGTGAGGCTGTGAGTGGAGCAGTTAGAGATTGTGAGGCTGTGAGTGAGGCAGTTAGAGAGTGTGAGGCTGTGAGTGGGGCAGTTAGAGAGTGTGAGGCTGTGAGTGGGGCAGTTAGAGATTGTGAGGCTGTGATTGGAGCAGTATGAGAGTGTGAGACTGTGTTTGGAGCAGTTAGAAAGTGTGAAGCTGTGAGTGGGGTTATTAGAGTGAGTGAAATTATGATTGGAGCAGTTAGTGAGTTTGAGCTTGTGAGTGGGTCAGTTAGAGTGTGTGAGGCTGAACTTGGATCAGTAAGAGAGTGTGAGGCTGTGATTGGGGCAGTTAGAGAGTGAGAGGCTGTGAGTGAGTCAGTTAGAGAGTTGGAGGCTGAGATTAGAGCATTTAGAGAGTGTGAGACTGTGAGTGGGGCTGTTAGAGAGTGTGAGGCTTTGATTGGGGCAGTTTGACAGTGTGAGACTGTGAGTGGTGCAGTTTGAGAGTGTGGGGCTGTGATTGGACCCGTAAGAGACTTTGAGGCTATGAGTGGGGCAGGTAGAGAGTGTGAGACTGTGATTCGGACATTTAGAGTGTGTTAGACTGTGATTGGAGCAGTTAGAAAGTGTGAGGCTGAGAGTGGGGTTATAAGAGTGTGTGAAATTATGATTGGAGCAGTTAGTGAGTTTGAGCTTGTGAGTGGGTCATTTAGAGAGTGTGAGGCTGTGATTGGAGCAGTTTGACAGTGTGAGACTGTGAGTGGGGCAGTTTGAGAGTGTGGGGCTGTGACTGGAGCGGTTAGAGAGTGTGAGACGGTGAATGGGGCAGTTAGAGTGTGTGAGACAGTGAGTGGGGCAGTTAGAGAGTGTCAAGCTGTGATTGGGGCAGGTAGAGAGTATAAGACTGTGAGTAAGGCAATTAGATAGTTTGAGGCTGTGTGTGGGGCAGTTTGAGATTGTGAGGCTGTGAGATGATCAAGTAGAGAGTGTGAGACTGTGACTAGGTCAGTAAGAGATTGTGAGGCTGAGTGCAGCAGTTAGAGATTGTGAGGCTGTGAGTGGGGCAGTTAGAGATTGTGATGCTGTGAGTGGGGCAGTTAGAGAGTGTGAGGCAGTGAGTGGGGCAGTTAGAGAGTGTGAGGCAGTGAGTGGAACAGTTAGAGAGTGTGAGGCAGTGAGTGGGGCAGTTAGAGTGTGAGGCAGTGAGTGGGGCAGTTAGAGTGTGAGGCAGTGAGTGGGGCAGTTAGAGAGTGTGAGGCTGTGAGTGGGGCAGTTAGAGAGTGTGAGGCTGTGAGTGGGGCAGTTAGAGAGTGTGAGGCTGTGAGTGGGGCAGTTAGAGAGTGTGAGGCAGTGAGTGCGGCAGTTAGAGAGTGTGAGGCAGTGAGTGGGGCAGTTAGAGAGTGTGAGGCAGTGAGTGGGGCAGTTAGAGAGTGTGAGGCAGTGAGTGGGGCAGTTAGAGAGTGTGAGGCAGTGAGTGGGGCAGTTAGAGAGTGTGAGGCAGTGAGTGGGGCAGTTAGAGAGTGTGAGGCAGTGAGTGGGGCAGTTAGAGAGTGTGAGGCAGTGAGTGGGGCAGTTAGAGAGTGTGAGGCAGTGAGTGGGGCAGTTAGAGAGTGTGAGGCAGTGAGTGGGGCAGTTAGAGAGTGTGAGGCTGTGAGTGGGGCAGTTAGAGAGTGTGAGGCAGTGAGTGGGGCAGTTAGAGAGTGTGAGGCAGTGAGTGGGGCAGTTAGAGAGTGAGGCTGTGAGTGGGGCAGTTAGAGAGTGTGAGGCTGTGAGTGGGGCAGTTAGAGAGTGTGAGGCAGTGAGTGGGGCAGTTAGAGAGTGTGAGACTGTGAGTGGGGCAGTTAGAGTGTGAGACTGTGAGTGGGGCAGTAAGAGAGTGTGAGACTGTGAGTGGGGCAGTTAGAGAGTGTGAGACTGTGAGTGGGGCAGTCAGAGAGGGTGAGGCTGTGATTGGAGCACTTTGAGAGTCTGAGGCTGTGATTGGGGCAGTTAGAGAGTGTGAGGCTGTGATTGGATCAGTTAGAGAGTTTGAGGCTGAGATTGGGGCAGCTAGAGAGTGTGAGGCTGTGATTAGAGCAGTTAGAGAGTGTGAGACTGTGATTGGAGCAGTTAGAGAGTGTGAGACTGTGAGTGGAGCAGTTTGAGAGTGAGGCTGTGATTGGAGCAGTTAGAGAGTGTGAGACTGTAGTGGAGCAGTTAGAGAGTGTGAGACTGTGATTGGAGCAGTTAGAGAGTGTGAGACTGTGAGTGGAGCAGTTTGAGAGTGAGGCTGTGATTGGAGCAGTTAGAGAGTGTGAGACTGTGAGTGGAGCAGTTTGAGAGTGAGGCTGTGATTGGAGCAGTTAGAAAGTGTGAAGCTGTGAGTGGGGTTTTTCGAGTGAGTGAAATTATGATTGGAGCAGTTAGTGAGTTTGAGCTTGTGAGTGGGTCAGTTAGAGAGTGTGAGGCAGAACGTGGATCAGTAAGAGTGTGTCAGGCTGTGACTGGGGCAGCTATAGTGTGAGGCTGTGATTGGAGCAGCTAGAGAGTGTGAGACTGTGATTGGAGCAGTTAGAGGGTGAGAGGCTGTGAGTGGGTCAGTTAGAGAGTGGGAGTCTGAGATTAGAGCCTTTAGAGAGTGTGAGACTATGATTGGAGCAGTTAGAAAGTGTGAGGCTGCGAGTGGGGTTATAAGAGTGTGTGAATTAATGATTGGAGCAGTTAGTGAGTTTGAGCTTGTGAGTGGGTCAGTGAGAGAGTGTGAGGCTGTGATTGGAGCAGTTTGACAGTGTGAGACTGTGACTGGGTCAGTAAGAGATTGTGAGGCTGTGAGTGCAGCAGTTAGAGATTGTGAGGCTGTGAGTGCAGCAGTTAGAGATTGTGAGGCTGTGAGTGCAGCAGTTAGAGAGTGTGAGGCTGTGAGTGGGGCAGTTAGAGATTGTGAGGCAGTGAGTGGGGCAGTTAGAGATTGTGAGGCAGTGAGTGGGGCAGTTAGAGAGTGTGAGGCTGTGAGTGGGGCAGTTAGAGATTGTGAGGCAGTGAGTGGGGCAGTTAGAGATTGTGAGGCAGTGAGTGGGGCAGTTAGAGAGTGTGAGGCTGTGATTGGAGCAGCTAGAGAGTGTGAGACTGTGATTGGAGCAGTTAGAGGGTGAGAGGCTGTGAGTGGGTCAGTTAGAGAGTGGGAGGCTGAGGTTAGAGCCTTTAGAAAGTGTGAGACTATGATTGGAGCAGTTAGAAAGTGTGAGGCTGCGAGTGGGGTTATAAGAGTGTGTGAATTAATGATTGGAGCAGTTAGTGAGTTTGAGCTTGTGAGTGGGTCAGTGAGAGAGTGTGAGGCTGTGATTGGAGCAGTTTGACAGTGTGAGACTGTGACTGGGTCAGTAAGAGATTGTGAGGCTGTGAGTGCAGCAGTTAGAGATTGTGAGGCTGTGAGTGGGGCAGTTAGAGATTGTGATGCTGTGAGTGGGGCAGTTAGAGAGTGTGAGGCAGTGAGTGGGGTAGTTAGAGAGTGTGAGGCAGTGAGTGGGGCAGTTAGAGTGTGAGGCAGTGAGTGGGGCAATTAGAGAGTGTGAGGCTGTGAGTGGGGCAGTTAGAGAGTGTGAGGCAGTGAGTGGGGCAGTTAGAGAGTGTGAGGCTGTGAGTGGGGCAGTTAGAGAGTGTGAGACTGAGTGGAGCAGTTAGAGACTGTCACGCTGTATGGAGCAGATAGAGAGTGTGAGGCTGTGAGTGGGTGGGTTTGAGAGTGTGAGGCTGTGAGTGGAGCAATTAGAGGGTGTGAGACTGAGTGTAGCAGTTAGAGAGTGTGAGACTGTGAGTGGAGCACTTTGATATTGTGAGACTGTGAGTGGAGCACTTTGATATTGTGAGACTGTGAGTGGAGCACTTTGATATTGTGAGACTGTGAGTGGAGCACTTTGATATTGTGAGACTGTGAGTGGAGCACTTTGATATTGTGAGACTGTGAGTGGAGCACTTTGATATTGTGAGACTGTGAGTGGAGCACTTTGATATTGTGAGACTGTGAGTGGAGCACTTTGATATTGTGAGACTGTGAGTGGAGCACTTTGATATTGTGAGACTGTGAGTGGAGCACTTTGATATTGTGAGACTGTGAGTGGAGCACTTTGATATTGTGAGACTGTGAGTGGAGCACTTTGATATTGTGAGACTGTGAGTGGAGCACTTTGATATTGTGAGACTGTGAGTGGAGCACTTTGATATTGTGAGACAGTGAGTGGAGCACTTTGATATTGTGAGACAGTGAGTGGAGCACTTTGATATTGTGAGACAGTGAGTGGAGCACTTTGATATTGTGAGACAGTGAGTGGAGCACTTTGATATTGTGAGACAGTGAGTGGAGCACTTTGATATTGTGAGACAGTGAGTGGAGCACTTTGATATTGTGAGACAGTGAGTGGAGCACTTTGATAGTGTGCGACTGTGAGTGGGGCACTTAGAGAATGTGAGGCTGTGATTGGGGCAGTTAGAAAGTGTGAGACTCTGAGTGGTGCAGTTTGAGAGTGTGGGGCTGTGATTAGAGCATTTAGAGAGTGTGAGGTTGTGATTGGAGCATTTAGAGAGTCGAGGCTGTGATTGGGGCAGTTAGAGAGTGTGAGGCTGTGATTGGATCAGTTAGAGAGTTTGAGGCTGAGATTGGGGCAGCTAGACAGTGTGAGACTGTGATTGGAGCATTTAGAGAGTCGAGGCTGTGATTGGATCAGTTAGAGAGTGTGAGGTTGTGATTGGAGCAGTTAGAGAGTGTGAGACTGTGATTGGAGCAGTTAGAAAGTGTGAGGCTGAGAGTGGGGTTATAAGAGTGTGTGAAATTATGATTGGAGCAGTTAGTGAGTTTGAGCTTGTGAGTGGGTCATTTAGAGAGTGTGAGGCTGTGATTGGAGCAGTTTGACAGTGTGAGACTGTGAGTGGGGCAGTTTGAGAGTGTGGGGCTGTGACTGGAGCGGTTAGAGAGTGTGAGACGGTGAGTGGGGCAGTTAGAGTGTGTGAGACTGTGAGTGGGGCAGTTAGAGAGTGTCAAGCTGTGATTGGGGCAGGTAGAGAGTATAAGACTGTGAGTAAGGCAATTAGATAGTTTGAGGCTGTGTGTGGGGCAGTTTGAGATTGTGAGGCTGTGAGATGGTTAGGTAGAGAGTGTGAGACTGTGACTGGGTCAGTAAGAGATTGTGAGGCTGTGAGTGCAGCAGTTAGAGATTGTGAGGCTGTGAGTGGGGCAGTTAGAGATTGTGATGCTGTGAGTGGGGCAGTTAGAGAGTGTGAGGCAGTGAGTGGGGCAGTCAGAGAGTGTGAGGCAGTGAGTGGGGCAGTTAGAGAGTGTGAGGCAGTGATTGGGGCAGTTAGAGAGTGTGAGGCAGTGAGTGGGGCAGTTAGAGAGTGTGAGGCAGTGAGTGGGGCAGTTATAGAGTGTGAGGCAGTGAGTGGGGCAGTTAGAGAGTGTGAGGCTGTGAGTGGGGCAGTTAGAGAGTGTGAGGCTGTGAGTGGGGCAGTTAGAGAGTGTGAGGCAGTGAGTGGGGCAGTTAGAGAGTGTGAGGCAGTGAGTGGGGCAGTTAGAGAGTGTGAGGCAGTGAGTGGGGCAGTTAGAGAGTGTGAGGCAGTGAGTGGGGCAGTTAGAGAGTGTGAGGCAGTGAGTGGGGCAGTTAGAGAGTGTGAGGCAGTGAGTGGGGCAGTTAGAGAGTGTGAGGTAGTGAGTGGGGCAGTTAGAGAGTGTGAGGCAGTGAGTGGGGCAGTTAGAGAGTGTGAGGCAGTGAGTGGGGCAGTTAGAGAGTGTGAGGCAGTGAGTGGGGCAGTTAGAGAGTGTGAGGCATTGAGTGGGGCAGTTAGAGAGTGTGAGGCAGTGAGTGGGGCAGTTAGAGAGTGTGAGGCAGTGAGTGGGGCAGTTAGAGAGTGTGAGGCAGTGAGTGGGGCAGTTAGAGAGTGTGAGGCAGTGAGTGGGGCAGTTAGAGAGTGTGAGGCAGTGAGTGGGGCAGTTAGAGAGTGTGAGGCAGTGAGTGGGGCAGTTAGAGAGTGTGAGGCAGTGAGTGGGGCAGTTAGAGAGTGTGAGGCAGTGAGTGGGGCAGTTAGAGAGTGTGAGGCAGTGAGTGGGGCAGTTAGAGAGTGTGAGGCAGTGAGTGGGGCAGTTAGAGAGTGTGAGGCAGTGAGTGGGGCAGTTAGAGAGTGTGAGGCAGTGAGTGGGGCAGTTAGAGAGTGTGAGGCAGTGAGTGGGGCAGTTAGAGAGTGTGAGGCAGTGAGTGGGGCAGTTAGAGAGTGAGGCAGTGAGTGGGGCAGTTAGAGAGTGTGAGGCTCTGAGTGGGGCAGTTAGAGAGTGTGAGGCTGTGAGTGGGGCAGTTAGAGAGTGTGAGGCAGTGAGTGGGGCAGTTAGAGAGTGTGAGGCTGTGAGTGGGGCAGTTCGAGAGTGTGAGGCAGTGAGTGGGGCAGTTAGAGAGTGTGAGGCAGTGAGTGGGGCAGTTAGAGAGTGTGAGGCTGTGAGTGGGGCATTTAGAGAGTGTGAGACTGAGTGGAGCAGTTAGAGACTGTCACGCTGTATGGAGCAGATAGAGAGTGTGAGGCTGTGAGTGGGTGGGTTTGAGAGTGTGAGGCTGTGAGTGGAGCAATTAGAGGGTGTGAGACTGAGTGTAGCAGTTAGAGAGTGTGAGACTGTGAGTGGAGCACTTTGATATTGTGAGACTGTGAGTGGAGCACTTTGATATTGTGAGACTGTGAGTGGAGCACTTTGATATTGTGAGACTGTGAGTGGAGCACTTTGATATTGTGAGACTGTGAGTGGAGCACTTTGATATTGTGAGACTGTGAGTGGAGCACTTTGATATTGTGAGACTGTGAGTGGAGCACTTTGATATTGTGAGACTGTGAGTGGAGCACTTTGATATTGTGAGACTGTGAGTGGAGCACTTTGATATTGTGAGACTGTGAGTGGAGCACTTTGATATTGTGAGACTGTGAGTGGAGCACTTTGATATTGTGAGACTGTGAGTGGAGCACTTTGATATTGTGAGACTGTGAGTGGAGCACTTTGATATTGTGAGACTGTGAGTGGAGCACTTTGATATTGTGAGACTGTGAGTGGAGCACTTTGATATTGTGAGACTGTGAGTGGAGCACTTTGATATTGTGAGACAGTGAGTGGAGCACTTTGATATTGTGAGACAGTGAGTGGAGCAATTTGATATTGTGAGACAGTGAGTGGAGCACTTTGATATTGTGAGACAGTGAGTGGAGCACTTTGATATTGTGAGACAGTGAGTGGAGCACTTTGATAGTGTGCGACTGTGAGTGGGGCACTTAGAGAATGTGAGGCTGTGATTGGGGCATTTAGAAAGTGTGAGACTGTGAGTGGTGCAGTTAGAGAGTGTGAGACTCTGAGTGGTGCAGTTTGAGAGTGTGGGGCTGTGATTAGAGCATTTAGAGAGTGTGAGGTTGTGATTGGAGCATTTAGAGAGTCGAGGCTGTGATTGGGGCAGTTAGAGAGTGTGAGGCTGTGATTGGATCAGTTAGAGAGTTTGAGGCTGAGATTGGGGCAGCTAGACAGTGTGAGACTGTGATTGGAGCAGTTAGAGAGTGTGAGACTGTGTGTGGAGCAGTTTGAGTGTGTGAGACTGTGATTGGAGCAGTTAGAAAGTGTGAGGCTGAGAGTGGGGTTATAAGAGTGTGTGAAATTATGATTGGAGCAGTTAGTGAGTTTGAGCTTGTGAGTGGGTCATTTAGAGAGTGTGAGGCTGTGATTGGAGCAGTTTGACAGTGTGAGACTGTGAGTGGGGCAGTTTGAGAGTGTGGGGCTGTGACTGGAGCGGTTAGAGAGTGTGAGACGGTGAGTGGGGCAGTTAGAGTGTGTGAGACTGTGAGTGGGGCAGTTAGAGAGTGTCAAGCTGTGATTGGGGCAGGTAGAGAGTATAAGACTGTGAGTAAGGCAATTAGATAGTTTGAGGCTGTGTGTGGGGCAGTTTGAGATTGTGAGGCTGTGAGATGGTTAGGTAGAGAGTGTGAGACTGTGACTGGGTCAGTAAGAGATTGTGAGGCTGTGAGTGCAGCAGTTAGAGATTGTGAGGCTGTGAGTGGGGCAGTTAGAGATTGTGATGCTGTGAGTGGGGCAGTTAGAGAGTGTGAGGCAGTGAGTGGGGCAGTCAGAGAGTGTGAGGCAGTGAGTGGGGCAGTTAGAGAGTGTGAGGCAGTGATTGGGGCAGTTAGAGAGTGTGAGGCAGTGATTGGGGCAGTTAGAGAGTGTGAGGCAGTGAGTGGGGCAGTTAGAGAGTGTGAGGCAGTGAGTGGGGCAGTTATAGAGTGTGAGGCAGTGAGTGGGGCAGTTAGAGAGTGTGAGGCAGTGAGTGGGGCAGTTAGAGAGTGTGAGGCAGTGAGTGGGGCAGTTAGAGAGTGTGAGGCTGTGAGTGGGGCAGTTAGAGAGTGTGAGGCTGTGAGTGGGGCAGTTAGAGAGTGTGAGGCAGTGAGTGGGGCAGTTAGAGAGTGTGAGGCAGTGAGTGGGGCAGTTAGAGAGTGTGAGGCTGTGAGTGGGGCAGTTAGAGAGTGTGAGACTGAGTGGAGCAGTTAGAGACTGTCACGCTGTATGGAGCAGATAGAGTGTGAGGCTGTGAGTGGGTGGGTTTGAGAGTGTGAGACTGTGAGTGGAGCACTTTGATATTGTGAGACTGTGAGTGGAGCACTTTGATATTGTGAGACTGTGAGTGGAGCACTTTGATATTGTGAGACTGTGAGTGGAGCACTTTGATATTGTGAGACTGTGAGTGGAGCACTTTGATATTGTGAGACTGTGAGTGGAGCACTTTGATATTGTGAGACTGTGAGTGGAGCACTTTGATATTGTGAGACTGTGAGTGGAGCACTTTGATATTGTGAGACTGTGAGTGGAGCACTTTGATATTGTGAGACAGTGAGTGGAGCACTTTGATAGTGTGCGACTGTGAGTGGGGCACTTAGAGAATGTGAGGCTGTGATTGGGGCAGTTAGAAAGTGTGAGACTGTGAGTGGTGCAGTTAGAGAGTGTGAGGCTGTGATTGGGGCAGTTTGACAGTGTGAGACTGTGAGTGGTGCAGTTTGAGAGTGTGGGGCTGTGATTGGGGCAGTTTGACAGTGTGAGACTGTGAGTGGTGTAGTTTGAGAGTGTGGGGCTGTGATTAGAGCATTTAGAGAGTGTGAGGTTGTGAGTGGGACATTTAGAGAATGTGAGGCTGTGATTGGAGCATTTAGAGAGTGTGAGGTTGTGATTGGAGCATTTAGAGAGTGTGAGGCTGTGATTGGAGCATTTAGAGAGTGTGAGGCTGTGATTGGAGCATTTAGAGAGTGTGAGGCTGTGATTGGAGCACTTTGAGAGTCTGAGGCTGTGATTGGGGCAGTTAGAGAGTGTGAGACTGTGATTGGAGCAGTTTGACAGTGTGAGACTGTGAGTGGGGCAGTTTGAGAGTGTGGGGCTGTGACTGGAGCGGTTAGAGAGTGTGAGACGGTGAGTGGGGCAGTTAGAGTGTGTGAGACTGTAAATGGGGCAGTTAGAGTGTGTGAGACTGTGAGTGGGGCAGTTAGAGAGTGTCAAGCTGTGATTGGGGCAGGTAGAGTGTATAAGACTGTGAGTAAGGCAGTTAGATAGTTTGAGGCTGTGTGTGGGGCAGTTTGAGATTGTGAGGCTGTGAGATGGTCAGGTAGAGAGTGTGAGACTGTGACTGGGTCAGTAAGAGATTGTGAGGCTGTGAGTGCAGCAGTTAGAGATTGTGAGGCTGTGAGTGGGGCAGTTAGAGAGTGTGAGGCAGTGAGTGGGGCAGTTAGAGAGTGTGAGGCAGTGAGTGGGGCAGTTAGAGAGTGTGAGGCAGTGAGTGGGGCAGTTAGAGAGTGTGAGGCAGTGAGTGGGGCAGTTAGAGAGTGTGAGGCAGTGAGTGGGGCAGTTAGAGAGTGTGAGGCAGTGAGTGGGGCAGTTAGAGAGTGTGAGGCAGTGAGTGGGGCAGTTAGAGAGTGTGAGGCAGTGAGTGGGGCAGTTAGAGAGTGTGAGGCAGTGAGTGGGGCAGTTAGAGATTGTGAGGCAGTGAGTGGGGCAGTTAGAGAGTGTGAGGCAGTGAGTGGGGCAGTTAGAGAGTGTGAGGCAGTGAGTGGGGCAGTTAGAGAGTGTGAGGTAGTGAGTGGGGCAGTTAGAGAGTGTGAGGCAGTGAGTGGGGCAGTTAGAGAGTGTGAGGCAGTGAGTGGGGCAGTTAGAGAGTGTGAGGCAGTGAGTGGGGCAGTTAGAGAGTGTGAGGCATTGAGTGGGGCAGTTAGAGAGTGTGAGGCATTGAGTGGGGCAGTTAGAGAGTGTGAGGCAGTGAGTGGGGCAGTTAGAGAGTGTGAGGCAGTGAGTGGGGCAGTTAGAGAGTGTGAGGCAGTGAGTGGGGCAGTTAGAGAGTGTGAGGCAGTGAGTGGGGCAGTTAGAGAGTGTGAGGCAGTGAGTGGGGCAGTTAGAGAGTGTGAGGCAGTGAGTGGGGCAGTTAGAGAGTGTGAGGCAGTGAGTGGGGCAGTTAGAGAGTGTGAGGCTGTGAGTGGGGCAGTTAGAGAGTGTGAGACTGAGTGGAGCAGTTAGAGACTGTCACGCTGTATGGAGCAGATAGAGAGTGTGAGGCTGTGAGTGGGTGGGTTTGAGAGTGTGAGGCTGTGAGTGGAGCAATTAGAGGGTGTGAGACTGAGTGTAGCAGTTAGAGAGTGTGAGACTGTGAGTGGAGCACTTTGATATTGTGAGACTGTGAGTGGAGCACTTTGATATTGTGAGACTGTGAGTGGAGCACTTTGATATTGTGAGACTGTGAGTGGAGCACTTTGATATTGTGAGACTGTGAGTGGAGCACTTTGATATTGTGAGACTGTGAGTGGAGCACTTTGATATTGTGAGACTGTGAGTGGAGCACTTTGATATTGTGAGACTGTGAGTGGAGCACTTTGATATTGTGAGACTGTGAGTGGAGCACTTTGATATTGTGAGACTGTGAGTGGAGCACTTTGATATTGTGAGACTGTGAGTGGAGCACTTTGATATTGTGAGACTGTGAGTGGAGCACTTTGATATTGTGAGACAGTGAGTGGAGCACTTTGATATTGTGAGACAGTGAGTGGAGCACTTTGATATTGTGAGACAGTGAGTGGAGCACTTTGATATTGTGAGACAGTGAGTGGAGCACTTTGATATTGTGAGACAGTGAGTGGAGCACTTTGATATTGTGAGACAGTGAGTGGAGCACTTTGATATTGTGAGACAGTGAGTGGAGCACTTTGATATTGTGAGACAGTGAGTGGAGCACTTTGATATTGTGAGACAGTGAGTGGAGCACTTTGATATTGTGAGACAGTGAGTGGAGCACTTTGATATTGTGAGACAGTGAGTGGAGCACTTTGATAGTGTGCGACTGTGAGTGGGGCACTTAGAGAATGTGAGGCTGTGATTGGGGCAGTTAGAAAGTGTGAGACTGTGAGTGGTGCAGTTAGAGAGTGTGAGGCTGTGATTGGGGCAGTTTGACAGTGTGAGACTCTGAGTGGTGCAGTTTGAGAGTGTGGGGCTGTGATTAGAGCATTTAGAGAGTGTGAGGTTGTGATTGGAGCATTTAGAGAGTCGAGGCTGTGATTGGGGCAGTTAGAGAGTGTGAGGCTGTGATTGGATCAGTTAGAGAGTTTGAGGCTGAGATTGGGGCAGCTAGACAGTGTGAGACTGTGATTGGAGCAGTTAGAGAGTGTGAGACTGTGTGTGGAGCAGTTTGAGTGTGTGAGACTGTGATTGGAGCAGTTAGAAAGTGTGAGGCTGAGAGTGGGGTTATAAGAGTGTGTGAAATTATGATTGGAGCAGTTAGTGAGTTTGAGCTTGTGAGTGGGTCATTTAGAGAGTGTGAGGCTGTGATTGGAGCAGTTTGACAGTGTGAGACTGTGAGTGGGGCAGTTTGAGAGTGTGGGGCTGTGACTGGAGCGGTTAGAGAGTGTGAGACGGTGAGTGGGGCAGTTAGAGTGTGTGAGACTGTGAGTGGGGCAGTTAGAGAGTGTCAAGCTGTGATTGGGGCAGGTAGAGAGTATAAGACTGTGAGTAAGGCAATTAGATAGTTTGAGGCTGTGTGTGGGGCAGTTTGAGATTGTGAGGCTGTGAGATGGTTAGGTAGAGAGTGTGAGACTGTGACTGGGTCAGTAAGAGATTGTGAGGCTGTGAGTGCAGCAGTTAGAGATTGTGAGGCTGTGAGTGGGGCAGTTAGAGATTGTGATGCTGTGAGTGGGGCAGTTAGAGAGTGTGAGGCAGTGAGTGGGGCAGTCAGAGAGTGTGAGGCAGTGAGTGGGGCAGTTAGAGAGTGTGAGGCAGTGATTGGGGCAGTTAGAGAGTGTGAGGCAGTGAGTGGGGCAGTTAGAGAGTGTGAGGCAGTGAGTGGGGCAGTTATAGAGTGTGAGGCAGTGAGTGGGGCAGTTAGAGAGTGTGAGGCTGTGAGTGGGGCAGTTAGAGAGTGTGAGGCTGTGAGTGGGGCAGTTAGAGAGTGTGAGGCAGTGAGTGGGGCAGTTAGAGAGTGTGAGACTGAGTGGAGCAGTTAGAGACTGTCACGCTGTATGGAGCAGATAGAGTGTGAGGCTGTGAGTGGGTGGGTTTGAGAGTGTGAGGCTGTGAGTGGAGCAGTTAGAGGTTGTGAGACTGAGTGTAGCAGTTAGAGAGTGTGAGACTGTGAGTGGAGCACTTTGATATTGTGAGACTGTGAGTGGAGCACTTTGATATTGTGACACTGTGAGTGGAGCACTTTGATATTGTGACACTGTGAGTGGAGCACTTTGATATTGTGAGACTGTGAGTGGAGCACTTTGATATTGTGAGACTGTGAGTGGAGCACTTTGATATTGTGAGACAGTGAGTGGAGCACTTTGATAGTGTGCGACTGTGAGTGGGGCACTTAGAGAATGTGAGGCTGTGATTGGGGCAGTTAGAAAGTGTGAGACTGTGAGTGGTGCAGTTAGAGAGTGTGAGGCTGTGATTGGGGCAGTTTGACAGTGTGAGACTGTGAGTGGTGCAGTTTGAGAGTGTGGGGCTGTGATTGGGGCAGTTTGACAGTGTGAGACTGTGAGTGGTGCAGTTTGAGAGTGTGGGGCTGTGATTAGAGCATTTAGAGAGTGTGAGGTTGTGAGTGGGACAGTTAGAGAATGTGAGGCTGTGATTGGAGCATTTAGAGAGTGTGAGGTTGTGATTGGAGCATTTAGAGAGTGTGAGGCTGTGATTGGAGCATTTAGAGAGTGTGAGGCTGTGATTGGAGCATTTAGAGAGTGTGAGGCTGTGATTGGAGCATTTAGAGAGTGTGAGGCTGTGATTGGAGCACTTTGAGAGTCTGAGGCTGTGATTGGGGCAGTTAGAGATTGTGAGACTGTGATTGGAGCAGTTTGACAGTGTGAGACTGTGAGTGGGGCAGTTTGAGAGTGTGGGGCTGTGACTGGAGCGGTTAGAGAGTGTGAGACGGTGAGTGGGGCAGTTAGAGTGTGTGAGACTGTAAATGGGGCAGTTAGAGTGTGTGAGACTGTGAGTGGGGCAGTTAGAGAGTGTCAAGCTGTGATTGGGGCAGGTAGAGTGTATAAGACTGTGAGTAAGGCAGTTAGATAGTTTGAGGCTGTGTGTGGGGCAGTTTGAGATTGTGAGGCTGTGAGATGGTCAGGTAGAGAGTGTGAGACTGTGACTGGGTCAGTAAGAGATTGTGAGGCTGTGAGTGCAGCAGTTAGAGATTGTGAGGCTGTGAGTGGGGCAGTTAGAGAGTGTGAGGCAGTGAGTGGGGCAGTTAGAGAGTGTGAGTCAGTGAGTGGGGCAGTTAGAGAGTGTGAGGCAGTGAGTGGGGCAGTTAGAGAGTGTGAGGCAGTGAGTGGGGCAGTTAGAGAGTGTGAGGCAGTGAGTGGGGCAGTTAGAGAGTGTGAGGCAGTGAGTGGGGCAGTTAGAGAGTGTGAGGCAGTGAGTGGGGCAGTTAGAGAGTGTGAGGCAGTGAGTGGGGCAGTTAGAGAGTGTGAGGCAGTGAGTGGGGCAGTTAGAGAGTGTGAGGTAGTGAGTGGGGCAGTTAGAGAGTGTGAGGCAGTGAGTGGGGCAGTTAGAGAGTGTGAGGCAGTGAGTGGGGCAGTTAGAGAGTGTGAGGCAGTGAGTGGGGCAGTTAGAGAGTGTGAGGCATTGAGTGGGGCAGTTAGAGAGTGTGAGGCATTGAGTGGGGCAGTTAGAGAGTGTGAGGCAGTGAGTGGGGCAGTTAGAGAGTGTGAGGCAGTGAGTGGGGCAGTTAGAGAGTGTGAGGCAGTGAGTGGGGCAGTTAGAGAGTGTGAGGCAGTGAGTGGGGCAGTTAGAGAGTGTGAGGCAGTGAGTGGGGCAGTTAGAGAGTGTGAGGCAGTGAGTGGGGCAGTTAGAGAGTGAGGCAGTGAGTGGGGCAGTTAGAGAGTGTGAGGCTCTGAGTGGGGCAGTTAGAGAGTGTGAGGCTGTGAGTGGGGCAGTTAGAGAGTGTGAGGCAGTGAGTGGGGCAGTTAGAGAGTGTGAGGCTGTGAGTGGGGCAGTTAGAGAGTGTGAGACTGAGTGGAGCAGTTAGAGACTGTCACGCTGTATGGAGCAGATAGAGAGTGTGAGGCTGTGAGTGGAGCAGTTAGAGGGTGTGAGACTGAATGTAGCAGTTAGAGAGTGTGAGAATGTGAGTGGAGCACTTTGATATTGTGAGACAGTGAGTGGAGCACTTTGATATTGTGAGACAGTGAGTGGAGCACTTTGATATTGTGAGACAGTGAGTGGAGCACTTTGATATTGTGAGACGTGAGTGGAGCACTTTGATATTGTGAGACAGTGAGTGGAGCACTTTGATATTGTGAGACAGTGAGTGGAGCACTTTGATATTGTGAGACAGTGAGTGGAGCACTTTGATATTGTGAGACAGTGAGTGGAGCACTTTGATATTGTGAGACAGTGAGTGGAGCACTTTGATATTGTGAGACAGTGAGTGGAGCACTTTGATATTGTGAGACAGTGAGTGGAGCACTTTGATATTGTGAGACAGTGATTGGAGCACTTTGATATTGTGAGACAGTGAGTGGAGCACTTTGATATTGTGAGACAGTGAGTGGAGCACTTTGATATTGTGAGACAGTGAGTGGAGCACTTTGATATTGTGAGACAGTGAGTGGAGCACTTTGATAGTGTGCGACTGTGAGTGGGGCACTTTGATAGTGTGCGACTGTGAGTGGGGCACTTAGAGAATGTGAGGCTGTGATTGGGGCAGTTAGAAAGTGTGAAACTGTGAGTGGTGCAGTTAGAGATTTTGAGGCTGTGAGTGGGGCAGTCAGAGAGTGTGAGGCTGTGATTGGATCAATTAGAGTGTGAGGCTGTGATTAGAGCAGTTAGAGGGTGTGAAACTGTGATTGGAGCAGTTAGAGAGTGTGAGGCTGTGAGTGGGGTTATAAGAGTGTGTGAATTAATGATTGGAGCAGTTAGTGAGTTTGAGCTTGTGACTGGGTCAGTAAGAGAGTGTGAGGCAGTGAGTGGGGCAGTTAGAGAGTGTGAGGCTGTGAGTGGGGCAGTTAGAGAGTGTGAGGCTGTGAGTGGGGCAGTTAGAGAGTGTGAGGCAGTGAGTGGGGCAGTTAGAGAGTGTGAGGCAGTGAGTGGGGCAGTTAGAGAGTGTGAGGCAGTGAGTGGGGCAGTTAGAGAGTGTGAGGCAGTGAGTGGGGCAGTTAGAGAGTGTGAGGCAGTGAGTGGGGCAGTTAGAGAGTGTGAGGCAGTGAGTGGGGCAGTTAGAGAGTGTGAGGCTGTGAGTGGGGCACTTTGATATTGTGAGACTGTGAGTGGAGCACTTTGATATTGTGAGACTGTGAGTGGAGCACTTTGATATTGTGAGACTGTGAGTGGAGCACTTTGATATTGTGAGACTGTGAGTGGAGCACTTTGATATTGTGAGACTGTGAGTGGAGCACTTTGATATTGTGAGACTGTGAGTGGAGCACTTTGATATTGTGAGACTGTGAGTGGAGCACTTTGATATTGTGACACTGTGAGTGGAGCACTTTGATATTGTGAGACTGTGAGTGGAGCACTTTGATATTGTGAGACAGTGAGTGGAGCACTTTGATATTGTGAGACTGTGAGTGGAGCACTTTGATATTGTGAGACAGTGAGTGGAGCACTTTGATAGTGTGCAACTGTGAGTGGGGCACTTAGAGAATGTGAGGCTGTGATTGGGGCAGTTAGAAAGTGTGAAACTGTGATTGGTGCAGTTAGAGAGTGTGAGACTGTGAGTGGGGCAGTTAGAGAGTGTGAGACTGTGAGTGGGGCAGTTAGAGTGTGAGGCAGTGAGTGGGGCAGTTAGAGAGTGAGGCAGTGAGTGGGGCAGTTCGAGAGTGTGAGGCTCTGAGTGGGGCAGTTAGAGAGTGTGAGGCTGTGAGTGGGGCAGTTAGAGAGTGTGAGGCAGTGAGTGGGGCAGTTAGAGAGTGTGAGGCTGTGAGTGGGGCAGTTAGAGAGTGTGAGACTGAGTGGAGCAGTTAGAGACTGTCACGCTGTATGGAGCAGATAGAGAGTGTGAGGCTGTGAGTGGAGCAGTTAGAGGGTGTGAGACTGAGTGTAGCAGTTAGAGAGTGTGAGAATGTGAGTGGAGCACTTTGATATTGTGAGACAGTGAGTGGAGCACTTTGATATTGTGAGACAGTGAGTGGAGCACTTTGATATTGTGAGACAGTGAGTGGAGCACTTTGATAGTGTGCGACTGTGAGTGGGGCACTTAGAGAATGTGAGGCTGTGATTGGGGCAGTTAGAAAGTGTGAAACTGTGAGTGGTGCAGTTAGAGATTTTGAGGCTGTGAGTGGGGCAGTCAGAGAGTGTGAGGCTGTGATTGGAGCAGTTTGAGAGTCTGAGGCTGTGATTGGAGCAGTTAGAGAGTGTGAGGCTGTGATTGGAGCAGTTAGAGTGTGTGAGGCTGTGATTGGAGCACTTTGAGAGTCTGAGGCTGTCATTGAGGCAGTTAGAGAGTGTGAGGCTGTGATTGGATCAGTTAGAGAGTGTGAGGCTGTGATTAGAGCAGTTAGAGAGTGTGAAACTGTGATTGGAGCAGTTAGAGAGTGTGAGGCTGTGAGTGGGGTTATAAGAGTGTGTGAATTACTGATTGGAGCAGTTAGTGAGTTTGAGCTTGTGACTGGGTCAGTAAGAGAGTGTGAGGCAGTGAGTGGGGCAGTTAGAGAGTGTGAGGCTGTGAGTGGGGCAGTTAGAGAGTGTGAGGCAGTGAGTGGGGCAGTTAGAGAGTGTGAGGCAGTGAGTGGGGCAGTTAGAGAGTGTGAGGCAGTGAGTGGGGCAGTTAGAGAGTGTGAGGCAGTGAGTGGGGCAGTTAGAGAGTGTGAGGCAGTGAGTGGGGCAGTTAGAGAGTGTGAGGCAGTGAGTGGGGCAGTTAGAGAGTGTGAGGCAGTGAGTGGGGCAGTTAGAGAGTGTGAGGCAGTGAGTGGGGCAGTTAGAGAGTGTGAGGCAGTGAGTGGGGCAGTTAGAGAGTGTGAGGCTGTGAGTGGGGCACTTTGATATTGTGAGACTGTGAGTGGAGCACTTTGATATTGTGAGACTGTGAGTGGAGCACTTTGATATTGTGAGACTGTGAGTGGAGCACTTTGATATTGTGAGACTGTGAGTGGAGCACTTTGATATTGTGAGACTGTGAGTGGAGCACTTTGATATTGTGAGACTGTGAGTGGAGCACTTTGATATTGTGAGACTGTGAGTGGAGCACTTTGATATTGTGAGACTGTGAGTGGAGCACTTTGATATTGTGAGACAGTGAGTGGAGCACTTTGATATTGTGAGACAGTGAGTGGAGCACTTTGATATTGTGAGACAGTGAGTGGAGCACTTTGATAGTGTGCAACTGTGAGTGGGGCACTTAGAGAATGTGAGGCTGTGATTGGGGCAGTTAGAAAGTGTGAAACTGTGATTGGTGCAGTTAGAGAGTGTGAGACTGTGAGTGGGGCAGTTAGAGAGTGTGAGACTGTGAGTGGGGCAGTTAGAGAGTGTGAGGCTGTGATTGGGGCAGTTTGACAGTGTGAGACTGTGAGTGGTGCAGTTTGAGAGTGTGGGGCTGTGATTAGAGCATTTAGAGAGTGTGAGGTTGTGAGTGGAGCATTTAGAGAGAGTGAGGCTGTGATTGGAGCATTTAGAGAGTGTGAGTCTGTGATTGGAGCATTTAGAGAGAGTGAGGCTGTGATTGGAGCACTTTGAGAGTCTGAGGCTGTGATTGGGGCAGTTAGAGAGTGTGAGGCTGTGATTGGATCAGTTAGAGAGTTTGAGGCTGTGATTGGGGCAGCTAGACAGTGTGAGGCTGTGATTAGAGCAGTTAGAGAGTGTGAGACTGTGATTGGAGCAGTTAGAGAGTGTGAGGCTGTGATTAGAGCAGTTAGAGAGTGTGAGACTGTGATTGGAGCAGTTAGAGAGTGTGAGACTGTGATTGGAGCAGTTAGAGAGTGTGAGACTGTGATTGGAGCAGTTAGAGAGTGTGAGACTGTGTGTGGAGCAGTTAGAGAGTGTGAGACTGTGTGTGGAGCAGTTAGAGAGTGTGAGACTGTGATTGGAGCAGTTAGAGGGTGAGAGGCTGTGAGTGGGTCAGTTAGAGAGTGGGAGGCTGAGATTAGAGCCTTTAGAGAGTGTGAGACTATGATTGGAGCAGTTAGAAAGTGTGAGGCTGCGAGTGGGGTTATAAGAGTGTGTGAATTAATGATTGGAGCAGTTAGTGAGTTTGAGCTTGTGAGTGGGTCAGTGAGAGAGTGTGAGGCTGTGATTGGAGCAGTTTGACAGTGTGAGACTGTGACTGGGTCAGTAAGAGATTGTGAGGCTGTGAGTGCAGCAGTTAGAGATTGTGAGGCTGTGAGTGGGGCAGTTAGAGATTGTGATGCTGTGAGTGGGGCAGTTAGAGAGTGTGGGACTGTGAGTGGGGCAGTTAGAGAGTGTCAAGCTGTGATTGGGGCAGGTAGAGAGTGTAAGACTGTGAGTAAGGCAATTAGATAGTTTGAGGCTGTGAGTGGAGCAGTTAGAGATTGTGAGGCTGTGAGTGTGGCAGTTAGAGAGTGTGAGGCTGTGAGTGTGGCAGTTAGAGAGTGTGAGGCTGTGAGTGGGGCAGGTAGAGAGTTTGAGACTGTGAGTGGGGCAATTAGAGAGTGTGAAGCTGTGATTAGGGCAGTTAGAGAGTTTGAGATGGTGATTGGAGCAGTTAGAGATTGTCAGGCGGCGAGTGGAGCAGTTAGAGAATGTGAGGCTGTGCTTGAAGCATTTTGAGAGTGTGAGGCTGTGATTGGGGCAGTTTGAGAGTGTGAGATTATGATTGGTGATGTTAGTGAGTTTGAGGCTATGAGTGGGGTAGTTGCAGAGTGTGAGGCAGGAATTGGAGCAGTTTGACAGTGTGAGACTGTGAGTGGGTCAGATAGAGAGTGTGAGGCTGTGTTTGGAGCAGTTAGAGAGTTTGAAGCTATGAGTGGCGCAGTTAGAGAGTGTGAGGATGTGATTGGAGCAGTTAGAGAGTGTGAGACTGTTTGTGGGACAGTTAGTGTGTGAGGCTGTGATTGGGGCAGTTATAGAGTGTGAGACTGTCAGTGGGGCAGTTAGTGTGTGAGGCTGTGATTGGGGCAGTTAGACAGTGTGAGACTATGTGTGGGGTGGTTTGAGAGTTTGGGGCTGTGAGTGGAGCTGTTAGAGAGTGTGAGGCTGTGATTGGACAGTTAGAGGGTGTGAGGCTGTAATTGGATCAGTTGGAGAGTGTGAGGCTGAGATGGGGGAAGCTAGAGAGTGTGAGGCTGTGATTAGAGCAGTTAGAGAGTGTGAGACTGTGAGTGGGTCAGTTAGAGAGTGTGAGACTGTGAGTGGGTCAGTTAGAGAGTGTGAGACTGTGATTGGGGCAGTTAGAGTGTGAGACTGTGAGTGGGGCAGTTAGAGTGTGTGAGACTGTGAGTGGAGCGGTTAGACATGTGAGTTTGTGTGTGGAGCACTTTGATGGTGTGAGGCTGTGATTGAAGCAGTTAGAGAGTGAGACTGTGAGTGGGGCAGTTAGAGTGTGTGAGCCTGTGATTGGGCCTGTTAGAGAGTGTGAGGCTGTGAATGGAGCATTTAGAGACTTTGTGGCTGTGACTGGGTCAGTTCCAGAGTGTGAGGCTGTAATTGGAGCAGTTTGACAGTGTGAGACTAAGAGTGGGGCAGTTTGAGACTGTGGGGCTGTGATTGGGGCAGGTAGAGATTGTGAGACTGTGATTGGCTCAGTTAGAAAGTGTGAGGCTTCGAGTGGGGCAATTATAGAGTGTGAAATTAAGATTGGAGCAGTTAGTGAGTTTGAGGTTTTGAGTGGGTCAGTTAGAATGTGGGAGGCATAGATTGGATCAGTTAGAGAGTGTGAAGCTGTGATTGGGGCAGCTAGAGAGTGTGAGGCTGTGATTAGGGAAGTAAGAATGTGTGAGACTGTGATTGGAGCAATTGGAGAGTGTGAGGCTGTGAGTGGGTCAATTAGAGAGTGTGAGGCTGTGATTGGAGCTGTTAGAGAGTGTGAGACTGTGATTGGGGCAGTAAGAGAGTGTTAGGCTGTGATGGGGGCAGCAAGAGGGTGTGAGGCTGTGATTGGGGCAGTTAGAGAGTGTGAGGCTGTGATTCGATTATTTAGAAAGTGTGAGACTGTGAGTGGAGCAATTAGAGAGTGTGAGATTGTGAGTAGGGCAGTTAGAGAGTGTGAAGCTAGGAGTGGGGCAGTTAGAGAGTGTGAGGCTGTGATTGGAGCAGTTAGGGAGTGTGAGGCTGTGATTGGAGCAGTTAGGGAGTGTGAGGCTGTGATTGGAGCAGTTAGGGAGTGTGAGGCTGTGATTGGAGCAGTTAGAGAGTGTGAGGCTGTGATTGGAGCAGTTAGGGAGTGTGAGGCTGTGATTGGAGCAGTTAGAGAGTGTGAGGCCGAGATTGGGGCAGGTAGAGAGTGCGAGACTGTAATTGGAGCAGTTAGAGACTTTGAGGCTGTGAGTGGGGCAGTTAGAGTGTTTGAGGCTGTGAGTGGGGCAGTTAGAGAGTGTGAGGCTGTGACTGGGGCAGTTAGAGAGTGTGAGGCTGTGAGTGGGGCAGCTTGAGAGTGTGAGACTGTGAGTGGAGCAGTTAGATTGTTTGAGGATGTGACTGGGGCAGTTAGAAAGTGTGAGGCTGTGTTTGGAGCAGTTAGAGAGTGTGGACTGTGATTGATCAGTTAGAGAGTGTGAGACTGTGAGTGGGGCAGCTTGAGAGTGTGAGACTGTGAGTGGGGCAGCTTGAGAGTGTGAGACTGTGAGTGGGGCAGCTTGAGAGTGTGAGACTGTGAGTGGGGCAGCTTGAGAGTGTGAGACTGTGAGTGGGGCAGCTTGAGAGTGTGAGACTGTGAGTGGGGCAGCTTGAGAGTGTGAGACTGTGAGTGGGGCAGCTTGAGAGTGTGAGACTGTAAGTGGGGCAGTTAGAGAGTGAGAGGCTGTGATTGGAGCATTTTGAGAGTATGAGGCTGTGATTGGGGCAGTTTGAGAGTGTGAGATTATGATTGAAGATGTTAGTGAGTTTGAGGCTGTGAGTGGGGCAGTTGGAGAGTGTGAAGCAGGAATTGGAGCAGTTTGACAGTGTGAGACTGTGAGTGGGGTAGTTTGAGAGTGTGAGGCTGTGATTAGAGCATTTAGAGATTGTGAGACTGTGATTGGAGCAGTTAGAGAGTGTGATGTTGTGAGTGGGTCAGTGAGCGAGTGTGAGGCTGTGATTGGAGCACTTAGCGAGTGTGAGACTGTAGTGGAGCAGTTAGAGAGTGTGAGGCTGTGAATGGAGCAGTTAGAATGTTTGAGGCTGTGATTGGGACAGTAAGAGAGTCTGAGGCTGTGATTGGGACAGTAAGAGAGTGTGAGGCTGTGATTGGGACAGTAAGAGAGTCTGAGGCTGTGATTGGGACAGTAAGAGAGTGTGAGGCTGTGATTGGGGCTGTAAGAGTGTGTGAGGCTGTGATTGGAGCAGTTAGTGTGTGAGGCTGTGATTAGAGCATTTAGAGATTGTGAGACTGTGATTGGGGCAGTTAGAGAGTGTGAGACTGTGATTGGAGCAGTTAGAGAGTGAGGCTGTGATTAGAGCATTTAGAGATTGTGAGACTGTGATTGGAGCATTTAGAGAGTGTGAGGCTGTGAGTGGGGCAGTTGGAGAGTGTGAAGCAGGAATTGGAGCAGTTTGACAGTGTGAGACTGTGAGTGGGGTAGTTTGAGAGTGTGAGGCTGTGATTAGAGCATTTAGAGATTGTGAGACTGTGATTGGAGCAGTTAGAGAGTGTGAGGTTTTGAGTGGGTCAGTTAGAGAGTGTGAGGCTGTGATTGGAGCATTTAGCGAGCGTGAGACTGTAGTGGAGCAGTTAGAGAGTGTGAGGCTGTGAATGGAGCAGTTAGAATGTTTGAGGCTGTGATTGGGGCAGTAAGAAATGTGAGGCTGTGATTGGGGCAGTAAGAGAGTGTGAGGCTGTGATTGGGACAGTAAGAGAGTCTGAGGCTGTGATTGGGACAGTAAGAGAGTCTGAGGCTGTGATTGGGACAGTAAGAGAGTGTGAGGCTGTGATTGGAGCAGTTAGTGTGTGAGGCTGTGATTAGAGCATTTAGAGATTGTGAGACTGTGATTGGGGCAGTTAGAGAGTGTGAGACTGTGATTGGAGCAGTTAGAGAGTGAGGCTGTGATTAGAGCATTTAGAGATTGTGAGACTGTGATTGGAGCATTTAGAGAGTGTGAGGCTGTGAATGGAGCTTTTAGAGACTTTGAGGCTGTGAGTGGGTCAGTTCGAGAGTGTGAGTCTGTAATTGGAGCAGTTTGACAGTGTCAGACTGTGAGTGGGTCAGTTCGAGAGTGTGAGTCTGTAATTGGAGCAGTTTGACAGCGTCAGACTGTGAGTGGGGCGGTTTGAGACTGTGGGGCTGTGATTGGGGCTGTTAGAGAGTGTGACGCTGCGAGTGGGGCAATTAGAGAGTGTGAAATTATGATTGGAGCAGTTAGTGAGTTTGAGGTTGTGAATGGGTCAGTTTAAGAGTGTGAGGCAGATCTTGGATCAGTTAGAGAGTGTGAGGCTGTGATTGGTGCAGTTAGAGAGTGTGATGTTGTGAGTGGGTCAGTGAGCGAGTGTGAGGCTGTGATTGGAGCATTTAGTGAGTGTGAGACTGTAATGGAGCAGTTAGAGAGTGTGAGGCTGTGAATGGAGCAGTTAGAATGTTTGAGGCTGTGATTGGGACAGTAAGAGAGTGTGAGGCTGTGATTGGGGCTGTAAGAGAGTGTGAGACTGTGATTGGGGCAGTTAGAGTGTGTGAGGCTGTGAATGGAGCTTTTAGAGACTTTGAGGCTGCAGAGTGGGTCAGTTCGAGAGTGTGAGGCTGTAATTGGAGCTGTTTGACAGTGTCAGACTGTGAGTGGGGCAGTTTGAGACTGTGGGGCTGTGATTGGGGCACTTAGCGAGTGTGACGCTGCGAGTGGGGCAATTAGAGAGTGTGAAATTATGATTGGAGCAGTCAGTGAGTTTGAGGTTGTGAATGGGTCAGTTTAAGAGTGTGAGGCAGATCTTGGATCAGTTAGAGAGTGTGAGGCTGTGATTGGGGCAGCTAGAGAGTGTGAGGCTGTGATTGGAGCAGTTAGAGAGTGTGAGGCTGTGATTGGGGCAGCTAGAGAGTGTGAGGCTGTGATTGGAGCAGTTAGAGAGTGTGAGACAGTGAGTGGAGCAGTTAGAGAAAGTGAGGCTGTGAGTGGGTCAGTAACAGAGAGTGTGAGGCTGTGATTGGAGCATTTAGAAAGTGTGAGACTGTGAGTGGAGCAGTTAGATAGTGTGAGGTTGTGATTGGGGTAGTTAGAGAGTGTGAGACTGTGATTGGAGCCGCTTGACAGTGTGAGACTGAGTGGGGCAGTTAGAGAGTGTGAGGCTGTGATTGGGGCAGTTAGAGAGTGTGAAACTGTGATTGGAGCCGCTTGACAGTGTGAGACTGAGTGGGGCAGTTTGAGAGTGTGGGGCTGTGATTGGAGAAGTTAGAGACTTTGAGGCTGTGAGTGGGGCAGTTTGAGAGTGTGGGGCTGTGATTGGAGCAGTTAGAGACTTTGAGGCTGTGAGTGGGGCAGTTGAGAGTGTGAGGCTGTGATTGGGACAGTTAGAGATTTTGAGGCTATGATTGGGGCAGGTAGAGATTGTGAGGCTGTGAGTGTGGCAGTTAGATAGTTTGAGTCTGTGACTGGGGCAATTAGATAGTTTGAGTCTGTTAGTGCGGCAATTAGAGTGTTTGAGGCTGTGAGTTGGTCAGGTAGAGATTGTGAGGTTGTGAGTGGGGCAGTTAGAGAGTGTGAGGCTGTGAGTGGGGCGGTTAGAGAGTTTGGGGCTGTGAGTGGAGAAGTTAGAGAGTGTGAGGCTGTAAGTGGATCAGTTAGAGAGTGTCAGGCTGACTGGAGCAGTTAGAGAGTGTGAGACTGTGAGTGGGGCAGTTAGAGAGTGTGAGATTATGGGTGGAGCAGTTAGATTGTTTGAGGATGTGACTGGGGCAGTTAGAGAGTGTGAGGCTGTGAGTGGGGCAGTTAGAGAGTGTGAGACTATGGGTGGAGCAGTTAGATTGTTTGAGGATGTGACTGGGGCAGTTAGAGAGTGTGAGGCTGTGAGTGGGGCAGTTAGAGAGTGTGAGACTATGGGTGGAGCAGTTAGATTGTTTGAGGATGTGACTGGGGCAGTTAGAGAGTGTGAGGCTGTGAGTGGGGCAGTTAGAGAGTGTGAGGCTGTGACTGGAGCAGGTAGTGGGTGTGAGGCTGTGTTTGGATCATATAGAGAGTATGAGGCTGTGATTGGGGCTTTTAGAAAGTGTGAGATTACGATTGGAGTAGTTGGTGAGTTTGAGGCTGTGAGTGGAGAACTTTGATAGTGTGAGGCTGTGATTGGAGCAAGTTAGAGAGTGTGAGGCTGTGATTGGAGCAAGTTAGAGAGTGTGAAACTGTGATTGGAGCCGCTTGACAGTGTGAGACTGAGTGGGGCAGTTTGAGAGTGTGGGGCTGTGATTGGAGCAGTTAGAGACTTTGAGGCTGTGAGTGGGGCAGTTGAGAGTGTGAGGCTGTGATTGGGACAGTTAGAGATTTTGAGGCTATGATTGGGGCAGGTAGAGATTGTGAGGCTGTGAGTGTGGCAGTTAGATAGTTTGAGTCTGTGACTGGGGCAATTAGATAGTTTGAGTCTGTTAGTGTGGCAATTAGAGATTTTGAGGCTGTGAGTGTGGCAATTAGAGATTTTGAGGCTGTGAGTGGGGCAGTTAGAGAGTTTGAGGCTGTGAGTGGGGCAGTTAGAGAGTTTGAGGCTTTGAGTGGGGCAGTTAGAGAGTGTCAGGCTGTGAGTTGGTCAGTTAGAGAGTGTGAGACAGTGAGTGGGGCAATTAGAGAGTGTGAGACTGTGAGTGGAGCAGTTAGACAGTGTGAGTTTGTGTGTGGAGCACTTTGATGGTGTGAGGCTGTGATTGGAGCAGTTAGAGAGAGTGAGACTGTGAGTGGGTCAGTTCCAGAGTATGAGGCTGTAATTGGAGCAGTTTGACAGTGTGAGACTAAGCGTGGGGCAGTTTGAGACTGTGGGGCTGTGACTGGGGCAGGTAGGGAATGTGAGACTTTGATTGGAGCAGTTAGAAAGTGTGAGGCTGCGAGTGGGGCAATTAGAGAGTGTGAAATTATGATTGGAGCAGTTAGTGAGTTTGAGCTTGTGAGTGGGTCAGTTAGAGAGTGTGAGGCAGAGCTTGGATCAGTTAGAGAGTGTGAGGCAGAGCTTGGATCAGTTAGAGAGTGTGAGGCAGAGCTTGGATCAGTTAGAGAGTGTGAGGCTGTGATTGGAGCAGTTAGAGAGTGTGAGGCTGTGATTGGAGCAGTTAGAGAGTGTGAGGCTCTGATTGGATCTGTTTGAGAGTGTGAAACTGTGATTGGGTCTGTTTGAGAGTGTGAAACTGTGATTGGGGAGCTAGAGAGTGTGAGGCTGTGATTAGGGAAGTTAGAGTGTGTGAGACATTGATTGGAGCATTTAGAGAGTGTGAGACATTGAGTGGAACAGTTAGAGTGTGAGATTGTGATTGGAGCAGTTAGAATGTTTGAGACTGTGATTGGGGCAGTTAGAGAGTGTGAGGCTGTGAGTGGGTCAGTTAGAGAGTGTGAGACTGTGATTGGAGCAGTTAGAATGTTTGAGACTGTGATTGGCGCAGTCAGAGTGTGTAAGATTGTGAGTGGGGCATTTAGCGATTGCGAAGCTAGGAGTGGGGCAGTTAGAGAGTTTGAGGCTGTGATTGGAGAAGTTAGAGAGTGTGAGGTCCAGTTTGGGGCAGGTAGATGGTGCAAGACTGTGATTGGAGCAGTTAGAGACTTTCAGGCTGTGAGTGGGGCAGTTAGAGTGTTTGAGCCTGTGAGTTGGTCAGGTAGAGAGTGTGAGGCTGTGAGTGGGGCAGGTAGAGAGTGTGAGGCTGTGAGTGGGGCAGTTAGAGATTGTGAGGCTGTGAGTGGGGCGGTTAGAGATTGTGAGGCTGTGAGTGCGGCAATTAGAGATTGTGAGGCTGTGAGTGGGGCAGTTAGAGATTGTGAGGCTGTGAGTGGGGCAGTTAGAGATTGTGAGGCTGTGAGTGGGGCAGATAGAGATTGTGAGGCTGTGAGTGGGGCAGATAGAGATTGTGAGGCTGTGAGTGGGGCAGTTAGAGATTGTGAGGCTGTGAGTGGGGCAGTTAGAGATTGTGAGGCTGTGAGTGGGGCAGTTAGAGATTGTGAGGCTGTGAGTGGGGCAGTTAGAGATTGTGAGGCTGTGAGTGGGGCAGTTAGAGATTGTGAGGTTGTGAGTTGGGCGGTTAGAGATTGTGAGGTTGTGAGTTGGGCGGTTAGAGAGTGTGAGGCTGTGAGTTGGGCGGTTAGAGAGTGTGAGGCTGTGAGTGGGGCGGTTAGAGAGTGTGAGGCTGTGAGTGGAGAAGTTAGAAAGTGTGAGGCTGTGAGTGGATCAGTTAGAGAGTGTCAGGCTGACTGGAGCAGTTAGAGAGTGTGAGACTGTGAGTGGGGCAGTTAGAGAGTGTGAGACTATGGGTGGAGCAGTTAGATTGTTTGAGGATGTGACTGGGGCAGTTAGAGAGTGTGAGGCTGTGAGTGGGGCAGTTAGAGAGTGTGAGACTATGGGTGGAGCAGTTAGATTGTTTGAGGATGTGACTGGGGCAGTTAGAGAGTGTGAGGCTGTGATTGGGGCAGTAAGAAAGTGTGAGATTACGATTGGAGTAGTTGATGAGTTTGAGGCTGTGATTGGAGCATTTAGAGAGTTTGAAAGTGTGATTGGAGCAGTTAGAATGTTTGAGACTGTGATTGGAGCAGTTAGAGAGTGTGAGGCTGTGAGTGGTGCAGTTAGAGATAGTGAGACTGAGTGGGGCCGTTAGAGAGTGTGAGACTGTGATTGGAGCAGTTAGAGAGTGTGAGACTGTGATTGGAGCAGTTAGAGAGTGTGAGGCTGCGATTGGGGCAGTTAGAGTTGGTGAGACTGTGAGTGGAGCAGTTAGACAGTGTGAGTTTGTGTGTGGAGCACTTTGATGGTTTGAGGCTGTGATTGGAGCAGTTAGAGAGAGTGAGACTGAGTGTGGCTGTTAGAGAGCGTGAGGCTGTGAATGGAGCATTTAGAGATTTTGAGGCTGTGAGTGGGTCAGTTCCAGAGTGTGAGGCTGTAATTGGAGCAGTTTGACAGTGCGAGACTAAGCGTGGGGCAGTTTGAGACTGGGGGGCTGTGATTGGGGCAGGTAGAGATTGTGAGACTTTGATTGGAGCTATTAGAAAGTGTGAGGCTTCGAGTGAGGCAATTAGTGTGAAATTATGATTGGAGCAGTCAGTGAGTTTGAGCTTGTGAGTGGGTCAGTTAGAGAGTGTGAGGCAGAGCTTGGATCAGTTAGAGAGTGTGAGGCTGTGATTGGGGCAGTTAGAGAGTGTGAGGCTGTGATTGGGGCAGCTAGAGGGTGTGAGGCTGTGATTGGGGCAGCTGGAGAGTGTGAGGCTGTGATTGGGGCAGCTGGAGAGTGTGAGGCTGTGATTGGGGCAGCTGGAGAGTGTGAGGCTGTGATTGGGGCAGCTGGAGAGTCTGAGTCTCTGATTGGAGCAGTTAGAGAGTGTGAGGCTGTGATTGGAGCAGTTAGAGTGTGTGAGGCTCTGATTGGATCTGTTTGAGAGTGTGAAGCTGTGATTGGGGCAGCTAGAGAGTGTAAGGCTTTGATTAGGGAAGTTAGAGTGTGTGAGACTTTGAGTGGAGCAGTTAGAATGTTTGAGACTGTGATTGGCGCAGTTAGAGAGTGTAAGGCTGTGAGTGGGGCATTTAGAGAGTGTGAAGCTAGGAGTGGGGCAGTTAGAGAGTTTGAGGCTGTGATTGGAGCAGTTAGAGACTGTGAGGCCGAGATTGGGGCAGGTAGAGGGTGTGAGACTGTGATTGGAGCAGTTAGAGACTTTCAGGCTGTGAGTGGGGCAGTTAGAGTGTTTGAAGCTGTGAGTTGGTCAGGTAGAGAGTGTGAGGCTGTGAGTGGGGCAGTTAGAGATTGTGAGGCTGTGAGTGGGGCAGTTAGAGATTGTGAGGCTGTGAGTGGGGCAGTTAGAGATTGTGAGGCTGTGAGTGGGGCAGTTAGAGATTGTGAGGCTGTGAGTGGGGCAGTTAGAGATTGTGAGGCTGTGATTGGAGCAGGCAGTGGGTGTGAGGCTGTGTTTGGATCATATAGAGAGTATGAGGCTGTGATTGGGGCTTTTAGAAAGTGTGAGATTACGATTGGAGTAGTTGGTGAGTTTGAGGCTGTGAGTGGAGAACTTTGATAGTGTGAGGCTGTGATTGGAGCAAGTTAGAGAGTGTGAGGCTGTGATTGGAGCAAGTTAGAGAGTGTGAAACTGTGATTGGAGCCGCTTGACAGTGTGAGACTGAGTGGGGCAGTTTGAGAGTGTGGGGCTGTGATTGGAGCAGTTAGAGACTTTGAGGCTGTGAGTGGGTCAGTTGAGAGTGTGAGGCTGTGATTGGGACAGTTAGAGATTTTGAGGCTATGATTGGGGCAGGTAGAGATTGTGAGGCTGTGAGTGTGGCAGTTAGATAGTTTGAGTCTGTGACTGGGGCAATTAGATAGTTTGAGTCTGTTAGTGCGGCAATTAGAGTTTTTGAGGCTGTGAGTGTGGCAATTAGAGATTTTGAGGCTGTGAGTAGGGCAATTAGATAGTTTGAGGCTTTGTGTGGGGCAGTTAGAGAGTGTCAGGCTGTGAGTTGGTCAGTTAGAGAGTGTAAGACAGTGAGTGGGGCAATTAGAGAGTGTGAGACTGAGTGGGGCAATTAGAGAGTGTGAGACTGTGAGTGGAGCAGTTAGACAGTGTGAGTTTGTGTGTGGAGCACTTTGATGGTGTGAGGCTGTGATTGGAGCATTTAGAGAGAGTGAGACTGAGTGTGGCTGTTAGGGAGTGTGAGGCTGTGAATGGAGCATTTAGAGACTTTGAGGCTGTGAGTGGGTCAGTTCCAGAGTGTGAGGCTGTAATTGGAGCAGTTTGACAGTGTGAGACTAAGAGTGGGGCAGTTTGAGACTGTGGGGCTGTGATTGGGGCAGGTAGAGATTGTGAGACTTTGATTGGAGCAATTAGAAAGTGTGAGGCTGCGGGTGGGGCAATTAGAGCGTGTGAGATTGTGAGTGGGGCAGTTAGAGAGTATGAGGCTGGGTTTGGAGTGGTTAAAGAGTGTGAGGCTGTAATTGGAGCATTTAGAAAGTGTAAGTGGAGAACTTTGATAGTGTGAGGCTGTGATTGGAGCAAGTTAGAGTGTGTGAGGCTGTGATTGGGGCAGTTAGAGAGTGTGAAACTGTGATTGGAGCAGTTAGAGACTTTGAGGCTGTGAGTGGGGCAGTTGAGAGTGTGAGACTGTGATTGGGGCCGTTAGAGAGTGTGCGACTGTGAGTGGGGCACTTAGAGACTGAGGCTGTGACTGGAGCAGATAGAGAGTTTGAGGCTGTGAGTGGGTCAGTTTCAGAGTGTGGGGCTGTGATTGGAGCAGTTAGAGACTTTGAGGCTGCGAGTGGGTCTGTTGGAGATTGTGAGGCTGTGAATGGGGCAGTTAGATAGTTTGAGGCTTTGACTGGGACAATTAGAAAGTTTGAGGCTGTGAGTGGGGCAGTTAGAGAGCCTGAGTCTGTGTTTGGGGAAGTTAGAGATTTTGAGGCTGTGATTGGAGCAGTTTGAGAGTGTGAGGCCGTGAGTGGGGCAGCTAGAGAGTGTGACACTATGGGTGGAGCAGTTAGATTGTTTGAGGATGTGACTGGGGCAGTTAGAGATTGTGAGGCTGTGATTGGAGCAGGTAGTGGGTGTGAGGCTGTGTTTGGAGCATTTAGAGAGTATGAGGCTGTGATTGGGGCTTTTAGAAAGTGTGAGATTACGATTGGAGTAGTTGGTGAGTTTGAGGCTGTGAGTGGAGAACTTTGATAGTGTGAGGCTGTGATTGGAGCAAGTTAGAGAGTGTGAGGCTGTGATTGGGGCAGTTAGAGACTTTGAGGCTGTGAGTGGGGCAGTTGAGAGTGTGAGGCTGTGATTGGGACAGTTAGAGATTGTGAGGCTCTGATTGGGGCAGGTAGAGATTGTGAGGCTGTGAGTGTGGTAGTTAGATAGTTTGAGTCTGTTAGTGCGGCAATTAGACTTTTTGAGGCTGTGAGTGGGGCAGTTAGAGAGTTTGAGGCTGTGACTAGGGCAATTATATAGTTTGAGGCTTTGAGTGGGGCAGTTAGAGAGTGTCAGGCTGTGAGTTGGTCAGTTAGAGAGTGTAAGACAGTGAGTGGGGCAATTAGAGAGTGTGAGACAGTGAGTGGGGCAATTAGAGAGTGTGAGTTTGTGTGTGGTGCACTTTGATGGTGTGAGGCTGTGATTGGAGCAGTTAGAGAGAGTGAGACTGAGTGTGGCTGTTAGGGAGTGTGAGGCTGTGAATGGAGCATTTAGAGGCTTTGAGGCTGTGAGTGGATCAGTTCCAGAGTATGAGGCTGTAATTGGAGCAGTTTGACAGTGTGAGACTAAGAGTGGGGCAGTTTGAGAGTGTGGGGCTGTGATTGGAGCAGTTAGAGACTTTGAGGCTGTGAGTGGGGCAGTTGAGAGTGTGAGACTGTGAGTGGGGCGGATTGAGAGTGTGAGACTGTGAGTGGGGCGGATTGAGAGTGTGAGACTGTGAGTGGGGCGGATTGAGAGTGTGAGACTGTGAGTGGGGCGGATTGAGAGTGTGAGACTGTGAGTGGGGCGGATTGAGAGTGTGAGACTGTGAGTGGGGCGGATTGAGAGTGTGAGACTGTGAGTGGGGCGGATTGAGAGTGTGAGACTGTGAGTGGGGCGGATTGAGAGTGTGAGACTGTGAGTGGGGCGGATTGAGAGTGTGAGACTGTGAGTGGGGCGGATTGAGAGTGTGAGACTGTGAGTGGGGCGGATTGAGAGTGTGAGACTGTGAGTGGGGCGGATTGAGAGTGTGAGACTGTGAGTGGGGCGGATTGAGAGTGTGAGACTGTGAGTGGGGCGGATTGAGACTGTGAGTGGGGCGGATTGAGACTGTGAGTGGGGCGGATTGAGACTGTGAGTGGGGCGGATTGAGACTGTGAGTGGGGCGGATTGAGACTGTGAGTGGGGCGGATTGAGAGTGTGAGACTGTGAGTGGGGCGGATTGAGAGTGTGAGACTGTGAGTGGGGCGGATTGAGAGTGTGAGACTGTGAGTGGGGCGGATTGAGAGTGTGAGACTGTGAGTGGGGCGGATTGAGAGTGTGAGACTGTGAGTGGGGCGGATTGAGAGTGTGAGACTGTGAGTGTGGCGGATTGAGAGTGTGAGACTGTGAGTGGGGCGGATTGAGAGTGTGAGACTGTGAGTGGGGCGGATTGAGAGTGTGAGACTGTGAGTGGGGCGGATTGAGAGTGTGAGGCTGTGAGTGGGGCGGATTGAGAGTGTGAGACTGTGAGTGGGGCGGATTGAGAGTGTGAGACTGTGAGTGGGGCGGATTGAGAGTGTGAGACTGTGAGTGGGGCGGATTGAGAGTGTGAGACTGTGAGTGGGGCGGATTGAGAGTGTGAGGCTGTGAGTGGGGCGGATTGAGAGTGTGAGGCTGTGAGTGGGGCGGATTGAGAGTGTGAGACTGTGAGTGGGGCGGATTGAGAGTGTGAGGCTGTGAGTGGGGCGGATTGAGAGTGTGAGACTGTGAGTGGGGCGGATTGAGAGTGTGAGGCTGTGAGTGGGGCGGATTGAGAGTGTGAGGCTGTGAGTGGGGCGGATTGAGAGTGTGAGGCTGTGAGTGGGGCGGATTGAGAGTGAGGCTGTGAGTGGGGCGGATTGAGAGTGTGAGACTGTGAGTGGGGCGGATTGAGAGTGTGAGACTGTGAGTGGGGCGGATTGAGAGTGTGAGACTGTGAGTGGGGCGGATTGAGAGTGTGAGACTGTGAGTGGGGCGGATTGAGAGTGTGAGACTGTGAGTGGGGCGGATTGAGAGTGTGAGACTGTGAGTGGGGCGGATTGAGAGTGTGAGACTGTGAGTGGGGCGGATTGAGAGTGTGAGACTGTGAGTGGGGCGGATTGAGAGTGTGAGACTGTGAGTGGGACGGATTGAGAGTGTGAGACTGTGAGTGGGGCGGATTGAGAGTGTGAGACTGTGAGTGGGGCGGATTGAGAGTGTGAGACTGTGGGTGGGGCGGATTGAGAGTGTGAGACTGTGGGTGGGGCGGATTGAGAGAGTGAGACTGTGGGTGGGGCGGACTGAGAGTGTGAGACTGTGGGTGGGACGGACTGAGAGTGTGAGACTGTGGGTGGGACGGATTGAGAGTGTGAGACTGTGGGTGGGACGGATTGAGAGTGTGAGACTGTGGGTGGGGCGGATTGAGAGTGTGAGACTGTGGGTGGGGCGGATTGAGAGTGTGAGACTGTGGGTGGGGCGGATTGAGAGTGTGCGACTGTGGGTGGGGCGGATTGAGAGTGTGAGACTGTGGGTGGGGCGGATTGAGAGTGTGAGACTGTGAGTGGGGAGGATTGAGAGTGTGAGACTGTGAGTGGGGCGGATTGAGAGTGTGAGACTGTGAGTGGGGCGGATTGAGAGTGTGAGACTGTGAGTGGGGCGGATTGAGAGTGTGAGACTGTGAGTGGGGCGGATTGAGAGTGTGAGACTGTGAGTGGGGCGGATTGAGAGTGTGAGACTGTGAGTGGGGCGGATTGAGAGTGTGAGACTGTGAGTGGGGCGGATTGAGAGTGTGAGACTGTGAGTGGGGCGGATTGAGAGTGTGAGGACTGTGAGTGGGGCGGATTGAGAGTGTGAGGCTGTGAGTGGGGCGGATTGAGAGTGTGAGGCTGTGAGTGGGGCGGATTGAGAGTGTGAGGCTGTGAGTGGGGCGGATTGAGAGTGTGAGGCTGTGAGTGGGGCGGATTGAGAGTGTGAGGCTGTGAGTGGGGCGGATTGAGAGTGTGAGGCTGTGAGTGGGGCGGATTGAGAGTGTGAGGCTGTGAGTGGGGCGGATTGAGAGTGTGAGGCTGTGAGTGGGGCGGATTGAGAGTGTGAGGCTGTGAGTGGGGCGGATTGAGAGTGTGAGGCTGTGAGTGGGGCGGATTGAGAGTGTGAGGCTGTGAGTGGGGCGGATTGAGAGTGAGGCTGTGAGTGGGGCGGATTGAGAGTGTGAGGACTGTGAGTGGGGCGGATTGAGAGTGTGAGACTGTGAGTGGGGCGGATTGAGAGTGTGAGACTGTGAGTGGGGCGGATTGAGAGTGTGAGACTGTGAGTGGGGCGGATTGAGAGTGTGAGACTGTGAGTGGGGCGGATTGAGAGTGTGAGACTGTGAGTGGGGCGGATTGAGAGTGTGAGACTGTGAGTGGGGCGGATTGAGAGTGTGAGGCTGTGAGTGGGGCGGATTGAGAGTGTGAGGCTGTGAGTGGGGCGGATTGAGAGTGTGAGGCTGTGAGTGGGGCGGATTGAGAGTGTGAGGCTGTGAGTGGGGCGGATTGAGAGTGTGAGGCTGTGAGTGGGGCGGATTGAGAGTGTGAGGCTGTGAGTGGGGCGGATTGAGAGTGTGAGGCTGTGAGTGGGGCGGATTGAGAGTGTGAGGCTGTGAGTGGGGCGGATTGAGAGTGTGAGGCTGTGAGTGGGGCGGATTGAGAGTGTGAGGCTGTGAGTGGGGCGGATTGAGAGTGTGAGGCTGTGAGTGGGGCGGATTGAGAGTGTGAGGCTGTGAGTGGGGCGGATTGAGAGTGTGAGGCTGTGAGTGGGGCGGATTGAGAGTGTGAGGCTGTGAGTGGGGCGGATTGAGAGTGTGAGGCTGTGAGTGGGGCGGATTGAGAGTGTGAGGCTGTGAGTGGGGCGGATTGAGAGTGTGAGGCTGTGAGTGGGGCGGATTGAGAGTGTGAGGCTGTGAGTGGGGCGGATTGAGAGTGTGAGGCTGTGAGTGGGGCGGATTGAGAGTGTGAGGCTGTGAGTGGGGCGGATTGAGAGTGTGAGGCTGTGAGTGGGGCGGATTGAGAGTGTGAGGCTGTGAGTGGGGCGGATTGAGAGTGTGAGGCTGTGAGTGGGGCGGATTGAGAGTGTGAGGCTGTGAGTGGGGCGGATTGAGAGTGTGAGGCTGTGAGTGGGGCGGATTGAGAGTGTGAGGCTGTGAGTGGGGCGGATTGAGAGTGTGAGGCTGTGAGTGGGGCGGATTGAGAGTGTGAGGCTGTGAGTGGGGCGGATTGAGAGTGTGAGGCTGTGAGTGGGGCGGATTGAGAGTGTGAGGCTGTGAGTGGGGCGGATTGAGAGTGTGAGGCTGTGAGTGGGGCGGATTGAGAGTGTGAGGCTGTGAGTGGGGCGGATTGAGAGTGTGAGGCTGTGAGTGGGGCGGATTGAGAGTGTGAGGCTGTGAGTGGGGCGGATTGAGAGTGTGAGGCTGTGAGTGGGGCGGATTGAGAGTGTGAGGCTGTGAGTGGGGCGGATTGAGAGTGTGAGGCTGTGAGTGGGGCGGATTGAGAGTGTGAGGCTGTGAGTGGGGCGGATTGAGAGTGTGAGGCTGTGAGTGGGGCGGATTGAGAGTGTGAGGCTGTGAGTGGGGCGGATTGAGAGTGTGAGGCTGTGAGTGGGGCGGATTGAGAGTGTGAGGCTGTGAGTGGGGCGGATTGAGAGTGTGAGGCTGTGAGTGGGGCGGATTGAGAGTGTGAGGCTGTGAGTGGGGCGGATTGAGAGTGTGAGGCTGTGAGTGGGGCGGATTGAGAGTGTGAGGCTGTGAGTGGGGCGGATTGAGAGTGTGAGGCTGTGAGTGGGGCGGATTGAGAGTGTGAGGCTGTGAGTGGGGCGGATTGAGAGTGTGAGGCTGTGAGTGGGGCGGATTGAGAGTGTGAGGCTGTGAGTGGGGCGGATTGAGAGTGTGAGGCTGTGAGTGGGGCGGATTGAGAGTGTGAGGCTGTGAGTGGGGCGGATTGAGAGTGTGAGGCTGTGAGTGGGGCGGATTGAGAGTGTGAGGCTGTGAGTGGGGCGGATTGAGAGTGTGAGGCTGTGAGTGGGGCGGATTGAGAGTGTGAGGCTGTGAGTGGGGCGGATTGAGAGTGTGAGGCTGTGAGTGGGGCGGATTGAGAGTGTGAGGCTGTGAGTGGGGCGGATTGAGAGTGTGAGGCTGTGAGTGGGGCGGATTGAGAGTGTGAGGCTGTGAGTGGGGCGGATTGAGAGTGTGAGGCTGTGAGTGGGGCGGATTGAGAGTGTGAGGCTGTGAGTGGGGCGGATTGAGAGTGTGAGGCTGTGAGTGGGGCGGATTGAGAGTGTGAGGCTGTGAGTGGGGCGGATTGAGAGTGTGAGGCTGTGAGTGGGGCGGATTGAGAGTGTGAGGCTGTGAGTGGGGCGGATTGAGAGTGTGAGGCTGTGAGTGGGGCGGATTGAGAGTGTGAGGCTGTGGAGTGGGGCGGATTGAGAGTGTGAGGCTGTGAGGTGGGGCGGATTGAGAGTGTGAGGCTGTGAGTGGGGCGGATTGAGAGTGTGAGGCTGTGAGTGGGGCGGATTGAGAGTGTGAGGCTGTGAGTGGGGCGGATTGAGAGTGTGAGGCTGTGAGTGGGGCGGATTGAGAGTGTGAGGCTGTGAGTGGGGCGGATTGAGAGTGTGAGGCTGTGAGTGGGGCGGATTGAGAGTGTGAGGCTGTGAGTGGGGCGGATTGAGAGTGTGAGGCTGTGAGTGGGGCGGATTGAGAGTGTGAGGCTGTGAGTGGGGCGGATTGAGAGTGTGAGGCTGTGAGTGGGGCGGATTGAGAGTGTGAGGCTGTGAGTGGGGCGGATTGAGAGTGTGAGGCTGTGAGTGGGGCGGATTGAGAGTGTGAGGCTGTGAGTGGGGCGGATTGAGAGTGTGAGGCTGTGAGTGGGGCGGATTGAGAGTGTGAGGCTGTGGGTGGGGCGGATTGAGAGTGTGAGGCTGTGAGTGGGGCGGATTGAGAGTGTGAGGCTGTGAGTGGGGCAGTTAGAGATTGTGAGGCTGTGAGTGGGGCGGATTGAGAGTGTGAGGCTGTGAGTGGGGCGGATTGAGAGTGTGAGGCTGTGAGTGGGGCGGATTGAGAGTGTGAGGCTGTGAGTGGGGCGGATTGAGAGTGTGAGGCTGTGAGTGGGGCGGATTGAGAGTGTGAGGCTGTGAGTGGGGCGGATTGAGAGTGTGAGGCTGTGAGTGGGGCGGATTGAGAGTGTGAGGCTGTGGGTGGGGCGGATTGAGAGTGTGAGGCTGTGGGTGGGGCGGATTGAGAGTGTGAGGCTGTGGGTGGGGCGGATTGAGAGTGTGAGGCTGTGGGTGGGGCGGATTGAGAGTGTGAGGCTGTGGGTGGGGCGGATTGAGAGTGTGAGGCTGTGGGTGGGGCGGATTGAGAGTGTGAGGCTGTGGGTGGGGCGGATTGAGAGTGTGAGGCTGTGGGTGGGGCGGATTGAGAGTGTGAGGCTGTGGGTGGGGCGGATTGAGAGTGTGAGGCTGTGGTGGGGCGGATTGAGAGTGTGAGGCTGTGGGTGGGGCGGATTGAGAGTGTGAGGCTGTGGGTGGGGCGGATTGAGAGTGTGAGGCTGTGGGTGGGGCGGATTGAGAGTGTGAGGCTGTGGGTGGGGCGGATTGAGAGTGTGAGGCTGTGGGTGGGGCGGATTGAGAGTGTGAGGCTGTGGGTGGGGCGGATTGAGAGTGTGAGGCTGTGGGTGGGGCGGATTGAGAGTGTGAGGCTGTGGGTGGGGCGGATTGAGAGTGTGAGGCTGTGGGTGGGGCGGATTGAGAGTGTGAGGCTGTGAGTGGGGCGGATTGAGAGTGTGAGGCTGTGAGTGGGGCGGATTGAGAGTGTGAGGCTGTGAGTGGGGCGGATTGAGAGTGTGAGGCTGTGAGTGGGGCGGATTGAGAGTGTGAGGCTGTGAGTGGGGCGGATTGAGAGTGTGAGGCTGTGAGTGGGGCGGATTGAGAGTGTGAGGCTGTGAGTGGGGCGGATTGAGAGTGTGAGGCTGTGAGTGGGGCGGATTGAGAGTGTGAGGCTGTGAGTGGGGCGGATTGAGAGTGTGAGGCTGTGAGTGGGGCGGATTGAGAGTGTGAGGCTGTGAGTGGGGCGGATTGAGAGTGTGAGGCTGTGAGTGGGGCGGATTGAGAGTGTGAGGCTGTGAGTGGGGCGGATTGAGAGTGTGAGGCTGTGAGTGGGGCGGATTGAGAGTGTGAGGCTGTGAGTGGGGCGGATTGAGAGTGTGAGGCTGTGAGTGGGGCGGATTGAGAGTGTGAGGCTGTGAGTGGGGCGGATTGAGAGTGTGAGGCTGTGAGTGGGGCGGATTGAGAGTGTGAGGCTGTGAGTGGGGCGGATTGAGAGTGTGAGGCTGTGAGTGGGGCGGATTGAGAGTGTGAGGCTGTGAGTGGGGCGGATTGAGAGTGTGAGGCTGTGAGTGGGGCGGATTGAGAGTGTGAGGCTGTGAGTGGGGCGGATTGAGAGTGTGAGGCTGTGAGTGGGGCGGATTGAGAGTGTGAGGCTGTGAGTGGGGCGGATTGAGAGTGTGAGGCTGTGAGTGGGGCGGATTGAGAGTGTGAGGCTGTGAGTGGGGCGGATTGAGAGTGTGAGGCTGTGAGTGGGGCGGATTGAGAGTGTGAGGCTGTGAGTGGGGCGGATTGAGAGTGTGAGGCTGTGAGTGGGGCGGATTGAGAGTGTGAGGCTGTGAGTGGGGCGGATTGAGAGTGTGAGGCTGTGAGTGGGGCGGATTGAGAGTGTGAGGCTGTGAGTGGGGCGGATTGAGAGTGTGAGGCTGTGAGTGGGGCGGATTGAGAGTGTGAGGCTGTGAGTGGGGCGGATTGAGAGTGTGAGGCTGTGAGTGGGGCGGATTGAGAGTGTGAGGCTGTGAGTGGGGCGGATTGAGAGTGTGAGGCTGTGAGTGGGGCGGATTGAGAGTGTGAGGCTGTGAGTGGGGCGGATTGAGAGTGTGAGGCTGTGAGTGGGGCGGATTGAGAGTGTGAGGCTGTGAGTGGGGCGGATTGAGAGTGTGAGGCTGTGAGTGGGGCGGATTGAGAGTGTGAGGCTGTGAGTGGGGCGGATTGAGAGTGTGAGGCTGTGAGTGGGGCGGATTGAGAGTGTGAGGCTGTGAGTGGGGCGGATTGAGAGTGTGAGGCTGTGAGTGGGGCGGATTGAGAGTGTGAGGCTGTGAGTGGGGCGGATTGAGAGTGTGAGGCTGTGAGTGGGGCGGATTGAGAGTGTGAGGCTGTGAGTGGGGCGGATTGAGAGTGTGAGGCTGTGAGTGGGGCGGATTGAGAGTGTGAGGCTGTGAGTGGGGCGGATTGAGAGTGTGAGGCTGTGAGTGGGGCGGATTGAGAGTGTGAGGCTGTGAGTGGGGCGGATTGAGAGTGTGAGGCTGTGAGTGGGGCGGATTGAGAGTGTGAGGCTGTGAGTGGGGCGGATTGAGAGTGTGAGGCTGTGAGTGGGGCGGATTGAGAGTGTGAGGCTGTGAGTGGGGCGGATTGAGAGTGTGAGGCTGTGAGTGGGGCAGTGAGAAAGTGTGCAACTGTGACTGGGGCAGTTAGAGAATGTGAAGCTGTGATTGTGGGAGTTGGAGAGTCTGAAACTGTGATTTTAGCAGTTAGATAGTGTGAGGCTGTGAGTAGGGCAGTTAGAGATTGTGAGGCTGTGACTGGGGCAGTTAGAGATTGTGAGGCTGTGAGTGGGGCAGTTAGAGATTGTGAGGCTGTGAGTGGGGCAGTTAGAGTTTGTGAGGCTGTGAGTGGGGCAGTTAGAGATTGTGAGGCTGTGAGTGGGGCAGTTAGAGATTGTGAGGCTCTGAGTGGGGCAGTTAGAGAATGTGAGGCTGTGAGTGGGGCAGTTAGAGAATGTGAGGCTGTGAGTGGGGCAGTTAGAGAATGTGAGGCTGTGAGTGGGGCAGTTAGAGAATGTGAGGCTGTGAGTGGGGCAGTTAGAGAATGTGAGGCTGTGATTGGAGCATTTAGAGAGTGTGAGGCTGTGAGTGGGGCAGTTAGAGAGTGTGAGACTATGAGTGGAGAATTTTCATAGTGTGAGTCTGTGATTGGAGCAGTTAGAGAGTGTGAGACTGAGTGAGGCAGTTAGAGAGTCTGAGGCTGAGTGAGGCAGTTAGAGAGTCTGAGGCTGTGAGGCAGTTAGAGAGTCTGAGGCTGAGTGAGGCAGTTAGAGAGTCTGAGGCTGAGTGAGGCAGTTAGAGAGTCTGAGGCTGAGTGAGGCAGTTAGAGAGTCTGAGGCTGAGTGAGGCAGTTAGAGAGTCTGAGGCTGAGTGAGGCAGTTAGAGAGTCTGAGGCTGAGTGAGGCAGTTAGAGAGTCTGAGGCTGAGTGAGGCAGTTAGAGAGTCTGAGGCTGAGTGAGGCAGTTAGAGAGTCTGAGGCTGAGTGAGGCAGTTAGAGAGTCTGAGGCTGAGTGAGGCAGTTAGAGAGTCTGAGGCTGAGTGAGGCAGTTAGAGAGTCTGAGGCTGAGTGAGGCAGTTAGAGAGTCTGAGGCTGAGTGAGGCAGTTAGAGAGTCTGAGGCTGAGTGAGGCAGTTAGAGAGTCTGAGGCTGAGTGAGGCAGTTAGAGAGTCTGAGGCTGAGTGAGGCAGTTAGAGAGTCTGAGGCTGAGTGAGGCAGTTAGAGAGTCTGAGGCTGAGTGAGGCAGTTCGAGTGTGTGAGGCTGTGATTGGGGCAGTTCGAGTGTGTGAGGCTGTGAGTGGGGCAGTTAGAGAGTCTGAGGCTGAGTGAGGCAGTTAGAGAGTCTGAGGCTGAGTGAGGCAGTTCGAGTGTGTGAGGCTGTGATTGGGGCAGTTCGAGTGTGTGAGGATGTGAGTGGGGCAGTTAGAGAGTTTGAGGCTGTGATTGGAGCAGTTAGAGGGTGTGAGGCTGTGATTGGAGCAGTTAGAGATTGTGAGGCTGTGATTGGACCAGTTAGAGAGTATGAGGCTGTGATTGGACCAGTTAGAGAGTATGAGGCTGAGTGAGGCAGTTAGAGAGTCTGAGGCTGAGTGAGGCAGTTCGAGTGTGTGAGGCTGTGATTGGGGCAGTTCGAGTGTGTGAGGCTGTGAGTGGGGCAGTTAGAGAGTGTGAGGCAGTGAGTTGGTCAGTTATAGAGTGTGAGGCTGTGATTGGAGCATTTAGAGAGTGTGAGACTATGAGTGGAGAACTTTGATAGTGTGAGTTTGTGATTGGAGCAGTTCGAGTGTGTGAGACTGTGAGTGGGGCAGTGAGAAAGTGTGCAACTGTGACTGGGGCAGTTAGAGAATGTGAAGCTGTGATTGTGGGAGTTGGAGAGTCTGAAACTGTGATTTTAGCAGTTAGATAGTGTGAGGCTGTGAGTAGGGCAGTTAGAGATTGTGAGGCTGTGAGTGGGGCAGTTAGAGATTGTGAGGCTGTGAGTGGGGCAGTTAGAGATTGTGAGGCTGTGAGTGGGGCAGTTAGAGATTGTGAGGCTGTGAGTGGGACAGTTAGAGATTGTGAGGCTGTGAGTGGGGCAGTTAGAGAATGTGAGGCTGTGAGTGGGGCAGTTAGAGAATGTGAGGCTGTGAGTGGAGCAGTTAGAGAATGTGAGGCTGTGAGTGGAGCAGTTAGAGAATGTGAGGCTGTGAGTGGGGCAGTTAGAGAATGTGAGGCTGTGAGTGGGGCAGTTAGAGAATGTGAGGCTGTGAGTGGGGCAGTTAGAGAATGTGAGGCTGTGAGTGGGGCAGTTAGAGAATGTGAGGCTGTGAGTGGGGCAGTTAGAGAATGTGAGGCTGTGAGTGGGGCAGTTAGAGAATGTGAGGCTGTGAGTGGGGCAGTTAGAGAATGTGAGGCTGTGAGTGGGGCAGTTAGAGAATGTGAGGCTGTGAGTGGGGCAGTTAGAGAATGTGAGGCTGTGAGTGGGGCAGTTAGAGAATGTGAGGCTGTGAGTGGGGCAGTTAGAGAATGTGAGGCTGTGAGTGGGGCAGTTAGAGAATGTGAGGCTGTGAGTGGGGCAGTTAGAGAATGTGAGGCTGTGAGTGGGGCAGTTAGAGAATGTGAGGCTGTGAGTGGGGCAGTTAGAGAATGTGAGGCTGTGAGTGGGGCAGTTAGAGAATGTGAGGCTGTGAGTGGGGCAGTTAGAGAATGTGAGGCTGTGAGTGGGGCAGTTAGAGAATGTGAGGCTGTGAGTGGGGCAGTTAGAGAATGTGAGGCTGTGAGTGGGGCAGTTAGAGAACGTGAGGCTGTGAGTGGGGCAGTTAGAGAACGTGAGGCTGTGAGTGGGGCAGTTAGAGAGTGTGAGGCTGTGAGTGGGGCAGTTAGAGAGTGTGAGGCTGTGAGTGGGGCAGTTAGAGAGTGTGAGGCTGTGATTGGAGCATTTAGAGAGTGTGAGGCAGTGAGTGGGGCAGTTAGAGAGTACGTGGCTGTGATTGGAGCAGTTAGAGAGTGTGAGGCTGTGAGTGGGGCAGTTAGAGATTGTGAGGCTGTGATTGGAGCAGTTAGAGAGTGTGAGACTGAGTGAGGCAGTTAGAGAGTCTGAAGCTGAGTGAGGCAGTTAGAGAGTCTGAGGCTGAGTGAGGCAGTTAGAGAGTCTGAGGCTGAGTGAGGCAGTTAGAGAGTCTGAGGCTGAGTGAGGCAGTTAGAGAGTCTGAGGCTGAGTGAGGCAGTTAGAGAGTCTGAGGCTGAGTGAGGCAGTTAGAGAGTCTGAGGCTGAGTGAGGCAGTTAGAGAGTCTGAGGCTGAGTGAGGCAGTTAGAGAGTCTGAGGCTGAGTGAGGCAGTTCGAGTGTGTGAGGCTGTGATTGGGGCAGTTCGAGTGTGTGAGGCTGTGAGTGGGGCAGTTAGAGAGTTTGAGGCTGTGATTGGAGCAGTTAGAGAGTTTGAGGCTGTGATTGGAGCAGTTAGAGATTGTGAGGCTGTGATTGGAGCAGTTAGAGAGTGTGAGGCTTTGATTGGACCAGTTAGAGATTGTGAGGCTGTGATTGGACCAGTTAGAGAGTGTGAGGCTGTGATTGGACCAGTTAGAGATTGTGAGGCTGTGATTGGACCAGTTAGAGATTGTGAGGCTGTGATTGGACCAGTTAGAGAGTATGAGGCTGTGATTGGACCAGTTAGAGAGTATGAGGCTGAGTGAGGCAGTTAGAGAGTCTGAGGCTGAGTGAGGCAGTTCGAGTGTGTGAGGCTGTGATTGGGGCAGTTCGAGTGTGTGAGGCTGTGAGTGGGGCAGTTAGAGAATGTGAGGCTGTGAGTGGGGCAGTTAGAGAGTGTGAGGCTGTGAGTGGGGCAGTTAGAGAATGTGAGGCTGTGAGTGGGGCAGTTAGAGAATGTGAGGCTGTGAGTGGGGCAGTTAGAGAGTGTGAGTCTGTGATTGGAGCTGTTAGAGAGTTTGAGGCTGTGAGTGGGTCAGTTAGAGTATGTGAGACTGTGATTGGACCAGTTAGAGAGTATGAGGCTGAGTGAGGCAGTTAGGGAGTCTGAGGCTGAGTGAGGCAGTTAGAGAGTCTGAGGCTGAGTGAGGCAGTTCGAGTGTGTGAGGCTGTGATTGGGGCAGTTCGAGTGTGTGAGGCTGTGAGTGGGGCAGTTAGAGAGTGTGAGGCTGTGAGTGGGGCAGTTAGAGAGTGTGAGGCTGTGATTGGACCAGTTAGAGATTGTGAGGCTGTGATTGGACCAGTTAGAGAGTGTGAGGCTTTGATTGCACCAGTTAGAGATTGTGAGGCTGTGATTGGACCAGTTAGAGAGTGTGAGGCTGTGATTGGAGCAGTTAGAGAGTGTGAGGCTGTGAGTGGGGCAGTTAGAGAATGTGAGGCTGTGAGTGGGGCAGTTAGAGAATGTGAGGCTGTGAGTGGGGCAGTTAGAGAATGTGAGGCTGTGAGTGGGGCAGTTAGAGAATGTGAGGCTGTGAGTGGGGCAGTTAGAGAATGTGAGGCTGTGAGTGGGGCAGTTAGAGAATGTGAGGCTGTGAGTGGGGCAGTTAGAGAATGTGAGGCTGTGAGTGGGGCAGTTAGAGAATGTGAGGCTGTGAGTGGGGCAGTTAGAGAATGTGAGGCTGTGAGTGGGGCAGTTAGAGAATGTGAGGCTGTGAGTGGGGCAGTTAGAGAATGTGAGGCTGCTGAGTGGGGCAGTTAGAGAATGTGAGGCTGTGAGTGGGGCAGTTAGAGAATGTGAGGCTGTGAGTGGGGCAGTTAGAGAATGTGAGGCTGTGAGTGGGGCAGTTAGAGAATGTGAGGCTGTGAGTGGGGCAGTTAGAGAATGTGAGGCTGTGAGTGGGGCAGTTAGAGAATGTGAGGCTGTGAGTGGGGCAGTTAGAGAATGTGAGGCTGTGAGTGGGGCAGTTAGAGAATGTGAGGCTGTGAGTGGGGCAGTTAGAGAATGTGAGGCTGTGAGTGGGGCAGTTAGAGAATGTGAGGCTGTGAGTGGGGCAGTTAGAGAATGTGAGGCTGTGAGTGGGGCAGTTAGAGAATGTGAGGCTGTGAGTGGGGCAGTTAGAGAATGTGAGGCTGTGAGTGGGGCAGTTAGAGAATGTGAGGCTGTGAGTGGGGCAGTTAGAGAATGTGAGGCTGTGAGTGGGGCAGTTAGAGAATGTGAGGCTGTGAGTGGGGCAGTTAGAGAATGTGAGGCTGTGAGTGGGGCAGTTAGAGAATGTGAGGCTGTGAGTGGGGCAGTTAGAGAATGTGAGGCTGTGAGTGGGGCAGTTAGAGAATGTGAGGCTGTGAGTGGGGCAGTTAGAGAATGTGAGGCTGTGAGTGGGGCAGTTAGAGAATGTGAGGCTGTGAGTGGGGCAGTTAGAGAATGTGAGGCTGTGAGTGGGGCAGTTAGAGAGTGTGAGGCTGTGATTGGAGCATTTAGAGAGTGTGAGGCTGTGAGTGGGGCAGTTAGAGAATGTGAGGCTGTGATTGGACCAGTTAGAGAGTGTGAGACTATGAGTGGAGAATTTTCATAGTGTGAGTCTGTGATTGGAGCTGTTAGAGAGTACGTGGCTGTGATTGGAGCAGTTAGAGAGTGTGAGGCTGTGAGTGGGGCAGTTAGAGATTGTGAGGCTGTGATTGGACCAGTTAGAGAGTGTGAGACTGAGTGAGGCAGTTAGAGAGTCTGAGGCTGAGTGAGGCAGTTAGAGAGTCTGAGGCTGAGTGAGGCAGTTAGAGAGTCTGAGGCTGAGTGAGGCAGTTAGAGAGTCTGAGGCTGAGTGAGGCAGTTCGAGTGTGTGAGGCTGTGATTGGGGCAGTTCGAGTGTGTGAGGCTGTGAGTGGGGCAGTTAGAGAGTTTGAGGCTGTGATTGGAGCAGTTAGAGATTGTGAGGCTGTGATTGGACCAGTTAGAGAGTGTGAGGCTGTGATTGGACCAGTTAGAGAGTGTGAGGCTTTGATTGGACCAGTTAGAGATTGTGAGGCTGTGATTGGACCAGTTAGAGAGTATGAGGCTGTGATTGGACCAGTTAGAGAGTATGAGGCTGAGTGAGGCAGTTAGAGAGTCTGAGGCTGAGTGAGGCAGTTCGAGTGTGTGAGGCTGTGATTGGGGCAGTTCGAGTGTGTGAGGCTGTGAGTGGGGCAGTTAGAGAATGTGAGGCTGTGAGTGGGGCAGTTAGAGAGTGTGAGGCTGTGAGTGGGGCAGTTAGAGAATGTGAGGCTGTGAGTGGGGCATTTAGAGAGTGTGAGGCTGTGAGTGGGGCAGTTAGAGAATGTGAGGCTGTGAGTGGGGCAGTTAGAGAATGTGAGGCTGTGAGTGGGGCAGTTAGAGAGTGTGAGACTATGAGTGGAGAATTTTCATAGTGTGAGTCTGTGATTGGAGCTGTTAGAGAGTTTGAGGCTGTGAGTGGGTCAGTTAGAGTATGTGAGACTGTGATTGGACCAGTTAGAGAGTATGAGGCTGAGTGAGGCAGTTAGGGAGTCTGAGGCTGAGTGAGGCAGTTAGAGAGTCTGAGGCTGAGTGAGGCAGTTCGAGTGTGTGAGGCTGTGATTGGGGCAGTTCGAGTGTGTGAGGCTGTGAGTGGGGCAGTTAGAGAGTGTGAGGCTGTGAGTGGGGCAGTTAGAGAGTGTGAGGCTGTGAGTGGGGCAGTTAGAGAGTGTGAGGCTGTGAGTGGGGCAGTTAGAGAGTGTGAGGCTGTGATTGGACCAGTTAGAGATTGTGAGGCTGTGATTGGACCAGTTAGAGAGTGTGAGGCTTTGATTGGACCAGTTAGAGATTGAGAGGCTGTGATTGGACCAGTTAGAGAGTATGAGGCTGTGATTGGAGCAGTTAGAGAGTGTGAGGCTGTGAGTGGGGCAGTTAGAGAGTGTGAGGCTGTGATTGGGGCATTTAGAGAGTGTGAGGCTGTGATTGGAGCAGTTTGAGAGTGTGAGGCTGTGTGTGGGGCAGTTAGAGAGTGTGAGGCTGTGCGTGGGGCAGTTAGAGAGTGTGAGGCTGTGCGTGGGGCATTTAGAGAGTGTGAGGCTGTGATTGGGGCATTTAGAGAGTGTGAGGCTGTGATTGGGGCAGTTAGAGCGTGTCAAACTGACTGGAGCAGTTTGAGAGTGTGAGACTGTGAGTGGGGCAGTTTGAGTGTGTGAAGCTGTGAGTGGAGCAGTTAAAGAGTGTGAGACTGTGAGTGGAATGGAGAGAGTGAGATTGTGAAAGGAATGGTCAAAGACATTGTGACCCAGGAACAAAGCAGGTGCAGTTGGGAGCAGCAGAATCATATTGCAAAGTGACCTCCCAGGACAAAGAGTCTCTTGGGCTGAATATACTGTTAAGTTTTTAATTTAATTTGATTTAATTTAAATATATCAACTATAAAGCAAGTCTAGATAAATTAATTAGCATAAAATTAAAGCCAATTTGATAATTTATCATTTAATTAAAATCAGCATTCAATTAATTAGTCAAAGCTAGGGGATAAAGTTCAAATTAAAGAACAAGTGATGTCTGAGATATCGAAATAATAAGTGTTAAGAATATTTCAGTTAACTCCTTATAAAATAAAGTGGCATCGGCATAAGGAAGCAGCTGATTGGTGAGTAGCTGGGTCGCATTTATTTAAGTCTTCAGTTTAATTTCTATTAAGTCAATTAATAGTCTAATAAATAGAGGCATGGCAGGGCATCTCTAATCTGTGGAGTTCACATCCTGTTCTATATGGGAACATCAGGATGCTTCTCGTGTCCTACAAAATGTCATCAGCTGGAGCTGCTCAGGTGACCACCAGGCAGTCAAGGAGGACCAGTCAGCTGCAGGAGCCGTTGGAGTGCATGTTTTCTCCAACCAGTATTCAGTCCTGTATATTGTTGAGAGTGAATGTTCCTCTGGGTACTGCAACCAGAGCCAAGTTTGCGGACCATGGCTAGCTGAACTGTATGGGGAGGCAGGAGGAAGATTGAGAAGATAATAGTGGTGGGGTAAAATACTGTTAGGGGAACAGACAGGTGTTTCTGCAGCCACAGACTTAAATCCTGACTGGCATGTTGTCCCTCTGGTGCCAGAGTCAAGGATGCCACTAAATGGTTGCAGAACACTCTGAGGGAGGAGGTTGATCAGCCAGTGGTTGTTGTCCACATCAGTACCAGTGACATAGCTAAAAAGAGGGATGAAGCCCTGCAGGCTGATTTTAGGGAGATCAGAAAGATTTTAGCAAACAGAATCTCAAAGCTAATGATCTCCATTTTACCCTCTGTATCATTTTCAACTGAGTGCTGAAATAGGAGGATAAAGCAGAATGGAGGCATTAGCTGAAGAGATGGTACAGGGCAGAAAGCTTTAGATTCTTGGGACATTGGGGCTGGTTCTGGGGTAGCTGGAACCTCTATTGGCTAGAAGAGTTGCATCTGAACAGAGCCAGGACCCATGTCTTTGCAGGGTGACATACTAGTGCAACTGGAGAGGATTTAAACTAACTTGACAAGGGGATGGGAGTCAGGATTCAACATTAGAAAGGAAAAACAAGGTGCACAAAACATTTGAAGTGACAGCAGTAGAGTAAGAAATAGTCAGGCATTAACTGGGGTCAGAGTAAGAGGGAATGCAATACAATCTAAATGAGATTTACTATGCATGTATGCAAATGCATGGAATGTGATAAATAAATAAACAAGTTGGAATATGATATAGTGGTGATAATGGAAACATGGCTCAAGAAAAAGCTGAACTGGATAATATTCTGGTTGTTATGCAAAGACAGAGAAGGAAAGGAAGGAGGAGGGATGGCAATATTGATTAAGGAGAATATCACTGTGCTGGAGAGAAAAGATGTCCTACAGGGATCAAGGACAGAATCTATTTGGTTAAAACTAAGAAACAATAAAGGTGCCATTACACTACTGGGTACATTCTATAGGCCACCTTCTAATGGGAAAGATATAAAGGAGCAAATATGCAAGATGATTACAGAGAGGTTCAAAAACTATAGAGTAGTTATAATTAATTGCCCTAATACAACCTGGGATAGTATAAGTGTGAAGGGCAGAGAGGGGAAATACTTTCTGAAGTGCGTTCAGGAGAATTTCCTAAATTAGTATGTTTCTGATGTGATGAGCTAGGAGACATTGCAGGATCTAGTTCGAGGGAGTGAGGTGGTTCAAGTGTCAATAGGGGAACATTCATGAGTCACTGACCATACTGCCATTAAGCTGAGATTGGTTATGGAAAATGACAAGGAATGATCTGAGTAAAAATATTTGGAAAAGGGCCAATTTCAATGGGGCGAGAATGAATCTGGCCCAAGTAAATTGGAATTAAAGATTGGCAGGCAAAACTGCATCAGAACAATGGGCTGCCTTTAAAGAGGAGATGCTTCAAGTACAATCATGGCAACAGGTAGGAGAAACAAAAAAATAGAGAGTAGGATGAAGCTGACAAAGAATGCATATGAAGATGTCAGGTTGATAATACAGATGAGAACCAGGCTGCTTATAGGAAGTTCAGAGGGGAAATCAATAAAGAAATAAGTGAAACAAAAAGATTATGAGACGAGACTGGCAGCGAACATAAAATGGGCTCCAGTACTCTTGTACGGGCATAAAAATAGTGAAAGGATGGAAAAAGGGGGAATTGGGCTGATTAGGGATCAAAAATGGGATTTACACAAGGAGGTAGAGGACATAGCTAAGCTAATGAATGAGTGCTTTACATCTGTCTTTATCTTTCATGTTCTCAGTATGTCCCATAGTTTTACAGCCAACAAAGTACTTTTGGCGTGCAATCAATGTTGTAATGTAAGAAATGTGGCAAAATCCCCAAAACAGCAATGTGTTAATGACCAGATCATTTGTTTAAACAACATTGGTTGAGGGATAGGTATTGGGTAGGTCTGTTTTTTTTTTTATTCATTCAAGGGATGTGGGCATCGCTGGCTGGGCCAGCATTTAGTGCCCAACCCTAGTTGCCCTTGAGAAGGTGGTGGTGGGCTGCCTTCTGGAACTGCTGCAGTGCATGTGGTGTAGGTACACCTGCAGTGCTGTTCAGAAGGGAGTTCCAGGATTTTGACCCAGTGACAGTGAAAGAACGGTGATATATTTTCAAGTCAGGAATGTGAGTGGCTTGGAGGGGAGTTTCCACGTGGTGATGTTCCCATGTATCTGTTCCCCTTGTACTTCTAGGGGTTAGAGCTCATGAGGTGGGAAGGTGCTGTCAAATGAATTCCTGCAATGCATCTTGTAGATGATGCTATTATGACACAGCCGATGGTAAAGGCTGAGCTGTTCAAATCCCAGAAGGAAACTTGAAACAACTATCATAATCCATTTTTGCAATTTGTATGGTTCAAGGTTCAGATTTCCAATTCAATAGTAATAAGACCACTGAGTCTCAAGAGGCTTTCTATAAAACTAAATTAAACATTTATTAATAGAAGAAAAATTGTAAGCGCATACCTATGTCTACAAAATTACTACGATAATAACTACAAAATCCCCTAATTAATCTGATTCTCAATTACACCCCCCTTAAGGCAACAGTAAAGCTCATAGGGCCGAATCTTACCTGTGTCAGGCAGGCTGGGCGGGAGCGGGTGGGGGTGGGCACGGAGCCGATCGCTGTCCACGATCGGCTGCACGCCACCATTTTACATGAGCGGGCCAATTAAGGCATTCCATAGTGCTCAGTGCTACCCATGCAGGCGTGGGAAGGAGGGGGAGTCTGGGCTTGTGCTGTTTCACCCATGTGGGCGAATGAGCACACCAACTCCCAAATGCATGAAGCAGCCTCGGAGATTGAATAAACAATAACAGTTTTTAAAAATTCAAGTAAAAAATTATTTAAACATGCCCCCTCATGTGACAGTGTCACATGAGCTGGGACACATTTGTCAAGTTTACCAAACTTATTTATTAATTTTATGAAACCTCATTCGCCTGTGGATGAGGTTTCCTGGAAAACGCGAAGGCTGCTTGTGCTCTTTGCCTGCCCACCAACCTTAAGGTTGGATGGGCATGTTTGTTAATGAGGTAAATTGCTTTTTTAATGGCCATAAAAGGCCTTTGGCGGTTCGGCGGGTGCACAGCCACTTTCGGTGGGTGCCCACAGAATGCAATGTTGAAATGATGCGCGATGATGTCGGGACGCATGCTCAACATCTTGCATCATTTTACGTATTGGCTTGTTGGGACTGCTCCTGCACGCCAATGGCAATATTCTGAGCATAGATTTTAAAAGACCCCAGACAAAGTATATTTGACATTACAAATTCAAAATGAAGTTCCTTGCAGAAGCAGTTACAGGCATATAGGCTGGTTAGATCATAAATGCCTCCGCCTTACACACATACATTCCTTTTTGTTTATATCTAGATTTTTCTTTGAATGTAAATTTCCCATTCTATTACTAGGTTTTTTATTTTACCTCTTCTAACAATAACACTCTTTGAACCCACCAATTTTATTAGAAAACTGAAAAAATAAACTGATTGCTTGGCATCTTCTAGCTAAGTGCAAGATTTCACCCAGTCTTTTGAATGCTTTATTTAAAAATGCAAATTGCCCCTTTGACACCTATGTTTCTAAACTTCCCCATATTTATCTAATTACCATTTCAAACCTGCTTATTTCTATACATCAAAGGACCCAGATTATCTGGCTTTAATCCAATTAAGACACATACACAGATGTAGACACAGACATCACTAAACTCTTTTTTTTAAATTTCCAATGATATTATAGAAGTTAATCTCTTCATGACATCTCCCTCCTTATTGAAAAATGAGCCGCCATAATTCTAAAACAGAGCTTCATTTTTAAATTAGCCAATCTTACACTGTGTCCTATACTTATTACACTGTTACATTACCAGATGCATGAACTAACATAACAATATATGTACAAATCCTTGGTATCAGCAGAAATCATTCCAGTTCAGTACCCAAGTTTTAAAATGTCCAGTTTTCCCTTTAAGCTTCAAACACATGATAATGCATTCTCAGAGGCTATATGAAGATCTATGGAGTGTCCTCACCACATGTTGTCATCATTTTCCTGCAATCGAGTGACTATTAAGGCTTCCATTGCATCTCCATGATAGGAGCATCCTCACAGAGGGTATTGGTGCTACCATAAGCCAGACTGGAGAAATAGTTCACAACTGTGATATGAGGATCTATGGCAATAGCTCACTGCATGTCGTCATCATCCTCCACAAATCTGGAAGCTATGAGGGCCTTCTGAGCACACCTGCCTCATCTATCCAGTGCGAGAGCCTCATCCCCATCATTGTCACCACAGAGGATCTCTCACCTTTAACCCCATTGGCTTCATCATCAGGGGAGACCTGCAGCTCCTCCATCTTCTCAGCCAGCTCCTCTCCCTGTTGCAGTACCAGGTTGTAAAGGGCACAGCAGATGATGATGATGCGTGACACCCTCTGTGGACTGTATTGCAGGGCTCCACCAGACCGGTCGAAGCACCGGAACCGCATCTTCAGCATCCTGATGGTCTGCTCCACCAAGTTGCAAGCTGCTGCATGAGCCTCATTATTGTGTTGCTCTGCTGCAGTCTGAGGCTACTGCACAGGTATCATCAGCCATGGCCTCTGCGGGTAGCCCTTGCCCCCAAAAAACCATCCCTGCAGCCTCTGTGGACCCTGGAAGACTGCAGGGATTTGTGAGCGACTCAGGGTGCAGGCATCATGCACACTCCCTCGAAACCGTGGACATACCTGCGGGATGTGTTTCTGGCAGTCACATACTAGCTGCACATTCAGTGAGTGGAAGCCCTTGCAGTTGATGAAGTCCACTGAGTGTAGTGATGGAGACCTGAGTACTACATGAGTGCAGTCACTCGCACCCTGAACCTGTGGGAATTCTGAGATCAGGGCGAATCCAATGGTCCTTGCATCCTGGCTGTCCCGGGCCTAGGCAAAATGCACCAAGTTGTGTTCCATGGAGAAGATGACACCTGTGACCTCATGGATGCATTTGTGGGTGGCGGATTGTACATTCCCACAGATGTCACCTGTGGAGCCCTGAAAGGAGCCACTGGCATAGAAATTGAGTGCCACGGTCACATCGCTGCCACTGGCAGTGGATGCCCTCCATGTACCCTTGGCACCAAGTCCTGCAGTAAGTGGCAGATGTGAGCCACCAGGTCCATAGACATGCGCAGTCTTCAGCGACACTGGTTCTCAGTCATCTACCGGAATGACAGGCGGCATCTACAGACCCTGGGTATAGCTATGCACCGAGCAGCCACGGCTTTCTGTCACTCCTGGGCAGTGTGTGCGGGAGCTCCTGCTGCCCTTTCTTCATGAGGTTGCTGCTCCTGCCTTTGCGCAGCCAGGAGCCTCAGTCACTCTCTCCTCAGTCTTCTTTGTTCTCTGTAGGACATCAAGCATACAGCTAGACCATAAAGGTCCAGGATTCTAATATGGTCCTCCTGCAGCATGAAAGAGAGAAAGATGTGGTTGTCATGGTTGTACTTAGCACCTTTCCTGGCCCTGTGAGACCGCCCGTTAGTGCTTCCCAGAAAGTGTTGGTCACTCCTCGGATGGCCAGAGATGAGTGCACTGCATGGCTGCCTTGTCAACCTGCAACATGGGGGACACTGGCCAAAACCGGGATGCTGAGATTTCAAGGGGCTGTGAGCGCCTGTAGCAGTGACTGCTCCATGGCCAGGGTTGGTGAGGAGATTGTACAACGTGTGCAGTCCATCTGCTCCGCTGTCCAATAAAGTGGTAGCTGGCTCAAAGTCTCGGCAGGAGGGGTTGGGGGTGTGGTGGGAGGCAGTGGGGTGGAGTTGGGGGGTTGCGCAGGGGTGGGATTGGGGGAGGTAAAGTATGGAGCGCTTGGTGGCCCTTTGGTGCCTCTAAATTGCTTGCATGGGTGGGCAGGCTAGGAGCCCGACACCAATTATATCACTGTGGCTGCGCCTGATCTGTCTCAGTTGCAGAGGCATGGCCAGTTTATACTGGTGTACCTAATGCTTGGCCACTTCCCTTGCTCACCCTGCCCCCCAACTCGGTTGCCTGTACACTGGATGCAGTGGCAGGGCACTGTCCCCCACCCCTATCACCTTCTGATTTGGAAGAATGAGTGCTACCATGAAGCCACAGCTAATGCCAATAAATGTACTGCTAAATATGTAACACAATGAAGTAATTGTCTTCTGGTAGTACCATTTGAGCATTTGTTTGCGCGCAGCCTCAAGATTTGTTTCTTTTAAAATTCCTCTTTGCTGAGATACCAATATCCAGGTACTATTAAAGGTGAAATTTTACAGTCCCTTGCCGTTGGGTTTGAAGGTGGGGGTCTTGTAAAGTGCAGCATATGTCCTGTCCGTAGCCTACCAGCTTGCCCCATCTATCTCCCATTTTGCAGAAAGGAGGTTGCGATAGAGGCATCGGGCTACTTGCCCACCCTTGGACCAATGGCCATTTAAGTGCCTCCACTGTAAAGCATTAACATCAGGAACACCTGATACTGATATAACTGTGATGCAATGTCACATGACTAAGAGGCTGAGATGTGGTGGGATGCAGAAGTACAACCTTGTGCTGAGTACTGAGATGCATATAGATCTGTTAATAAACAAGAAGAGTTTTTACAGATAACCATCTATGGTAGCATTCTTAGGGTACCAGGAAACCCTAAAGAAACCCCATCTAGATTCTGACCCCTACCCCAAGATGAAATACCCATCCGGCTGCTATTTGACCTATGGCAGGGGGAAGTCCACACCATGTAGGTACCCTGGAAGCTTTAACTGTGAGGGGTAATGTGAGCAATGGGGTAGCTCCCAAGATCATAAACCCTTTAGCCCTTCTTACCCCAGCCTCTCAAACATGGCCTCCCAAACCCCTTACTCCCCTCACTGGGGCCTGCCAGCCTGGTCTGACCGATATCCCAGATTTACCTTCAGTCTGGCCTCAGCTCCTCTTCTTCAGGGACTAGTTATAATACCAGCACTGGTCACTGCTCCAACCTAGTGATGTTAGGAGTATAGAGCTGCCAGCCATCCAATTGGCTGACAGCTCTCTTAAGGGCCAACTTCCTTCACAGATGGGTATGGAAGTCTGGCCCTTAGCCAATTAGCACCCCGCCAAACATTAAATAGCTGTCTGTCGCTGGTATCTGCAAGGATGCATTCCCTGCTGACTCTTCACATGGCAGGGGTAGAAAACACTGCCATCCAAAAAGTCCTAAGCCAAATTTTGTGTCTTGTTGGGTCCCGCCACTGCATCATGCAACAATTTACAGAGGATTGCCATATTGCATATTTCATGCAATAACAAAGCCCACATTAACAGATGAAGTTCAACATAGGCAGATCAAATCTATGTTTACCATTAGCTACCGCCTCTATAGGGTTGAAAAACAGAAGTTAGATAGTCAACAGGTTGAGCAGAAGGTACTTGAGGGAAGGTTTCATGTAGCAAATGAGTTGATAAGGTTTGGAGAGATAAGGGTAAAGCTACAGTCTATAAGATCGGAGAGTGCTTGAGGTATGAGGGATGAACAGAAAGTTATGGTAGAGAAGGCAAAATTAATAAATTTATGACCATGAGCTTTTCATACCTGTATTAGAGATGAGTATGAGGAAGAGAACAAACTTGGAGAAGGCAGTTTATGCTGGAGCAGAAAAGGTTGGTTTTCCTTGGCATCTGGTTTGAGCCTGCTTAAGGCAGTTAAAGCCAGATCTAATTGTTGACAGATAACCTCATCATCTTGATGATGAGCCCTCGTCTGCAATTCACAGTTTTAAATCCATGGCGAGAATTATCATACCAAAAGGGTTATTGACAATCTTTGTGGGCATAGGCATTGAAAATGGAAACAGTGGTTATTGAGTTTTTCAGTTTTCAGCAACTTAACTAGAATCTTCAAGTATTTTTGTTATTTCCATTAGTATCCTATCTCTAAATGATTGTAGTTCTTTCTGTAAAGGAAGCTGTGTCATATGTTTTCTAACTAAACAAGATACTTCTTCATTGTCGGTATGTGATACAACAGCGATCAAAAATTCCTTAAGTCAGTATTGAGGAGGAAACTGGGTATTGGCAGTGTTTATTGCTTTGTTTTCCACTGTGAATCTATTGCCTTCCAAATATCAATTCACTTTCCTCAGACTGTGTGCTTGCAATGTTTTATTTCCTTTGAGCTTTATTTGAAGGGATTCCCTATGGAATGAAGTCTGAATGTCATAAAATCCACGTTTTACTTATCAGCAAAAAGAAGGAACAGACATGCACACCTTAATACACCACATGTGTCACCAAGAAAATGGCAAAACTTACCCTAAGCTGAATTGTCCTTTGTAAAACCAATTTTGAGTGTTATAATCCTCCCATTTAATAGCCTAGATGACTCTTTGCACCTTGGGTATGCAAGTATTTCATTTCATTCCAATTCTAGCAACATATTTTCCCTCGATAAAAATATACCATGTCTACATAGATTGTGGCACAGAAATGTAAAATCTTGAACCCATTTCTTAAAAAAAATGCCCCGTTCTTTGTTGCCCAATGCATTTCAAAATGCTGGCATATAAAGTTCACTGTCAAAGGAGTATAGAGCCATTTTCAAATGGCTGTGTAAGCATTTCTGCAGTTTTCAGACCTCTGGTAACTTTATACCAGTAGGAGGTCAATAGTTGTTCTATCACTGTATAAAAATTATGAAATAATATCCGACCCCCTGCCAGCTTCCAATTGCTAGGACTGAACATCTGCCAAAGTCATTTACCTTTCACCTGTTTCTGTGAATTCTAATTATTCTTTTTTTCTTTATTCTGATTCCACCTTGCTTCCTTCATTTTTCTGATTTTTCTATCGTTTCATTGTTAATGCTACACCATCACTGAGTGTTAAGATCTATTGACAATTGCATAAACTAAACATTTTTGAAGGTAAACTTAATTTCTCTTGTTTTTGTTTGACATGTGTATCTTGTGCTATTTTCAAAAAAAATCTTGTAATATTACAGTAAACTACATGGACTACTTAATAATGCAGCACTGCTGGCACTGTTCCAGAATGCAGCATGTTTAGTTTCCTCTCTGTGGCAGCTGAATAGCTCATCTTATCATAGAATGGTACAGAATAGAAGGAAGGCATTCGGCCCATCGTGACTGAGTCAATTTTTGAAAGGGTTATCCAAGTAGTCCCACTTTCCTGCTCTTTCCCCTTATCTCTGCATTTATTTTTTTCTTTTTCAAGTAATTCCCCCATGTTCTATTTTCGAGTAACTTGTTTTCTGGTCATGCCACTCTACTATAATCTGTACTATTTATACCATAATTACATCAAGAACAAACTAATAGCCGCTGCCAAATCCATTATGGAGTGTAGCTCTATGTAGAGAGAAGAAATTAAGCTATTGCAATAAACCACCCCAGCCTATAGGTGTTTTTATGTAGGGCTGTGATTCAACCGCTGACATCATGCCCACCACCCACCACACACACGTGAACACTTAGGTTAGGACAATGGAATAATATGTTCTCGCAAGCCTCCCTGATTTGTAGTGTCAGCAGAACAAGATCAAGAAACTGAAATGATATAGGCTGGAAATTATTAAATAAAAAGCATATTATTCCATAATGATATGCCACTGGTGTGCACTGAACTACAATGAGACTGAACCAAAGTTATTTACAAATATTATGTGTTCTGACATGTGTTCAAATATACTTGGGTTTGATTTATTGCATACTGATAACAATTACTGAAACATGTCATCCATTATGCACAAGTGCTCAGTCTATGCCATTCATCGTTGGAGCTATCTTCTTAAGCTAATAAGCATTTGATCTATCTGATAGAGTAATATGATGCACTATTTCACTGATTCTAACTTACTTTGGTTAAATGCATTAGTTCAATATGTGCCACAACTGTGGTGATCCAGCAATCAACCATCAAACAATTTTCACAATGAATTATCAGAAGATAATGGCACAATAATTTGAGACGTCCAAGAATGATTTGCAGTAAATTCTTTGTATTTTGGAATGTGTAGTGTTCACATTTCTGCAATTTAATAATGTTTTAACTGTATAGATATGTGGCTGTGATGTAATATATGAGAGATAATTGAATTTATAAGAAGGTCAAATACGCCCATTGGCAAGTTTGAGTATGGTAGGATGCAAATAGCTAGGCTAAATTAATCTGAGATTTACTAGCATGATGTGTGGAAACATTATATATCAGCAAAGAGAAAGCAAAGTGAAAATATGATATTCTCTGGTGAAGGAAGACACCATCCTGAGATTTTATCATTTTTCAAACAAACAACCCGCTTTTAACTTAGAAAACTGTACATATCTGATTTCTTTAGCAGTGATTAATGCAAACATTGCAGATTGTTCAGTGGCTCCAACAATTAAACAAATTGTCAAAGTACACTACGTCATGAAGAAATTTTAATGCCTATAAAGTTGTTGGAAATTATTTTTACGATGGAATTGTAGTGGAGTCTGCGTCTATGGGTGGGATCTTCTGCCCCCACCTGCTGCCGGGATCATCCGGTCCTGCCGCAAGACAATGGACTTCTGGCTGGGGCACCGCCCTCGCCTGTGGTGGGTCCCACCCATGACGAGGCCAGAAAATCCCAGCCCAAGTGTTTGACTGTGTGTGCCTTAAGTGGATTAAAACCAGCTTGTCTGGGTGCTTTGATGTATCATTGTTTGATATGTTAATTGGGTAAACAGTAAGGAGGATGGAAGGTAAAGTGTAAATTTGCATTCGTTGAATAAAGCATTCAAGAGTGGGAGTAAAACCTTGCACCTAGCTGAGAGACACCAAGCAATGTGTTAATTTTTATCAGCTTACCAATAAAATTGATGGAATGAATGAATATTATTGTTAAGAGGTGTAACGTTAAAAGCTTGGTGATACAATGGAAAATTTACATTCAAAGGAAAAGCTAGGTATAAACAGAAAGCAGTTTGTGTGTGTACGGCAGAGGCATTTAAGAGCTAACCAGCTTGTACACCTGAAATTGTGTCTGCAAAGGAATCAGATTGCAAGGAACATCATTTTGAATTCGGTTTTTAGGTTTTCCACCCACGGTGGTTGACAGGGCCCTCAACCGTGTCCGGCCCATCTCCCGTGCATCCGCCCTCACACCTTCCTCTCCCTCCCAGAAACACAATAGGGTCCCCCTTGTCCTTAAATATCACCCCACCAGCCTCTGCATTCAAAGGATCATCCTCCACCATTTCTGCCTACTCCAGCATGATGCCACACCAAGCACATCTTCCCATCACCACCCCCCCCTCCACCGGCGGCATTTCACAGGGACCGTACCCTCTGGGACACCCTGGTCCACTCCTCTATCACCCCCTACACCACAACCCCATCCCACGGCACCTTCCCATGCAACTGCAGAAGGTGCAACTCCTGCCCCTTTACTTCCCCTCTCCTCACTGTCCAAAGGCCCAAACACTCTTTTCAAGTGAAGCAGCATTTCACTTGCACTTCCCTCAATTTAGTCTACTGCATTCGTTGCTCCCAATACAGTTTCCCCTACACTGGAGAGACCAAATGCAGACTGGGTGACCACTTCGCAGAACACCTTCGGTCTGCCGCAAGCATGACCCAGACCTCCCTGTCACTTGCCATTTCAACACTCCGCCCTGCTCCATCCTTGGCCTGCTGCATTGTTCCAGTGAAGCTCAACACAAACTGGAGGAACAGAACCTCATCTTCTGACTAGGCACTTTACAACCTTCCGGATTGAATATTGAGTTCAACAATTTTAGACCATGAATTCTTTCCTCTATCCCCACCCCTTTTCTGTTTTCAACAATATCCCACCTATTTCCATTATTTTTAAATATATTTCCATCCATTGTTTTATCTCTGCCTTTTAGCCTATTTTGATTCCTTCATCCCACCCCATCCCCACTAAAGCTACCTGTACCTTGCTTGTCTTACTTTCTACCCTTAATTAGCACATTCCTTAGATAATATCACCACCTTCAACACCTCTTTGTGCTTTTGTCTGTGACATCTTTTGGTTATCTCCATCTATCACTGGCCCTCTAGCCAGCTCTACCTGTCCCCCACCCCACCTTAAACCAGTTTATATTTAATCTCTCTTCTATTTTTACTTAGTTCTGTTCAAGAGTCATACGGACTCGAAACGTTAACTGTGTTCTCCTCCGCAGATGCTGCCAGACCTGCTGAGTTTTTCCAGGTATTTTTATTTTTGTTTTGGATTTCCAGCATCCGTAGTTTTTTGCCTTTATCATTTTAAATTCAGAAGGTCACATGCAACAGGTGAACTTGCTCCCTGTGTGGATGAGGAACAGGGCTGTAGGGAGGATGAGCCAGCTGACCATGGCACCATGGCACAGGAGGCCATTCAAGAGGGGGGAGCAAAAAAGTGGTAGTTGTAGGGGATTCTATAATTAGGGGAATTGATAGCTTCCTTTGTAAGCAGGATTGAGAGTACCGCATGGCATGTTGCCTGCCCGGTGCCAGGGTGAAGGGCATCTCTGACCGGCTTGAAAGGAGATTGGAGAGGGAGGGGGAGGATCCAGTTGTTGTAATCCATGTTGGGACAAATAACAAAAGTAAGACTAGGAAAGAGGACCTGTTCGGGGATTATCAGGAACTAGGAACTAAATTAAAAAACAGGTCCTCAAGGGTTATAATCCCCAGATTACTACCCAAGCCACGTGCAAATTGGCATGGGATGTGAAAATAAGGGAAGTAAACACATGGCTAAAGGAGTTTTGCGGGAAAGAGGGGTTCCATTTCATGGGGCACTGGCATCAGTATTGGAACAGGAGGGATCTGTACCGTTGGGACGGTCTCCACCTGAACCAATCTGGGACCAATGTTCTAGCGATAAGGGTAAATAGGGTGATCAACAGGGCTTTAAACTAGAAAGTGGGGGGTGAGGAAAGGGTAAAACTCCAAGAAGTATGACTAATGGAAAACAAAGCAGCAGGTTAGCGTGTAGGGGGTGGGGTGGAAAATTATGAAAAAACTGAAAAGAAAGGAGAGCCCAGGAGAGGCTATTAAAGTCTCCAGAACACAAAATAGGACAGAGTGTTTGGAAAAGGCTAGGATTCTAACTTCAAGCACCTCAGGTAAAGAGACAACAATGAGAAAGGGGACGGGAAATATAGGACTTGAAGGCGTACTGAATGCACGCAGTATACGAAATAAGGTAAATGAGCTTGTGGCGCAGATTGAAATTGGCAGGTATGATGTGGTGGGCATTACGGAGAGATGGCTGCAAGGGGATCAGGACTGGGCGTTAAATACCCAAGGATATACATCCTATCGAAAACATAGGCAGGTTGGCAGAGGTGGTGGGGTTGCTTTGTTAGTAAGAAATGAAATTAAATCAATAGTAAGGAAAGCTTTAGGGTCAGATGATGTAGAATTTTTGTGGGTAGAGTTGAGGAACCGCAAGGGTAAAAACAAACATAATAGGAGTTATGTACAAGCCTCCGAACAGTAGTCAGGATGTGGGGCACAAGATACACCAGGAGATAGAAAAGGTTTGTTAGAAAGGCAAGGTTACTGTGATCATGGGCAATTTCAATATGCAGATGGACTGGGAAAATCAGGTTGGTAATGGATCCCAAGAAAAGGAATTTGTGGAATGTCTGCAAAATGGCTTTTTGGAGCAGCTTATGATGGAGCCCACTAGTGAACAGGCAATTCTAGATTTAGTGATGTGTAATGAGGCAGATTTGATAAGGGAGCTTAAGGTGAAGGAACCCTCAGAACGAAGTGACCATAATTTGATAGAATTTACCCTGCAATTTGAGAGGAAAAAGCTGGAATCAGATGTAACGGTATTACAGTTGAATAAAGGCAACTACAGAGGCATGAGGGAGGAGCTGGCCAGAACTGACTGGGAGATGAGCTTAGCAGGAAAGACAGTGGAACAGCAATAGCAGGAGTTTCTGGGAGTGATTTGGGAGACACAGCAAAAATTCATCCCTAGGACGAAGAAGAATACTAAAGGGAGGACGAGGCAACCATGGCTGACAAGGGAAGTCAGGAACAGCATAAAAGCTAAAGAGAAAGCATACAATGCAGCGAAGAGCACTGGGAAACCAGGGGATTGGGAAGCCTACAAAGACCAACAGAGGACAACTAAAAAAAAAATAAGGAGGGAGAAGATTAAATATGAGGGTAAACTAGCCAGTAACATAAAAGAAGATTGCAAGAGTTTTTTTAGATATATAAAGGCTAAGAGAGAGACAAAAGTGGACATTGGGCCACTGGAAAATGACACTGGAGAAGTAGTAGTGAGGAACAAAGAAATGGCAGAGGAACTGAATAGATACCTTGTGTCTGTCTTCACAGTGGAAGATACGAGTGACATCCCCAAAGATCAAGAGAGTCGGGGGCAGAGGTGAGTATGGTGGCCATTACCAAGGAGAAGCTGCTAGAAATACTGAAAGGTCTGAAGGTGGATAAATCACCTGAATTATACCCCAGAGTTCTGAAGGAGATAGCTGAAGAGATAGTGGAGGCATTAGTGGTGATCATTTAGGAATCATTGGAGTCAGGGAGGGTCCCAGAGGACTGGAAAATCGCGAATGTAACCTCCCTGTTTAAGAAGGGAGTGAGGCAAAAGACAGGAAGTTACAGGCCGATTAGCCTGACCTCGGTCGTTGGTAAGATTTTAGAGTCCATTATTAAGGATGAGATTTCAGAATACTTGGAAGTGCATTGTAAAATCAGGCAAAGTCAGCATGGTTTCATCAAGGGGATGTCATGCCTGACAAATCTGTTAGAATTCTTTGAGGAGGTAACAGTAGGTTAGACAAAGAAGAGCCAATGGATATTACCTACTTGGACTTCCAGAAGGCCTTGGACAAGGTGCCACACAGGAGGCTGCTCAGTAAGATAAGAGCCCATGGTGTTAGAGGCAATGTACTAGCATGGATAGAAGATTGGCTGTCTGGCAGGAGGCAGAGAGTGGGGATAAGGGGGTCCTTCTCAGGATGGTGGATGGTGGCCGGTGACTATTGGAGTACCGTAGCGGTCAGTGTTAGGACCACAACTTTTCACTTTATACATTAATGATCTAGATGAAGGAACTGAGGGCATCCTGGCAAAGTTTGCAAAGATAGGTGGAGGGACAGGTATTATCGTGGAGGCAGGGAGGCTGCAGAAGAATTTGGACAGGTTAGGAGAATGGGCAAAGAAGTGATAGATGGAATACAATGTGGGGACGTGTGAGGTTATGCACTTTGGTAGGAAGATTAGAGGCATAGACTATTTTCTAAATGGGGAGAGAATTCAGAAATATGGAGTGCAAAGGGACTTGGGAGTCCTAGTCCAGAATTCTAAGGTTAACTTGCAGGTTGAGTCGGTAGTTAGGAAAGCAAATGCAATGTTGGCATTTATTTCGAGAGGACTAGAATATAAAAGCAGGGATGTGCTGCCGAGGCTTTATAAGGCTCTGGTCAGACCACATTTAGAATATTGTGAGCAATTTTGGACCCCATATCTCAGGAAGGATGTGCTGGTTCTGGAGAGGGTCCAGAGGAGGTTCACAAGAATGATCCCAGGAATGAAAGGCTTAACATATGAGGAACGTTTGAGGACTCTGGGTCTATACTCGATGGAGTTTAGAAGGATGAGGGGGGATCTGATTGAAACTTACAGAATACTAAAAGGCCTGGATAGAGTGGACATGGGGAAAATGTTTCCATTAGTAGGAGAGACTAGGATCCGAGGCACAGTCTCAGAGTAAAGGGAAGACCTTTTAGAACAGAGATGAGGACAAACTTCTCTAGCCAGAGAGTGGTGAATCTATGGAATTCATTGCCTCAGAAGGCTGTGGAGGCCAGGTCATTGAGTGTATTTAAGACCAAGATAGATAAGTTCTTGATTGGTAAGGGGATCAAAGGTTACGAGGAGAAGGCGGGAGAATGGGATTGAAAAACTTATCAGCCCCGATTGAATGGCAGAGCAGACTCGATGGGTCAATTGGCCTAATTTCTGCTCCTATGTCTTATGGTCTTATGCATTTTGCCTGGTGTCTGTTTAAAGTCCATGGGTTACTGTTGCCTTGGTGGAGATTCACCCAGGGCTGATTATTTTGGGGATTTGTTTAAGTTATCATGGTAGTAATTTGTAGACATGAGTACATGTTTAATTTGTTGTTAAATTAATAAACGTTTAATATATTTTCATATTAAAAAAATCTCTAGAGGCTTAGTGGTCTTATTGCTGAATTTAGAGCAGCATCTCAAATATACCAATTGAAAATATAAGTTATGACAGTTGTTCAAGTTTGCCTTTGGGATTTAAACAACTCAGCTTTACCAATTACTGTATCATAACAATTGAGAGTGCTTGGTGGGATAATATTTGTAATTCCTTGCTCAGTTTGGAATTGGTGAATCTTAAGGTTATAAGCGCGAGAAGCACTTTGAATTCAGGAGTTGGTAAGGTTTCTTTATAAGTGGTAAGACTGCAAGCTGGCTTTGGAAATTGCTAAGACTTGTCTAGGAGTAGAGGATTTAACTGATTGGGTTATAAAAAGTGTCCAAGAATAAGTTAAGAGTTGGCAGATAAGTTAAAATTAGGGTTACCCATAGGGGTGAAGAAAGCAGATATAATTAACGGTATAGCATAGCATCTACAGTTGGAAGTGATACCTGACACTAGTGAGTCACAGGTGGAGGTAGTGAGGCTTCAGTTGCAAATAAAGATGCTTGAACTTGAACAAGCAAAGGAACTGAAAAGACTTGAATTAGAAGCAAAGGAAAGGGAAAGGCATTCAAAGGGAGCAAGCAGGAAGGCAGGAGAAGGAAAGGAAGCTCTAACTAGAATTTCAGACAAGAGAGAAGGATAAAGAAAGCGAGTCAAGGGAAAGGGAGAAAAAAAGAGAAAGAGAATACCTGCTTAAAAGATTGGGAGTTAAAAAAGAGATCTCAGACTCTGAGGAGAGATCTGATGATGACAAAATTTTTAACCTAAAACCCAATGGGGAGATGTTTAGATTTGCACAAGCTCTTCCAAAGTTTGAGGAAAGAGATGTTGAAATGTTATTTATTTCATTTGAGAAGATATCTAAACAGATGAAATGGCCACTGGAGTACTGGAGATTGTTGTTGCAATCCAGGTTGGTGGGTAGAGTGCCACGAGATATATAAGCTTTGCCATCTGAAGAGGTATCGGTGAATTTTCATGTAGTGAAAAAGGTTATTTTGAGTGCATATGAGTTGGTCCCTCAAGCATATAGGCAGGAATTTAGGAATATGAGTAAAACAAAGTAATTTTGACTGGTGGATACAGGCGTTGAAAATAGTGACAAACATATGCAGCTCTTAGAGAGGTAATTCTTTCGGAAGAATTTATTGATTCAATTCCTTCGATAGTGAGAGCTCATCTGGAGGAACAGAGGGTTGAAATGGTAAGAAAAGTAGCAGAGATAGCTGATAATTACAAGTTAGTGCATAGAGCTAAACCTTTCTTTCATCACCTTTTAAATCCGAAAAGATGGAAAGTGAGAAGGTGAAAGGAAGATAGATAGTCAGGGAAGAGAAGGAGTAGCTGGAAATTCCCAGAAAGTTTATTGTCAGAATAAAAAAGGTGCTGAGGGTAGGAGTGACATTCAAAAATTGAGGTGTTTTCATTGTTATAAAGTGGGGCACACAAAGTCAGTGTGTTGGAAATTACCAGGAAAATCTGTTGGAATTAATAGGGTGCAGAAAAGTACTGTGGACTCTGAGATTCAGGCACAGGAAAAACCAATGGTGTGTGTTCAGGTAAAACAGGAAGAATCAGTGATAGGTAAAGAAGTGGGAATGTGTTCACAATATACCAAAGAGAATTCTCAGGGCAAGTTGCAGAAATATTTAAAGACTTTGTGTGTGAAGGGAAAGTCTTTTCATGTGTACAGGATAGGGTAGGTAAAGATGTTAAAATTTTAAGAGACAAAGGGGCTAGTCAATCCTTAATGTTGTAGGACAGTGACATTTGTTGTTCAGAGGGAGTATTGTAAGAGCCGGTGATAATAAGTGGGGTTCATGGAGATGTTAAACCTATCTCCTTATGCAAGATAAATTTAAAGAGCAAATGGAATACAAGTGAAGTTATTGTTGGAGTAGTATAAAAAATGTCCATTGCAGGAGTTCAATTTCTTTTGGGTAATGATATAGCTCGGTCACAGACTTGGATGATGCCTATGTTAGTTAAGCGGCCTATAAAAGTGGTTTCAACAGAGGTGTTACAGAGAGAGTATCCTGGTTTGTTTCTAGATTGTGCGGTGATGAGCTCACGGACTCATAAGTTGAAATAAGTAAAACAAGAAGGGCAGGCAGTTTAAAGGCAAGAAGAAGATATAAAAATCCAAATTAGCTGGCACTGTGTTTGATGACACTGTTCAGGAGGAAAGGCTACTGGACAATTCAGATGAATTTTTTAACTCCTCAAGGAGGTTAGTAGAGTTATAGAGGCTGGATTTCCAATTAAAACAGTTACATCAGGCAGCTTACTCAGAAACAGAGGCAAAATGTATTGCAGTGTGTTATTACCTTAAGGGTGAGACTCTAATGAGAACATTGAGGCTGGATCGTGTCTCAGAAAATGAAAGCTGGAGGGAGGTGCATCATATTGTTATCATAGTTGAGTATAGAAATGCAATGCTGAGAGTTGCTCATAACATTCCAATGGGGGGACATTTAGGAATTAGGAAAGCACAGGAAAAGATACATGGTTCTATTTGGCCAGAATTGCATAGGGATGTAGTCAAATTCTGTAAAACATGTCACATGTGTCAGGTAACAGGGAGACCACAAACAATGATTAAGCCGGCACTTTTAATCCCAATACCAATATTTAAAGAACTTTTTACCAGGGCCATGTTTGATTGTGTAGGACCCCTCCCTAAGGCTAAAAGTGGAAATCAGTACTTAGTGTCAATAATGAATGTGTCTACCAGACTTCCTGAAGTGACACCTTTAAGAAATATTACAACCAAGAAGATTGTGGAGGAGTTAACAAAATGTTTTACAAGATATAGCTTAACTAAGGAAATGCAATCAGATCAGGAGTCAAATTTCATGTCACAGATGTTTAAGGAAGTAATGAACAGTTTGAGTGTAAAACAGCTTAAGTCAACAGCTTATCACCTGGAGTCACAAGGAGCTTTGGAAAGATGGCATAAAACTTTAAAAACTACAATGAGAACATACTGTCAGGATTATCCACATGGTTGGGCTCCAGGAATTCCATTCTTGTTATTTGCTATTAAAGACACTCCTAATGCATTGACTGATTTTAGCCCTTTTGAACTAGTTTATGGTCATGAAGTAAGGGAACTACTGAAATTGATTTGGTGGGTCAAAATTCAGAAACTATTCTCCTGGATTACATAGCAAATTTCAGAGAAAGATTGAACAGAACACATGAGTTAGCTAGGGAACATTTAAAGATGTCACAGCAAGTAATGAAAATGAAGGCAAATAAGAAAGTGACAGCTCACACTTTTGTTTCTGGAGAGAAAATTTTGGTTCTGTTACCAGTACTAGGTGATACATTCATCCTTACAGGGTTGAAAAGAAATTGAGTGAAGTAACTTATTTAATAAATATTCCAGGTAGAAGAAAGAAGCAGAGGGTGTGTCATGTAAATATGTATAAAAAGTACTTTGACAGGGAAGAGGAACAAAAAGAGATATTAGTGATGGTGGATAATGAGGAAGAAGTGCAGGACTCTGAAACTGATTTTCCTCTAATTAAATTGGGTAATGAGGGGGTGATCAAAAATTTAAATGAAGCATTGAGTTACCTTCAAAACAAGTGTCAAAGTGATTTGGAAAAGCTATTGCAGTCACACAAATCTATTTGTAGAAATAAGTTGGGGAAGACAGATTTAGCTGTACATGATGTGTCGGTACAATGTTTCATCTTCAATAAGGCAACATCATTATTGATTAAATCCAGCAAAGTTATTACAAGTAAAGAAGAAATTGACTTCACGCTTCAAAATGATATTATTGAGTCTAGCTGCAGTAATTGGAGTTCATCTATTGTGCTGGTACTGAAACTGGATGGAACACAAAGACTATGTGTGGACTATCAAAAGGTGAATATGGTGACAAAAACGGATTCACATCTTATACCATGGTTGCAAGATTGTATTGAGAAAGTGCGACAATTGAAATTTATCACAAAGCTTGACTTGCTAAAAAGATATTGGCAGGTGCCATTGTTGGAAAGAGCAAAGGAGATATCAGCTTTTGTGATGCAAAATGGTTTATATCAGTTTAAAATCATGCCATTTGGTACTAAGAATGCACCTGCGACATTTCAAAGACTGCCAAACGGAATAATGACAGGCAAAAGCAATTGTGCTCTTTATATTGATGATCTGATAGTTTTCAGTCAGATGTGGGAGGAGCATTTACAGCTCACACTGGAAGAATTATTTACTCGATTAGAAGAAGCTAATTTGGTGATGAACTTGGCTAAAAGTGAATCTGCAAAAGTGCAAGTTACGTATCTAGGCTAAACCATTGGATATGATAGGATGGCTACGAGAGATGCAAAGGTCAAGGCTATTGTGGATTTCCCAGTGTCTACAACAAAATGAGAAATTTTGAGATGTCTGGGCATGAATGGGTTTTATCAGAAATTTGCACCAAATTTTAGCCAAGTGGTTGCTCCATTGACTGGACTATTTAAAAAGAACGAGAAGTTTCAATGGACACTGGAGTGTCAGAAGTCATTTGACAGTTTGAAAACTGTATTAATCACGACACCAGTTTTGGCAGTACCCAATTGCAACAAGTAATTTAAGTTGGCCATTGACGCGAGCGATATAAGCATTGGGGCTGTACTGTCTCAAGAAGATGACACTGGAATTGAAAAACTGATAGGGTATATTTCATGGAAGCTGAATGTACAACAGAGAAGATATTCAACAATTGAAAAAGAAACCTTGGGTTTGGTGTTAGCATTGCATCATTTTGAAGTTTAGTTTGCAAGCAGATCGTCAGAATCAATTATTCATACCTTTAAAGTTTTTAGACAATTTTTGAGACAGAAGTGCGAGACTTTTCAGGTGGGGTCTTTAATCACAACCATTTGATCTTTGGATTATACATGTTGCTGATAGAGAAAATCTGTTCGCAGGTGTGTTATCAAGAGTTTGAAGCTGAAAGGGAAAGTTGGACATTTCAAAAATCCTGGACACTGGATTGGAGTGATTTCTATTGATACCAAGGACTTGTCTATAAAAAAAATTGTTAATGCATGCATCTGGCAATGCAATAGTGTAATAAATAAAGGAGATAATGTGAGATGGATTATTAAAAATGAAGCTATCTTTTAAAATTATGGCAGTTCATGTTTTTGATAGGGAGGGGGTATCACTAAGAGATATTAATGTCTATAATGTTATTGGAAATTATTTTAAAAATGGAATTGTAGTGGGGTCAGTGTCTATGTGTTTGACTGTGTGTGTCTTAATTGGATTAAAGCCAGCTGGTCTGATGTATAGTAGTTTGAGATGTTAATTGGGTAAACAATAAGGAGGATAGAAGGTAAAGTGTAAATTTGCATTTGTTGAATAAAACATTCAGGAGTGGGAGTAAAATTTTGCACCTAGCTGGGAGACAACAAGCAATGTGTTTATTTATTTTCCTGCTTACTAAAAAAATTGGTTGAATGAAAGGATATCATTGTTAAGAGATTCAACGTTAAAAGCCTGGTGATACAATGGAAAATGTACATTCAAAGGAAAAGCTAGGTATAAACAGAAAGTCGGAGGCATTTAAGATCTAACCAGGCTGTAAGCCTATAACCGTCTGCAAAGGAACCAAATTGCAAGGAATCTCATTTTCAATTTGTAAGTTCACATGTGCTTTGCCTGGTGTTTGTTTAAAGTCTATGGGCAAAATCTTTAGCTCGTTGAGTGACCTAACTGAGAATAAAATGACACGCAATGACGCAGGGCGAGTATCACAATGTCATCGCGCAATATTTTGGTCAGCTGGTGTGAACCAGAGTCAGGAGCGCCCGCTGATGATTAAAAGGCCTACTGAGGCCATTAAAATGTTAATTAGAAGAAAGTTTTCATTGCCCATCCAACCTTAAGGTTGGTGGGCATGCAAAAAGGCCAAGCAGCATTTGCACTTTTTTGGAAACCTCATCCACGGCCGGGATGAGTGGTGGAATTTTCCCAGGATTGCACTAATTGTGGTAGCAGGCAGATAAAATGGAGTCCTACCCACAGGTGAAAATGACGGCTTTGCATGTCGTATCTTCCCAAGCCTGCCTCATTATTTATGCATTCCCGGGAAACATGCTGCTTTCATGGTGGGCGGGCTCTCATTTGCCCACTTGCCATCACCCTTCTGCTGCATTACACTGGCTGCGATCTTTAAAAGGCAGCCGTCAGCAAAGTGCTCATCATCAGCAGCTCACCGCCACTGCCTGGGAGACATGGCCAGCAAAGGCAAAAAGATTGCAGCCCCCCCACTTCAACGGTGGGTCCTTCAAGTGACTGCTGGATGCCGTGGGAGCCCATCGGATGTGCTCTACCCCAACTCTGGCTGCAGGATGGCTAGCAATTTCACCAACCCAGCTTGGGAGGCGATGGCAGTGGTGGTCAATGCGACCGCCCTGCAAAGGAGGACAGCCACCCAGTGCCGCAAAAGAATGAATGATCTCTTCAGTTCCACAAGGGTAAGCCAGTCTTTTCATCACTCCCAACTCACACAATCACAAACCCATCATACTTCCACAGGGCCCTAACTCACTACCAGTGCAAGGGACATCATCATTCACTCTTACACATGCACCGTCGTTGTCCTCATCCCGTCCATGGGACCACTCACTATTCATACAGGCACTCATATCATCTGGCTCAGCGGGCATCCTGATACCCTCTCCCCATCTCCATCCATGTAGGACAAACTGGCTCACAACAGGAAAGAAAGGTCGCAGACAGGAGGAGGGATGCAGGAAATCAAAGTTCTGACAGAATTCGAAAACAGAGCCATCCAGCTAGCTGGTTATGACCAGGAATAATCCTGTGCTGACAGTGAGGTTGGCGCTGCTGTATCAAGTGAGGATCCAGCAGTGCAACATCCATCAGACAACCATGCTGTGAGTGATGTGTCCTCTTTCACAGGCCACTGTCATGCACTAATTATCTTCCCTTGCTTTCTCAGGCACATCTGCTGAACAGCCAATGGAGTCCATGACCCAGGGTCTCCAATCAAGCTCTGAAGAAATCTCCAAAGAGGAATCTGAAGTCTCCTGAAGTCCTGTCACAGTGCTCAACCACACCCCTTACCAGGTAATCTAGGGAACATCAGGAAGGGATGTCTGCTACACTCCTCAGATTGTAAGGCACGGTGGAGGAGTTCGTCCATCTTCAGTCTGAGGTGATAGCGCCGGCATTGCAACACTCCGAGGTCAACACTGGCAGAATGGCTGCCGCCATGGAGACATTACCAGAACGTCACTCTTGCACTGATGCATGGGCTTAATTTCATTGCTGATGCCATACAACTGTGTGTACATGAAAGGGATGCTGGACAGCTTGATCTCACTCCAGCTATCCCTTCCGCTCACAGAGTCAGCCAGGGGCCTTCAGGCACCCATAGGGAGGAGGATCAGCAGGTGCCCACTCCGGGGCCATCCACCCACGTGACTCTGGGAGTAACCGGCCGATTTGACTCCCCTCTTTCTGTGACCTCCACAGATCCAGCTCCACAGGCCAAGGAGAGTCCCACTGCCACACTGCAGGACCCCAAAAGCAGGCCAGGGCCCTCCAAGTCTCAGCCCTCCAGAGGACGCCCGCCAAAGTCATCACAGACAGAGCATCACAGTCAGCAGGCTGCCTCCACCTCTGCTGTGGATGTCTGGGGAGCACCAAGACGTAGCGGCAGGGTTAGAAAAGTTAAGTAAAAGTAGTTGCACAGCCTGGCCATGGGTGTTGATTACTTGTACATACTCTTCACTATTTTCAGCAAACTCTTAAGGGTTTGACCTTGCCTGTGGCTCCTTGTTCTGATGAGCAGTTTTCTTGTCACTCAGATGTGAAACCTTTCTGCATAAGATAAAAGGCAGTCCAGGGCATCTTCCCTATGCTTTGTGCAGCTTTCAGACCATAGTGATGGTCCAGCCTCACACTCACTAGAAACATTACTGATGCCTGTACCTTGGTAGAGCTGGTCATTGCTGCCAGAATGTAGTGGGCAGGCACCACAGAGTTCTCTCATACTCTTTGTGTGCTCTCAGCACCTTTAAGATGGGGCTGGCACCCATCACACCAGCATCTGTGGCCAGTGATGCTGTGCACCAGCTCCTGAAAGGCTGAGGTGCTGAAGGCGGACACAGCATTGGATGCATCTAAAGTTTCATGGCTTTGTCTCTGAGATGGCCCTGATTATGGAGCGCGAGTCCTTGACCAGACAGGAGTCAACTATTCTCAGAGGCTTTGTGAAGATCTATGGAGTGTCCTCACTGCATGTCGTTGTCATCCTCCACAAATCTGGCAGCTATGAGGGCCTCCCAAGTGTGCCTGCCTTGTTAGCCAGTGTGAGACCCTCATCCCCGTCATCATCACCACTAAGGACCCCCCTCACCCTCATCCTCATCCATGCTCTCCTCATCGGATGAGACATCCAGCTCCTCCATCTCCTCCTCAGCCAGTTCCTTACCCCGTTGCAGCGCCAGGGTGTTAAGGGCACAGCAGATTATGACGATGTGTGACACCCTCTGCAGACTATATTGCAGGGCTCCACCAGACCGGTCCAAGCACTGGAACCCCATCTTCAGCATCCTGATGGTCTGCTCCACCAGATTTGTGAGCTGCTGCATGGGCCTCATTATAGCGTCGCTCTGCTGCAGTTTGAGGCCGCCGCACGGGTGTCATCAGCCACGGCCTCTGCGGGTAGCCTTTGTCCCCGAGGATCCAACCCTACAGCCTCTGTGGACCCTGGAAGACTACAGGGATCTGAAAGCAACTCAGGGTGTAGGCATAGTGCACACTCCCTGGAAACCATGCGCATACCTGCAGGATGTGTTTCTGGTGGTCGCGTACCAGCTGCACGTTCAGTGAGTGGAAGCCCTTGCGATTGATGAAGTCCACTGAGTGTAGTGATGGAGACTTGAGCACCACATGAGCACAGTCACTCGCACCCTGCATCTGTGGGAATCCCGAGATCAGGGCGAATCCAATTGCCCTTGCATCCTGGCTGTCCCAGTCCCAGCCAAAATGCAGAAAGTTGTGTGCCATGGACAAGATGGCATCTGTGACCTCATGGATGCATTTGTGGGTGGCAGATTGTGAATTCCCACAGAGGTCACCTGTGGAGCCCTGAAGGGAGCCACTGGCATAGAAATTGAGCACCACGGTCACTTTCACTGCCACTGGCAGTGGATGCCCTCCATGTCCCCTTGTCTCCAACCCTGCAGTTAGTGGCAGATGTGAACAACTAGGTCCATAGATATGCGCAGCCATCAGCGACACTGGTTCTCAGTCATCTGCAGGAACGGCCGGCAGTGTCTACAGACCCTGAGTGTCGCTAGGCACCAATCAGCCACCGCTCGCTGTCCCTCTTGGGCAGCGTGTGTGGGATTCCCTGCTGCCCCTTCTTCATGAGGTTGCTGCTCCTGCCTTTGCTTGGCCAAGTGCCTCAGTTGCTCTCTCCTCCATCTTCTACGATCTCCGTAGGCCATCAGGCATACAGCTAGGTCACCAGGATCCACAATCCTGACGTGGTCCTCCTGCAGCCTAAAAGAGAGAGAGACGTGGTTATCATGGCTGTACTTAGCACCTTTCCTGGCTCTGTATGACCGCCCTTAACACTTCCCAGAGAGTGTTGGTCACCCCTTGGGTGGCTGGAGATGAGTGCGCTGCATGGCTGCCCTGTCAACCTGTGACATGGGGGACACTGGTCCAAACCAGGATGCTGAGATTGCAAGGGGCTATGAGCGCCTCCAGCAGTGACTGCTACATGGCCAGCATTGGCCATGACCCCTGGAGCCTGATCCCACATATAACTGTGGTTGCGCCTGACCTGTCTTAGTTGCAGAGGCATGGTCAGTTTATACAGGTGTTCCTTAGGTGTCGCCACTCCCCTCACTTACCCTGCCCCCCCCATCTCGATTGCCTGTGGGCAGGATGCAGTGCCGGGGGAACACTTGACACCCCTCTCAGCAGTCACCTCCGAGGCTGGCCAGCACTTGCCCCTGGACACCCGCCCCCCCACCCCCCCAACCTCAGCAGTTGCCTGCGGGGCCAGGCATCAGTTCCCCCCATTCCCCCGGCTCTCCTGAGGCCTGTAAACAATGGGTGAGCTGTGGAGAACACTGCTGCTCACTCACCTCAGTTCCCCCAAAGTGAAGGCCACCAAGTGCACGTCGCCTGCGTGTTGTTGTGAAACACGTCAGTGTGCTTTCCTGCCGACGTGGGCGGACGATATGGCAGATTCCAAGAGCCTGGTAGGATGGTCTTTTAATTATATGCTAATGTATTACAATTAGCTCCCTGCCGACTGATGGCGGGAAACGTGGCCCGCTGTCAGTAGGCTGAGTGGAAGATCGCGACCTGCCTTCATGCCATCGTGAAGTGGGTCCCGCCATATTTTCCGCGCACACCACCTATCTCACCCGCCACCAGCGGGCTCGGAAAATTCTGCCTGTGGTTTCCAAAAGCAAATAAAAATGAAATAAACATTTTTAAATTTAATTAATTCATGTGGGGACATGTGTTGTAACATTTAAAAAAGCTTTATTTTTTAAAAAAACACCTGTTCACCTCTCTGAGGCACAGAGCTGCCTCAGGGAGATTTGCAAATGGGTTCTTGCATGCATCATCGCACTCGCACAACCCCAACACCGCCCCCCCCCCCACCCCCCACCCCCCCATCCCCACCCTGCCTGCAGATGCAACACTGACCACTGCCACTCGTGTTTCATGCTGGTGGGGCTTAATTGGCCCGCCAGCGTGAAATCACAGTCGGTCCCCAATTGCAGGCAGCCAAGCCTGCCTGACAAGGGCAAGATTCTGCCCTATGGGTTAATGTTGCTATGGTGGAGATTTATCTACGAGTGATTATTTTGAGGATTTGTTTATAATTTATCATGGTAGTAATTTGAAGATATATGTATGTGTTTAATTTGTTGTTAAATTAATAAATGTTTAATTTAGTTTTATGTAAAAAAATCCCCTTGAGGCTCGGTGGACTTATTCCTGAATTCAGAGCTGCATCTCAAACATACCAATTGCAAATATAGGTTATGACAGTTGGGATTTAAACAACTCAGCCTTTACCAACTGCTGTGTCATAACACACTGAAATGAGACAGCTCACAAATGTGAAATTATTTTAAATACCCCAAGTTTCGATATAGATTAATTTAACATGTAGTAATCGTAACCAAGATTTATTTATTTAGAAATGGATTTCATGGAGCAGTCCGTGTTTTCAAAATGGGGACATTGCATGAAACTATATTGATGATAAAATCAATTAGTCGCCAGCATGCCACCGAATAGATTCTGTTTCAGTTGTACTTCAAAGTTCTTTCAAAACTAATCCATTTTTCTGGCATTTGTCAAAATCCAGCAAGCAATGCTCAAGCAATTTTCACAATAAATTATCTGGATATAATGACACAATAACTTCAGATGTCCAAGAATACTTTGCAATAAGCTATTTGTCTTTTGGAATGCGTAGCATTCAAGATTCTGCAGTTTAATAATATTTTATTTGTATAGATGCTTGATTGTCAGCTCATAGGCATGAGGTACATTTCATTGACTGACAGTAAAGAGTTTCAGATCTGTTGGTAAAGAGCCAGTACTTCATTAACTTATCCTTATGTCTTTCTTCTTTCTTACATCATTAAAAGTAAATAAGATAACAGATATTAAAGCTCCAAGAATTCAAACAGCAAGTAATGAATACACCTGCACCAATAATGTATTATTAGAAGTTTGAAGAATTAAAAGTTTGATGAATAAGCATCAGCTGTGAGAAAATCAGTAAGTCCAAGCCGTCTTATAATTTTCTATAGATAACTCTAACTATAGTAAATGCTTACTCTTGTGTTGGTTAATGTGTTGCCAACATTTTATAAATGCTAGTGTTTGATACTTTGCTCCACAATATAATTTCTTTCCTTTCTGACTCTGTTATCTGGAAGTCACAGTATAACTATTCCTATTATACGGGAAAGCCTACGTACAGTAATATATGTGAACGTTCTATCTGCTTTTAACTTTCAACAAAAATATACAGTCGCGAGGAAAACACAAACACAATGCAGATCCTGATCATGCTGTATTGAGTCACCAGGAGAAATAAAGCAGGCAAGCAATAATGGATGGTTGCCTATATTGTACCAGGGAATTGAGGTTATACAGGTTAATGCAATGGACAAGGCTGCAGGCCAAGCTATGAAATGATTTGCTATCTGCAATTCCACGATACAGTACAGTGACATTCAATCACAGTTTTAGGTACAGTCTGTGTTACTATTTAGTTTTCCCATTCTGTTGCGGCTTTCAAACATAATTATCTAGACTAAAAGAAAGCTAAGGTACCTTCATTGCTAATAGGTTGAAAAGGCAATTGGTGTACATTCTGCTCACGTAAATGAGCGTGGGATACTTATCAATAAATGTTGAATGTATTCAGCCAATCATTTACAGGGCACAGTAGCTTAACTAGCAAACTGGAGGCCTGGACTACTAATTCAGAAAGGTAAATCCACACCCCACCAAAGCAATAAGGCAATTATGGAATTTAAATTCCACTAAATAAATAGATTTGAAATGAAAAGCTAGCCTCAGTAATGGTAACTGTGAAAGAACTGAATTGTTGTGAAAATCCATCTGGTTCACCAATATCCTTTAAGGAAGGAAATCTGCCATCCTTAACCACACTGTCTTGCATGTGAATCCAGGTTCACAGCAATGTGGTTGATTCTTAACGCCCTCTGAAATGGCCTGAGCAAGCCACTCATTTGTATCAAACCGCTGAAAAAAATGGATATACCTGTCGGCATTAACCTGATTCGGACACAAGAAAAGCACAGCCTACCCTTCAAAGTCCTCCTTAATAACGCCTCGGGGCATGTGCCAAAATTGAGAGAGTTATCCTACAGACTAATCAAGCAATATGCTGGCATGGTCATATTCATGGGGCAGAATTCAATGTCCCGCAGGTGGGTGCGTACCCGACCCGATCGTGCGTAAAATTGAGCAAGAAGACATTGGGCGAGTGACCCAACATCACCACGTATTCGTGCAATATTTCATTCGGCGGGCATATACAAATGTCAGAGGTGCGTCCACAGACAACTAAGAGGGCAATTAAGCCCATTAACTGTGCAGTTGTCTCTGATTTTCCATGGCCCGTACAACCTTATGGTTGGCGGTCGGATGAATCGGCCAGGCAGACTTTGCATTGTTCTGCAAACTCATCTAAGGCGGGATGAAATTTCCGTTAAGAAATAAAACGAAAATAAGTATCTGCGGGCAGTGTTTTCATCAGCTGTGTTTTCAGGTGATTGATTGTGATGCATGGACATTTTTTTCAACTTTTAAAACCTCTAATTTAGCTTTTTCAGGCCTCCAGCTCCCTGAGGCAGCTGTCAGCCTTCAGGGAGCTCTATTGCAGTGCTCACCCATGCCCACAGAACACCCGCCCCCTTCCCACCTCCGCCCCGGCAGTCCTGAGCTTTTCACCACATGTTTCACGCTGGCTGGCCATTAATTGGCCAGCCAGTGCAAAATCACAGCCAGGGGCTCATTTCCCAACCGCTCCCAGACCCTCGGATTGGGCATGCCCGTCAAAGGTAAAATTCAGGCAATGAAATTATGTCCATCAGCCATCCTGATCCCTTCATCACCATTCATGGGTATGTCCTGTTCCACTGACAGGACAGACCCACTTAAGATCATAGTACAATGGTGTACAATTGGGAGGAAGTGGCCCTGGGAGTCTTCAGCATTGACTCAAGATCCCATGAAATCTCATAGCATCAGACTAAACATGGGCTTGGAAACCTCCTGCTGGTTACCTCTGAGTATCTTCCCTCAGCTAATGAGTGAACACTCTTCAATGTTGAACACCAATTGGAAGAAAAAGATCTGAGGGTACCAAAGGAGTAGAATGCACACTGGATTGGGTTGTCTCAATGTTTATCACCACGACTGGTCCATGATATCGCTTAATCTGCCGTTACCATGAATCAAGTAGCCCAGCCTAGTTCTCAGAGGAACTTTTCATACATCCCTGTAATGAGGTGCCAATGTGATGAGACTACAATAAACAGCTACATACTTGCTAAACAGTTGGAAGCAGCATGCTTTAGCAGACCCAAGTGATCCCATGACCAATGGAGCAGATCAATTAAGCTCTGCATTCCTGCCACCTCCAGTCATGATTGGGGGGGAAAGGTACACAACTCATTGGAGGATGAGGCTCGATGTATATCTCCATCCTTAGTCATGGTGGAGCTCAGCACATCAGTACAAAAGACAATATTGAAGCATTCACAACCACCTTCAGATAGAAATGATGAGTGGATGATACATCTTGGCTTGATCCTGAGGTCTACACCATCCCAGCTACCAATCCTCATCCAAGTTGATTCACTCTACTAGATATCAAGAAATGACTGGAGGCACCAGATACAGCAAAGACTATGGGCCTTGACAACATCTCAGTAGTAGTACTGAAGACTTGACCTCCAGAGCTAGTTGAGCCCCAGCCAAGCTGTTCCATTGCAGCTACAATGCTACCATCATCAACCCTGGGTATGTCCTGTCCCACTGTGAATGGTGGTGGATTAAATAACTCACTGGAGGAGGATTCTGCAAAAATATCCCCATACTCAATGAAGGGGGTGCCCAGCACATCAGTGCAAAAGATAAGGCTGAAGCATTTGCAACAATCTTCAGCCAGAAGTGCCAAGTGGGTGAATCATCTAGGCCTCCTCCAGAGCTCCCTAACATCACAAATGCCAGTCTTCAGCCACTTTGATTCTCTCCATGTGATATCAATAAACTGCTGAATGCACTGGATACTGAAAAGGCTATGGGCCTTGGCAATATTCCGGCAATAGTGCTGAAGACTTGTGCTCCAGAACTTGCCATGCCCCTAGCCAAACTGTTCCAGTATAGCTACAACACTGGCATCTACCAACTATGTGAAAAATTGTCCTTTACACAAAAAGCAGGAGAAATCCAACCCAGGCAGTTACCGCCCCATCAGCCCCCTCTTGATCATCAGTAAAGTGATGGAAGGGGTCATCAACAGAGCTATCAAGAGGCACTTGCTTAGCAATAACATGCTCACTAATGCTCACTGTGGGTTCTGCCAGGGCTACTTAGTTCCTGACCTCATTACAGCCTTGGTTCAAACATGGACAAAAGAGTTGAACTCCAGAGGATAGGTGAGAGTGATTGCCCTTGACATCAAGGCAGCATTTGACAAAGTGTGGCATCAAGGAGCCTTAGCAAACTTGGGGTCAATGGCAATCACTGCGGGGGGGGGGGGGGGTGGTGGTGGGGGAATCTACCTTGGTTGGAGTCATACCTATCATAAAGGAAAATGGTTGTGGTTTTTGGAGTTCAATCATCTCAGTTTCAGGACATATGAACATACAAATTAGGAGCAGGACTCGGCCACTCGGCCCCTCGAGTCTGCTCTGTCATTCAATAAGATCATGGCTGATCTGAATGTAACCTCAATCTCACATTCCTGCCTACCCTTTCACCCCTTTCTTAATCAAGAATCTATCTAGCTCTGCCTTTTAAAAATATTCAAAGAATCTGCTTCCACTGCCTTTTGAAGAAAAGACTTTGAAAGACTCATGATCCTTTTAAGAGAAAAAAAAATTCTCCTCATCTTTGTCTTAAATGAGGGACCCCTTATTTTTAAACAGTGCCCCCTAGTTCTAGATTCTCCCACAAGAGGAAACATCCTCTCCATATCCACCCTGTCAAGACCCCTCAGAATTTTAAAGGTTTCAATTAAGTCACATTTTACACTTATAAATTCCAATGGACACAAGTCTAACCTGTCCAGCCTTTCCTCATGAGACAACTCACCCATTCCTGGTTTTAGTCTAGTAAATCTTCTCTGAACTGCTTCTAATGCTTTTACATCTTTCTTTAAATAAGGAGACCGACGCTGTACAAAATTCTCCAGATGTGTTCTCACAACTGAAGCATAACTTCCTTACTTTTGTAATCAATTCCCTTCACAATAAATAATAACTTTCTATTAGCTTTCCTAATTACCTGCTGTACCTGCATACTAAACTTTTGATAGGACACCCAGATCCCTCTTAATCTCAGAACGCTGCAATCTTTCAGCATTTAGATAATAAGCTTATTTTTTATTCTTCTTTCCAAAATGAATGGTTTCACAATTTCCCACATTATACTCCATTTGCCAGATCTTTGCCTACTCAATTAACCTATCTATATCATTTTGTAGCCTCCTTACCTCCTCTTCCCAATTTACTTTCCTACCTATCTTTGTGTCATCAGCAAATTCATCCAAGTCATTTATATAACTGATTCCCTTTTATCCACAGCACATGTTACTCCTTCAAAGATCTCCAATAATTTGGATAAACATGATTTCCCTTTCACAAAACCATGTTGACTCTGCCTGATTGCCTTGAATTTTTCTAAGTGCCCGACTATAACATCCTTAATAAGAGCTCCTAACGTTTTCCCTATGACAGATGTTAAGATAACTGGCCTATAGCTTCCTGCTTTCTGTCTCCCTCCCTTTTTGAATAAAGGATTAATATTTGCTATTTTCCAATCTAATGGAACCTTCCCCGAGTCTAGGGAATTTTGGAAAAATAAAACCAACGCTTCAACTATCTCACTAGCCACTTCTTTCAAGACCTGAGGATGAAGTCCATCTGGACCTGAAGATTTGTCAGCCTGCAGCCCCAACATTTTGCTCAATACCACTTCCCTGACGATTGTAATTTTTCTGAGTTTCTCCCTCCCTTCTATTTCCTGATTTATAGCTATTTCCAGGATGTTACTTGTGTCCTCTACAGTGAAGGCTGAATCAAAATACCTGTTTAATTCATCTGCCAGCTCCCTACTTTCAATTAGCAACTCCCCAGATGCACTCTCTGAACGACTTTGTTAACCGTTTTCTTCTTTAAATATCGATACAAACTCTTACTATCCATCTTTATGTTACTAGCTAGCTTTCTCTCATACTATAATTTTTCCCTCCTTATTAATCTTTTTTGTCATTCTTTTCTATTATTTATTTTCTTTCCAATCTCCTGATCTGCCAACCATCTTTGCATAATTATATCCTTTTTCTTTAAGTTTGATACTGTCTTTAGCTTTTATAGTTAACCACGGATGGTGGGCCCTCCCCTTGGAATTTTTCTTTTTCATTAGAATATATATATTCTGCGTATTCTGAAATATCCCTTTAAACGTCTGCTACTGAACTTCTTTTGACATTTCTCTTAGCCTCATTTGCCAGTTTACTTTAGCAAGCTCTGCTTTCATGCTCTCGTAATTGTCCATATTTAAGTTCAAATACTTGTCTTGGGCGCACTCGTTTCTCCCTCAAAATGAATGTAAAATTCAATCATATTATGATCACTGTTACCTAAGGGTGCCTTTGCTAGGAGGTCATCAATTAACCCTATCTCATTGCACAGTACCAGGTCTAGTATAGCCTCCTCTCTGGGTGGCTGCAAAATGTGCTATTTTAAGAACCTATCCCAAAAACATTCTACGAACTTCTCATCTACGCTACCTTTGCCCATTTGATTTTTTCAGTCTATATGTAGATTAAAACCCCCCATGATTATTGATGTACCTTTCTGGCAAGCTCCCATTATCTCTCCTTTTATACCCTGTCCCACTTTGTAGTTACAATTAGAGAGCCTGTGCATCATTCCAACAAGTGACTTCTTGCCTTTATCATTCCTCATCTCAAACCAAACCGTTTTTACATCCTGGTTTCCTGAACTTAGGTCATCACTCTCTAATGTGCTAATACCATAATTAGTTAACAGAGCCACCCCTCCACCTTTTCCTAGCTTACTGCCCTTCCTAAATGTTACATATTCAGGTTCCAATCTATGTCATCCTGTAGCCATGTCTCTGTAATGGCTATCAGGTCATATTTTTTATTTTAGTTTATTTTTTTATTCATTCTCGGGATGTGGGCTTCACCGACTGGGCCAGAATTTATTGCCCATCCCTAGTTGCCATTGGGAAGTGAGCTGCCTTCTTAAACCACTGCAGTCCATGTGGTGCAGGTATACCCACAGTGCTGTTGGGAAGGGAGTTCCAAGATTTTGACTCAGTGACAGTGAAGGAACAGCGATATATTTCCAAGACAGGATGCTGAGTGAGTGGAGGGGATCTTCCAGGTGCTGGTGTTCCCATCTATCTGCTCCCCTTGAACTTCTAGATGATAGTGTTTGTGGGTTTGGAAGGTGCTGTCAAAGGAGCCTCAGTAAATTCCTGCAGTGCACCTTGTAGATGGTACACACTGCTGCTACTGAGTTGGTGGTGGAGGGAATGAATGTTTGTGGATGTGATGTCGATCAAGTGGGCTGCTTTGTCCTGGATGGTGTCAAGCTTCTTGAGTGTTGTGTTATTTATTTCTATTTGCGCTATTAGTTCATTTGCTTTGCTTTAAATGTTACATGTGTTACAGATACACAGCCTTTAATTTTGTCATTTTATTATTTTTGTAGCGTCTAGCCTTATCTGCTGATTTAATCTTAGGTTTGTACTCTCTGCCCCTTCCTGTCACTATCTGTTTATCATTTCCCATATTAATACCTGTCTCTCTTGCCTTGTCTCTACACTTTGTTTTACCACATCTTCCCAAGTTTGATCCCTTGCCCCCACTATTCAGTTTAAAACTCTCTCTACTTCCCTAGTTAAGTGACTCATGAGGACACTGTCCCAGCATGGTCCAGGTGTAGACCATCCCAATGGTACAGATCCCATTTTCCATAGTATTGGTGCCAGTGCCTCACAAACCCGAACCCTCTTCTCCCATGCCAGCCTTTGAGCCACGCATTCATTCCTTTAATCATATTTGCCCTATGCCAATTTGCATGTGGATCAGATAATAATCTAAAAATTATTACCATTGAGTTTCTGCTTCTGCCTAACTCATCATACTGACTATGCAGAGGCTCTTTCCTCATCCTGTCTATGTCGTTAGTACCTGCATCACTGCAGGAGTTCCTCAGGGTAGTGTCTGAGGCCCAACCACCTCCAACTGCTTCATCAAAGATCTTCCTTCAATCATCAGCTCAGAAGTGGGGATGATTGCACAATGTTCAGCACCATTTGTGACTCATCAGATACTGAACCAGTTCATCTCCAAATGCAGCAAGACCTGGACAAGATGCAGACAAGTCACATTTGTGCCATATTCATGCCAGACAATGATCTTCCCCAACAAGAGAGAATCTAACCATAGCCCTTGACGTTCAATGGCATGACCATTCTGAATCCCCCCTTATCAACATCTGGTCACCATTGACCAGAAACTGAACTGGACTAGCCATATAAATACTGTGGCTACAAGAGCAGCTCAGAGGCTAGGAATCCTGTGGTGACGAACTCACCTCCTGACTCCCCATAACCTGTCCACCATCTACAAGGCACAAGCCAGGAGTGTGATGGGATACTCTCCATTTGCCTGGATGAGTGCAGCTCCAACACTCAAGAAGCTTGACAACATCCAGGACAAAACAGCCCACTTGATTGGCACCCCATCCAGAAACATTCATTTCCTCCACCACCAACACACAGTAGCAGCAATGTGTACCATCTACATGATGCACTGCAGTAGCTCACCAAGCCTCCTTAGAAAGAACCTTCCAAACCTACAACCACTGCCATCTGGAAGGACAAGGGCAGCAGATAGATGGGAACACCACCACTTGGAAGTTCCCCTCCAAACTACTCACCATCCTGACTTGGAAATATTTCGCCGTTCCTTCACTGTGGCTGGGTCAAAATCCTGGAACTCCCTCCCTAACAGCACCTTGGGTGTACTTACACCGCATGGACTGCAGTTGTTCAAGAAGGCAGCTCACCACCAACTTCTCCAGGACAATTAGGGATTGGCAATAAATGCTGGCTGAGCCAGCCATGCTCACATCCCATGAATGAATTAAAAAAAAAAAAACTGACATATACCTGGCAATGTGGAAAATTGCCCAGGTCTGTCCTATTCATAAAAAAAAGCACAAATCCAATCAACCAATTACCACTCCATATCGCAATCATCAGCAAAGTCATACAAGGTGTTGTCCCCGGTGTTATTAAGAAGTTCTTACTCAAAAATAACCCACTCACCGATGCTCAGTTTGTGTTCCATCAGGACCACATTACAGCTTTGACTGAACCATGGACATATGTATTACATTCCAGGGATAACGTGAGAGTAACCATACTTTACACCAAGGCAGCATTTTATCAAGTATGACATCAAGGAGCCCCACTAAAACTGAAGGCAGTGGGGATTGTGGAAACCTCGCTACTGCTTGAAGACACAGCACAAAGGAAGATGATTGTAGGTGTTGGAGGTTAATTTCCTCAGCCTCAGAACATCACTGCAGGAGTTTCCCAGGGCAGTAGCCCAGGCTCAACCATCTTCCACTGCTTTAACAATGACCCTCCCTCCATTTTAAAGTCAGAAGTTGGAGTGTTTACTGATGATTGCACAGTAATTTAATTCACAATTCCTCAGAAAATGAAGCAGTCTTTCTCTGACCATATGATTGGGCAACATTTAGGCTTGGGCTGATAAGTGGCAAGTAACATTTTTGCCATAGAAGTATCAGGCACTGACCATCTCCAACAAGACAGAGAGTCAAATTGTCTCCTCTTTACATTCAATGGCATTACCATTGCTGAATCCTCCGCCATCAATATCCTGGGGGTTACCAGTGACCAGAACCTTAATCAGATGAGCCACATAAATACTGTGGCTACCAGAGCAGCTCAGAGGTTGGGAATTCAGCAATGAGTAAATGAGTGACCCCCCACCCCCCCACCACCCCCACACACCCCCCCCCCCCCCCCCCACCACCACCACCACCACCCCTGACTCCTCAAAGCCTGTCCACTATCTACAAGGCACAAATTTGGAATGTAAGAGATACTGTCCACTTGCCCGGATGAGTACAGTTCGAACAGCACTCAGGAATCTCAACCCCATCCAAGAGAAAGATGTTCTCTTTATCTATTACCCCAAATTTATAGATAGTCATAGAGATTATTCCTGTTTCTTTGGGTTTTTATTAGTAACCTTGTCACCTGCATATCATGCTTGTTAATCTCTTTTTTTAACCTGAAAATATCAATTCTGTTTTTCATGGTTCACTGTGCACAATTTCCTTTTTTTTATTTTTCTAGTCTAAACACAAGCATGCCTTAGTCCCAGAGAAAAACACGTAGCTATGTAGTGTGATCAAAGAAACATGCAGTACGAGAGGATGACATTCAGCCCATAGTGCCTGTGCTGAATTTTTTTTGGACTTACTATAGCAGCCATACTGTTGAATGAGGTTGCATTTTGGTGCCAAATTAGGAACCAATTATGTGTGATGGGTCCACACTTATTATAAACTGGACTGAAACTCCACAAAATAACTTTGCCTAAGATCCTTAGGCTCAGATATTCTGGCTTTGTGTTTTTGACATCATTGTTAATCTATTTAAACTAAATGGCTTAACAGTCCTGTTATTAAAAAAAAAACTGACTGATCTGATCATCTTAAACTCATTGGAAGGTTGTAAAAGGAAGCCCGACATTAATCAAGCAGGACTCCAGCAGAATCGACAAGGGAAACACAGAACCGGGGTTTGCAGAGTCCCTGTCAACTCTGAGATGGTTTCCAAGTGATGGAATCTCCATCTACCTCTTAGAGAACCAGTAATGCCAAGTTGCAGAACTGGTGATTGAGACTCACTACACCAGGCGTTCTCAATTCCTAGCTCAGAACAGAGTCAGAGTATTAGTGGAAGTTTGAATGATGATAATAGTGTGGAGTCATGTGTTAACTATACAATCCCTGGTTAGACCATACTTGGAGTGCCGTGTTAAGTTCTGGGCACCACACCTTAGAAAGGATATATTGGCCTTGGAGGGAGTGCAATGTAGATTTATCAGAATTATATCTAAACTCCATGGGTTAAATTACAAAGAGAGGTTACACAAACTAGAGCTGCATTCCTGGAATTTAAAAGTCTAAGGGGTGATTTAATTGAAGTTTTCAAGATATTAATCAGAACTAATAGGGTAAATAAGAGAAACTACATCCACTGGTTGGAGAATCTAGGACTGGAGACATAGCCTAAAGATTAGAGCCAGACCTTTCAGGATTGTTGTTAGGAAACAGCTTTTGACACAAATTGTGGTAGAAATTTGAGACTCTCTTCTGAAAACGGTACTTGATGCAAGGTTAATTGTGAATTTTAAAGGCGGGATTGATAGATTTTTGTTAACCACTGGTTAAGGGGTATGGAGCAAATGTAGCTTTTTGGATTTAGGTCACAGATCAGCCAGATTGAAAGCAGAGCAGGTTTGAGGTGCTAAACAGACTATTCCTGTTCCTATGTTCCTGATTTTGGGTGTCTAGGTGAGGATAGTAATCTGAACAACTCAAGAAAGCAATTTTAAATGAAATCCGTGTGGGAGATAGATAGAATCACTGGATTGGGGTTAAAGGACCCTGAGATGGCAGGTAGATGATACATTTTCCAGTTTTATGGGAAAGGGAGTCATTAGAGATTCATCCGTAGTAACGTGGATACCCTATGAAATTAAGGTTCTATGTAGCTGACTCTACAAACTCTAGCCCAGCCAGGATTGGAGGCCACCAGTGGGCATGATCCTGGTGTAACTGTCAGCATCATGGCCTGAGAAAATTTTGAGCTGGATTTGGAAACATGTCCCAGTGATCCAAGATCAGTGCCTAACCCACTAAACAGGTCAACTTTGTTTCTTTAATTTACAATTAAATTGTAATTGCAAAATTCTTTTGGTTGCTTGTGCCTGGTCTTGTTCATAGCTTCTTGGTTTATTTATACTGAAGAACAAGCAAAAGAGAGAATTTGGTTAGCTTCAGCCAACATCACCAAAAAGCAAGAGATCTGGTCATCCATCTGTTGCAGCTGATGCAACTTTGCGGTGCTCAATCAACCTTCTGCGATCACCAGTGCAGTATTACTTAAGATATTCCTTGTGACCAAGACTGACTTTGCCCCTGTTAAAGGGCTTGGATGGGAAGTGTGTCACAGGCAATGAGATCAAGCCCAATGCTAGCATTGTGGATAAAACAAAACTTGAAGTGTCAGCTTGGTTCAGATGGTAGGACTCTCACTTCTGAGATGGAAGGCAGTGAGTTCAAGCTCACTACAGAATCGAACCTATATTCTAGACTGATACTTTATTGAAGGAATACAGAAATGTCAGATGTGCCATCTTTTGGATGAGATTTTAAACTGCAGCCCCATTTGCCTGTTTTGGTGGATGTCCATGGCATTGTTTAAAGAGGAATTGTCCTTGTTGATGATCCAGCTTCAGCCAACATCACCAAAAAGCAACTGATCTGGTCATCTATCTGTTGCAGTGGATGTAACTTTGCAGTGCTCGATCAATCTTCTGCGATCTCCAATGCAGTATTGTTCAAGAATTGTCTTGGGACATCCTGGGTACTTGGTAAGGTTCTTGTTACAAATTTTAGATCTGTACTAGATATTGTTTTGTGTTTTACATTGCTAGTCACTTCTATAAATGTTCCCCATGTCCTTTGCCATATGAGAATGCTTTTACTGCTCATATCTTCTTAAACGCTGGCATAACATGGAGGAAACAGCAATAAGGCCCCAAAAATGTACTAACTACTATGCTCCCTCGCACACACCACTTAGTGCATGCTCCTTTCTTCTTCGAACGCAGAAAGAAGGATGCTTCAGCAAAATAAAGCCTGATTGTAAACAAACAAATTGATTTATTTTATATGAAGTACATCAATGAATAAAGTTTTCACTATCATGTACTTATTTTTTGCACATCTCATACCATCAAAATAATAGAAAAATATAAATTTGCTCTTTAGAAGTCAGCAGCCTCTAAACTAATTGGCACTAACTTAACACATACACACAGTATAATTTATAACCCAGTCCAGAGCATCACAACCACCTTCAAAAGCTGGTGAGAATGTAAGACCTCTCTGGCTCTCACTGTTCCTCACTCATACTGCCCAAGACAGATGGTTAGCTTTGAGCCATGTTTAATTAGGGTTGAAGAATTCAAAAGGTTGCAGCCTCAACACAATTGTCTCCAAGCAACATTGCAAAGTTTCAGAAATTATTTCATTTTCCTTCCTCAATTCTTTATTTTAACCTGTAACACATGCAATATGTCCAGCTGGCATTGAAAGGTAACTGAGTTTATTACTATGTTTCATTAATTTATTACATTAGAACAATGGCTGCATTTCATCAAAACTACCTTGGCTGTAAAGCGTTTTGGAACATTCTGAGGTTGTGAGAGGCACAATGAGAATGAGCAGGTATTGGTAAAAGCGGTAGCAATGGAGAGTGCACAGTGGGGGGTGCAAGCTTCCAAGTTCTGCACAGTTGGATGCAAATGCTGAGCACCAGGGGCTATGAGTGAGAGGGAGAATGCCAGGAGCTGCATCAGAAACTTAGTCTGGCACTGACAAACGTGCCATGCATACTATCTGCAATGGCGGGGAGGATGAAAGATTCAAACTGGATTGCCAGAGGATTGGCGGATAATTCCACGGAGCTTCACACGTAACACTGAAAGAGTACGTGCATGCCATGACCACAGCCATGCAGACTTTGGATGCCAACTTGAATGCCACTTTAAATGGGATGAATTGGTATGTTTCCACACTAGTGTCATGGGGCAAGTTTGAAGGGAGTATCCCTTGTCTCCTAAGAGTCAGCCCTTAAATCTACTTCTTGGAACATAAAAGTCTGGGATGTTGGATTGCCACAATATGAAGGCATCATGACAGCATGCAAGGAACCTATCGCGTAACTACATGAACCTCTCGTCGTTGAATATTCCTTGCAGTCCTGGTTCCTGATTGCTTTATCTGTTGGACTGCGACACATTTGCAGTCAATAATCCTCTGTGGAAATCCAGCCAGAGAGGGAAATACGAGTGTCCACTCATTCTTGCTACTGTCATCAATGGTCAGCATTGGAAAATAATCCATCAGTAATTGTGGGTGTCCCTACACTGCAGCAGTTCGAGAAAGCAGCTCATCACCACCCCCTCAAATGCACTTAGGAATGGACACTAAATGCTGGCCTAGCCAGCGATGTCCACATCCAATGAAAGAATATTTTTCTTAAAAAACTCTATCTAAAATGCTGCAATCTAGTTCCACTTGTGGTGGTGCTTGGGGCAAATGGAAAGTGACACTGGATGCTGCAGAGTTAAAGCCGAAAATGCCGGAAATAATTAGTAGGTCTGGCTGCATCTGTGGAGAGGCAAACAGAGTTAATGGGCAGGATTTTCAGGTTGGTGGGCGATCACGATTGGCAGGCCCAGGAGCAGCCAGGGAACAGATTGATCAGCCCCCAACTGCAATTTCATGCTGGCTGGTCAATTAGCGGCCAGCCAGCGTGAAACACATGCTGAAAGGCTCAGCGCTGCTAGGGTGGGGGCGGGAGGAGAGTGAGTGCTGAAGTCAGCACGGACATGGGGGAGCGTGCAATGAAAACTCCCTGAAGGCAGAGAGCTGCCTCAGGGAGCTGAAAAATGTAAATTCAATAAAAATAGATTTTAAAATCTGGAAAAAAGGCCCACGCATCAGAATGAGTCAACTAAACTTACGAATCTGAAATTAGTGTCCAAACATTTTTATCATTTTTTAAATTAATCTTGGAAGCGTCATCCCACTCTTGGATGAGTTTTCCTGAAAAATGCAAAAGCCACCTGGCAAATTCACCCATCTGCCAATTGTAACATAGGGCGGGCAGCGAAAAATCCCAGTTAATTGCGCTGTTAATGGGCTTAATAGCCCTCTTAATTGTCGGCAGGCGCTCTGCCGACTCTCGCGCGTGCCCAACGACTGAAATATTGCGCAAGTGCACGATGACGTCGGGATGTTCACCCTACGTCATTGCGCACTATTTTATGCTCAAGCATGTCGGGCGCGTGTCGATACGCCAAGCGGAAAATTCTGGCCATTGTTTCAAGCCTGTGACCTTTCATCAGGCGTGTTTTGATGTGTCCGTTTCTTCGAAACAGCCAAACCTCTGGCTGATTCCTGAGGGACACCTAAAGAAGAGGATATGCTAGAATACTGGTTTAATTAGATATGTTTAAAACATTTTTACATGACAACAAACTATTGTATAAGTTGAGCAACCTTACTTTGGCTGACATTATCTGTCAGCAATCTTTTTCCACCTTTAAAGCCAGGTCTTTAGGGGTTCGGTGGACACAACAATGATGTGGAGTACTCTGTATTGGTCACCCACAAAGAATGTGTCCAGGAATATCAAAGAAAGTAATCTTCCTTCACTCTACTTTGAGCAGAACCCTTACTGTTTTGTTAGGGACCTTGATGAATAGATTTTCTGCTGTTCCATTTTTATGCCTCTAGCTCGAAGTCAATGCTACATCAAAAACACATTTTCCCTTAAGCAGTTGCTGAAAGCTTTTAAATGCCTGGGGCAGCAATTTAAGATTCAGGATTTTGACATTGGACTTAAAAAGCAGTTACTGGGTGAGCCACTGAGCACGAGTAGGTGATAGAAGAGCTGGAACCTGCTTTGGCCGGATTTGTACCTTAATGGATCTTGAAATAAAAAAGTACTGCTGTCTGAGCACTGACATTGCAGACACTTGGAGTGAGAAAATCATCCTAAGATGTCCCGCAATAACCATGATGAAAACCACTACCCAAATATGTGCAGCCATATTTGGCTGCTTTCAATTCGCGGAGTTTGTTGCAGCTACACTGGTGTCTTCAGTGAAGTCCACAGTGACAGAGGTTTTAAATCCACTTCAAATTTCTCTTGTGAATACTCAGGCCTTGGGTTCAACACATAACCACCACCCTTGTCTGATTTCAATATGCCAAGGGATTGGATGCATTAAATGCTTACAATTACTGATTGGAATATCCCAAATATGAAGCACTGAACTCCCACTGACTGGCAGATTACACTTCAGCTGCTTGCTGTGAATGTTTAATGATGCCCGACCCTGAAAGATTCCAGGTCAGCCATGTGCTATTCCGATGGATGAGGAGCAACACTGCATGTTTCTGCTCCGACTGGGGAAATATAGCACATGCTTTGCAATTGGGCCAATTTCTGGGAAAACTAATTTAAATTGGACGGAAGAACTCAAATTCCATTCTGTGCTGTTTGACTTAAAAAAAACAATTAGAACCTAGATGGCTTTTGATGACAAGAGTGTTGTGGTTTTTAAAGAGTGGGTTGTTTCTGTGGGTTTCAGCAGAATGCATGAAACTAATTCCTCCAAAAGTTAGTCAGAAGCAGGAATGAACGATTCTAACACAAATGATTACGTCAGCTGCGACTGTGATTTACATCTCTCGATGCAAAAATATGCTTAAAAGTTGACATTCTATTTCCTTACAATGAATGGCGTAGGCGGCACAGTTACTGAGTGACTCAGGCTGATTGAAGGAAACTGGCTGTGTGAAGAGACTGCTAGTGTATGACAATTAAAGTGCAGGTTGCAGTGTTCTTGGGAATGAATGGCATCTTAAATAAAATGATTTGAAATAAGGCTTAGGGTGTGGAGGTATACACTACAAATTGAAAGAGTTTTATTATCCTGAGTCAGAGCACAGAGTCCAAAACCCTGTGTAACAAATATAGTAAACTCCTCTGCTTAATGCAGCGGTCCATCCATGCAACAAGTACTTATGATTAAGAATCAAGTCTCTCTGTAAATCAGTATAATGCAAGTGATGATTAGTTGAAATAGAGATAGTTAATATCGATTAGACTGCACTTCAGTCTTTGCCACCATAAAGCCTGTTGATTTTACATCCTCACACTCTTCTCTTGGTGTGAAGTACTAGAAGGATGTGCAGACCATCAACAGTCCGACAAGCTGCACAATATGAGTGCTCCTTCCATGGTTAAAGCCACCTTTACACCAGCCAAGAGCGCAGTTAATCTCATATGCCAGGAGGAATTAATCAGACCCCACAACCCATTTAACGGGCAGTATCTTACAGCTTCGTTTTGGCGGGGACGAGGCCATAAAATGCGGCGGGTGGTTATAAATGCCATTGACAACAGCGGGAACGTAAAATCCCGCTGTCGTAAAACTCTGCCCAATGAGGGGAGAAATCCCTCCCAATCACAGGACATAAGTATCCCACCGGATATTGGTCCAGAATTCAGAACCATAGGTCCAGTCTCCACCCACTGGGGCTGCGTGGAGACCGGTTTGAACACCATTTTCAAATTCACAGGTGGGGATGCTACAATTTAATTCAATTTACACAATTAGCAACATTTATGAAGCAAAAAGTTCATTTGCAGAATCTTAAATACATTTACTGGGCCCACTTTTTGCACCCCTTTAGCTCAGTTATAATTAGGCCCCATCTTAAAAAGCAGAAAATGCTGGAACTACTCAGCAGGTCAGGCAGCATCTGTGGGGAGCAAAACAGAGTCAATGTGGTGAATTTAACTGCTTCCCACCAGTCTATTTGAAGATTGGGGGGGTGGTCTCATAAAATAAAATGGGTGGCCTTCCCACTCAGCCCCAGCCTGTCTCCCATATTGCAATGGGCAGGTAAGGTTTCAGGCACCCTGCCTGCCTTTGGACCTATTGAAACCCTTAGCCTGTGGCCAATTAATGGTTACTTAACCACTTCATCCTGCCTCTGCTGCAATTTTACACATGAGTGGGGAAGGCAGAGGCAGGTAAGCAGCCCTGCTGCTTTATCTGCATGGGATGCTATCAGGGAGCAAGGCCAACAGCGACCTTGGGTGGGACTTGCTCCCAGATTGGGTGAGGGTGGGGGGAGGCAGTGAGGAAGTCCGACTCTGACACAATTAAGTCTGCTCCCAGCATAATATCGCTGCAGGTCAGCTGGGTTTCTAGTCAGCACGGTACTCTCAGACAATTCAGTTGAGGGGGAGAGTGGTGGGGGGCAGAATGAGTAATCCTCCCCTATAAAATCCAGCTCTATGTTTCAGGTCGATGATCTTTCACCTGACCTTATATAACATTGAATTTGTTTTGGATCTTAGGTTCAGTAATAATTTTTCTTTATTTTCGTTCAACGGATGTGGGCTTCGCTGGTTGGTCCAGCATTCATTGTCCATCCCCAGTTGCCCTTGAGAAGATGGTGGTGAGCTGCCTTCTTGAATTGCTGCAGTCCACATGTTGTGGGAACATCCACGCTGCTGTTAGGGAGTTCAAAGATTTTGATCTAATGACAGTGAAGAAAAGGCAATGTATTTGCAAGTCAGGATGATGTGAGACCTAAAGGGGAGCTTCCAGGTGGTGATGTTCCCATGCATTTGCTGCCCTTGTCCTTCTAGATGGTTGAGGTCATGGGTTTTGAAGATGTTGTTGATGGGGTACTGGTGAGTTGCTGCAGTTCATCTTGTAGTTATTACACTGCTGCCACTGTGTGTCAATGTTGGTTGGGGTGCCAATCAAGTGGGCTGCTTTGACCTTGATGGTGCCAAGCTTCTTGAGTGTTGTTGGAGCTGTACTCATCCAGGCAAGTGGAGAGTATTCCATCACACTCCTGACTTGTGCCTTGTAGATTGTGGTCAAGCTTTGGGGATTCAGGAGGTGAGTTACTCCCCGCAGGATTCCTAGCCTTTGCCCTGCTCTTGTAGCCATGGAATTTATGTAGCAAGTCTAGCTCAGTTTCTAGTCAATGGATGTTGATAGCGGGGGATTGACTAATGAGCAATGGTTAGATTCTCTTTTGTTGGAGGTAGCCATTGCCTGGCACTTGTGTGGCATGAACGTTACTTGCCATTTGTCAGCCTAAGCCTAGATATTGTCCAGGTCTTGCTGTGTTTGGACATGGACAGCTTCAGTATCTGAGTAGTCCCGAATGGTGCTGAGCATTGTGCGAACATCGGTTAACACCCCCTCTCCTGATCTTAAGATAGAAGGAAGGTCATTGGTGAAGCAGTTGAAGATAGTTGGGCCTAGGACATTACCCTGAGGAGCTCCTGCACTGATGTCCTGGAGCTGAGATCATCCACTCAGCACTCTGGCTGAAGGTTGATGCAAATGCTTCAGTCTTATATTTTGCGCTGGTGTGCTGGGCACCCCCATCATTGAGGATGGGAACATTCGTGGAGTCTCCTCCTCCAGTGAGTTATTTAATTGTCCACCACCATTCATGACTGGATACGGCAGGACTGCAGAGCTTAGATCTGATCCGTTGGTCATGGAATCGTTTAGCTCTGTCTGTCACTTGCTGTTTATGTTGTCTGGCATGCAACTGGTCCTGTGTTGTAGCTTCACCAGGTTGATACCTCATTTTTAGCTATGCCTGGTGTTGCTCCTGGCCTGCCCTCCTGCACTCTTCATTGAAGCAGTGTTGATCCCCTGGCTTGATGGACTCTGATTATATTTGCCAGTGAAGAAGACAATTTGCTATTAATAGGCTCAAGATCAAGAAAAACAACATCTACTGGCAATAAAGATAAACAAAGCTTGAACTCTGCTGCATCCGATTTCAAAGCAAAACATAAAAAAGCAAAATAATGCGGATGCTGGAAATCTGAAGCAAAAACCAGAAAATGCTGGAAAATCTCAGCAGATCTAACAGCGCCCGAGGAGAGAAAACCAGAGTTAACATTTTGAGTCCATATGACTCTTCTAACTCTGTTTTTCTCTCCACAGGCGCTGTTAGATCTGCTGAGATTTTCCAGCATCTTCTGTTCTTGTTTCAAAGCAAAGCAGTTGACTAGTTATAAAAATAAAAAGGATTGAACTCAGAAAAATATTTCATTGTAAGGGCTTGCAGCTGTGTTGTATTTGAAGTTTGACCTTTTTTGGTTCTAGTTGGACTGCACTTTCACCAACTAAAGGACAAAAAAAAAAACATCAATCCTGATAATTGTAAACATCTGCTTGACTCATAAATGCACATTAAGCTTCAATAAGACAATGTTTTATTGAATTATTCTAAATGACAATACAATGAGGAACATTTTTGAGATATTTCAATGATAAAAGTTATAGTCAAACTTCATTATTACTGCAGCGAAGTAATCCTATACATTTCAACTCCTTTATTGATTATCATGCAACTTTAGCTAGGATCCTGAAGAAGTTTGCTGTAAAGGGCAATGGGTTCATGAGAGAATCACAAAAGATGCACACAATGGGCAGAGATCATTTAGCCCATCAAACATATAGCATTTACAGACCATAGATAATCTACTCTATTGTGGACTCCACCCAAAGTACAATTTAAGAGGGAAAGGCTTGCAAACTTCCTGCCTACTCACTGACAGTAATTCAGGAGCAGCAATCAAAGCTTAAATTCTGCATGTGTCTTCTTTGGGATTCCCATAGTCCCAAATGCTCAGGAATCTTCAGATTCCACAAAAACATATGTTTAACTCTGTCTGTACTTTTTCTTATGCTCCTCAGTCCTTTTACTTATCAAATATTCATCCAGGTCTTGTACAAAGTATTGACACAACACTGACTGGGAATTTATTCTGTGGTGCCAATTTACCGAATTCATGCCATCAGATAGAAAATCATGAAGAGCCTGACTGCAATTTTTCTTTATGCAGTCTGAGTGAGTGATGTCCTCTAATAGCAATGCAAATTAAGAGAATTACACCTCTCAAACTGCCCTCCCCCAGATCTATTTATTTGTGGGAAGTATTCCTTCCAATCTCTGCTTTCCCTGTGACTCGTCAATTTGAAGCCGACTCACTGAAGCTGTTCACTCATTTTCGAATAGACTAATGTAATTAATCAAGGTTCTCCATTCCTCTTAGCATGCCCCTATCAATCATTGCTTGCATCAATGAAAACTGTTCTATGAGTTCTTTTTCTCAAAAGAATATGCTTCTCTACATAATTTAGACCAAAATCATCCCTTGTCCCTACTTTCTGAATGCTCATTAATGCAATCAAATTTCATTGCCTGGCAGGATGCCTAACACTTCACAATTATTCCAACTGGGCAGCATTTTCTCCCTGTCGGTGGTGGTGGGGGGGGTAGGTGGGTACGGGGCAGATAGGTGGTGAACACGGCACCCACATTATTTTATGGGCCCTCCCCACCTGCAAACCTGCCTCCGGCTGGGGGGGGGTCTATAAAATCCATCCCATAGAGTCATAAAATAGTTACAGCATAGATGGAGGCCACCCAGACCATCAATCCACCTGGCTCTCTGATAAGAGCAATCCAGCTAGCCCCACCCTATCCCTGTAGCCATGCAATTTTTTTTGACTTCAAGTACATATCTAATTCTTTTTAAAAGCCATGATTGAATCTGCCTGCACCGCACACCCCTTCAGTCAGTGCATTCCAGATTGTAACCACTCACTGCATAAAAAGGTTTTTCTCAAGTCATCTTTGGTTCTTCTGCCTATCACTTTAAATATGTGTGCTCTGGTCTTTGACCTTTCTGCTATTGGGAACAGTTTCTGACAGATGTGACTTTCAATCTACAGCTGTCCTTTGCAGCAATATCATGGGCCTTTTCTCTTCCTTGACATACTTTTATGTGTAGATTGAGTGGTAGATTGTGGCAATGTCTCTTTATTTGCAAGTGGGGAAGAAGGAGCTCAGGGCATGGTGTGAAGGGTTTGACAGAGTTAGAAAGAGGAGAAGGCTGCTGAGATCCATCAGTGGGGATTCCTATTAATGCAGGTTATCCTGATGGTCCGTTCAATGTTGTTCGGAATTGACTGGAACCAAGATCTCCTCAGTCATGTCAAAATACAGCACGTCTGAATGGCAAAGTTGTGAAGAGTACAGCAGACTATCACCATTCTGAACAACTGATCTGAAACAAACTGCGGATCCCTCTTGACTAGTCCAGGCAGCAAAATTACACTTTCACTGCACTGATGATCCTTTCAGTTATCACTGTATCACTCATCAGTTATCACTCATTGTAACACTCCTCAGATAGAAATTAGGGCACTCTGATTGGGATCATTACCCATGGGAACAGGGTGTAATCTTTATTGCCCAGAAAAAATCCGTGGACCTGATCCTCTTCCCTAAAGCAATCAGAGAGAACAGAGCAAAGAAGGATGAGGACATCAAGGCAACTTCCTCCATGCTTGGAGTGACATGGAGGATACTCTAATGAATGGTATGCTATCTGGACATTGTAGAGGACAAATCCCTTCCTGTTGATGCCTTCTATTGTATATGCACTTTCCAATGAGCCAACCTGTGTGAGTGCAGTCAGAAGCTTTTTCTATGTCGAGAAAAACATGAACAACTAAAACAAGTTCAAAAGCATTTCCAGTCTGCGGGATCAGTATCATTTCCAAATCCTTCAAGTTTGGAAACTGTTCATCTTGATCAGGTGAGTGGCAACTGTTGCCCCTCAAAAATCTCAATCTAAATACCACAGAGTGCAATAGCAGTGCAAAACCAGGGAATCTGAAGTTGCAACACCACTGACCGTCACTGATTTATGCAAATAAGGCCAGTGGAGGCTCAGCAGACAGATCAAGGGAAGGCTCAGAAATTGTGAGGAAACTTGAGGGAAGTGTTTTAAAAACACACAAGTATCAAAACAACTCCTACCTAATTACATTACTAAATCAATTTCCTACAGCATTCACATACCACTAAAATGCTGAAAATGGTAATTTACCCCCATTGTTGGAATAGAGAGTGTTTCATTTTGCTACCTGGGTGCTCCATACCTAAATTGGAAAGGTTCAGCAGTGGCAATGTGTGTCAGAAGTAGAAAATTATTTCATTGGCCAGCAATCACATCTCTCATCTTAAAGAGTTTAACATTCACCACAAGTAAATTATAGAAAAATGTTCGCTGCCACCATTAAATGACAGTAAAAAAATGATAGCATACTGCATTAGCATGAAAACGCTATAAATTTTCAATGCTAAAAATGCAGCATTTTCACACATACTGTATTATTTGTATCCAACATGTGACGAAGAACAATTTAAAGATGCAGCACCATCCTGACCCATATTTTGGCACTTTGATTGACATAGAAATAGAGACCACAAGAAATTTATGACACAGAAAGAGACTATTTGGCCCATCATGACCCTCGCCAGTAAATGAAGAGTTATCCAGCCTAATCTCACCTTCCTGCACTAGGTCCATGGTCCTGCAGTTCACGGCTCTTCAAGCAGACATCCAAGCACTTTTTCAATGTGGTGAGAGTTTCTGCCTCTACCATCCTTTCAGGCAGTAGGTTCCAGGTCCCGAGCAGCTTCTGTGTGCAAAAAGGTTTCTTCATCTCTCCTCTAATCCTTCACCAATTACCCCTGGCTTTTGAGTCCTCTGTATAAGTTCTTCCTATTTTCTCCATCAAGGTCCCTCATAAATTCATACCCTTAAATTAAGTTACCCCTCAACCTCCCCTGTTCCAAGGAAAACAACCCACCCATGCTCTCCATTACCCTCCCAGATCTTCCATGCCTCTTTCATGCCCTTCATATTCCTTCCATGCCCTCTCCATGCCCTCCATGTTCCATCCATTCCCTCCATTCCCCTCCATGTCCCCATTTCCCCACCTTCTCCATTCACACTCAGCCAGTATGCACAATAGAGCCAGTGAACCATATAATAAGAATGGCAAGTTATGGAATCATGGAATATTAATGGAACAGAAGGTGGCCATTTGGCCCATCATGTCTGCGCTGGCTCTCCAAATAAGCATTATGACCTAGTGCCATTGCCCTGCCTTTGCACATTGTTTCTATTCAAATAATCATTGGGCGCCCTCATGAATGCCTCAATTGAACCTGCCTCCACCACACTTCCAGGCACTGCATTTCAGACTCGAGCCACTCGCTTTGTGAAAAAGATTCTACTACAGTTGAAATACAATTTTTTTAAAAATCTATTCAGAAATTTTCTATGAAGAAAACTGCTGCTCTTACAAACATATAAAAATGGCAATCAGACCGAGTGATTAAATTATCAATAACAAAATAGTGCATACTGGGTGAGTGGGCATGAAGGATACAGAGAGACCATGGAAGGGGCATGGAGGGGACATGGAGACCATGGAGGTGGCATAGGCACATAACAGTGACATGGAGCATGGAGGTGGCATTGGAGAAATGGATGTGGCATGAAGAGGAGGTGAGGGAGTGTGAAAGGATGGGGCTAGGGGGCCTAAAGTCTTTAATAAAACTGGAACAAACTACCAGAGAACAGAGACAGGCCTTCTCACCAGCCCATGTCTGCACTCACCCACCTCTTTGGCCACTTGGAACTGCCTCTGGAGAGAGCGGCCCAACACCATCCTGCCCCCACCTTCCCAGGATGAACATATGGTGGCCAGGGGCCCTTTTAAAGAAGTCGGCTCTGCCGAGTTGCTAAATTTCCCGACTCGAGCTTCCTGGTTTGATGGCGAAAATCCAGTCCATACCCACCATGGTCCCTCTAGTTCTTCCACCAAACCCTGTATCCTTCTAGTTATTGTGCATCCTCTCGCTTGCTGCACCTCCCAAAATGCATTACTTCACATTTCCCCGGATGTAATTCCAAATAGTAAGGGGTCAAGTTCCTGTTTGTCTCTGAAGAGTAAAATGGGTTCGAAACAATAATTCTGTCTTTCTTTCCACAGATGCTGTCAGACCTGCTGAGTTTTTCCAGCGTTTTTTAATTTTTGTTTCAGATTTCCAGCATCTGCAGTATCTTGCCTTTATCCTGTTTGTCTCCGTTGGTTAAATCAATACAATCTGGGTGAAATCAGCCAAACCAGTGCAACAAATTGGGGAATATTAAATGTAAGTGAGTTATTTGTAATTTCCATGATCATGCACTTTGGTCAAAGATTTGATTTACACAAATCAAGCCCCAGCCACAAAATAGGCCATTCTCCTCACCTTCCAGGTCAGAATTGCAAGATTTTGCAAATTGTGCTGACTTAGGAAAGGTACTCAAATTGCACTTGTTTTTATGGGTACATAGATATTAGTTTGCAAGTTTCAAAAGATTTTCACATCAAAAAATATTTAATTTACTAAGAAATTGACCAGTGTAACAGGAGGAGTGAGAGCTGAGTATGAACAGAGTGAGGTATAATGGCAGCGAAGGCTTGAGACAAGGAGTGGGAGCTACGACCAACACAAATGCAGGATGGAAATTGAAAGAGTGATGTTAGGTGAGGTGAGGTGAGAGTCAGCGCAGAGGAGGAGGATCACAGCAGAGTGCAGGACAATTATGATCTGTATCGAGGGTAAGTATTTAAGTCAGGATCTAAGAATTAGAATAATTAAACTGAGTCCAAAAGTGTGAGGCTTTAAGTTTTAATCTCAAATTATTAAGATATATCTGGTAAATTTAGATTGTAGTCTAATAAATAGAGGTATAGCAGGATAATGCAGTCCTATGCCATGTGGGAACCCCAAGACGAGCCTCATGTCCTGTAAAACTATAAGCTGGTCACCCTGCAGTTTAAGGGGGTGCGTGAGGGCAGAGAGGAAATGAATGACTGCCAGATAGTCAAGGAGGGTCAGGAAGGTAGTGCAGAAGCCCCCTGAGTGCATCTCACACTCTAACCAGGGCAATGGTTTCTCTGGGAGGTCCAGCCAGAGCCAAGCCCACAGCACTATGGGTGCTCACAATACAGGAGGAGGAAGGACAGAAGAGCAATGTTGATCGGTGATTCAATAGTTAGTGAACAGACAGATTCTTCTAGGTACATGGTTCCAAGACGGTATGTTGCCTCCCTGGTGCTAGGGTCAAGGATGTCACTGAGTGGCTGCGGAATATTCTGGGTATGCTTCTTAATCAATATTTTTCATCTTTCTTCACAAAAGAGAGGGATAGTGCTAAAATTGTAGTTTTGGAGGAGAAGTGAGAAATATTGGATGAGCTAAATGAAGTGAGAGAAGAAATATTAGGGGATTTAATATTTGACCTGGATTTAATGCGGAGGCGATGCCCTGACCCACTGGGTGGAAAGTTGGATACAAGCCTGCCTCCACCAGCCGTGGAAACCATGGCTCTATTTTACATGGCTCGGGCAAATAATTTCAGCTCTCATACTTCCAATCAGCGGACCGACAGCTATTCATCCCCAATAGCTCTACTGAGAGCAATGCCCATAGCTGAGACTGCAGCAGGCCCTAGGCCAGAAGCCAGCAACGGAGGTGTGAGAAGCAGACGAGTGGGGCTGGCTCACTGGGGCCATTCAGGCAGATCCCTATGAGGGGTGGGTGCTAATCAAAAGGTAGGGAATTCTTCAGCTGAGGGTGGGTCTTTCTGCAAGGGGGCTGGGGACATCTGTGGGGCACATAGTGCCCAATTAAAAGGGAACCACCCCCCTGATTCCACCTGGCTGCCTTGCCATGTGGCATGGGCTCCCTCCACCTGGCCACTGGTAAAATACTAGCAAAGGCAGGAAAGGCAACAGGCATGGCAGCCCTCCCTTTCCAATTCCACCCGATTTATATTGCCCACGCCCACCTGCTAGCCCACTCCCAGGGGTGTGGGAGGATAAAATTCCAGCCTTTGAAAGTAGGTAAATCGCCAGAACCACATATACCATGCTGCTAAGAGAAGTAAGGGAAGAAATAGCAGAGGCTCTGACCATCTTTTTCCACCTCTGGCTGCATGTGGGGCACCGAGGACTAGAGGTCAGCTTGTGTTGTGCCATTGCTTAAAAAGTGAGAAAGGGTTAGTCTGAATAAACTACAGGCCCATCAGCCTAACCTCAGTTGTGGAAAAATTATTGGAAAGTCCTGAGGGACAGCATAAATCATCGTTTACAAAGATAGAGATTAATCAGAGTCAGTTATACTGGATTTGTTAAGGGAAATTCGGGTCTGACTAACTTGATTGAACTTTTTGAGGAGATAACAAGAAGAATCAATGGGAGTAAAACATTTGACAAGTTTTGCAGAAATTTTAGTAAGGCTTTTGACAACATCCTGTATAGCAGTCTGGCCACAAGTAAAAGCGCTTGGGATCCAAAGGCAGTGGCAGGAAACAAAGCGTAACGATCGGCAGGCTTTCTTGTAACTGGAAGGCTATTTCCAATGGAGTTCCACAGGACTCAGTGCAGGTTTCCTTGTTTTTTGTGGCATATGTCAATGATTTAGACTTAAAACGTATGGGGCATATGACTAAGAAGGTTGCAGACAATACAAAAATTGTCTGTGTTCTTGACAGAGAGGATGAAAGCTGTAGACTGCAAGAAGATATCAATGGCCTGGTAGGTGGGCAGCAAAGTGGCAAAGAGAATTCAATCAAGATAAGTGCATTTGGAGAAGATAAACAAGACAGGAGAATACATAATAAATGGTCTGATGCTGAGAAATGTGGAGGACTAGAGGTATCTTGTACTATATGTTCACAGATCCTTAAAGGTAGCAAAACAGGTAGATAATGTGGTTCCAAAGACATACGGGATATTTTCCTTAGTTGAGGCAGTTAGATTATAAGGGCAGGTGGTTACTTTGAAACTGTACAAAACGCTGGCTAGGTATAGCTAGTGTAACTCAGTGTAATTCTGATCACCTAATAACAGCAAGGCTGTGACCGCACTAGAGAGTTTTCAGAGGACATTTATAATGATGTTGCCAGGAATGGAGTATTTTAGTTATAAGGAAAGATTGCATAGGCTGGCATTTTTTTTTTGAATAGATTCTGAAGGAAGATTAATTGAAGTGCATAAAATCATGAGGGATCTGTATTAAGTGGATAGGAAGGACCTATTTTCATTAGCAGGGGGAGCATTTGGATTTAAATTAAAAACAGAAAGGGCTGGAAAAACTCTGCAGGTCTGGCAACTTCTGTGGAGAGAGAAACAGAGTTAACAATTTGAGTCCAATATGGCTCTACATCAGAATGGGAGAGAGGTAGAAATGTGATGGGTTTCATGTTGTTGTAAAAGGGATGGAGGTGGGCAGGCAAAGCAAAAGTGAAAGTCAGTGATAGGTTAGAGACTGGGTATGATTAAACACCAAAGATTTTATGGAAGAAAAGGCAAAAGGGAGTGGTTAGGTAATAGTAAAGAAACAAAGCTTTGGTCGAGAGTAGTGTTAATGGCAGAATAAATGTCAGCTCTGCCTAAAAGCAAAAACATGAGAACAAGATACAGACTGGCACTAGGGGGGAAGAAAATCAAAATGGAGGGCAGGGTTCATGGTCTGAGGTTGTTTAATTCAATGTTTAGGCCAGAAGGCTGTAAGGTACTTAATTAGTGAATGAGATGCTGTTCCTTCAGCTTGTATTGTGCTTCACTGGAACATTGCAACAGGCCAAGGCAATGAACATGAAAGGAACATGGAAATTGAAATGGCAAGTGACTAGAAGGTTGGAGTTATGCTTGCGGACTGAGTGGAGGCACTCCACAAGGCGGTCACCCCGTCTGTATTTGGTCTCGCCAATGTAGAGGAGGCCACATTGTGAGCAGTGAATACAGTAGAATAAATTGAAAGGAGTGCAAGTAAATTGCTGCTTCACCTAGAAGGAGTGTTTATACCTTGGTCAGTAAGGAGAGAAAAGGTAAAAGGGAAGGTATTACATCCTTGCTATTGTATAGGAAGATGCTATAGGAAGGGGCTGAGCTTTGGGGAATGATAGAGGAGTGGGCCAAGGTGTCACGGAGGGAATGATCCCATTTAAAATGCTGACAGAGGATCCAATCATTCCTCATAGCTAAAATTCTCCATTCCTGGCAACATCATTATAAATGCCCTCTGAAAACTCTAGTGTGGTCACATTCTTCCTGTTACGAGGTGACTGGAATTATCCTGAGTACTCTAGCTATAACTAACCAGTGTTTTATACAATTTCAAAGTAACCACCCGCCCTTATAATCTGTGCCTTGACTAAGGAAAATATCCCATATGTCGTTGTAACCACCTTACCTACCTGTTTTTCTTCCTTTAAGGTTCTGTGGACATGTACTACAAAATAGCTCTGGTTCTCCACACTTCTCAGCATCTGACCATTTATTATGTATTCCCCGCCTTGTTTATCTTCTCCAAATGCACTTATCTGGATTGAATTCTGGAGGGGAAGATGTGTTTGATGGTGGGATTATGCTGGAGGTGGTAAAAATTACAGGGGAAGATCCTTTGATTATGGAGGCTGGTGGGATAGAAAGTGAGGACAAAGGGAACCCTCTCATTGTTCTAGGAGGGAGAGAAAGGGGTGAGGGCAGATGTGCAGGAAATGGGTCAGACACGCTTGAGGGCCCTGTCAACCACAGTCCCAGCCTCCGCTGCTTTCTTGGAAGAGGATTTCACAGAATAACAACCCTTTGAGAGAAAAAAAAACTCCTCATCTCCACCTTAAAAGGGAGACCTCATTCTTAAACTGATTCCCCTACTTCTAGTCTCCCCCACAAGAGGAATCATCATCCTTATCAAGTTCCCTCAGGATCTTATATGTTTCAATAAGGTCACATTTCATTTTTCTAAACTCCAATGGAAAGAGGCCCAACCTGTTCAAACTTTCTTCATAATATAAGCCCTTCATCCTGGGAATGAGTCAACTGAACCTTCTCTGAACTGTTTCTAATGCAATTTTGTCATTTTTTAAATAAGGAAACCAAAACTGTACATAATACTCCAGATGTGGTCTCACCGAGACCCTGTACAGCTGCAGTAAAACTTCCCTACTTTTATATTTCATTTGTCTTCCTAATCTTTTGCTGTACCTGCATGCTAACCTTTTTGTGATTCACGTACCAGGACACCCAAATTCCTCTGTACTAAGTCCTTCAATCTTTACCCATTTAAATAATATTCAGTTTTCCTATTCTTCCTCCCAAAGTGGACAAGATCACATTTTCCCACATTATACTCCATCTGACAATTTATTGTCACTCACTTAACCTATCTATATCACATTTGCAGACTCTCTAGCTCCTCTTGACAATTACAGTCCTACCTATCTTAGTCTCATCTGCAAATTTAGCTACCATACATTCATCCAAATTACTGATATAGTTTGTATGTTGATATAGTTGAGGGCCCAGCACTAATCTCTGTGGCACTCCACTAGCTACAGCTTGCCAACCCAAAAAAGACCTATTTATCCCTGCTCTCTGCTTTCTGTTAGCTAACTAATCCTTTATCCATGCTAAAATATTACCCCCTACACCATGTGCTCTAATCTTGTGTAATAACCTTTGAAGTGCCACCTTATCAAATGCCTTTTGGAAATCCAGTTATACCACATCTACAGGTCCCCCTTCATTCACCTTGCTTGTTACTTCCTTAAAGAACTCTAATAATTTAGTTAAACACAATTTCTCTTTCACAAAACCATGCTGACTCTGCCTGATGCCATTATGATTTTTTTAAGTAACTTGCTATTACCTCCTTAATAATGGGTTTTAGCAATTTCCTTATGACAGATGTTAGGCTAACTGGCCTAATAGGGCTTATAATAATATGCAGATGTATTAAAATGATGTTCCCAACATCCGGTGGTGGGAAAGGCAGCCTGCCATTTACAAATGGCACGGACAATCGCAAATTGGTTTCATGATGTCGTGAAACCAATTTTTAGCCTTTCTGCCATATTGTCCGTTCATGCCAGCCCTGACACCAGTGGCCATGGAAAATTCCACCCTATGGGCAGAATCTTCTGGCTGGCGTGTGGGTGGCGGAGTCTGCATGCGAGTGCTTAAAATGTCGTGCGCTGACGTTGCGCGCAGCATCGCGATATTTCGGTCAGCGGACGCTATGCAGCAGAACGTGCGCCTGCTATTAATTAAAGGCCTTATTAAGGCCATTAACTCTCTCCAATCAACCAGAATTTTGAGAGGCCCGTGCGAACTTTGGGTTGGTGCATGGGCCCAACGGGCAGGCGGGTAAGTGATTTTTTTACAAATCTCATCCAGTGATGGGATGAGGCTTGATATCGAGTTTAAAAACTTTTAATAAAGTGTTTGTGTACTTCATTAACATGTCCCATCTCGTGTGGCGTTTTCACATGAGGGGGACATGTTAATGATTTTTAAATTTTTCTATTTTTAGAGTTTCACAGAGTTTCAGCGATTGCCCTGAGGAAGCACTTTGCCTCAGGGAAATGTGCGCTCTTTCGCGCACAGGCATGAAAGAGCGCACTCTGGCTGTTGGGGAATACAGACCCCCCTGTCCACACTAGAAGCGCAGCTTCCCATCGTGCAACACGCTGGGTGGGCCTTAATTGGCCTGCCCACTTAAAATGACGACGGGGCTCGTTTCGGTGGCGGCGATCGGCTGCCCGCCTGCCGCCAAGTTGGTCAGGCCCGCCCGCCCATCAAGGGCAAAATTCCGCCCTATGCTTCTGTGTACACTAATTAAACTCTGAAATTGTTCAGTATAGTTTTTTAAAAAGTATTTTTAAGTGATTTTAAAGTCATTTCACACCAGTTATTATCAAGAGGTCCTGGACTCTTTGAACTCTCCCACTTGAGGCTCTGTGGTTCCAGGGTCTAGCAGGAACTGTCGATGTTTAGATTAGCAAAGCATGGAATGTATCTATTATCAAAACACAACAGACAAGCTAGTCTTTAGGCATGTATGAATTTGGAGAATTTTCACACCTAACTGTACCCAGTTGTTGTTTATTCTCAAGATCAGGCAACTTGTACCCCCTGTGGAGACTGCCACTTTCAGCAAAATTCTGCACGCTCTTAGCCTTAGGGCTTAGTACATAATAGGTTCCTCAAATGCTCTCAATCCCTTAACAACACTATTGATGGGAACAGAAAATTCTGTGCTGGTCAAATTTAAAGTGATGGTATCAGTTAGAGAGGGGCATCCCAATTTGCTAAGGCCCGAAAACCTTTAGCTAGGACCTCTGAAAATTTTTGGATCTATTTTTATCCTATTTACAGCTTTTTCCCAGAATTAAGAGACAGGAGAACACAGAATAAGAGGCAAAAATAAACCAGGGTGCAGTTGGATGTGACAGACTTTTGCAGATATGGCCACATTTGTAATAATATATATATTAGTAATTAGTAATATATGGTATGCAACGCTGGCAGACAGGACCAGTCTGTTAACTTTTGTGTTGTTTGCCTTCTTTCATGCTGTGCTACTGAAAGCAGGATGTACTATTGATTATTGTGCTCCTGTGAAAGCATTCAACTGTATGCTTGGTCTGCCATTCAGGGTGGTGCCGTCCTGTCTGTTGTCTCGGTTTCCATTAGGGACAGTAGCTTCCACTGGCACTAATTTTCTGACAAAATGAGGTCTCTCTGCAGATACAAGTGTATGGGTACCAGTGAAGTAGGCAGCTCATATGCAAGCTAAGTTAGCTGATTTTCCTTCAACAGTCCTCCCCCTCTTCTTTGAAACAGCTCAATTTTAGGAATTCAGAATTGGGAAAACCATGAGTCCCAGTAACATCACTAATGCAAAACAAAATTCTAACAATCAGCACTAAAATGAAAAAGTTAAAAAAAATCCCAAAAGCAATTGCCTTACCAATTTTGTGTTTGTTTCATGGCCATACATATATTTACTAATGTCTCATCCAGTGGATATTTGTTAAATATGGGCCTAATTTTGACCTTATACTAGAATGTCAGGAAACAGCTACAGAATATCCCACCTTGGTATTGCTATTTAAGTGAAGTATCTGGCTGTTAAAGGTGCTTGAATAACTGTTGCGAATAGCAGTAACCTTCACAATGGCTGGTATGTTATTGTTACAGGTTGTTTGGCCTTCTTGATCTTGATGAAACAGGTGGCTCACTTCAGTGACAATCACCTGAATGAATCTCAGCCTCCTCAAGCACTGTTCTTCTGCCACACCTAGGTACATGATTCTAGACTCTCAACTGTGTGACTAACTGAACATAGAAATATAGGAACATAGGAGCAGGAATAGGTCTTTTGGCCCCTTTAGCCTGCTCCACCATTTAACTAGATCATGGCTGATCTTCTACCTCAATATCATCACAGAATCACAGAATTGTTATAGCTTGGAAGGAGGCTATTCAACCCATTTTGTCTGCACCAGCTCTTCAAATGAGCATTATGACTTAGTGCCATTCTCCTGTCTTTTCCCTGTAACCCTGCACATTGTTTCTATTTAAATAATCATCTAATGCCCTCTTGAATGCCTCGATTGGACCTGCCTCCACCACAATTCCAGGCAGTGCACTCCGGGCTCAAACCACAGTGTGAAAAAAAAATTCTTACATTACATTTGCTTCTTTTGTAAATCACTTTAAATCTATGCCCTCTTGTTCTTGATCCTTTTATAAATGGGAACAGCTTCTCCCTATCTACTCTATCCAGCCCCCTCATGATTTTGAACATTTCTATCAAATCTCCTCTTAGCCTTCTCCTCTCCAAGGAGACCAGTCCCAACTTCTCCAATCTATCTTCATAATTCAAGTTTTTCATCTCTGGAACCATTTTTGTAAACCTTTTCTGCACTCTCTCCAATATGTTCACATTCTTTCCATAGTGTGGCACCCAGAACGGTACATAATACTCCAGCTGAGGTCTAAATAGTGCCTTATATAATCTCATCATAACCTCCCTGCTCTTGTACTCTATGTCCCTATTACTGTATGCCTTATTAACTGCTCTCTCCACCTGTCCTGCCACCTTCAATGACCTATGCACATATACACCCAAGTCCCTCTGTTCCTGCACACCCTTAAGAATTATATCCCTTACTTAATACTGTCTCTCCATGTTCTTCCTACCAAAATTCATCACCTCACACTTCTCTGCATTGAACATCATGTGCCACCTATCTGCCCACTCCACCAACTTGCCCATGTCCTTTTGAAATCCTATACCGTCCTCCTCATAGTTTACAATGCTTCAAAGTTTCATATCATCTGCAAACGTTGAAATTGCCTCCTGCACACCAAGATCTAGATCATTAATACATATCAGGAAAAGCAAGGGTCCTAATACTGACCCCTGGGGAACTCCACTACAAACTTCTCCAGCCTGAAAGATACCCATTAACCATCACACTCTGTTTTCTATTACTCATCCAATATTGTATCCATTTTGCTACTGTCCTGTTTATTCCATGAGCTATAACTTTTCCCACAAGACTTTTGTGTGGCACTGTATCCAATGCCTTTTGAAAGTCCATGTACGCCACATCAGCAGTAATATCATCATCTACCCTCTCTGCTACCTCTTCAAAAAACTCCAGCAAGTTAGTCAAACATGATAATCCCTTTAGAAATCCAACTGGTCTGTAATTGCTGGGCTTATCCTTACAACCATTTTTGAACAAGGTGTAATGTTTGCATTTCTCCAGTACTCTGGTGCCTCCCCTGTATGTAAGGATTGAAAAGTTGTGGCCAGTGCCCCTGCTATTTCCACTTTTGCTTCCTTCAAAATCCTTGGATGCATCTCATCTGGCCCCGATGCTTTGTCAACTTTATGTATTGACAGTTTTTCCAACACTTCCACCTTATCAATTTTGAACACTTCTAGTGACAGAGTTTCATCCTCTGTCACCATGGCCTTGAGAGCATATGCTTTCTTGGTAAAGACAGGTGCAAAGTATTCATTTAACACCTTAGCCATGCCCCCTGCCTCCATATGTAAATCCCCTTTTTGGTCCCTAATCAGCCCTATTCCTCCTTTTACTATCCTCTTACTATTTGCCTACGGATAGAAGACTTTGGGATTCCTCTTTATGTTGACTGTCAGTCTTTTCTCATAACCACTGTTTGCTTCTCTTATTTGCTTTTTCATCTCCCCTCTGAACCATTCTGCTTGGTTCTCAACTGTGTGCTGTCATAAGCACACTTTTTCTTTATCTTAATTTCTATCTCCTTTCTCAACCAGGGAGTTCTGGATTTCTTTGCCTACTTTTCCCTTTTTGAGGGCATATACCTTGACTGTGCCTGAACCATTTCTTCTTTGAAGGTAGCCTATTGTTCAGCTACAGTTTTCCTGCCAATCTTTGGTTCCAGTCTATCTGCCTCAGCTCTGCTTTTGCCCCATTAAAGTTAGCTCTCCCCCAGTTAATTATTCTTACTCTGGATTGCAGATTGTCTTTTTCTACCGTCATCCTAAACCTTATAATACAATGAGCACTGTCTCCTAAATGTTCCCCCCACTAATACTTGATCTACTTGGCCCACCTCATTTCTAAGAAAGAGGTCCAAAAGTGCATCTTTTCTTGTTAGACTGGACAAATGTTGCTCTAGAAAATTCTCTTGAACACAATCTAGAAATGCTTGCCCCTCTCTGCCCTTTACACTATCATTGTCTCAATCTACATTAGGGTAATTAAAGTTCCCCATTATAACAACTCTATAATGGTTTCATCTCTCTGTAATTTCCCTGCAGATTTTTTCCTCACATCCTTCTCACTATTTGGCGGTCTATACACTAAACCAAACAATGTAATTGCATCCTTTTTGTTCCTTAGCTCTAGCCAAATTGATTCTGTTCTTGAACACTCTGGGACATCCTCTTTTTCCAGCACTACAATTCTCTCCTTAACTAATACCGCCACCCTTCCTCCTTTCTTTCCTTTCTATCTTTCCTGAACACCCTGTTCCCAGGAATATTTAACACTCAGTTTTGTCCTTCCTTGAGCCGGGTCTCTGTTATCGCCACAACATCATATTTCCACATAGCAATCTGCACCTGTAACTCCCCAATCTTATTTACTATACTCTGCGCATCCACATACATGACCAGTAACCCTGGTTTAGACTTCATGACTTTCTCCCTTACTCCAGCTCGAACTATTAACTTACTATTCTCTATTCTAGTGCTATCTGCCTCTCCCATTATTTTATGCGCCCTGATATTCCTCTTAAATATATTCTCCTGTGTGGTTCCCACACCCCTACAGAGTTAGTTCAAAGCCCTCCCTACAGCACCAACAAAATGTCCCACAAGGAACTCAGTCCCAGCTCTGTTTAGGTGCAACCCATCCGGCTTGTATAGGTGCCATTTTCCCCAGAGCCAGTCCCAATGTCCCAGGAATCTAAAGCCCTCCCCTCTGCACCATCTTTCCAGCCACACATTCATCTGCCTTATCCTTCTATTTTTGTACTCACTTGCACGTGCTACTGGGGTTATCTGGAGATTACTACATTTGAGGTCCTGGTTGCTAATTTTCAACCTAGCTCCCAAAATTCTGACTGCAGGACCACATCCCATTTCCTACCTAAATCAATGGTACCAATGTGGACCATGACCTCTGTCTGATCACCCTCCCCCAGAAGAATGTCCTGCAGCTGCTCGTTGACATCCTTGACCCTGGCACCAAGGAGGCAACAGACCATCCTGGAGCCACACCTACAACTGCAGAACCGCCTGTCTGTTCCTTTAACTAATGAATCCCTGGTCACTATAGCTCTTTCTTTCTTCTTCATTCCCTCCCGTATAGCCAAGATGCTCGTGGTGCCACAAACCTGGCTCTTTCTGCACTCCTCTGAAGAGCCGGCGCCCTCACAAGCTTCCAGAACAGAAAACTGATCATGAGTGGGACCCCAGGCGTCTCCTGCACTCCCTGCCCAGTTCTCTTGGACTGCCTGGTGGTCAGCAATACCCTTTCTGCCTCCAGTCTCCTAAGCTGCGGTGTGACCACCTCTCTGAACATGCTATCCACGTAGCTCTCAGCCTTGTGGTTGTGTCATAGTGACTCCAGCCGCTGAAACCCAGAGCTCTAGGTTTTGCAGCGGTAGCACTTCCTGCACAACTGGTTGCCTAGGCCACTGGTAGCATCCATGAATTCACACATATTACAGGATATATATTCTACTCAACCGAGCTGCCCTGCCATGTCTTAGCTTTATTTTACTTTTGTGTATTTACATTACTTTATTATACTGGCCCTGACTTTCCCTTATTCCTGATGTTTCTCACTTAAATCAAAGTATAGCCACTCCTTTAAAGGTAATGTGCTTTTCTAACTTACAGCAATTTAAAGACAGTCCCTAACAGCAGTTTCTTACCAACCAATGAGCTTACAGTTTCCCTGTGATGTTACTATTTATTTTTTCTCACTTTCCTTTCAAACTCAGTGTGGGCCGGTTCTGGCAGCTGACTGGTCCTGTCGCCTCTCCGACTCCCAGATAAAAGGTGTAGGCCTCAAGCCTCAGTCCCGATTTATACTCCCTTAAACCAGGTTGCTTCCTCACAGGTCCGTCGCCTCTCCAACTGCCACACAATCCCACACAATTCCCATATCGCTTGATGTCATTGGTATCTAGAAATCTTGTGGCCTCTGCTTTGAATATACTCAATGACTGAGCCTCCAAAATACTCTTGGGTAGAGAATTCCAAAGATTCACCACCCTCTGACTGAAGAAATTCCCCCTCATCTCAGTTCTAAATGGACTACCTCTTATTATGAGACTGTGTCCCCTGGCTCTAGACTCCCACCCCCCCTCCCACAACCAGGGCAGACATCCTTCCTGTATCCAACCTGTCAAGCCCTGTAAAAATTTTGTACACTTCAATAAGATCACCTCTCATTCTTCTCAACTCCACAGAATACAGGCCCAGTCTCCTCAATCTTTCCTCATACGACAATTCCACCATTCTAAGGATTAAAATGTTTGTTGCACTCTCTCTATGGCCAGTATATCCTTCCTTAGGCAAGGAGACCAAAACTACACACACTACTCCATATGTGGCCTCATCAAGGCTCTATATAACTTCAGCAAGACTTCCTTACTCCTCAATTCAACTCCCCTTGCATTAAAGGCCAACGGGTTATTTGGCTTCCTAATTGTTTGCTGCATCTGCATGTTAACTTTCAGTGATTCATGGACAAGGACACCCAGGTCCCTTAGGACATCCACACTTCCCATTCTCTCATCATTTAAGAAATACCCTACATTTCTGTTTTTCCTACCAAAGCGAATAACTTCGCATTTTTTTCACATTACAGTCCATCTTGCCATGTTCTTGCCCATTCACTTAGCCTGTCTAAATCTCCTTAAAGCCTCTTTATATCCTCATCTCAACTCAGAATCCTACTAAGATTTATGTCATCAGCAACTTGGAAAAATTACATTTGGTCCCCACATCCAAATTATTGATATTAATTGTGAATAACTAGTGCACAAGCACTGATCCTTGTGGTATCCCACTAGTTTCAAACTACCAACCTGAGAATGATCTGTTTATCCCTATACTCTGTTTTCTGTCCGTCAACCAATCCTCAATCCATGCCAGTATATTAGTCCCAGTCCCATGGGCTCTAAAATTAAAGCAAAGTGCTGTGGATGGCGGAAATCTGAAATAAAAACAGAAAATTCTGGAAAAACTCAGTAGGTTTGGCAGCAACGGTGGAGAGAGAAACAGAGCTCTGAAGAAGCATCATATGGACTTGAAATGGTTACTTTGTTTCTCCCTCCACAGATGCTGCCAGGCTTGCTGAGTTTTTCCAGCATTTTCTGTTTTTATCCCCTGAGATCTCATTTTACTTACTATCCTCCTGTGTGGGACCTTATCGAAAGCCTTCTGAAAATCCAAATATACCATAGCCACTAGTTCTGCCTTATATCTATCTTGCTAGCAATATGTTCAAAAAAGTTTAACAGGTTTGTCAAACACAATTTCCCTTTCATAAATCCATGTTGACTCTGCCCAATCTCACCATTATTTTCTCAGTGCCAGTTATCACATCCTTTATGACAGATGCCAGCATTTTCCCTACTACTGATGCCAGGAAATCAGGTCTGTAGTTCCCTGCTTTCCCTTTCCCTCCATTCTTACATAGTGGACTTACATTGCTGACTTCTAATCTGCAGGGGCTGTTCTGCAATCTATAGAATTTTGGAAGATGACCACCAATGGATCCACTATCTCAACAGCCACCTCTTTCAACACTCTGGGGTGTAGATCATCAGATCCAAGGGATTTATCAACTTTCAGTCATTAACTTCTCCAGTGCTACTTTTTTACAAATACTAATTTATTTCAGCTCCTCAATCTCACTAGTCCATTGGCTCCCCAATATTTCAGGGAGGATTTTTGTATCTTCCTTTGTGAAGACAGATACAAAGTATTTGTTCAGTTTCTCTGCCATTTCCTTATTCCCCATTATAAATTCTCCATTCTCTGTGTGTAATGGGTCCATATTTGTCTTTACTAACCTTTAATTTTTACATACCTATAGAAGTATTGACAGTCTGTTTTTATGTTCCTCGCTAGTTTACTTTCATCTTTTATCGATTTCTTGGTTCTCCTTTGATGAATTTTAAAATGCTCCCAATCCTCAGGCTTACTACTTTGTCGGTAACTTTATATGCCTCTTCCTTTGATGTAATAGAATTCTTATTAGCCATGGTTGGATTACTTTACCTGCTGGCTCCTTGTGTCTTAAAGGAATATAAATTTGTTGCAAACCATATGTTAAATCTTTAAATGCTAGCCATTGCCAGTCTACTGTCATACCTTCTAATGTAGTTCCCCAATACACCTCAGCCAACTTGCACCTCATATCTTCATTGTTTTTTTTATTTAAATTAAAGACCCTAATTTTGAAGTTTTGGCCAATTAACGGCCAGCCAGCATGAAGCGTGCACTGGAATGCTCAGTGCTGCTAGGGTGGGGGCTGAAGTAAGTGCAGGCATGGGTGAGTGCTGAATGAAAGCTCCCTGAAGACAGAAAGCTGCCTCAGGGAGCTGAAGACTTGAAAACAAATAAAATTTTTAAAATCAGGAGAAAAATGTCCAAGCATCACAATCAGTCACCTGAACATAGACATGATAAAAATGCTGCCCATAGATTTTAATTTTTTTTATCATTTAATAATGGAAACCTCATCCCACCCTTGGATGAAGTTTCATGAAAAATGCAAAGTCCGCCTGGCCAAGTCGCCCATCCGCCAACCATAAGTTTGGATGGATCACGAAAAATCGGAGACAATTGCAACTTTAATGACACTGATTGGTTTCTTAATTGTTGGCGGGCGTGCTTCCGACTTTTACACCTGCCCACTGACCGAAATATTGCACGAGTGCGGGCTGATGTCAGGACCCTCACCCGACGTCATCACGTGCAATTTTGCATCCGATCAGGTCGGGTACACACCCACAAGCCAACCTAAAAATTCTGCCCCATGCAAAACTCTATCATATTAAAGTCACCCTTCCTTAAAGGCTCCTTTACAACGAGATTATTAATGAGCCCTTTCTCATTGCAAAATAATGGATCTAAAATATCCCATTCTCCAGTTGGTTCTAATTCATGTTTATTGCATTTTATCTCTCTCTTCTTTCTCCACCTTGCCTAACAATAGTTACTGCATTCATGTTTGTGGTGATAAAACTTCAATGCTCGTCAGAAACTACATTGCTCTCCTACCACTCACTAAGTGCAGCTTGTCCTTCTTGTAATCTTCATGCGTGGGAATTCGGAACTTCTATGAAATATTTGTCTTTCAATATATCCATGGAATGTAGCTTTAGGTGCTCATTCATTGTTATTAGCAAGTCTCTAGCAGCTCAAGTTATCTTTACCACTTAAAGGGATAGAGTATGTAAGGAACAGATGATTAATGTTTCCCACTTTCTCTGATCATTCCATCACTCTTTACATACATCTGTTATTTCCTGGTCAGCAATGGGCATTGTCGCCTCTGCAACAGTTTGTAATGTTCAAAAGGCCAGGAGAGGGGAGGCAATGGGAAATCTGCTTGCCGCTAATAACGGCCCTTTAAGCTCCTTAAGAATGCTTGTTAAGGGGCCTGTGCGGAACAGAATGGGATTTCCAATCTTTTTTTTTGGACACATCCTAACAGTCTGGTGCACATTGGTGCACAGTTGAGGGGTTACCTTGGGACAAAAGGAAGTTTGTTTTCATCTGTTTCGCTTGTGAAATTTAAGCAATCTACTAGCATATGGTTGATTGTTGCAACTTGACTTGGTATCCTTGACTACTTTGAACAACCTTTATCTTTCTGGTCCTTTCATGAGTACCTGCTCTCCTCGGTAAGGCAGTGGCAGCCACTAACATGGGTGCCACCTACCTTTGCCACTGGCACCAGGCAGGCAGCTCCCACCTCCTGGAGGTGCTTGGCGCAGCTAATTGCTCTGAAGGAAAAAAACAATAAAAACTGGGAAATACGAGTACTGGTCCGAACTCGTCTTGTATGCCCTTTAATGGAACACCAGTAAAACTGGGAAATAAGAAAACTGGTCTGAACTGGTCTTGTATACCCTATAATGGAACACCAGCAATAGGAAATAAGAGTACTGGTCCGAACCGGTCTTGTATACCCTATAATGGAACACCAGTAAAACTGGGAAATAAGAGAACTGGCCTGAACTGTTTCTTTCTTCTGTCTGGGCGCCGAGATCCCTTCCTGCCCAATCAGTTCATTTACATTAAAATAGCATCATGAAAATGGTGCAGTTCAGGCACAGGACTTGGACCTGGAATTCACCTGAGTGTCAGACTCCTAACCCTCCTTAAAAAATCCAGCTCCATGAATTGAGGAGGTTTGGCTTCTATGTGCGCATTCCTCACTGCAAACTCAGTGAAGAAGAGTCAAACCAACTCAGAATGTTAACTCTGTTTCTCTCTCTACAGATGCTGGCAGACCCGTTGAGTTTTTCCCATATTTTCCATTTTCATCTCATGCATTACTCAGTTTTTTAAAGAAATTAATGAGTTTTAGTTACCATGCAGAGATCATGATGAAAAGGTAAATCAATGCTGATTCTCAAACTTTTTTGGTCAAAGGACCCTTGTGAAATGGGTTATTAATCATGGACCCTCCCATTGAAATTATAATACAATATGAAAAGCATTCTGAATAATGAGGAGGATAGTGTAGAACTTCAAAAGGACATAGATAGGTTGTTGGAATGGGCAGACATGTAGCAGATAAAATTCAATGTAGCAAGTATGAAGTGATTCATTTTGAAAGGAAGAACGTAGGGAGACAACATAAGATGAGGGTACTAATCCAAAGGGAGTGCACAAGCAGAAAAACCTGGGTGTATATGTGCATTCATCATTGAAGGTGTCGGGAGAGGTTGAGGGAGCAGTTAATAAAGTATACAGCATCCTAGGTTTTAATAATAGGAGCATAGAATATAAAAGCAAGGAAATTATGTTAAACTTGCATGAAACACTGGTTCAGCCTCAGCTGGAATATTGCATCCAGTCCTGGGTGCCACACTCTAGGGAAGGTGTGAAAGCATTGGAGAGAATACAGAAAAGGTTCACAAGAATCTCTTCACAAGAGATGAGGAACATCAGTTGCCTAAAAAGATTGGAGAAGTTGGGATAAAAACAAAAAGTCCTGGAAATACTCAGCAGGTCTGGCAGCATCTGTGGAGGGAGAAACAGAGTTAGTGTTTCAAGTCGAATATTACTCTTCTTTTGAGCCCTTTTCTATTATTGGAGAAGTTAGGACTGCTTTCCTTGGAGAAAAGAAGGCTGAGAGGATATTTGATAGAGGTATTTGAAATCATGATGAGTCTAAACAGAGCAAATAAGAGGAAAACATACCCCTTGGCAGAAGGATCGAGAACAAGGCGTAGATTTAAGGTAACATAGAACATATAAACATAGGAAAATAGGAACAAGATTAGGCCATTCAGCCCTTTGAGTCTTCTCCACCATTCAATATGATCATGCTGATCCTCTATCACAATGCCGTACTCCCATGCTCTCCTTACCCCTTCAGTCCAGAAATCTATCTATTTCCTTTTTAAATATATTCAGTGATTTCGCCTCCACTGCTTTCTGTGGTAGAGAATTCCATAGGCTCACCACCCTCTGAGTGAAAAAGATTCCCCTCACCTCTGTACAAAATGGTCTACTCCGTATCTTGAGACAGTGACCCCTTGGTCTAGAACTCCTCCTACCACCCCAGCCAGAGGAAATATCACCCCTGCATCCAGTCTGTCCATCCCTGTCAGAATTTTATATGTTTCAAATAGATCTCTTCTCGTATTTCTAAACTCCAGTGAGTACAGGCCTAGTCGGCCCAAAGCTCTCCTCATACAACAATCCTGCTATCTCAGGAATCAGTCTGGTGAACATTTGCTGCACTCCCTCCATGGCAAGTATATTCCTTTTTAGGTAAGGAGAACAAAACTGCACACAACACTCCAGGTGTGGTCTCAACAAGGCCCTGTACAGATGCAGTAAGACATCCTTGCTCCTGTACTCAAGTCCTCTTGCAATGAAGGCCAGCATACTATTTACCTCTGTAACTGCTTGCTGCGCCGGTATGCTTGCTTTCAGTGATTGGTGTACGACACCCAGGTCCCTTTGTACATCAACATTTCCCAATCTATCACCATTTAAATAATACTGTGCCATTCTGTTTTTCCTACTGAAGTGGATAACTTCTCACTTATCCATATTATACTGCATCTGCCATGAATTTTCCCATTCGTTCAACCTGTCTAAATCACCTTGAAGCCTCTTAACACCCTGCCCATTGCTCACATGCCCACCAAGTTTCATGCCATCAGCAAGCTTGGAAACATCACATTTATTTCCCTCATCCAAATCATTGATATATATTGTGAATAGCTGGGGTCGAAGCACTGATCCCCGCAGTAACCAACTAATCACTGCCTGTCACTCTGAAAAAGGCCCATGTATTCCTACTCTTTGTTTCCTGTTTGCTAACCAATTCTCAATACATGCCAATATATTACCCTCAATCCCGTGTGCTTTAATTTTACATACTAACCTCTTACGTGGGACTTTACCAAAATCTTTCTGAAAATCCAAATACAACACATCCACTGGTTCTCCCTTATCTATTCTATTAGATATGTCCTCAAAAAACTCCAGGACATTTGTCAAACATGATTTCCCTTTCATTAATCCATGCTGACTTTGTCTAATTCCATTGATATTTTCTAAATGCCCTTTTATCACATTCTTTATAATAGACTCTAGCATTTTCCCTACTACTGATGTTAGGCTAACTGGTCTGTAATTCCCTGTTTTCTCCCTCTATCCTTTTTAAAGTAGTGGGATTACATTTTCCACCCTCCAAGCTGCTGGGACTGTTCCAAAATCTACAGAATTTTGGAAGTTTTTCACACAGCAAGTGGTTGGGATCTGGAATGCACTGCCAGACAGTGTGGTGGAGGTATATTCAATCGACGCTTTCCGGAGGGGCGGATTGTTATCTGGAAAGGAAGAATGTGCAGGGCTACGGAGAGAAGGTGGGGCAGTGCACTAAGGAACTGCTCTTACAGAGAGCAGGCACAGACATAATGGTCCGAATGGCCTCTTTCTGTGCTGTAACAGTTCTGCGATTCAGTGATTCTATGATGTTCATACTATGAAAATGATGTACCCACATACAGTATTTTAATCATGCCTTTAAGGAAACAACTATTTACTTACAGATTACTTTCATTTGGAGCAATCACTATGTTGTTCTCAATGCTCCTTCCTTTGCACATCCATCTCAGGTAAGACAGAGTAAGACACGCTGTACTGTACATATGACGGCTGCACTTCGCTCCTACCTCATGGCTTGCACTAAGCTCACCTCCAGCTTGCTCACCCATAAGGCCCTGCTCAGTTAGCACTTTTAAATTATTTCATGGACTCCCTGAAAAGTCTCTATGAACCCCAGAGATCCACAGGCAGTTTGAAAACTACTGTAATAAATGGCCGTCTCTATATCGCTTACAGCTGGAAGCAATTTGAGTAATTGTATGCCATGATGTCTCATTTCAAATTATACTTTTGCTGAGCTGACTTTGCTAGATACATTTAAATGGATATGGTATCAAACTAGCATTCATCAAAATAAATTTAATGGATGCTAAGCTACATTTTAAATGGGTTCAGCTCCAAGTAAGATATATTGATAAGGTCTAAGATTGCCGATCAATTGATCTTGATCATTTATTGTTTCTGACACCTGGTGATGCTGCATTGACTCTCTCCTTTTTGCAGTTCCCAGATCAAATAGCCAAAATATTTAAGGCCCTAGGAGTGGAGAGTTAAATTTTGTAAAATTTGATATTTTTATGTGAAATATTGATTGAAGCAAAGACTTAAATCAAAGCTCTCAAGGAACTGTCAAGGATCTGTCAAGCTGTCAAAGAGCTGTCAAGGTGTCAATAAACTGTTAGAAAAATGCCAAAGCTGTCAAGGAACTGTGAAGTTGTCAAGCTCTCAAAGAACTGTCAAAGAATACTAGGTGAGTTGGCTTCCATGGGGTAAGGACAATGGGTAGTGGGTGGTGGGCATGGGTTAACATGAATTGGCACTAGGTTAACAGGGGGCTATAAAGGGCTATCGGGGCCTGGCGGCATAGGCGGTATGAGGGGCCATAGGGTGATGGATAGCAGGCATGGATTGGTATAACGGGTATGGGGTGTATAATATGCCTTTAAGGGACATCAGAATGCCATTACTAGAGGGAATTTATGTCATGTGATCCAGTCTCAGTTTCACTTTGGCCTGTGAGCAGAGCATATGGCACACAGCTCTGCTGTTGATATCTTCAAGTTTTCTACCCATGTATGTATGTTCTTATGTGCCTCGTTTAAATAAATGAACACACAACATGTTTACACAATCCCTTATGAGTGATTGGTGTCTTTATATCATTATAAAAACACAACATAAGAGGCCATGAGAGCTAGTTAGAGGGACATGGGTTGGCACAGGGTGTATGGGGAGGCCATGAAGGATGGGTAGGGAAAACAGGTTGGCATAGGAGGCATGACGGGCCATGGGTGGTGGGTGGGAGCCATGAGGTGGCATAGGTTGGCATGGGTGGGTTATGGAGAGTGTGTTGGAATAAGAACCGGAGAGCTGTTTTTTGTTTCAATATTTTAAAAAATATATTTTAAAGCACTAGAACACAGAGGCAACCCTTCTCTCAAGCCTACCTCTGCAACCAACAGCCTCCACACTTGCTCCGGGGGTGGCGGTCCTGACTTCCACACCCCCTACCACCCTCACGCCCCACAGGTGGCCATTTTTAAAGGTTAGGGAATTCAAGAAATCTGGGCCTGAGGCTCACCTCGTTTGTAAAAAATCTTGGAAGTTCCAAGATGTTTTAAAGTTGTGTAAATAAACCTGTTATACCAGTTCATTATTCTGAAATAAATCATACATCTAAGATATATAGTAACCCAGTATAACATAACAAAAATTGGCAACGAGGATGGTTGAGAAAAATTGAACTTTATCAGCTCCAGAGCCATTTCATTCATTGCTGGGAGATCCTCCATGTTGTGGGAGCAATGGATTTTGGGGTTCAAGATCTCCTTTCTCACTATGGGATGAACAGTATAAATGTAGCAGCAGCCTGTGGGAAAGCAGTACTTGTACAATGTCTTGGAGCAGAAGGCCAGCGAATTTTCAAGTAGCTCACAGAACATACATTTGCATTTGATGTGGCAGTAAGTAATCTCGAAAAATAATTCTAACCAAAGAAAAATATGATGATTGAACAATACACATTCTGTTCAAGATCCCAGGGAAATAGCGAGCCCACCAAACAATATGTAGCAGCATTGTGGCAATTCACTTCTGCTTGTAAATTTGGTACACTAACCAATGAACTAATTCATGACCAATTCATTGAAAAGACTTCAATCCCATATTAGAAGAACAGAGAACATCTCCTCATGGAGAATGATGATCCAGCTTTGGAAAAAGCCACAACCTTTGCAGTCCAAATTGAATCTACCATGTTAGATTCAAAGCAGTTATACAGGAATGCACCCTTAGACTCAGGGGCCAGAATTTTTGGCCTAGTGGGTGGGCACACGCCTGACCCGCTCAATTATAAAATAGCACATGATGACATCAGGCGAGCATCCCGCACTTGCACGATATTTCAGTTGGCGGGCGCACGCTAAACTTGAAGCATGCCCGCCGACAATGAAGGGGCCCATTAAGCCCATTAATGGCACAATTTGCTGAGATTTTTCACTGCCCGTCCAATGTTATGGCTGGTGGGCGGACAAATCGGCCAGGCGGCCTTTGCATTTTTCAGGAAACCTCATCCAAGAGCGGGATGAGGTTTCCGTTATTAAATTTAAAAAAAAAATAAAATCTATGCACAGAATTTTCATAATGTCTGACGGAATATTACTGCGTACATCTGATGAAGCCACACAGGTGAGCACCCCTACCTGAGTCCCTACTGTAACAAAACTTTCAGCAAGAATGATGGTTAAAAATGCATATTAAAACACACACAGGAAAAGCCTTTCCAATGCTTATCTGTTGGATAATAACATAAAGTGGAATGTAAGAAACTTGATAGCAAGCAGACCAAGATATTTTGAGGACAGTAATTATGAGGATATATTTCCTTTTCCTATGCGTGATGTTGATCATTCATCTCATGTCGATCAAATGGAATTACAACATCAAGGTTGTAGATCTAATTGCAGATTGAAGAGGCTTTCCATATCTCAAAGCCCATTTCTGTACTTAAGAGAAAACAGGAAGTTGAACTCTAAGAAATTAATTAATTGAAAATAAGGTCTTTGGTTAAAAGGCAGAAAGGATGTTGGATCGAATGGTCCCAGATTTGCACTAAGTGTGTTCACCAGTGGGAAATACAATATTTTACCTGTTGGCTGCTTTGGCGGCTTTTCACGCTGTATCATTTCAATCTCATTTCATTAATCATACATTCCCAGGAACCACACCATTTTGATGGTGGGTTGGGCTCTCATTTGCTGCCTCCTCACACTGGGCGCCATATGTAAAGCGCAGCCATGTACACACCTGTCAGTGCTTCCAGCCCAGGACTGTTGCACAAAAGACATGGCCCTGAAAGGTAAGAAGACTGCAGCCTCCCGAATCAGTGACGCATCCCTGACACAACTTCTGGAGCCCACTGCAATGTCCTTTACTCCAGGTCTGGCCGCAGGAGGCCCATCACTGTCACCACACTGGCTTGGGAGGCAGTGGCAGAGGTGGTCAGTGCCAATGTTACATAGCAGAGGTTTGCCATCCAGTACAGAAAGAGGGTAAATGATCTCACCCATGCCGCCAGGGTAAGGCATCCATCTCATCACTCTAAACTCACACAGTCACAGGCCATCACACATTCATCTCACTCAATGCCAGCTCAGAGGATATCACCAATCACTCTCAAGCACACCCTCACATCTCCATCTGGCCTCATCTCCTCTGGAGACTGCTTCCTCAGCCCTCACCCTCTTGAGGCCGCTTGCACAGATCAACATGTGTCCCCACACACACCCTGGGATATCCCACTCCCCAGTAATGCATTAGTCCTGCAACCTCTTCTCTTGCCTGAAGCAACTCCAAACTCTTCCCCAAACAAGCCATATCCCTACAGCCACCCCCACCTTAAGACTGGTCTCATAAGTAGACAACTGCCATGAAAGCTTGGCACAGATGACTGTGAGTGCTGCCCAAAGCAAGGTAGGCAAACAAGCCCCAAAGTCCCCATTGAAGTGCAACTCACCAGTTGCTTATGTTCATTTGTGAAACACTTCAGCGTGCAATCACACTGAAGTACTCGAATGATCCAGTGTGGGGGAATGATTCTGGCAAGCTGGGATTATAATGACATGCAGATGTATTATAATGAAGTTCCTGATGTGCAACGGTGGGAAATGCAGCCCGTCATTGAAGGGTGGTGTGGATGATTGCAATCTGGTTTCCAACATCGTTAAATTGATTTTTGGCCTTCCCACCATATTGCTCGCTCACACTGACCATGATGCCCAATGGACATGGAAAATTCTACCCATAGTTTTCAATGGTTTGATTCACCTGGGTTTGACCATGTTATCCAAGTAACTGATCCTTATACATTTGCTTGATTGCTTAAGACGGTAGTTAGAGCTAGAAATCTGAGAATATTCCAGAAAGAATGAAGCAAAATGAAGAGACCCGGTACAAAATCTTATACGTTCTGAGATGTTTTAAAGTTCTATAAATAACCTGCTTTATCTCTGCATTTTCCTGAGATAGATCAGATACCTAAGGTATACAGCAACCTGCTGAATACATAACAACCTTGGCCAGACATTCTTCCAAGTACCTGTGTGCTTTTTAAAGATGTATACAAATTATGTAAAGTTTCATATACTCATGATAAAAGTGTTCATATAACTATTATAACACATTATTTTGATAATGTTTAACAGTTGAGGACTGTTAGACATGGATGCCATATTGGAATACTTAGTTCAAACTTATAAGTTTTATAACTCCTGAAGTTTATAGTCATTACTAATTTCCTATACATAATTTTCCTTAACTCTTTTCTTTATCCTAGTGCCTTTTTCAACCTGCCACTTCAGTGGTAACACCCCTGTCTGATGTAGAACTCAGAAGCAAGTCATTTGAATTGAACGCCTGAAGGAAAGACTACTTTTGTGCAACAACAGCACTTGATTGTGTGATAATGTCATCAGCCGACAGTAAGTGATTATTTCCCCAGAAATCCTATGTTCTGAATAATATTAGGTTCCTTTTTTTGTATGTAACATGGAATGGTGTATGTATGTCACTTGAATGCTGAGGTGAGGTGAACCTTATAATCACTGGAAGGTATCAATTATCTTTATAATTTACCATAACATTCATGCCTTTTAAAATACCTCATCTCCTCTCCTATAGGCACTATTTTATGCTATCATACAGTTCAATGGATGCTATAAATCCTGTAGTACATTTTCTGAGTAGCCAACCTTCATGTTAGAAACCTTCCAGTACATATCAGCAGGCTATCTGACTGTGGAGGGCTTATTTTTTGCTGAGCCCAATCCCTTGCTTGTCAGTCATTTTCACCATTTACTAGGATACTCAGTCTTTTTTTAATTTTTCAGGTTTATCGAATTTCCCTAGCATTGATTTATGATTTAAACTTTGTTGCCATTTTTATGAGAAATGATTTTATTCTTTTTAAGTGTTCTTAAGGATGTTACTGTCCATAATGAACTGTTTGGCGATTCATTATGAAATTACTTAAAATTGAAGAATTTGCTAAATTTCTGTAGAACTGCTAGAGCTTGCGAAAAAAGGGAACATGAAAAAGAATTGTTACAGTTTTCCTTGGAGCAGAGGAGATTGAGGGAAGGCATGACTGAAGTGTATAAAATTATGAGGGGCATAGATAGGGTAGACAGGAAGGAACTTTTCCCCTTCGTGGAGGGATCAATAACCAGGAGGCATAGACTTAAGGTAAGGGGCAGGAGGTTTAGAAGGGATGTAAGGAAGAGTTTTTTCACCCAAAGAGTGGTGGGAATCTGGAACTCACTGCCTGAAAGGATGGTAGAGGCAGACACCCTCATAACATTTAAGAAGTATTTGGATCTACACTTGCGATACCATGGCATATAAGGCTATGGGCCTAGTGCTGGAAAATGGGATTAGAAAAGTTAGATACTTGTTTGACTGGTGCAAACTCGATGGGCCGAAGGGACTTTTTCTGTGCTGTAGATCTCTCTGACTCTATGACAATTATAAACATTCACAGTTTATCAAGGAATAAGCAGGAATTTAATGGCAAGAACTTAGGCAATTCAAAATAATTTTTTTGATGGGGATGGGAAGGGGGGTAGGTAGTTTGAGAGTGCTTTAATATAATTTTTGATGGATAAAGTGCAAAATTGCACACTAATGATATTGGCAGGAACCAAATCTGCCTGCACCTATGATTATGCCACTGACCAAATTTTGGAAACATTGGTCAGAATTTTGCGTATCATGAGTGGGCCCGCGCCCAATCTGAAATCACGTGAAATAGTGTGAGAAGACGTTGGGCCTATCTTCGCACTCGTGCGCAATATTACAATCAACAGGCATGTGCAGGAGTCTGAAGCATACCTATCAACAATTAAGTGGGCAATTAAGCCCATTAAGGAAGCAATTATTAGAGATTTTATGTGGCCCATGCACTTTTACGGTTGGTAGATGGGCCGATCTGCCAGGCAGCCTTCATGTTTTTGCTTCATGCTCGATTCGGGGCAGGATAAAATGTCCAGGATGAAATAAAATTTAAAAAGCTGTTTGAAAGTTGAGTTGTTATGAGCTCTGCTGTCAGTTGCTTGAATTTGCATTATAGAGATAATTTGCAGTATTTTTACGTGCATATTTCATTGGAACAATACTGCAGCTTCTTGAGGCAGCTCCACAACAGTTGTCAGCTTTCAGGGAGCTCGTTGGAAATGTTTGCCTGTACCTTCGCTTCTCACTGTATGCACCCACTTCCTACTCACGCAACACCCCCAACCCCACTGGCAGCGCTGAGCCTCTCATTGCACATTTCATACTGGCTGCCGGTTAATTGATCACCCAGTTTGCAACCACGTTTTGGATCTGGTCACGGCCGAACAATGAAATCACAGCCACTTCTGGGCTCGCCAATCAAGTGCACCCAATAAGCGCAAAATTCAGGCTGTTATCTCATAATTTGATAACAGCAATGATTTCTTGGTTTTTTTTTCATAGCATATCTATGCGCCTCTCAGCTTAGGAAAGACGGTGGGTCACCTGATCAAGCTTTAGCTCAACTCACCCAACAATGACTCTTATTAATCAGTTATTCAGATCAAATACCAGGCAAGTTTAGTTGAGAACAAAGGGGGTTTGCACTGACCCCAGATATGATACATTCCCTGCCAACATTTTTTATTGTTTTTATTTATCACATTGCATTTTAACATCATCAACACAAGTATTAAAAGTAACTTTTGCAGGTGATATATGCTATGTGATGCAGCTACTCTTACCTCCCACTGAGTATAGTCAATAACACCCAAAACCTTTGGGAAGTGGTGTGGAATTATTGATAAATCTTCAAATGCTGTTCAACAGCTCAATCAACCATGCAAAATGGATGAACCTATGATAAAGGGAGTGTAGCCATTCATTTGATTTACCCCTTTTAAAGGGCTTAAATTGCATCCTTGTGGCAGGGTTATAAACTTATGTTTGACTTTGTGAACCTTTATCTGTATTTGGAATACAAACATTGCTGTTCGTCAGTTTACTATAAAACACTCAACAAACCCATGGTAGTTCACTGCAGCATCAATCCACTCAACTAAAGGAGTTTTATGAGCTTAATGACCTTTATTCTTTTTATTTGGCTTTGTATGTTATATATTTGAATGAAGCCATTTAAAAGAACTAAGTCATTTATAATTTGCTTTTAGTCAATGTTTGAAACTGGTGTTAAACCAAAGTAGAGAAAACAAATATTTCCTGATGAAGTTTAGGTTGATTTGTGGCTAGCCTCCATTAGTCAGAGAAGAGTACACATAATTCCCTTGATTAATTATAATCAATGTAACGCTGTAGCTCAAGTTAAATCAAAATGAAAGAAAACATCACTCTCTCGAGCGTTGGGATTAGCCAGCTTGGCATTCCAAATTTGTAGGGCTTTTATTTTGGAGACTAAAGGAGAATGAAAATTTATCCTCCACAAGGAAGTTAAAGACATTAAGCATAGCAGACATGAAGACTCCTGCCAGTAAGAGCAGTGATCTGAGCATTTCCGAGCAACCTCAAAATTCCAAACACCTTTGAGCAGGTTAAAATATGATTACTCCATGTATGTAACTTTTCCATCAAGCATTATGTAAATATAATGTGCACATTTGAATACAGTACTGCCTTTTTATCGAACTCTTATATCTTCCGATTGCCCATATGGGATCCAATAGTTTGTGATGTATAATTTCATAAACATTTAAAGCTAATCTAATTACAAAGTAGAAAAAGCAATACAAAAGGATCCTGATTTTAATTTGGTTGCTGTGTGCAGTTAGAAGATGGTGCTAGAATATTAAACCCTCAGTCAAACCTGCTGCCAGAGGGCTGTGGGATTAAAGTCTAAAACTAATAAGAGCAGTTGCTTCTTTCACTTCTGAGCCTGGCCCTTTCTTCTGCCTTCATCAAGTGATCAATCTGTCACCATCTAGCTTAATAATTCAAAAGGTGTTTGATCATTTTAAGCTTCAGTATGTGGGTCTGTGCTTTACTGAATTAGCCTGATTTCTTTATTGGTTCAGGGCTGGACTGAGAAAGCTTAGTTATGTTCAAGTGCATGGGGGCTATTTGAGAAATGCAAAGAAGTGTAAAGGTCCAGAAGCCATTATTAAAATGTAAACATGCCTTTTTTAAGGATAGGGATCTGAGTAAGAAGAACAGGGAACGATACACTTATAGGGCAATTTCATCTTCCTATTTAAAACCAGGTGAACTGCACAACATAACAAGACGGAGCCAGTCAAGTGGTCAAAACCTCTCCATGCTTTGACATTTTTTGTTTTTGCACAGTCCCAGGTCTTCTTCAGATATTGCTTCTCTTAGACCCTCAACCGGTCTCATAATAGTTTTTTTAAAAAGCTCACAGTAGGGACTGTTCTTCATGGCAGTGGATGAGGGGGATGTGTGGGCACGGGGCACTGGGTGGATGCAAGGTAGGTGGGGGGATGGATGTGGGTTGTTTGGAGAGGCAGTGGGTAACCAAAGAGCTCAGCTACAAGCGATAACCTTCTCATTATATTTAATGAGAGACTTGAGCACATGACCCAGGCTGACACTCCAGTGAAGTACCAAAGTAGTGCTGTGCTGTTAGAGGTACCATCTTTCAGATAAACTGATGCCCCAGCTGCCCTCTTTGCTGAATGCAATATGTCCCCATGGCACTATCTCAAAGAACAGCTGGGGAGTTCTCCTCAGTGTCTGGGCCAAAATTTACCAGTTGATCAACATCACTGAAAAAAGCAGATCTTCTGGCAATTAACTCATTGCTGTTTTTTTATTTGTTCATTCATGGAATGTGGTGTCGCTGGGTAGGTCAGCATTTATTGCCCATCCATAACTGCCCTTGAGAAGGCGACGATGAGCCTCCTTCTTGAACCGCTGCAATCTATGTGGTATAAGTATGCCCAGAGTGCTTAAGAGAGTTTTGACCTGGCAACAGTGGAAGAACAATGATATATTTCCAAGTCAGGATGGTGTGTGGCTTGGAGGGGAACTTGCAGGTGGTGGTGTTTCCCATGCATCTGCTACCTTCGTCTGTCAAGGTGGCAGAGGTGGTGGGTTGGGAAGTTACTGTCAAAGGAGCCTTGGTGAACTGCTGCTTTGCATCTTGTAGATGGTACACACTGCTGCCGCTGGCCATCAGCGATCAAGGGAGTGAATGTTGAAGGTGGTAGATGGGTGCTAATCATGCTGATTGCTTTGTCCTGGATGGTATCTAGCTTCTTGAGTGTTGCTGAAGCAGCAATGTTCTAGGCAAGTGGAGAGTATTTGTAATGACTTGATGTACCAGACAAGTTTCAACAAGAAACAGATAAACTTTATTATAGAGAGCTTTTCAGATGCTACATGCTTAAACCAGATCCTCAACCAGAAAATCGTGCCTTCCCAATTACCTGCACTTAGGGCTCATTGGTCAGAGCCTCCAAGAACAATCACATGACACCTGATAAACAGTCCCAAAAGAAAAAAACAGTTCGGACAATCACTCTTATATCCCAGTTTTTACTTTTAAGTAAATTTTCTTTTAAGGTATAAAAGACCAGTTCAGACCAGTATTATTATTTCCTAGTTTTTACTATTTTATCCTTCTGGTGTGGGAGAGGCTATACCTGCAGCTACTATGGTATTCCATCACACTCATGACTTGTGCCTTGTAGATGGTGAACAGGCTTTGGGGAGTCAGGAGGTGAATTACTCACTGCAGCATTCCCAGCATTTGACTAGCCACAGTATTTACATGGCTTGACCAGTTCAGTCTTTGGTCAATGGTAATTCCCAGGATGTCGATAATGGGGGATTCAGCAATGGTAGTGCCATTGAACGTCAAGGGGTGGTGGTTAGATTCTGTCTTGTTGGAGATGGTCATTGCCTGGGACTTGTGTGGTATAAATGTTACTTGCCACTTATCAGCCCAAAGCCTGAATTGCTTCTTGTGGGGCCTGGTTGCTGCAAATTGACTGCCTTGTTTCCTACATTAAAGTAGTGATTACTCTTCAAAAATAAAAGTATTTCATTGGCTGTGAAGCAATTTTGGGTGTCCTGAGGTCAGGAAAGGTGCTCTTGAAATAAAAATTCTTTCTAGCTATAACTTCTTTTGTGGTTCAGTTTCACTGGTGCTAGCAACCCTCAGTTCCGAGGTCATTATTCTTCATAAATGGAGTCCGCATATGTGGAGACAAGCTAATCAATTGTGAAGGATATCACATATCATTGAACTATCTGCACACACTATCCATCAAAGGTCAAATTTGGGGCAGGAAACCTCATTGATATTTTCATCTTCTTCTTAACCCCAGGAGAATGAAGGCAAAACCTGAGCCTTGAACTGACACCAGCTAACGGAATACAATACAATATACAATCAAAACTGGGCCTGCTTTTGGCTTTGTGCTTTGTATTTTGTACTAGGCCTTTCCTGACTCTGCCATCAAAAGAGTTTCATAGATCATATGAAAATATGCGTGATTTAAAAAGTTTAATGCAGAAATCTGCCTTGTATTGCAAGAAATATGAGCCCTTTTACACTACAAAAACATACCCCACAAAAGAGAACCAGCATATTGAAAATTTAGAATGTTTTACAGAGAAATTATGCTGAAATGCAATTCTAAATAAGAATTGGGAAGAGAAATACATTGAGAAAATGGACAAGAGAGTGATTCTCCCAGGTCTGTTATTACATTGCACTGCAGACTTAATCATTGACTGTGCAGCAGCACCATTATTTCAAATCCTCTATAAAAGACCTTACTCTGCAAGTGTTTGCTATAATTGCCCAAGATATCATTTATATTACAAAAGCAGACATGTGCTGTCATTTGCATCTTGCAAACCTTTGACTAATGATCTTCACATCCCAAAACATCCCAGTCATTGTCATTAATTATGAATTAGCCAATAATTTATGATCATGATTTTTTAATATAGGAATTAATAAACTGGTCCTGGGTAGCAACCATAGGGATTGCAGAAAATTTGAAAATTAACTTCATAACTAAGCAGAACATTTACCATAATGTGAGACCGCATGGCATTGCCAGCCAAGATAGTTGGAGGTAACAGTAAATAGGCTGAAAGTGGTCTTAAAAATTCTGCACTATCCTGATTCCAACGTCAAACAAAGCAAGGATGTAAAATGGAATTGTATCTGCAATCAGTTCATCATCCTCATTACTTATTCTGATCATCAATAATGATTATTTAGGATGAACCATTTTCTGAAAAATCATTCCTGGGAATGATATGGTAATTCCCTTTTTCAGCAAAGGGAATCGATCATTGAATTTACAATAGTAATGAAAATTCTTATTAAAATATTTCCTGAAGGAGCATAGACTGCGTTGCACACCTTTAATTAAACCATTTTGTGGCCTGATCTTCCTGCTGTGCACTAACTCCAAAATTTCCTGGAAAAATAGTTTGTGCTGCAGCAAGTGTAATGGAGAATTAGGAACCTCAGGAGCAGAGCAGCAAATGGTTTTCCATTGCAATCTTCGAAGCCCTGCAAGTTTATTTTATTCAAGTGCCCATCCAATTTCCTTTTGAAATCATTGATTGTTTCCACTTCTGCCACCCTCATGAACAGTGAGTTCTAGGTCATTACCACTCACTGTGTAAAAAAGTTTTCCTCATGTTCCCCCTGCATCTCTTGTCCATGACCTCAAATCTATGTCCCCTCATTCTCGTACCAACAGCTAATGGGAACAGCTTTTCCTTGTCTAACTTATCTAAACCTGTCATAATCTTGTACACCTCTATCAAATCTCCCCTCAATCCCCTTTACTCCAAGGAGAACCACCAAGCTTTTCCACCCTATAGCGTTGTAACTAAAACTCCCCATCCCTGCTGGAACCATTCTGGTAAATCTCCACTGCACCCTCTCAAGGACTTTTGCATCTTTCCTAAAGTATGGTCACAATAACTGGAAGCAATACTCTAGTTATTGCTTAATGGGAGCTTTATAAAGGTTCAGCATAACTTGCCTGCTTTTTTACTTAGTACCTCTCTTTATGAAGCCCAAGATCCCATGTTTTGCTAGCCACTCTCTCAATATATATTGCCACTTTCATAGACTGGTGCACATGCATCCCCAGGTCCGTTTGTTCCTGCACACTCTTTAGAACAGTGCTGCTAAGCCTATATCGTCTCTCTCTGACCCTTTTTCCAAAATGCATCACCTCACACTTCTCTGTATTAAACTCCATCTATCCCTTGTCTGCCCATTCAGCTAGCCTGTTACAGGTGAATTGCACCATACTCACTGTTTGTCATTCATCCAAATTTGTTATCATAGGCACAAATTTTGAAATTTTACTCTGTATTTCAAGATCCAAATCATTTAAACATAGCAAAAAGAGCAGTGATCCTAACACTGACCCTTGGGAAATACCACTGTCCATCATCCTCCAGTCTGAAAAATGCCGATTTACTACAACTCATTGTTTTATGGTCTTTAAGCCATCTTATTTTACCCAATTGACACTGACCTTCCTATTTCATGAGCCTCAATTTTGCTAACTAGCCTTCTATGCGATACCTTTAAATCCATATAGACAGCACTGACCAAATTCCTATCAACCTTCACTGTTATCATCTGTCATTAAAAAATTCAATTAGATTGGTTATGCTCAGCCTGCCTTTTACAAATCCGTGCTGGCTCTCCTTAATTAACTCAAACCTCTCCAAGTGCCTGCTGATTTTTTTCCCTAATTATTGTTTCTAAAACCTTACCCACTGCTGATGTTTAGCTAACTAGCCTGTAGTTGCTAGGACTTTTCTTGAATAAGGGTGTCACATTTTCCACTCTCCAATCCTCAGGTACCATCTGCAGCCACCCCTCCATCGATTGAAAGATTATGCCAAGTCTTCCCATTATCTCCGCCCCATTTCCCTTCGCAATCTGAGATGCAAGCATGCTTATCTACTCTAAGCATAGTCAGCTTTTCTAGTGCCTTCTCCCTCTCAGTTTTCACCTTATCCATTGCCTCTACTAGGATGATTAGAAAGTAGGCATTTTAGGGGAACATTTACTCTATGTGTGCTATCATGTGCATATAAACCATAATAGCATCCATTAGCAATGAATAATCTTTTTTATTAAAAGTAACTTGCAATGATTAGAGGAACTATTGGATGTGATGCCTCCTCACTTATGAAGTTAACAATCAGGGCCATTTTTTTCACTCATAGGTTTCAAAGATTGGATATTTTCACTCTTGGGGTTTCACCTTACAGGGGCTGGAGAGGGTGGGGTGTTGTTGTTGTAAGCTTCATGCCATCCCCTGGAACTCACACAGAGGAAGCCTGGCCCACAGCCATAACACCCTGCCAGTGGTAGTTAAACTTGCACCTCACTTTGAAATGAAGTCCTACCCTCAGGAGCTGCCGACCAATCTGATTTGCTGCCAGCATCATCACTCCCAGTACACCAGGACTCAGTAGTGGGCACTGCCAGGAGTGAAGGAAGAAGCACAAAGAGGACCATGGCTACCCCGGAAAGTTAAGTCCTGGAGTTCTAGGATGGGGAGGGATTCTAGAGCTGGATTGCGGGGTGGGTGGGAGGGTGGGGGTGCGGGGGGGGGGGGGTGGGGGTGCTCTCTGGGTTCTATCGGGCAGGTGGAAGGAAGGGGGACTAAAATCTTGGGGAGGGTGCCCCCAATGCATGCAGGGTACACCACACCCCCCCTGCCCCCAAATACAGTGCGCCCCCTTCCTACCTAGCTTTTTTCATATAGGCCATTAAAAAGGGCTGCCCACACCCAACTGCCTGCCCATGCCAGTCGTATTTTTGGTGTGGGCTGCATATTATTCATGTCAATAGGCTTAGTAACAAGATTAAATGACCTTTAATTATTTATTTGAATGCAGCAGGTGGGATGCCAATTTTGGTGCCCACCTACCCAGTATATTATGGTGGTGAACTTCGGAATGAGTAGAATGGCAGGATATTTCATGTGACCCCCACCAAAAATACACCTGGCGGGGGCAGATAAAATCCAGCCCTTGGTCCTTTTTAGACCTTTGTAACTGGCAGCAGTTAGATAGCTCCCTCCCCAAACAATACAAGTTATGTTTACGTAGTATCTTTAACATCCTAAGGGACTTTAAAGGGGGAATTGGACAAAAGCAGAAGTTCAGGAGAATTATAACAGCATGATTGTATTTGCATTATTGTTCCAAGTGAATTTATAAACACAAACAAACAAAGATACTAGACTGACCAATCCTAAGCAAAATTTTGGAATTATGAGTGTAAAACTGAGCAAGCAGCACTTTATAGCAAACATGCAACATCCTGTGAACATCTTGTAATTACTCTTTCAGCCTAATGCAAATAATGATTACTTTAATCCTGAAGGTTTATTTCTAAATACAACAAACTTTATAATCTGCTCAGACATAAAGGCTTTGATTCTAATATATTACGGCCAAGAAGATTGTTATTTCTGTATTTCCCTCAGCTTTAACAAAGCTCATTACACCTCAGATCTCTTTCAATGGGCTCTTGACTTTTATGTTAGAGAGGCAGCATTGCCCACCGGCTGTTGTGGTTGGTAAAAGGTTTCTACAATGTTAATATATCTTTCTTGATTTTAACAGCACAATAAAGAATATCATTAATTCTATGGATAATATGTTGGGAAGAAAGGTCAACTGTGGAACAGCTGGTGAAACTTTAGCAGGGTATGGATCCAGGCCTTGTTGAGTACAGTGTTTTTCAGAATTTGCACATGCAAATGTATCCTTAATAGGATCAGGAAGAACCCAGGATGTAATATATTGCTAGAAGTAATGCAATGTAGTTCTTGAGACTAGACATACTCCAAGATGGCATTGAACTTAGAAAAGATAAACCTAATCCAAGACAAAGGCAAACTAAATTAAATACTTAGATGATTTTTGAAACAAGATATGGGTTTCATAATTGAGACATGTTACAGCTGTTGTCTGCTGGAAAAAAATGAAAAACATGCTTGGGACAGTGTTTTCCTTTGCACTTTATAGATTCTACTGCCCACACTGTAAAGGGTTAAAGTTCATGTTAATTAGACAACAATTTTAATGATGATGCAAACATGATATCAGATCAGGTGACCAAGGGACTCCAAAGGAGCATGTCACTAAACAGTCTGTGTAAAGAGAATAATGTTTCTTACCATGTGGCCTTGGTGGTAAATTGTTATAAATAAATAGTTTTAAGAAAAACTTAATACGACCTAATGTCTAAGTCAGAGAAACCTCATTCAGCCCCAAACCAACATGGAGACTTGGGCAATGATCCAAACCACACATTGTAACTTGTACCAAGTCCTGTTAACCCATCATCCTGTGCTCACTGATCTACTTTGACTCCTGTTCTGGCAACACCAATATTTTAAAATCCTCCTCCTTGTTTTAAAATCCATTGTCTTTCCCTATCTCTGTAGCCTCTTCCTGCTCTACAGCTCTCTGAGACCAATTCTGGCCACTTGCACATGCCTGATTTTCATCCCTCTACTATTGACGCCCATGCCTTCAGCTGCCTAGGTACTAAAGTCTGAATGTCTCTCTCTGAACCACCCTGCTACCTTGATGTGGTGGAGAGGCTTGTGTGCTCTGACTATTCCTTGAGTGATGCCATCAGGAGCCCCTTGCTCTGATTGGGTCACCCGTGGTGGCAAAGTTAGAGAGTGGTGCTAGACAAAGTGTAGTCCAAAATGTCCTTAATGCCAGGACAATTGAAGGAAGACTATGCATCTACTGGCAGCGAAGGCAGAAGGATGCTGCAGTGGTAAGGTCGTCCCTGTCATAATGGTTCGGCACGTCACCAACATCTGACCACCAACCCGTCAAGATTGTATTAAACAATGTAACATGCAGACTTCTACCATGGCCCATTTGCCAAGTCCTGTGGTGGTGGAGAATTGGTGATGGGGTCAGGGCTGTGAGCCTGGGAGTCCCTAGTCAAGAATCTATACACAGGTTGTTGGATACCCGCGTTGGGGCAGAGATGCCTTTGGGCAGCAACATCTGGGACTGAGTAGTCTTCTTCAGGATGGTCTCTGCTCACGCCAAACGTTGAGGGGGCTAGAAAAGGTGTCCTAAAATTAGCCTGTCCCACTTTCTTCTGGCTGAGCAACTACATCCTGCAGTATCACCAACCTTGTGGTCAAAGAAAGAAAGTTTAAATTTTGCGTTAACCAAATCTTGCAACTTGAAATGTTAAAACACTTCTGGATAGGAATCCAGGAACATAGGTGCAAGAATAGGCTAGTTAGCACCTCAGGTCTGCTCCAACATTCAACTAGATCATGGCTGATCATCTACCTCAATGCCATTTTCTGGCAATATTCCCCATATCTCTTTATGTCATTAGTATCGATAAATCTATCAATCTCTGCCTTGAACATATTTAATGACTGAGCTTCCACAGCCCTCTAGTGTGGAGAATTCCAAAGATTCCGTATCCGCTAGATAATTTCCTTTTGATAATCTCACAAGTGACCATCCAGAAAAAAGAACTGCAATCATGTCACATAATCTATCAAGACTCCAAATTGATATCACTCCCCTCAGAGAGACCCACTTTCCTGGGGAGGGGCAGATGGAGGAACAAGCAAGAGGATACACCTTTTGGAAAGGAAAGGCCGACAATGACCTTCAAGTCCACAGAGTTGGGCTTGCTATCTGAAATACAATCTTGGATGCACTGCCAGAACTCCCCAGTTGTATAAATAAACAACTCATGATACTTAACCTGCAGCTCAGCCATAACGAATGTGCCAACAACATCAGTGTTTATGCCCCAAGCCTTGACTCTGAATATGTTAAGGAAAAGTTCTATTCTGACCTCGATGCAGCCCTCACAGCCATCCCAAAAGAAGAAAAAAATCATCCTTCTGGGGAACATTAATGCCAGGGTTGGCTATGACTTTGATGCCTGGAGTGGAACCATTTGCAAAAAGAGATGGAAAAAAGCCAATGTAAATGGTGTCCTCCTGCTGACAAAGTGCGCTCAGTATGGCCTCATTATAACAAAAAACTTCTTCCGCCAGAAGGACAAATGTAAAACAACATGGCGACATCCTAGATAAAAGCATTGGCCTTTCTGGACTCTGTCATTATTCAGATCAAATAACTAAGTGATGCCTGTAATTTTTGTTATTCTTTCATGTAATGTGGGTGTTGCTGGCAAGATCAGCATTTGTTGCCCATCCTTAGGGTAAAATTTTTATCTCCGTGGGTGGGCAAGTGTCTGGCCCAACTGAGCATAAAATGATGCGCAATGACATCGGGCGTGCATCCCAACATCATCATGCGCTCGTGATATTTCGGCCAGAGGGCACACACTGAAGTCGGCAGCGCACGCACCAACAATTAAAAGGCCTAGCAAGGCCATTAAAAAGTTAATTAAAATAAAGTTTTTGCTGTCCATCCAACCTTATAGTGGACAGACAGGTGAAAAGGCCAAGCGGCCTTTGCACTTTTTTGGAAACCTCATCCATGGACGGGAAGAGATTTCCGAAAGCAAATAAAAATGAAATGAAAACTTTTTTTTCTTTAATAACATGTCCCTGCTCATGTGACAGTGTCATAACATTTATAAAATGTTAAATTTTTTTAAAAAATCAGTTCATCTCCCTGAGGCAGTTCTGTGCTCGCCCTCCTCCCTCGACTGGCACAGGCAGCGATGAGTGCTGCTGCTTGTGTTTCATGCTGGGTGGCCCTTAATTGGCCTGCCAATGTGAAATTGCCTTCTGGTCCCGAATGCAGGCGGTGGTCGGCTTCCCCACCGCCCCCGCTGAGCCCGCCTGACATTGGTGAAATTCTGCCCTTAACTTCCGGAGAACTCCATGGCCCAGACATTTCAGAGGGCAGTGAATAGTCAATCACATTGCTGAGGGTCTGAAGTCACATGTAGACCAGACGAGGTAAGGACAGCAGATTTCCTCCCCTAAAGGACATTAATGAACCAGGTGGGTTTTTACAACAATCAATGATAGTTGCCATGCTTATCATTATTGAGACTAGCTTTTAATTCCAGGTTTATTCCTTGAATTTAAATTCCACCACCTGCCATAATAGGATTTGAACCCGTGTCCCCAGCATGGGCCTCTGAATAAAAGCTCACGGTGGAGGGGGTAACAAATTGGCATGGTTAGAAGGTTGGCTAGCTAGCAGGAAACAGAGAGTAGGCATAAATGGCTCAATTTCTGGTTGGCAGGGTGTAATGAGTGGTGTGTCGCAGGGATCAGTGCTGGGGCCTCAACTTTTTACAATTTATATAAATGTCTTGGATGAAGAGACAGATGGTATGGTTGCTAAATTTTCTGATGACACAAAGATAGGTAGGAAGGTAAATTGTGAAGAGGATGTAAGGAGGCTACAAAGGGATAGAGATAGGTTAAGTGAGTAGGCAAAAATCTGGCAAATGGAGTATAATGTGGGAAAATGTGAAATTGTCCATTTTGGCAGGAGGAATATAAAAGAAGTATATTATCTAAATGGTGAGAGTTTGCAGGGCTCTGACATTCAGAGGGACCTGGGTGGCCTAGTACATGAATCACAAACAGCTAGTACACAGGTGAAGCAAGGAATTAGGAAAGCTAATAGAATGTTATCATTTATTGTGAGGGGAATTGATTACAAAAGTAGAGAGGTTATGCTTCAGTTATACAGAGCATTAATGAGACCACAGCTGGAGTATTGTGTACAGTATTAGTCTCCTTATTTATGGAAAGATGGAAATACATTAGAAACATTTCAGAGAAGGTTTACTAGAGTAATACCAGTAATAGTGGGTTGTTTTATGAGGAAAGTTTGGAGAAGTTGAGTTTGTATCCACTGGAGTTTAGAAGAGCTAAGAGGTGACTTGGTTGAGACCTTTAAGATCCTGAAGGATCATCACAGGGTAGATGTGGAGAGGATGTTTCCTCTTGTGGGAGAATCTAGAACTTGAGGTCATAGTTTAAAAATAAGTGGTTGCTCATTTAAGAATGAGATGAAGAGAATTTTTCTCTCAGAGGGTTGTGAGTCTTTGGAACTCTCTTCCTCATAAGGCAGTGGATTCAGAGTCTTTGAATACAGTTAAGGCAGAGCTGAATAGATTCTTGGTTAATAAGGTGTGAAAGATTATCAGGGGTGGGCAGGAAAATGGAATGGACATTACAATCAGGTCAACCATGATCTTATGGAATTCCAGAGCCGGCTTGAGGGGCTGAGTGGCCTATTATTGCTCCTAATTCATGGGCTGAATCTTCATGAGCCAGGGGCATAAAGTGACGGAGGGCATGTGTCCTGGCATCACCATGTGTCGTTTAGATTTTCAGTTTGGCTGCGTGCCCGCCAAACTGTCAAAGGCCTGTTAAGGCCATTAATGAACTAATTAAGCTGATTGAGAAAGCTGCCCATCCAACCTTAAGGTTGGCGGGCAGGCGAAGAGCCCAGGCGGCCTTCGCATTTTTCATGGAATTTCATCCACGGGCAGGATGAGGTTTCATGAAGTGTTTATAAATTAAATACATTTTTTCATAAAAATTCATTGACGTGTCCCAGCTCACTTTTCTTTTCTTTATTAAAATTTTTGGAACTTAAATTACCCTCCCTGAGGCAGCTCTGTGCCTCAGGGAGGTTTCTGCGCTCTTTCACGTGCATGCACGAAAGAGCAGAGGTCCTGACTCAGGGAACCCCCCCCACCGCTACCCGCACAGGGATCGCTCAGCGCTTCCGGGTGCGCATCATGCTAGGCGGGCCTTAATTGGCCTGCTCACATATAATGATGGCACAGACCTGATCGGGGGGCGCCGATCAGGTCCACACCCGCCCACGCCCACCCCGGCACAACCCCCCACTGACGGGGGGAAAATTATACTCCATATGTTTGTATGAATTACTAGTCCAGTGACATTATCACTACACCACCATCTCCTCTGTATGACTCGATCCATGTGGGGAACTGATGACTGGATAAGTCATAGACTTGTTCGATCGATAATGAACATCCACTTAGCATCACATCATTGCGAGGCCTAATAGTCCAAGAGGAAGAAGATCCATGATCCTTGCCTCAGTCCTAAAGCAGCCCAACCAATGAGAGAAGTTCCAAGTGCAGCTCGCAACTAATCTGGAAAATCTTTACACATCCAACTCAATTCCAGGACAGTGGGATCAAAAGCAGTCAGCTGTCTGGACCAATGGGTTTGAATATCATTGTCACCAAGACTGGTTCGATGAAACCAGTGCTGAAAAAACTGGCAGAACAACCCAAGTTGCAAGTCAAAAATATAGCATTGCAACAGCTCAAGGTTATTGCCCAAAGAAAATTCCGGAAGATGAAAGGCACGTGGTGGACAAAGGAAACTTGAAGTATCCAACAATATGGTGAACATTATGGCATGCAAAGCCTATGGACCAAGGTCAAATGGAAAATATCTCCTTTGTTCAGACATTGGTGTTTCTCTTTCAATGTATGGCACCTCATCTGTCAACGCTAGGAAGAACATTTTCAACAACTCCTCGGCCGTGAATCTTCAATGGTAGCTGTTACCATCCAGGCTATTCACCAGTACTCTATGGTAGACTCTATGGGTGAACCACCATCAAGGGGAGAGTTGCAACAAGCAATCAAATGGATGAAAAACAACAAGGGCTGCAGCCCTGATTGTATTCCAACTGAGGTCTTTAAAGCTGATGGGCTTCTGCTCAAATCAATACTCCATGCAGTCACCCCATGAATTTGGGAGGAAAAGAACTCCCCGGGCAGGATTTTCCCGTCAGCGAGTGGGGGGCTGGGCCCGCTCGCTGACACGCAAAATGACACGCGGTGACATCGGGCGGAACTCCCAACGTCACCCCGCCCCATTTAAATTTTCAGGTGACGGGGGCGCAGCAAAATCAGCTGTGCGCCCGGCAACCTGTCAATGGCCAACTGAAGTCTTTGAAGTAATTAATGGACCTGCCCGTCCAACCTTAAGGTTGGCGGGCAGGCCGGGAGCCCTTGTGGGCTTCAGAAAAGCATGAAACCTCATCCACGGCGGGATGAGGTTTCATGTAGGTTTTAAAAACTTTAATTAACATTTTTTAAAAAGTTATGGACATGTCCCAACTCATGTGACAGTGTCACATGAGAGGACATATCAGGGACTTTTTTTTCCATTTTTAATATTTTTTATTGTACAGTTGATCTCCCTGAGGCAGCACTTTTCCTTAGGGAGATGAGTGCGCTCCTTCGTGTGCATGTGCAAAAGAGTGCACTCCCAGGTTTAGGGAATCCAACCCCCCCCCCCCCACCCCCGCCCACACAGGGACCGCACAGCGCTTCTGTGCAGACATCATGCTGAGCGGGCCTTAATTGGCCCGCCCACGTAAAATGGTGGCCCGCCCCCAATTGGAGGAGCGCCTCTTGCGCACCCGCATTTCAACTTCCCCAACGGGAGGAAAATCCTGTCCTCCATTCCCCCTGACTTCAGGAATGCAATGACAGTAACTATCTTCATGAGGAGAGATAAGCCATGCTGTGGAAACTATCAAGTTTTTCCCTCTTGTCCACAGCAGGGGAAATCCTGACACACATTCTCCTGAAGCACCTACCTCCTGTGGCTGAGGGAATCCTCCCAAGAGCCATGGTGTGGCTTTAGACCTTCCAGAAGAATATCTGACATGGAATTTGCTGCCAGACAAATCCAACAAAAATGTTGAGAACAACACCCCAGGCACTTTTTGTTACATTCATTGACCTGATTAAAGCATTGGATTCAGTAAATTGTGAGGCTCTGTGGATTGTGCTTCAAAGATTTGAATGTCCAAGCAAATTCATCACAATGCCACAATTGCTTCATGAATGCATCTGTCCTGAGTGCGGGATCTGAAACAGAAGTCTTCAAAATCAGAAGCAGGATCAAGCGAGGCTGTGAGATAGCCCCCACACTATTTACAATCTACCTGACAGTGGCTATTCATCTCATCAAAGATCAGCTGACTTCTGGTGTGAGTATTAAACACCATCCAGATGGGAAACTCTTTAACCTCAGTCATTAAAACTAAACTGACCACTATTGACATACATGATCTACAGTTTGCAGATGACTACAGTGTCTCTGCACTCTGTACCAGATTTGTAGTTCACTCTTGATGTCTTCAACCTGCCCAATGTGCCCAAAGATTGGTGGATTGAGAATCAGCCTGTTCAGTCACATGAAGACTCATGGCAGAAATAGAATACGAGAGCAGGGAGGTTATTCTTGAACTGTATAAAACGCTGGTTTGGCCACAACTGGAGTACTGCGTGCATTTCTGGTCACCACTTTATAGGAAGGATGTGATTTCACTGGAGAGGGTGCAGAGGAGATTTACCAGGATGCTGCCTGGGCTGGAGGGCCTGAGTTATGAGGAAAGATTGAATAGGCTGGGGTTGTTTTCCTTGGAACAGTGAAGGTTGAGAGGGGACCTGATTGAGGTGTGTGAGATTATGAGGAGCATAGATAAAGTGGATATGAAGGCTATTTTTCCATTAGTAAAGAGGTCAATAACCAGGGGACATAGATTTAAGATAAGAGATAGAAGGCTAAGAGGGGAGTTGAGAAATATTTTCACCCAGAGGATGGTGGGAGTCTGGGACTCACTGCCAGAAAGGGTGGTTGAATCAGAAACACTCGCAACATTGAAGAAGTATTTAGATATTTGTTGTGCCATGAAGCTATTAATGTATACATTATTGGAAAATATGTTTCTTTTAAAATCAAGGTTTAATCTGTGGGTGTGTCTTAATTAGATTAAAGCCAGCTAGTCTGTGTGCTTTAATGTGTACTAGTTTAGATATGTAAGAGAGATAGCGTGCATTCGCATTCTTTGAATAGAGCATTCAAGAAGTGGGGTGAAAGCTAATGCCTTTCTAGCAGATATCAAGCCATATATTTATATTACTAATAAAATTGGTACTATGAAAGGGATTTTATTGATAGAGAGGTTTAGTTCAGAGGTTGTTGATACAATGACGTAACATTCTATGGGGGTGGTAGGTATAAATTCAGCAGTTTTCGGGTGTGCAGAGCAGAGGCAATGTAAGATCAAAAGGCAGCTGTTAGCCTCCAACTGGTTCCACAGGAACCAAAATGTAAAGAGCCTCAGTTTGAATTTGTAAGTTGAAAATGCTTTGCCTAGCATCTGGTTAAGTCTACTGTTGCCTTAATGGAGATTAGTTTGGGAATGTGTTAAAAGTTATGATAGTAGTAATTTGTAGCTATGCATATATTAACTTGTGTAAATTAATAAAATGTTTCATTTAGTTTAATGTAAGACCTTGAGAATGGGTGGTCTGATTCCGGAATTTAGGGTTACATCTCAAACATAACACTTAAAATTATAGGTTATGATAGTTATTTAAAGTTTCCCTCTGGGATTTTTAAATAACTCAGCTTTACCAACTGCATCAGTCATAACAGTTACCATAGCCTCCAGGACTGCGTGCCAAGCACTGGAAAATGGGTTTAGTATAGTCAGATCTTTGTTGACCATTGCTTCACGATGGACCAAATGGCCTCCTTCTGTGCTGTAAACATCTATCAATCTATGAGAAAATCTTGACCCTGAGTACATTATCCTTGAATGGGGGGACAGCCACCACCAATGAGGCATTAAGATCTGAATTTCTCATCCTAAGCCTCTCTCTCTCCTCCTTTCGGACACTCCTAAAAACCTACCTCTTTGACCAAGCTTTTGGTCACTTGTCTTAACATCCGCTCATATGGCTCTGTGTTAATTTAGTCTGATAGTTCTCCTGTTAAGCACCTTGAGACAATTGAAGTGTGATAAAAATGTAAGTTATTGTAGATTTGATACAAATGCAGAATTAGTAGTACATTTATAATGGAAAGCAGTGTTTATTATCCTTGTTCATTGCTGTTCAGTTAGTGGTGCTCTTCCTGTGTATCTTGCAAAGCATTAGGTTCTCTTTACTCTGTGAAGAAATCAGATAAAATATGTGAGTGTGGAAGAATCCTTATCCATCTGGGTACTGCATTGTTATGACATAGATTATTATGTATTGTAGAAATTGTAAGACATACAATGATTTATCTGCTAGTTATAAATCTGAGCAGTTTCACTTCACTATAGTTACGTCTTCACATTCAGTAAAATATATCAGCTAACCTGGTCCAGCATCTGTTCCACTCTTTAACCTGCCAGAGTTTAGCCATTAAATATAAAAATGGCAAAAACTGAGACAAAAGTCCTGAAACTCAATATGGCCTCACTTCTTTGCTACAATCATGATTGGAAGCCCCAATGTAGCCCCTCAGTTCTATTCCAGCTTTGCCTCCTATTCCAGGAGCATTTAACAATGGTGGGTGGGTGCTCAGACCATTCCTAGTGCCACTGGGATAAGAACATAAGTAACAGAAGCAGGAGTAGATCACACAGCCCCTCAAGCTATTCTATTTCATCATCACAAGTCTTTTACCTCAACTCCACTTTTCTGTCCACTGGTCATATCCCTCAGTTCCTTGTGCCATGTCAATAAGACATGAAATTAAAAACTGTATAGCAAACATTTTATTTGTTATTTTTTAAAATGGGATTTTGCTGAACCAAAAAGAAGGCTGCTACCGGTGGCATGACTCACAGGTCATGGGCATTCATCTTGGAAGCTTCTGCAGGAGTTACAAGAACAAAAGAGTTGCCCTATCATCTTTGTGGAAAATCACACCTCATTGTAAGGACATTATCATCAAAAAACCAGGGGACTCGCAGAGATCAAAACTCGTTATTTCCGTGGAATTGTTATGAGAACCATCATAAACCTGGGACGTCCAGGTCCATTTCAAAAGGGGACAATTAAGGGGAACAATGAATGTCATTTGCATCTTGATAAGCTTACCCTTCTAGTAGAGCCACTGGCAATACCTCCCTGAAATCAGATTCTCAACATAGATGGTTACTATTTCAGAGGCTAACTAGGACATTATAAGCCATAAACAAAGGCCAGACCCAGACACCAGGCTAACTTCCCTTTTGAAATCATTGTGGAGAAAAGGCCACATGACTTGAGTGACCATTTTGAAATCTCTATAATCATTTGAGCACTGAGGAATAAGCAGTCTACTGAATTAACACCAACTGAAAAGACTTCCAGCAGGACTCCCAGCTGACCAAGCAGCTAATAACTATGTCTCAACTCCTCAAAGCCCATTTTATTTTAAAGTCCCCAATCCTCAATTAATCATGAAGAGAATTTGCTTCATGTTACCTCCAAAATTTTCAAATCTCACAATGGCAAACTATGAGACAATGTAACTTCATCTGAAACAGATGGAAACAGGTTTGTACTCGAAAGAGTTACCTCCAAAATTGGGCCACACAAATTGAAAATAATTCAAAAATACTTATCCTTACAGACAGATGATGAGAGGACAAAGAAGTTCAGTTTGCACCTCTCCTGTCTGTAATAGAAAGTGGGAGCTCAGGTTTGGGATAGGCTCATTGCAAACAAGCCAAAAATCTGACCAAAAATCTGATCAAAATCCAAAGTTAAGAAACAAGCCAAAAGTGATGCAAAACAAACCAATTAGAAGACAAGAGGGGAAGTTAGTGGCTGAAATGATCTTTAATCCACAATTAAATGACTGCAACAAAATACTTTTAAAATTGGCAAATTTTGATGCGCAGATGTGGGTAAAACAAGGAGGCTTAAATGGCAAAATGTTTACATAGAACAACTGAAAGCTGCAGCTAGGGAGGTACAAGTTAAAAAACTTATTAAGGTCAAAAGAAGTGAGCTACTGCAGCTGCTCATCAAGCACTTGGACCCAACTTATTAACCAGGACAGGTAGATGAGAAGTTAAACCGTGACATTGAACACCTGCCCCTGCCAAAATTAGAGCTGTAAAAGCTCAGAATGCAACTAGAGTTTCAGGAATGTGAAAGAGAGAGAGAAAGAGAAGCTCATGAGAGAGAGAAGAATTCCAGCTCCAAAAATCAGAAATGGAGTTAACAGCTCAAAGAAAGAGAGAGATAAGACAGATGGAAACTGCTAGAGAAAACCTCTGCCTACCTGGTAACTGCCCAAACCTCCCTACCCCAGAACCAATCTCTGAGGCCCTTAAGTACTCTAGATTCATAGTCTAGAGTGATATGGAATCTTTTCTCACCACGTTTGAGAAAGTAGCAGAATAGTTAAAATGGTCATCAGATATCTGGAGCTTTTTGATTCAAGGGCAGCTGTCGGCAGCAGGTCTATTCCATGCTGACAGCTGACGTGCCCACAAGTTATGAACAGACCAAGGCTGCCATCCTTAGTGCCCATGAGTTAGTCCCAGAGGCACATTGCCAGCAATTCCAGAACATTTGTAGGAAACCGATGCAGACCTACCTAGACTTTGAATGGCTGAAGCAAATCACATTCAACCAGTGGGTCCGCACTTTAAAAACACAGCGCACTCACAAGGGATTGTGCAACTTGATATTACTGGAGGAATTTAAAACTGTTTACCCTCCAACCTAAGATGCACTTAAGGGGCAGAAAATCCTCACAGCCAGTGATGCAGCCGTCATGGCAGATGGCTTTGACTTCACCCATAGGCTTGGAAAAGCAGGCAGAATCTTTCCAAACCACCCCCAAAACCATTGGAATGACAAGAAGGAACCAATCTAATGAATCTCCTCTGTACTGCCTCCAATGCATCTACTCCAGGTGTGGTCTCATCAAAGCCCTATGATGGTGTAGTGGTATTGTTGCTGGGCTAGTTAATCCAGTGCCCCAAGGTAATGCTCTGGGGACCTGGGTTCAAATCCTGCCATGGCAGATGGTGGAATTAAATGTGTAGTGATGACCATGAAGCCATTATCAATTGTTAAAAACCTATCTGGTTCATACTTTAAGGAAGGAAATCTGCTCTATATGTGGTATGGTTGATTCTTAGATGCCCTCTAAACGAGGGAAGTTATGGATGGGCAATAAACATTGGCCCAGCAGCCAGTGATACTCACATCCCATGAACTAAAAAAAAGTAGATTCCAGGGCCTGCCATTCCTGCCAGGATTTTCCTTGATGACTGATGTCAGGCTACCTGGCTGGTAGTTCTTTGCTTTCTCTCTCTCTTTATTCTGGTTAAATCCCAGTGGTGGCGGAATGAGGTTAAATGCCTTTAGTTGACAACCTTAAGAGCTTTGATTGGCCCACGGACAGATGAGCATCCTGATGGCTCCTCCACATAGTTAAAATTGCAGTGGGTCAGGGGGATTTTGGCATTTTATGGGCCGCTTCCCACCTGCCAATTTATCCCTCAGTCCCAAGTTTCTGTAATGGTGATAAAATCTAAATTATTTATCTCTATTTGCACCATTAGTTTGTCTATCTTATTATAATGCTTCATGCATTCACTGAAAGAACCTCTGATTTTTTTCAACCACCATTCCTTGCATGTATTTTATTTGCTGATGCACTATTACCGTTAAAGTCTCTGTCTCTTCCAGTCCCGTTCAATGGCCAGGATTTCCTGGTCCCAACAGAAACTTTGATGGACCAGCAAAAAGTCTGTTGACTTTGGGTGGAAATTTCCAATCCCCTGGCGGGCAGGACCGGAAAAACCTGGCCGATTTGACTTTATTGAAATCATTACACTGTGCTATCATCTCAACTTTTCTCTATGGATTTTTAAATTTCCTTTGTCTTGACCCCCTCCCCCTCTTTTTGTGTGATGGGGGAGGAGCAGTGCAGTAACTTATTGCTTATAAATGAGCCCACACTCCTGGACTGGAGCTTTAAGAACTTAAGAAGTAATTTTTTTTTTGCATAAGTGTTGCTTTTCCCACATTATTTGTTGTGAAATAATCAGTATTGTGAAAAGTGGCTTTTTATGCTTGAAATTTCCTACTCCCAACATCTTTCACAATACTCAACGTGCCGGACCTGCTACCTTGGGGGAAAGCTGGTAATTGACCCCTTTTGGATTATCATGGTTTCTGATTGTAAAACAATTCAGGCCCAGTGAGTTTTATTTCATGGAAATTGTCCTTGGCAGTCTACTGACTTGCAATTAAGAAATGGGGTTCAGGGGAATCCCACATAAGAAAAGAGGAGTAGGTCCAGGATGGAGTGGAGGATGGAGTTGGGGCGGGGGATCCAGTGCAGTGCTCCATGGCTTCCATCATAGGGCCTGAAGAAGCACTCCTGTTCCTCCTGACCCCACAAAATAAAGTTTCATGCTCACTTTGGAGGAATGCTTTGTCCTTCCCACCACCTTGTTTCAGCCTGGTGGCAGGGCTGCGTGGGATTCCCCCACTTAAAATGCAATCAGGGTCCTGCTGGCATCATAGGACTTCCATCAGCATTTGCATGCAAGACTCCTTACACAGTCAGTGGTATTGGAGAGAAATGGAACTGCCCCATTTCAACTGCTCACCCACTTATCTGTCAAGGATATTTTACAGGGAAACCAGACTTTCTAAAGCAGCAAATTGAACCAAAGTACTGTCACCTTTTATTATTCATAGTAGTTGATCAATTTGCCTTCTGATTGAAAAGTGTGACATGACTATCTCAAGCATGATTCTGGTAATTCTGATTATGCCCCTGTGGAGTCTTTGGGATCAGTGGAGGGATACCTGCAGTTTATGGTGCAGGTGCAAATATCATGACAGGGGCATTTCAGTGACTGCCTGTCCATCCATCCAAAAATCCCTGCCTACCCACCATGGGCTTATGTCTGCCTCAGTTGCCTAGGTAAAGAGATTCATCACTTCGTGAGTCTAAGCCTTTCAATGGGGGCACTTTTATTCATTAACTCACTCAATGTACTGGCCTCAAGAGACATGCCAGATTCCAAATGAGCTAGGCTACCAGGGATTCACAGTGTAGAGAAAGCTCATTGGTTGTTCCATCCTCCAGATGACACTTGTCTTGTAGGGAGAAAGTTTTGTCCTTTACAAGGCCTTATAGGGAGAATGAAAGTTTTGTCCTTTACAAGGCACATTGGAAACTCCCCAAAATGGAACAACCACATTTCCACCATTTTCCAGATGGACAGCATAATTGTTGGTATCTTATCCTCCAGGGATTTCCAGTCCATGGTGTTACATTTTTTCTCTCTAAATGTGTTGTTTTCTTGTTACTGGTTCCAGGCTCTTGAATTGGCAAACATTGTGCAATGGACTCTCAAAAAGTTATGTAACTTAGACAGTCATGAAGAGCTAAAACACTTAGAGAATTAGTGGATGAAATCACAGGCAGACCAGAGGCTACAATTGGAACTATTTATATTATTAATGTCATTGCAACCACTGTCCTGCTTTTATGATTATTTCTGACCCTACATAGATCATTCTTGGCTTCCATTGACACACCATAATTATTAAGAAAGTAATCGATGCATTTTTTAATTTAAAGTAACAAACACAGTAATTACTCTTGCCTCATCAGATTATCATTATCTTCACCGTGGTTGCACAAGATGGATGATAACCATCAATATCCAACTGTTCCAATTTAAAAGCACCTTTGCTTCAATTTCCACCATTTGCAATCAGGGTGGTCCAGAGCTGAGTGACCTTTTCTTTAGAAAGATTTATTGACAGTTTTCACCCCACTCAGAAATTGGCTCTGTGTTAATGCCCCCAGTTAGCCTTTGGGACCTCACCAAAGTGGCTGTTATTGCTGACTGAGCCTTGGCAGTGATTCAGAAGCATGGTTGACAATGGACAAGCATCAGACTGCTCCCTGACATTCATACATGTCCCCTTTTCACCAAGTGCCACTGAATAGTGATCAAGACTGGCAATGATGATTTTCCTATCCCTAATCCAAAGACACTAAGGTCAAATTTAGCTCCTTCCTTCTAACCTGACTGATAGCAACTGACACATTGTCGATGAGGGACCAAACTATGGGCCTATGAGGATTATGCATTGTGGCTGGGAAGGATTGCCTATCTATACACTTTCTGGGCACTCAGCTCTAGCCATCTATGTCAGGGAGACTAATTGAATGTCCAGCAATGCAATATTCCTACTGTATTTCATTGCTAGTTACTTTTTTACAGTGTGATTTCACATTGATGCCAAGCTATCTTGTCAGATTGCCTGACGTCAGTAGAATGTATCTACTCATGGGTTTGGATGGTGATGCAGAGAATTGCTCCAGTACATCCATTAGATAGTACACACGGCAACCATTGGGCAGTATTTAATGTAGGCAATGGGGATCTTGCCTGTTGGCTGGTGTCACCTCCCTTTGGGAAGGCCTGCCAAATTAAATGCCAATTAGGAGGAATGTTGCCACTGTCAGCAGTGCACCTACCTGAGGCTCAGCATCGTTGAGGGACCCAGGCCTCAGATTAGTGATGGCGGGAGGAAGGAGGTGTTGTTGGGTGGGGGTTCATGGGGGAGAGGGTTAAGGAGGGGAGGGAGTTTGGCAGTAACGGCAGGGACATAGCTCTCAGCAGATCCTCCCTTCCCCTTCCCAATGCTGGGTACCTCAATCAGAACTAAGTGCCTTTGAATAAGGGACCCTAACTGGGAGCCGGCAATCAACCCTGACAGTGTTTGCTTTTTAGGCTTAATGCCTGGTGAGATCCCGCTTGCTGATGGTTGAGTACCAGAGTGGTGAGATGAGACCCTTAAATGGGTATTGATGCCCCAGGAGGGCTGTGAACGAGTCTTCCCGCCCTAGACTTAATTGGTGCTGAGGCGGGAAGGTAGCGGGGCCCCCAACCACTACCCTCCTTCCTGTTAAATGCCCCTGGCAGCAATCTTACCTTGAGAGAGGACATTAAATTCCATTCATATGATGCCACTAATTGGAGTGGGCGGTTGTTAATGGTAGTCAATGAGGTGCCAATCAATTGGGCTGTTTTGTCCTGGAGGCATTTAACTACTTTATATTTGTTACTGTTGCATCCATCCAGGCAAGTAGAAGGTATTCCATCACACTCCTGACTTGTGTCTTGTAGGTGGCGGAGAAGCTTTGGGGATTCAGGAGGTGAGCCACTTGCTGGAGAACGCCTTTTTTGGTCCTTCACTTCTCTTTTCCCCTCCTTTCCTTGTCTCCTTCCCACTCACATCCCTTTTCCTCAGTGCTGGTTCTCCTGCTGCTAGCTACTTTAAATAATTCTGCACCCAGAGGTAATTTCTCTTCTTGGAAGAATTTCTACCCAAATTATGTAGCGTTGAAATAGCCTCTGTACAGGACAGGTAGAAGTGGTATTATTGATGAACGATCGGCCCAATTAGTACTGATCTACCATGTATGAGGCAAATTGCTGCATATGCACTTGGAACCTCCCAATCTCTCTGGGATGCATTATTTAAACATTATTCACAAGTATTGCTCTTTTGAATGCACTGTTCCATAATGTCTAAACCAGACAACATTCTTTTGATGTAGGTGGATATGGTGACTGAGAACTACTTGATGAGGAAAAGGCAACAGATCCTCAGGGCTCTCACTTGAGATGCTCCTCTAATGTTAGGGGATTTTTCATGGAGGTCAGTGATCATGAATGAAGAGTATAGATCTGACTGCCAAAGAGCCGTTCCCATTAATGTATCCTCTTCTTCTAAAAATGCCTACATGTGCTGCAAAATGAAAACATCATGTGCTTGCTGAGAACAGCCCTTCTTGTGTATCATGTTAACTCTGTGATCAGATACAAGCTGAACATTATTTAGCACAATGCTCTCTGTTAATGTAAACTTTAAGATTGATGTGAGGAGTGTAGATTCCACATTTGGTGTCCTCCTGTCTAACATTGAAGGAAATCATGTCATTAAGTGAAAACACTGCAATAGTGTATCTGTTGCCTACTTCTAACAGGGAAAATGATGGTCTGGAATTTGCTGTCAGTGGTGAGCGCTTGCCTCTAACCTTAAAATAAGACTCAATGAGAGTTCAGGTGGTCTCTCTAATGAGTTTTTTTTTTTACCTCTATTGCAGAGCAGTGGCCCTACAACTGATTGTAACATTCTTTGCCAGACATTTCCAGCGTAGAGCTGGAATGATGTCGTCAGACTGTCCGTGCAGCTAATCCACAGGCCTCCTCCCTGCCCCAAAAAGGAAACAAAATGCAGCGATCACTACCAAAAATTTTTACATGGAACAAATTAAAGATTGTGGCCTACACATTAAGAGAAGCTAAAATATTCAAAAAAAAATCTTAAAAATGTTTTTTTCTAAATTGGCTTAAAAATCTGCTAATTAATGACTTAACAACATTCTACAAATATAACATCATATTTTTCAGGGCATGTAATGCTGCTAATCAGATTTTATTAATCTCAGTGTTATTCAAGCCCAGTTACACTTGACTGAGCAAGCTGCAGCTTTATGGGGTTACAGACGGTGATGTGGGAGGGGAGAAGTTGAAATTCTTGACGTTGTCAATGATTGCCAGCCTGAGATTGGTTGTGTGGGAGGTTGGAGGTTGGTGGGGGGGGAGAGGTTGTAGGGGGGGATGGGTGGGAGGTGGTGAGCTGGTGGTGGTGGGGGGTGGGTGGTGTGTTGCCACACTGCAGCCTGTGGCAGAGCCCTGAGTGACAGATTGCAATATCAGGATTTCTGTGTTAACCTGCACACACCGAACACCCTGAGGTTGCAGTCAGTTTCAGGGGTTGGAGGTGGGGGGGTGGGGTTAATGGCAGTGAACATTGATAGTTCATCATCAACCACCCCTTTCTACCCACTCCCCTCCCCCAATCCTCACCTCACAAAACCTTGGACAGTAAAGCAGTTGCCCTTACAAGTACTTGATTTTAACAATGCAAAGTAGTGGATATGCCAGGAGGTGTCTTGGAAGGATCTGGCACCGTAAAAACTCAATGCTGTGATAAACACTTCTGTGGGATGCCCAGTTCCTGATCCAGCTCTTGGCTGCAAATTTGTGAAGCGAATCTGTGAATTTGTGACATCCTGTCATATGAAGCAGAAATGGCAAATCAGATTTCCTCTGACATGTCTAAGTGGATGTAACAGGATCTAATAATGTGGGTCCTGTGGTGGTGACAGGTGCAAGCAAAACATCACAGGTGTTGTACTTACATTTGCTAAAAGAAATGTGGAGGAAGGGGAAATTGTTACACCAGAAAAAAATCATTACATCACAAAAGAAATGTAGACCTTTAGGCTATGGCATGTCAATGCATACACTTGTGCACATCAATCAATGTATAAAAGATTTAAACCTTTTGTTGAATTTTCCTCAAAACTAGCATCAGTATTAACCCTAATTTGTATTTGCAATGAAACCAAAAAGTTTCCTCCTCCAAACATCACATTCTATTGCTAAAGGAATTTTAGTAGCAATTTGATGAGGCTCAGTCTAAAGGAAAAGTCTCTCTGGAAAGAAACACGAGTCGAGGTTGGACTTTTTATAGGACAAATGTTATCGAGCCAACTTGCAATGGGCCCTTCCACTTAACAAGGCACCATGCCAGCAGTGGAACCTCACAAAATTACCCTGATCACCCTTCATCATTGTAGTAACTGAAGGTATAGCCTCTCCTGCTGTCTATCAGGAGTCACATGATGTTCTGGGAGGCTCCGACCAACGAGCCCTAAGTACGGGAAATCCAAGGACAGGGGCTTCCTGACGAGAGTGCTTATCGAACATATAGCACCTGGAAAGCTTTCTGTAATAAAGATTATCTGTTTTTTTTTAAACCTGTCCGCTCCATTGAGCCATTACACTTGGCAGCGAGGGTAAAATAACTACAACTCTGCACTTCACCTTGTTAACGTGAGTACATCAAATCTTAAGAAAAAGAAAAGGCTACTTGCCACTCATGCCACTCTTCAGCAGGATCGATCTTTACCGTGTGACTATGGAAGACGAGCCAGTAGGCAGAGTACATTAGATTTTATTTCAAAGTGAACAAAATTACCGCGGGGTAAAAGCAGAGAGCCATCCTTTTGAGTGTATGTGGCAGTAAGACATACAATCTCATTCACAACCTAATGGCCCCGAGCGCGCCCATTTCTAAGTCATATAATGAATTAGTGGATCTCTTGAAAACGCATTTCCATCCAAAGCCATCTGTAATAATACAATATTTTAAATTTAATTCTAGAGTTAGGGCCCTGGGAGAGTCCATCACAACGTATATAACGAACCTTAGGCAGTTGACAGAACACCAAGACTTCGGGGACACATTAAATGATTTGCTGCTGGACCAATTAGTTTGTGAAGTTAAGGACAACACCAGACAATGCTTTTACTCATCGAGATCAACATTGACTTTAAGCAAGCCCTAGAAATCTCCCTCACCCTTGAAATTGCTATGAGACACTCGCCGGCTTTGCATCACATACAACAATGGCGCCATTCTTCATGTGGGGCAGAAGCCTATGCCAAGCCCGGCGTGAAAACCTGAGACACAGCATCAAAGCAAGATGCAATGCCCACTGGCCTAGTAGTAATCAGCAGCGACTCCAACACTAAGTTGTTATAGATGCGGAAGCAGAATGTCATTACTACCATAGGAAAGGCCATGTAGTAAGGTAATGCAGGGCAAAGTCAAAACAGCCTGTAAAACAGCAAATAATGGAGGTGGATACAGATGCATCAACTACAGTGATGGGAGAGCACACTTTCAAATATCCTCCTGCAAGTAGATAGCCAACAAACCTGGGGTGGACAACAGCTAAATTAAAGACATAAACTGGAGAATATATTCAGGTAAAGGGCATCCTTCAGTACCAGTGTCTTATAGCCTGGCTGCCTGTGATAATAGTGAAAGGAGAAGGACCCAATCTTTTAGGCTGAGACTGATTACAGAATGTCAAGCTTAACTGGTCTGAGATAGTTCACCTAAAATCAGGTGGAGTTCCTGAACTGCTAAGGAAATACGACAGGGTATTTCGGGATGAATTAGGGAAGTTAAAAGGCCAAGATATATGTGGATCCTCAGGTGACACCACCTTTCTTTAAGGCCAGGTCTGTGCCTTATATGTTGAAGGAGAAGGTGGATGAAGAACTGGGCAGGTTAGAAAAGCTGGGCATCATCCAACCTGTCCACTTCTCAGAATGGGCAGCACCCATAGTTCCAGTGGTTAAGCCTGACCAAACCATGGGCATTTATGGGGACTCTAAATTGACAGTAAATAGGGCAGCAAAACTAGACAAGTGTCCCATTCCAAGAATCGACAGGTTATATGCAAAGCTGGCTGGAGGCAAGTCCTATACAAAATTGAATATGAGCCACACCTACCAACAATTTGAGCTGGGTAGCACATCAAGAGAATATATGATTATTAACACGCACAATGGTCTTTATGAGTACACTTGCCAACCCTTTGGAGTATTGTCCGCATGCGCTATCTTCTAGAGAACAAGGGAGAGTCTTTTGCAAGGACTTCCCCGAGTGGTCGTATGCCTAGATGATGTTATGATCACAGGGTCAACTAAGACCAGCCTGGCGGAGGTGCTAAGAAGTTTCATGGAAGCTGGTGTACAGTTAAAGAAGCAAAATGTACATTTCGAGCACCAGAAGTTGTTTACCTGGGTCACAGGGTGGATGCCATGGGTTTGCATCTGGTAGAAGAGCAAGTTCCGGCAACATAAGATGTAGCCTCACCATCCAATGTAACCGAACTCAAGTCCTTCCTGAGTATGATCAGCTACCATAGCCACTTCTTGCCTAACTTATCAACTGTGTTGGCACCATTACGTTTGCTAGAAACATAGGAACAGAAGAAGGCCATTCAGCCCATCAAACCTGCTCCACCATTCAGTACGATCATGGCTGATTGAACAATTCAATGCCTTTTACCTAGACTATCCCCATAACCCTTTATGTTATTATTAATCAGAAATCTATCAATCTCTGCCTTAAAAATACTCAAAGACTGAGCTTCCACAGCCCTTTGGGGTACAGAATTCCAAAAGGTTCACAGGCCCCTGAGTAAAGAAATTTCTCCTCACCTCACCCCTAAGTGGCTTCCCCTCATTTTGAAATTGGGTCCTGTGGTTCCCCAACCAGGGAAAACATCTTACCTGCATCTACCCTGTCTATTCCTTCAAGTATTTTGTAGGTTTCAATGAGATCACCTCTCATTCTTTGAAACTATACAGGATGCAGGCCTAGTTTCCCCAAACTCTCTTCATAAGACAGTCCCGCCATCCCTGGAACAAGTCTGGTGAACCTTTCCTGCACTCCTTCTATGACAACAATATCCCTTCTGAGGTAAGGGGACTAAAACTGCACACAGTACTCCAGGTGCGGTCTAACAAACCTTCTATACAACTGAAGCAAGGCTTCGCTACTCCTATACTCAACCCTCTTGCGATAAAGGCTATCATTCCATTAGCCTTCCTAATAGCTTACTGTACCTGCATGCTAGCCTTCGGTGACTTATGGACAAGGATACCCAGGTCCCTTTGTGCATTTACACTTTTTAACCTCTTGCCATTTAAGAAATACTCTGCACATCTGTTCCTTCTACCAAAGTGGATAATCTCACATTTTTCCACATTATATTCCATCGGCCATGTTCTTGCCCACTCACTAAGTCTGTCTAAATCCTCCTTAACATCTCCTTTATCCGCTTTACATCTTCCTCACAACACACATTCCTACCTAGCCTATATCATCCACGAACTTGGAAATATTACGTTTGATCCCCGCATCCAAATCATTGATTTATATTGTGAACAGCTGCTGAAAAAGAATCACTATTGGTTGTGGAATTCACGACAGGAAGAAGCCTTTGTGCAAATAAAGAAACTTACATTTGTTGTGTTTATTGGTACACTACGGCCCATCGAAAGAGTTGATATTAACATGTGATGCCTCTCCTAATGGTGTAGGAGCCCTGTTATCACATAGAATGGATCAGAAAGGCCCATTAGCTATGTCTCTAGAATCCTCTCTACAGCCGAGAAGGGTTATTCCCAGCTAGAAAAGGAAAGTTTATCGGTGGTAGTCAGAGTGAAGAAATTCCACCAGTACCTACATGGAGGACATTTCACCATTGTGTCGGACCATAAACCATTAATGGGTTTATTCAGTGAGAATAAGGCCATTCCGCCAATAGCCTCAGCAAGATACAATGTTGGGCTCTGACATTATCTGCATATGAATATACTTTTATGTACCGCCCTGGCTTATACTTTGCAAATGCAGATGTATTCAGTCCTATCCCATTACCAGATAGCATTGTACATGCCCTTGTTCCACAAGAAGTTTGTTATTGCTGAATTTCTTGGATTCTTAGCTTGTGTGTGCGAAGCAAATTAGAAATTAAGCAAATGGAGATCAAATATTGTCGAAAGTCAGAAACTTTGTTTTGCAAGGATGGTCAAATTCACCTGTATCTGAAGATTTGAGACCATTCCATACCAGAAATACAGAGTTAAGCTGTCAAGGTGGAATTTTGTTGTGGGGATCAAGAATTGTTGTTATATCACAAGTTAGAGAACCACTCTTGACAGAGCTTCACAGTGCACATCCAGGCATTTCAAAGATGAAAATGCTTGTGCAAGCTATGTCTGGTGGCCAGGCATTGACAGTGACATTGAAAGTATGGTCAAGCACTGTCTCCAGAAGTTGCATATTTCAGTTCCCCTGCATCTGTGGGAGTGACCTAGTTGACCCTGGGTTAGACTATATATTGATTATGTAGGACCATTCTTACATACCATGTTTTTGTTGATTGTAGATGCATATTCTAAATGGATGGATGTATATGAAGTCAAATTGCCAACATCAAGCGCAACTACTGAGAAGTTGCATCATTGTTTTAACATTCATGGCCTACCAGAAATTAGTGTTTCTGAAAATGGTACAACCTTTACCAGCACAGAGTTTCAGTAACTCATGAATCTGAATGGAATTAAACATATTAATTGAGCTCCCTCCTCCATCCCCACCCCCTTTCTGTTTCCCCCTTCCTTTTGTTTTTTTCCAATACATTATATAGATTTTTCTTTTCCCACCTATTTCCATTATTTTTAAATATTTTTAAATCTTTTATGCTCTCCCCACCCCCACTAGAGCTATAACTTGAGTGCCCTACCATCCATTCTTAATTAGCACATTTGTTTAGATAATATTACCAACTTTAACACTTTTGTGTTCTTTTGTTCCGTTGTTTGTGACATCTTTTGATGATCTGCTTCTATCACTGCTTGTCCCTACAAACACACCAACCCCCTCCACTTCTCTCTCTCTCTCTCTCTCTCTCTCTCTCCACCACCACCCCCCACCACCACCACCCCCCCCACCCCCCCCAACCACACACACACCTTAAACCAGCTTATATTTCAACTCTTTCTTGGACTCGAACTCAAGTTCTGTCGAAGGGTCATGAGGACTCGAAACGTCAACTCTTTTCTTCTCCGCCGATGCTGCCAGACCTGCTGAGTTTTTCCAGCTAATTTTGTTTTTATATTAAAACAGCTCCTTACCATCCCTCATCGAATGGTTTAGCTAAAAGAGCTGTACAAACTTTCAAGTCTGGTATGAAAAGGTTATCGGAAGGTACTTTAGAACATTGACTTTCCTACTTTCTTCTTGGTTATCGTACAAGGCCACATTCGACTATGAGTTCAATACCGTCTGAGTTATTGATGAAATGCTGCTTATGTACACAGTTAAGCCTGGTGTTTCCAAATTTAGAAGGGAAGGTGGAGCAAAATCAGAGCAATCAAAAATTTAACCATGATATACACAGCAAAGCTCACACATTCAGTAAAGGTGACACTGTGTTCATGTGAAATTTTGAAAGTGGGTCTTGTTGGGCTTCTGGAACCATTGCTTTAGTACCAGTGAATGATAGAATTATTTTAAGATCATTTTCCAACAACCAACTATTCCATCTGTGATTAACCGTCGAACTGTCAATTCCTGAGGTGACAGATCGATCTAGAATAGACATGCCCAATGTCTCTGTAGAGTTACCAAGCCCAGAACTGCCACTTTCTAATTAAGTGTCTCATGCTGCAATTCCAGATCCTGTTGATCCTGTTGAAGAACCTCAAGTGGTAGAGCTACACCCCTCTTGCCATATAAGGAGAGCAGCTCAGAGGCTTGATCTTTAATCACCTGAAGTTATATATATATATGCATATGTAATTGGATATTCAAATGTTTCCCTGTAAACATAAATTATTAAAAAAAACTGAAGGGGGAGAAAATGTATTAACTGAAAGTATAGCCTCTCCTGATGTTTGCCAGGGGCCACATGATGTTCTGGAGGCTCTGACCAATGAACCCTAAGTTCAGGCAATTGGAAGGTGGAGGGGTGGGGGGGGGATGCGGGGGGCTTCCTGATGAGAGTCCTGATCGAGCATGTAGCACCTGAAAAGCTCTCTGTAATAAAGTTTATCTGTTTCTTGTTGAAACCTGTCCACTCTGTCGTCATTACAATCAAAAAACAAAGGACAAAAAGCTCTTAAAGGAGAAAAGATAAAAGAGTTGTGCCAAAAATATGCTGCCTTGTAATTTAATCAAATTTTGTAACAAAGCAGAAATTGAGCAATTGTTCTACTCTGACAACAAGCAAGAGGCAATGCTGAAGGGGACTTGAACATCAAACTCAGTACAAAGGTTAAGCACCCGACCATTTGTGTAATTTATGGCATTTGCAAAACAAAATACTTCTGCTTGGGCCCCTACTGTGCTGGAGACTGAGGTCCACATTTTCTTTACATTATTTTTTCATTGCAGTTCGATGCTTCATGAACAGCACAACGTTATATATACAAATGGCTGTTTTAAAGGAAATAAAAATCTACAACAGTCAAACCAACCTCCTTTAATCTGCTGATGTTCATCTCCAATTATCACTACCGGTGAGGAAGCAGAATATTTTAAGTGCCGTTTATAAAGTAAATATAATAGTTGGTCGAGTTTTATACTAAAAACACCACTGAATACTATAATATATAAATAAAGGAAGGGGATGGCATTATTGATTATGTAAAATATAACAACCCTGGACAGGGATGATGCAGTTGAGGGGTCAATGACTGTCGTAATTGATTAAAATCAAGAGGCACGTAACCTCCGAGATCCCCAGCGTCGGATTTGTGGGTACCCAAAAGATGCACTGAGGAATCCTGTTTGGAACTTCACGGGTAAATGTTTGCACGGCAATTGCCCAGAAATGCAAACTTCCTCTGGGAAATTGCCCTGTGATGTGAACTATTCAAAAATGTGATTTAAATCGCAATATTCGGATGGTTCTGGCTGTGTTACACAAATCGTTACCCTGAAAATGTTAGAAGAATTAAAACTTCTTCTAACTTCTGGGTAACTATTGGAATGACCCAGACCGATGTACGCCCTGGGCCTCACCCCACACCCTGAACCCCAGGGACTCACCCCACATGCCTGACCTGCCAGAGGACTTCCCCCACCCTCCTGACTAACCACCCCACCACAGTGTTCCCCACACCCATTCCAACACCCCCATGTGATTCACCCACCTGAACAGGACACCACCCCCAGCACTGCAGGCCCAACACCCAGCCTACCCGACCCCAACCCCACCTAACCCAACATCCCCCACCCTCTGCTCCGACCCAACCCAACGCCACCTCCCCGCAGGCCCAGCCTGACCCAACCGAGCTCCCCCCCACAGGCCGGGCACCACCTGAACAGATCTGATCTGACCCCACCGACCTTCGTCCCCTCCCGTCCAAGGTCCGACCCCACAACGCCCTCCAGTGAGATCCAACACTCCCCCACCCTGCCCAACCCCTGCTCCCCCCACCCCCCAATGTTCAACATGCCCCACACCCCCCAGCCCCCCGCGGTCCACCCACCCTACACCCGTCCTTATACCTTCAGCTAATGGGAATAACTTTTCTTTGTCTACCTTATCAAATCCTGTCATAATCTTGTACACTTTTATCAAATATCCCCTCAATTTCCTTTGTTCTGAGGCAAACAACCTCAGCTTCTCCAATCTAATTTGGCAGCTATAATCCTGAAACCATTATGGTGGATCCCCTCTGCCCCTTCTTTAGGAGCTTAACAATCCTTCCTAAAGTGTGGTGACCAGCATTGGATGCAATACTCTAGCTGTGACCTAACTAGGCTTTATGAAGGTTCAGTATAATCTCCCTGCTTTTTTATTCAATGTCTCTATTTATAAAGCCCAAGTTTCCATCTGCTTTGCTAACTATTCTCTCATTATGTCCTGCCACCTTCAGAGATCTCAGATGTCTGCTGAGTTATCCTGTCAAAAAGGATTGGTATTTGGCTGCCACTGTGCTCAGGTCCTGCAATTGCAAACAGTCAGTTTTAGTTTAAAGAATGGTAGGATGGATAGGTATAGGGGAGCAAAGGCCTAGCATGTGAGGCTTCACTGCACAAGCTTGCATTATGGGAAGTGAAACAATGAACATGAGCATTTTGTGTTTTTCCTTCTGAGACAATGATAATAGTGCCCTTATTCTAAGTATTGCCCATTTGTTCTCTGGGATACAGCTGTAAATGCTTTGCTGATCAGGTGAGATATTAAATCCCTGTATTGCCTAATTTATGCCAGCAGCAATTCTACGTTAGCATCTGAAAAATTAGAGCTTCACCTTTTTGCTTGCTTAAGCATCAACCACTTCAAACCCCCTTCCCAGATCCTGCTCAGGCTATTAACAGCATGAAACCTTTCAAAAGGCAGGTTATGCTCTTTTGCACTACTGTACTGAATTTCCCTCATGTTTTTGTTCTCTTGCTTGTATGATTCTCACCCTTGTCACATCAGCATTATTTAAATTAGCTGACCTGTAATTCCTGACACAATCTGCTTCATTCAGTTTCAGCAGACATATTTGCCATGTTTTTTCTCTACAATTTAAAGAAAAAATTGAACTTTTCTTGTAGTTTCACTGTAATTCATTGTATGTGAAGCAATACAAGATGGTTTTGGGAGATATGATAAAACAATATTTTAGTATATGTCTTTCTGTACCCTGGTTACATGTGTGAATACATGACAATGAGAGGTGATAGTTTTGCTGAAAGAAGAGACACATTGAAGATTTTTGTCTTGCAATCCTCAAGACATTTCGTAAGAATATCAATATAAGGGAAAAACAATAAATTATACTGTATGTGAAGAGAGTGCTGATTGGTTGGCAAGCAGACTCTGATTGGTAGAGGCATGGGGGGGTTGTTTTCCCCTTCTTTTGGTATTCTTGCAAAGTGTTCGGATGAGTGCAAGACGAAAAGCTTTGACATGTCACTTTTTCCAGCAACACTTGAGTTCTGTACTACCAAACAAGTAGATGATAGTTTACCTTGGTAGATGCTGAAAGCCCAGAAAGGCTTAGGAAACCCTGTAGCTGGGGGCTGGATCTTCCAGAATCCTAACTCAGCAAATGTAAGTTAACTTTGTGCTTGAACCTTATGTCGAAAGAATGTCACCAAGTTATAATAGTGTGCGAAAGAGAGATCAGCAGAGGCTGAAGCAGTGTGTGAAATGTTCCCAATGGTAGTCTGTGATTGATGCAGAATATTCATGTAGCTGTTGCGGATCTGCACTCCCATCATTATCATAGATCACTTGACACTCAGTATGCATTGATACACTTGTCATAATCTTGGGGAGGGCTGAGATCCTGGAATAATTAAAAAAACTTTTTCTAATTTTATGATACACTATTTTATAGATCTCTGATTTTATTCTGCTAACTTTGAAATAGTAATCTGGAGCTACTTTATCTGTTGCACTTAATTCAAAGGTTCATTAATGTAAAGGCTTGATCCAAACCCCACCTAGATTAAAGTAATCTATCCTAAGAGGATTGATTACATTGGTTGGAGGCAGAAAGGAACCTTTTTGGGGATGAAAAGTATGGAAAAGTTCTTTTTTCTTTGACTCTAGACCTCAGGCAGACTGGCTGTGCAATTGGAGCAGGCCATTTCAAGAAGCTGGTGGACCACTCTCACTATGGAAATAACCCCAAGGAGCTATGTAAGGGTCCAGTCTTCTGCTCTGGCTCAGCAGACCGTACCTCTAGGAATTTGAAGCATTTTTTAAATGTGCTCACAAGATCAGAATGTGATGATGTAAGTCAAGTCAAAATGTATCATCACGTACATTGCATCAGTATATAATGGCCCAAATTTCCCTGTCAAAATAATGGTGAGGCTAATGCATTCACCATTATTTGTGCCCAAATTACAACAATTTCAGGTGTGGTCAGATGCATGGCTCAACATAGAAATCAGAATGCTGCTGTCTGGGACATGCCACACTGCCATTAGCTTCACTAAATCGAGATCTTGTTCTCTGATTCACCATTCAAATCCTGAAGTCCATGTATTTACATGGTAGTTGTGAACTAAACTCACCACAGAAAATTAGGACTTACTCTTTGGCACTTAAAATTAACTATTACAAGTGTGAAATCTCATTCCTTTAGCTTTTAAATGTTGTTGGAGATATTGTTAAAATCATTTAAAGTTTTTTTTTAACTTTCTGCTTCTTTTTTTCTCTTAAGCCAATATTCCTTTACCTCTTTTTTTTGCTTTCTGTACCTGATTTGACATTGAATCCACTATTCTAACTTACACTTCCTGGTTCCAGCTCTGCACTGTTCATTTCAGAATCATGATCAGATTGACTAAGGAGATATACATTTACTTCCCCTGTTTACTCAGATCCCAGATGCCATGTAGGGAGCTTCACACCATTTCCATTTCCCATCCACAGCAACTGGCAGGGAAAGATCTCACAGGCAAGGACAAGTCTACATAACTTCTGACCTAATGATGCTTCAGTCTATCTCTGCTCCTTCACTAATCAAACTTTAAATTTTACGAATCCACTGCAACTTTAATGTAAATGCATGTGGGAGTTACCCGGACAACATAGTGTATGCTGTATAAATTAGATATTTTCCAAACAAAATAGTTATGCAATTCCCAAAGGTGTGTTGTGGGTGATAATGATGACTAAAACTCATGCTCCTGTCAATGTTAGAAATATAAAGCTTGATGCAACAATGGCTTGGGGAATCATTACCATCAGATGGCTGAACATTGAGTTATATTAAATGATATTTGGTAGATGACACTTTAGCAACTAATGTGGGGCAGGTGTAAGTGTTGGGATGTACTCTTTAATCAATTTTTCGCAGTATAGCTTTGAAGAAACTGATGGGCTTTTAGAATTTAAAAATAACCAAACCATGACAAGTAGGCAGATCAGAATAATAGGAAGTAGAATGTTACAACCAGCATTGCAACAAAACATACTTCTAACTTTAAACAGCTTTTCAACCTTGAAAGGGGATGACTGACAAAGTACCTTTGTAAAAATAGTAAAGATAGTGAAAAGTATGAAAAAGGCAGATTCAGAACATTACTTCAAGTTAAATTGGGTGAGTATGAAGAAAACAAAATTAACTTAAGCTCACTGAAGGCGATTTTTCAGCCTAAAAAGGACAATTCTTGCTTTAAATTAAATAGTCGGGGCAAGGGATCAAATTTGGGACAATGCAGTAAACAAAAGAGTAGACACAAGGCAAAAAAGAAAGGTTCTAATATGGGAAATGATAAACAGTACATGAGAGGGAAGAAAAGAGAGTACAAGTCTAAGGGTAAATCAGCAGATAAGGCCAGATATTACAAAAATAATAGAAGGACAAAATTAAAGGCTGTGTACCTAAATGCACATAGTATTCAAAATAAACAGATGAACTAATAGCGCAAATAGAAATAAATAAGTATGATCTGATAGCCATTGCAGGGACGTGGCTGCAGGATGACATAGATTGGGATCTGAATGTTGAAGGGTACATGACATTTAGGAAGGATGGCAAGTTAGGAAAAGGTGGAGGGGTGGCTCTGTTAATTAATGATGGTATTAGCACATTAGAGAGGGATGACATACGTTCGGAAAACCAGAATGTAGAAGCAATTTGGGTTGAGATGAAAAATGATAAAGGCAAAAAGTCACTTGTGGGACTGGCATACAGGCCCCCTAATTGTAACTACATGGTAGGATAAGTGTAGAGGAAGAAGTAATGAGAGCTTGTCAGAAAGGTACAACGATACTCATGCGGGATTTTAATCCACAGAAGGCTGGAAAAATCAGATGGGCAAAGGTAGCCTAGATGAGGAGTTCCTAGAATGTTTTCAGGATAGTTTCTTGGAACAGCACATTCTGGAGCCAACCAGAGAGAAGGCTTCAAGAGGCCATCTAGACCTGGTTCTGTGCAACAAAATGGAATGAATTTATAACCTCATAGTAAAGGCACCCCTAGGTAGCAGTGTTCATAATATGATTGAATTTTACATTCAGCTTGAGGGAGAGGAGAGTGGGTTCAGGACGAGTATTTTAAACTTAAATAAGGGCAATTATGAAGGCATGAAAGCAGAGATAGTTTGACTGAATTGGCAAATGGGGTTAAGGGCTAGGTCCATAGAGATGCAGTGGCAGACATTTAAAGGGATATTTCAGAACACACAGAATAAATACATTCCAATGAGAATGAAAACTTCCAAGGGGAGAAGCCATAGTTAACTGAAAAAGTTAAAAACAATATCAAACTTAAAGAAAACACATATAATTGTGATGGGTGGCAGGTCAGAAGATTGGACAAAATATATAGAACAGCAAAGAATGTCAAAAAGATTAATAAGGAGGAAAAAATTAGAGTACAAGAAAAAGTTGGCTGCAAATATAAAGATGGATAGTTAGAGTTTCTATGGATGTTTAAATAAGAAAAGACTTAACGAAGTGAGCCTTGGTCCAATAGAAAACGAGTCTGGGGAATTAATAATAGAAAGTGAGGGGATGGCAGATGAATTGAACAGGTATTTTGCATCAGTTGTCACTACAGGGGATACGAGTAACATTCCAGACATAGCTGTAAATCAAGAAATGGAAGGGAGGGAGGAACTCAGGAAAATTACAATTGCCAGAGAAGTGATATTGAGCAAACTGTTGGAGCTGTGGGCTGTCAAATCCCTGGGCCCTAATGGATTGCATCCCAGGGTCTTGAAAGAAGCAGCTAGTGAAATAGTTGAGGCGTTGGTTTTAATTTTCCAAAAATTCCCAAATTTGGGGAATGTTCCATTAGATTGGAAAATAGCAAATATAGCTCCTTTATTCAAAAAGGGAGGGAGACAGAAAGCAGGAAACTACAGGCAAGTTAGCTTAACATCTTCATATGTAAAATGTTAGAAGCTATTATTAAAGTGTTATAGCAGGGCACATAGAAAAATTTAGGGTAGTCAGGCAGGGTCAACATGATTTTGTGAAAGGGAAATCATGTTTTCCCAATTTATTGGAGTTCTTTGAAGCAGTCACATGTGCTGTAGATAAAGGGGAGCTGGTGGATGTACTATATTTGGATTTCCAGAAGGCATTTGATAAGGTGCCACATCAAAGATTATTGCAGAAAATAAAAGCTCATGGTCTAGGGGGTAATATATTGGCATGGATAGAAAATCGGCTAGCTAACAGGAATCAAAGGGTAGCCATAAATGGGCTTTTTTCCGGTTGGCAGCATGTAACAAGTGGTTTGCCACAGGGATCAATGCTGGGCCTCAACTTTTACAATTTATATAAATGGCTTGGATGAAGGAACAGAACTATCTTTTCCCTTTGCGGAGCATGTTTGTTCATGTTCATTATAGGTGCAGGAAAACCCTCATTGGTTAGATCAGCCAACCACTGAGAAGGTTAGCATGACATCTTCAGTGGAGGATGGACAAGACAGCAATCAACAACCAGAAGAGCCTCAACCCTCCGGCTCGGATGACTGTTAATGAGGTAAACACTGTGACCACAGACCAAATGCTGCAACCCCCCCGGCCAGCATGACAGTGCCACAGACAATGCTAGAATCAAGTAGCAACCCTCCAATGCTGACAGCATACTACACAGCCAAATACAAAGGTGAGTTAACTAAAAACTCACATCCTCATAACAGGAAAGGCCACGATCCATCACAGAAGATATCATGACAATCCACACAATGGAAGAAATAGAGAAAAAAACTAAACGGAGATGAGCACAATGTCCATCTACCACAAGAAATAGGATGGAAAACAATGAGCTATCAGCACCCCTGCCAAATCAACAAAGCTCAGTTCAATGCCAAGAAATGGAAAAAGAGGGAAAAAAAAGATACCCAGATGCCAGAATAATCTCCAAATCACAGAGTTTATCTCCAACAAGGTAGGGCCTACCACTCATCCAACTATAGTGCAAACAAGATATGGAAGGGTTATAAAGCCTTCAGACTATCTGAACCTATGACTCAGGGGCTTGAGTGGTTGGGGGTGGGGTAGAGATAGTAATAATGATGTAAATACATGGGATGAACTGGAATAACTTAAAATTAATTGGATAAAGACTTCGGGGAGATGTAGTATAAGGATTTGGCACAGACAGAGTTAATGTGGGACTGAGTACTGTCCCACTCACACAGTGATGTAAAAGAACAAATGACCTTCACCAGGGGGTCAGTCTAATGTTGGACAGAGTCGTGTGCACAAACAAGCATGGAGACAGCTCCTAGCTTGGACCCTTTACTATATATATGTAAATAGTTCTTGTAGTTAATAAATACATAGTTACCTGCTTAAGGTTACAAAGACTTCAATTTGATCTACTGAACCAGATCCAACACCCTACAGCAGCTTGTCGTCAGTAAACATTAGTGTGGTAAACTGAGGAATCCTGTCCCTTTAAGAGAATGCAAGTGTACTGATCATGTGACAGGAGTGACGAATCACTGTACAGCGCAGGCAACTGGAACTGCAAGTCTAGTTCTGGAGGTTTTTGAGTGAATATGTATGCCCTAGTGCTCTGCCCTATGTCTCAATAAACCATCACTGTTTATTCTTACATCATTCTCTCCCCATTATTGATTGCAAACAGCAACTGAGGAGAACATAGGAAGGCATGCAGTGAGAGTTCGGTTGGCCAACAAACTCATTTACCCAAGAGATAAAAGTGGCAACATTACATGACCCCTGAGTGAGAGTCCACGAGATGGGTGAGCAAAGCATTGGAAAGAGTATCTGTACTTTCTTGTAAAATAAGCGACAGCCATCAATCAGAGCAGAAAGCAGTGCTGCAGATTCAAATTTTAACAAGACACCCCCCCCCGCCACCGAATTGCGATATCTGGGACCCTGCCAAAACTCGAAAAGAGCGCAAAACACAGCACAGAAAAGCTGACAACTGCAGAGAGAATTTTAAAAACGGTGACTGTTCTTAAAGTGGCAATACATTTATAAGGGTAAATACATGAAAAATGGCTACGGACATAAAATTATAAGAGACCCCAGAGAGAGGGTGATTCTGCAGTAAGCCAAATACCTAAATTTGTCATTACCTGGAAAGCCTATCGGAAGTGCAGTCCCCTTGCAGCCATTCACAATGCCACAGTTCTGGCATGTTGATCCATTTGACCCCATTGCAGATGACTGGTCTCAGTATGTCAAACGCCTAGCATTCTTTTTTACCGCTAACAACATTGAGAGGGGGAGGAGAAGAAGAAGGCAATTGTTTTGTCCTCATGTGGGAGCAAAACGTACAGGCTGCAGTCTTATGCTGCCTCGTGCCCCAGACTCGAAAACTTTCAACGAGTTAATAAAAATTGTACAGAGCCACTTGAGGCCAAACCCCTTAGTTACTATGCACTGCTTCAAGCTCAATTCAAGGAACAGGCTTCCAGAAGAGGCAGTAGCTAACTATGTGGCCGTTTTAAAGGCATTAACTGAACATTGCAAATTCAAAACGTCCATTAGCGATATGTTGAGAGACTGGCTGATATGCAGGATTGGAGATGATACTACCCAAAGGTATTTGCTAACTGAACCTAGTCTAGACTTCAATAAGGCATTAGAATTAGCTACCACAATGGAGAATGCTGTTAGAAATTGCGAAGTTGTAAAAGATACACAAAATGGCGCAATCCATCTGATCGAGAGGGAAAATCCGGCAACAAAAGGCATGAAACCTTCGATCTCCACAGAAAGACGGGAAACAATTTCTAGCTCCAGACCATTGAAAAACAATGGTACTGCAGTAAAAACCCAAAAAAAGGAATGAGAAAAATACATCCAGGCCTCCAGTGAGCGAACATCAACTCAAACAAGTTGAGTGCTTTTTCTGCCACCGCTATGGCCACATTAGGCGGCACTGCAGAGAAAGGCTAAAACAACACCATAAAGGCAGAAGGAAAAATCATGAAATATGCCTCATTTAAGAGCCAGAAGGAATAGAATCAGACATCCATTCATTATATAACCCCAAAGTGGGCAGAACCGAGTCAATTCAAGTAGCCATAAGGATCAACGGACAACACATTAAAATGGAAGTTGATACGGGAGCATCAATGTCTGTCATTGGGGAGCATTCATTTAGATATCTGAGTAAAATAGCCCATCCTTTGAAGTTAGAAGTTTTGGACACAAAGCTGAGGACAAACACGGACGAAGAAATAAATGTAAAAGGGTTATGTTAAGTCAAGGTGCAGTATGAGGAACAGTCTGTAAAATTACCACTATTTGTAATGTCAGGCAGGGGACCAAGTCTCCTTGGAAGAAACTGGCTGAGAGAGATAAAACTTGAGGGCCCACTAAGTTCCCAATTCAAAACCACAAGTGTTGCTGCAAGAAAAAATGAGTACACAAAGACCCAAGGGAGAAGCCCATAGAAGTGTTCAAGAGTTCAAGCTAAAGTTAGCATCCTTTGAAAGGAAATGGAAAATCTATTAAAGGACTTTTGTGAGCTACAAAATTCAATCAGCTCCCAATTTGTGCCACAAAAATTATATGAAGAAGAAAAGGAAGAGTTAAACCTGTCTCTGGCCAATTTAAGGAATGAACGAGTTGAGAAGGGGCAATGATATGCAATTCTCCGGAAAACTATTAATGAGAATAGGGAAGAATTGGAAGAGCTGAAGCAGCAGCTACATAAAAGCTCCTAAGTTTTAAAGCTAGCAGGCTCTGAATTCTCAGAAGAGCTGTCAGAAAACCCAACTACTGAGCTCATTCACATTCAGCTCATGCCTGAGTCTAGTCTAGCCAAAATTGAAATTAAAAATAAGACAGAGATACAGGTCAATGCTACCAAGAAAAGGACATGCAAGAAGAAAAAGAGGAATTATTGACAGTAATCGGTAAGAAAAACAACAAAATTTATATTTTTCCTTTTCCTCTTTCTCCTCATACATGTAGCTCATCACTGAATTGCTTTATGCTTGTTGCCTTTTATCTGTTTCAGCTTGGAAGGGAGGGGCAGCAGGAGTGAACTTGACTGCACCTGGAAGATGGTGAAATCATCCATTGAGGGACATAGTGGGCAACTGCCCCTGAAAAGGAGGTCTCAGAAACACCAGCCGAGGTTCTTGGGCTACAATGCTTAACCCATCAATGAAGGCTTCTTGAGAAATTTGACTTGTAAATTGTTATTGTGTAAACAGTTAATGTGTTTTAATCTTGTTAGCTGTACTTTTAAGTAAAGGGGAGGGATGTGGTAAAGTGAGGTACCCTGTCACTTTAAGAGAATGCAAGTGTACTGATCATGTGACAGCACTGATGAATCACTGTACAGCATGGGTGACTGAGAACTGTTAGTTTAGTTCTGGAGGTTTCTGAGGGAGCATGTATGATCTGGTGCTCTGCCCTATGTCTCAATAAACCATCACTGTTTATTCTTACATCAATCTCTCCCCATTATTGATTGCAAACAGCAACTGAAGAGAACATAGGAAGGCATGCAGTTAGAGTTTGTTTGGCCAATGAACTCATTTACTCAAGACATAAAAATTAGTCAATGCTTTAGAATGTGGTATACGCAGCAGCTAGAGCAATATTCCAGAATCAAGTGGCTCCAGATTGCTCAATAGGCTGGGTTAAAGCTGCAAAGCCCTTCCTTATGAAAATAAATGGAACCCCCCTGGTTGTAAGCATATCCTCCTTCCTGGTATCACTGGAGCAGCCTTGGAAGGAGGGGAGATCTAAAATAGCAAGGTTCAGCTGGGGTACAAAATTGGATTTTAAAAAGAATCAACAAATTCCTTTTCAAAGAGAAAACCTTGCTTTGTATGATGGCCTTATTAAATCCTCAGGATATCTCACTCTATAAACAATAGACTATTTTTGAGATGCAGTCATTGCTGCAGATACATTAGGGAATTTGCACATAGTACAATTCTCCAAACAGCAAAGAACAGATGAGCAGTTAATCTGCTTTGGTGGCCTGGGCACCAGAACAATGCTGTACTATTCTTCATATAGCGTCAAAGCATCCTTTAGTGCAGAAACCAAAACACCCCACAGTACTCCAACAGTGGGGTTATATAGTTTCACAATTATATTGTAACTGAGATTATATTTACATCTACCTAAGTCGGTAAATAATTTTCATTTCTTATCTAAAAGACAAGCGATCAATCCCTCCATCACTGAGGTGTCATTCTGAACAATATGTGCAAGTCCACTGTGAGCTTGAACTTATTATTTGGGTGATGCTCAATTTCTGGTCATTATCAAATTGCTGTGTGCAAATTCAGGTTTTCTATATTACAACAGTGACTACACTTCAAAGTATTCATGGGCTGTGGAGTTCTTTGTGATATCTAGAGATTATGAAAGGTGCTATATAAATGCAAGTACTTTTTCTTTCTAACTCAGAGACAGCACTCCTCAGAACAACATACCTTACTGGAAACCAGATAAGCCACAATATTGTTGGATAACTTTCTCACAACCAAAAATGCTTCCCTTAAAATATTGACGTTAATGTTAAATAATGTCAATATAAAGCAATAGTGTGGGATAATTTTCAGCTTCATCATTTGGACAGGACACTAGCAGAGTAGATCTCCCAGCACCCCGGCACCATTCCCCTTACCCCAACCACCACCCCAACTCGCCCTCCACCCCCCATCACCTCCCCACCGCCTCCCCACACTCCAACACCAATCACCACATTATGGAATCTGGCCAATTTTCATTTCCATTTTGTGGACATAATTCAAGATCCATGTCAAGACAAAGATGTCCTCACCGGTTGAATCTCCCAAGTGAAGAAGTTGAAATTGTCCCTGTTATATTTAAAGTCCTCAACACTCTATGTGGTTGCAAATTGTAATGAGCAGCAAACTTAGCACCTTCACAAGATGATCAACCAGATGAAGTGTTGATAGGTGGTGAAAAGTTTTGATCTTTTATTATTGAATTATTCAGAAATACTGAATAAGCCCTAAAATATTAAAATGATATTTTCATTCCATGAATTTCAGTGAGGTAGCTACAGGTCAAGTATTACCCTTACCATGCATCACTCCCACAGATGCTGGAACATGCGTATCTGCTTTCCTCTGAAGCCACAAAAATGCAAATTCAAGTTAACTCTTATAAATTTATGATTTCTTGGATAGCCAAACCTGATCATTAAAGCTCTCATGATTATTGTTTATTTAAATTTTTAAAGACCCTGCTCTGCAAAAAGACTTGTCACTGCATCTGGTAAGCCAATCCCAAGTGTCTCATTAATATACTCATTGTCAATTATCGTGTGTGGCTCTGACAGTGCCTGTTTGCAGGATGAGCAGGCTGCTTTCAGTTCATAAGGAGCAGCAGTAAAATGTTTCCAAATAATATGTGCCTCTTAGGTTTGAAGAGTGGAGGTAGTGGAAATGGGAGGTTATCAGGCCCATGAACAGCACTTTTCTGGTGTGTAAATGGTAGGCAGATTTTATTGGCGCCTGTTTTAGACTTGCTTGACTTATTAGGAACATTCAAGCTCAATGTCAGTTCATCATCTGGGTGAAGTACAATCAACAGAGGAAATAACAGGAATAGGTGATGGTGAAGGCAGTGGGGGTGTTAAGAGAATATTTGCATATTAAATCATAGTGGCTTTACTATCATCCCACTACAGACAGTGCTACAGTATGATGTCTTTTCAGGCATTTAAATAGGTTGGTAACCAAGTGACCTGTACGGCAGCTCTTATAATCACTCTGTTGCAGGAAGAACAACATGATTTCAGTCAATTAGTGGAGTAAATGATGCAATGATGCTAGACTCACAAAAGGCAAGGCTGAAAGATGCACAGGATATAATTCAGCCCTGGCACTTGCTCACGCTAACAGTAAAGCCAAGAAATGGACAGGGCAGAGGTCTTTGGGTATTGTTGCCACTATTGTTAAGCAACTGCCTCGGGGATTGATGTGTTGGATTACCAATGGCGACAGTGTGATGAATTTTCCTGGTTTTATATCATTGAGATGGCCCCAAGCATGATCCCAAAATGCTTCACAGCCACAAGTATTTTTGAAATTCAATCACCGTTGCAATGTAAGGAAACTCGGCAGCCAATTTGTGAAGAACAAATTCCTACAAACAACATTGAGATAATGGGATAATTCCCAACTTGCTGCCTGGTGTAGAATTAAAATTGTAGATCGTCTAGCCATTATATAAATCAATGGAGCTAAAAATCAGGTAATTTCTGCAATGAGCAGCCAGCTAAAATGCCAATGTGCCAGTATTATGTCTTGGTAACTAATGGGAAATTAACTCATTGACCTGAATTTTGCATTCATGTGCGATTGGAGGGGCGGAAGCAGACACAATATGTGTTTCCAGCAGCAATCGCAACTTACATGGGATTTCATGCTGGCTGGCCAATTAACTGATAGGAAAAGAGTGAGCGACGAGACAAGTGAAGGTGCAAATGGGCGGTTTACAATGAGCTCCCTGAAGGCTGACAACTGCTATGGAGCTGCCTTGGGGAGCTGATGTATTGCTCAAGGGATATTTGCACAGAAAAAGGCAAAAAAATGCTCTTTAATGCAACTACAAACAACTGACATCAGTACTCTTATTTCCTCAATCTTCAAACATCTTCTGAGCATTTTATCCTGCCCTGGATTGGGAATGATGCAAAAATGTGAAGGCCACCTGGCTGTTTGGGGCTTTAATTGGAGCTTTGATTGTCGGCGGTTGCACTTCTGACTGCCGTGCCTGCCTGCCATCCGTGATATGGTGTAACGTTACTGGGACATTGCTATGCTCCGTGGCATTAGCATCCTGATTCTGGGTTTCCTGACCAATCAGAGAGGGTAGGCAGAATAATGCAACAAATCTTTCAAAGGAATTCCAGTTAAAGGGACCCTGACAGGAGGCAGAAAGGGCAACTATATATGGATCCCTGAAGCTGCAGCAACAAAAGGAATGGCGGGTAGGCCTGGGAAGACTGCCTTCTAGGCCTCTTCACTCTTACCTAGAGGTCTTGCTACAGGATCTGAGGGACGGCTTCAAGTGAGCTCATCCAAGGACGGGATGAAGAGCCAACCATTCCAGCCCAAGAAGGCTTGGATAGAATGACAGAGGAAACCAGCATCAGGAATATGGTCCCTCCAATGTGGAGACAGGTTCAAGGATCTCAGGAGGGTGGGAAAGGTGAGTGACATGACACTTCCAGATACAAGCCCCACACTCGAACTTCTCCAGCATTCTTCTGCACAGCAGTCCTCAGAACAACATACCTTGCAGTTCCACTCATTCCCCCCACTAGGGTCCTCTTCACATCCCTAACTGGACATCTGACACTCATACTTGCCCTGATCCTACTGCCATCTTGCACTTGACCCTAATAGTCACACTCCATAAATGTTGATAAACGTTGTCTTTATCTCCTCACCACACAAGCCATTTCAAAATTTGAAAGCCCTTATTTTCTCTCCTCTCAGAGGAGAACACAAAACTTTGGAAAGAGGCAGAGGTCCTGGGGAGAGGGTGGTGGCCCCCACTCGGCAGCCACAATGATGACCATCGGCAATGCCTGGCCATCTGGAATGGCCTTCCATATGGCAGGAGGTCTTCTTCCAGGAGGCTACAGGTGACAGTAATGACTTGCTGTCCAATACTGAAACTCTTGAGGCAATGTTGCTCTCAGTTTTTCAGAAAGCTGATCCTCTGTCCGTAGAACCTGTGTTGGGTGTCTCACCCCCTTGGAGCTGAACCTATGTGTCCATCCCTTTGTCTGTATGTGGCTGAGGACAAGACACCTGGTGCTGATGCTGGTGCTTTATTGTTAGTGTTAATGCTTCCCTTGTTACTTATCAGATATACAAAGTAGAGCTGCATAAGTTGCTCCCATGACATGGTGAAGGCTGGCAGCAGTTCAAGGTGAATGAAGACCAAGACAAGTGAACTGTATTCTAAGAAGTTGGCAATTATCTCTCACAGTGCATACTCACAATGGAAGAGATGTAAGCACCAAGTTGTCACCTGGACATAGCTGGAACTCTTCCGATTCACTGTTCAAAACCTTTCCAGCCTGTCAGTTTCACTAAAGGAAGCACTGCCCACTATGCACTCACCTAGATGACGCTGGCGAGTTGATGACAGGTCTGGAAATAGGTGTGCGGGCTGTTAAAGTCAGAATACTTGTTAAAGCAATAGCATATGATCATTACTTGTCCAACAGCTCCAAGGGGTTTCCTCACTCCCCTGCAAACTCGAATGCGGTTGGAATCTTGACCCACATCACTTTCCAGGGATTTGACTCCCTCCGTGCACCCAAACCCTCCTCTCTTTGCCCATTATAAATCCTGCCTTAAGTATCTACAAGTCAAACAAGCTTTTGTATTTTGAGATTCTAGGAGATAACTTAGAAGGAGAGACCAGCTGCTCAGATGAACAGCCAAGATCATCAAGATCCAAAACCTTGCCCTAACTCATCAACCTGTTCACTCACAAGCCTTGAGGTACTCATGACAGCATTCTGCTACTGGTCATTTTGCATGTGTAAAGGCCAAATCCCTTTTTCAGGTGGGTACTGCATTTCCAGTGCCGAATTTGCATGCATGTAATGTCCACCATATTGGAAACTTGTCTACTTTATGTCTGGAAAATAGACACAGCATCAGTGCATTTCTTGACAGTAACTTTTCACAGGATATTCCAGGTCAACGCATCAAATAAAGAAATACCTGGTGGAAATATGTATAATATAAGTGATTTGAACAGAGTAAAGAAAAACCCATTGAAACATGAGAAAAAGAAACAAAAGGATGAGATTGAAAATAGCTTCAAGGAGTAAGGGAGTTAACAAAATATCACAATTTATTGTTTGCAAATGAATGAAGGAACATCAACTGATAAACAAATGTCAATGCTTCAGGCCAAAGTCATACAAGAAATGTTGATTTCTATCCCTTCCTTCTAAACTAACTTCTATAAAATCCTTGCTTCTTGTTTGTTTTTAATTTTTGTTTGATTCTCCTGTTTCTCTACTTTGTTTCTTTGAGGCATCTCTAGCCAGCAGGCATGGCACCTTAAGCAAAGAATTGATACCGCTCTTTTCATCTCACCTTCAAGCTCAGCAGCAGGAAGCAACTTTCAAAAAAGGAAACGAGTGGATGATGGAAGTTTCTCCTCCGCAATCCCTTTGCACACCCCCAATCAACAATGAAACGCCACCCAGCAGCACAGCTATGAAGTGCAAAACTCAACAGATGCAGATAGACTAAGGGAAGTGACAAGCAGCCTAGGGACTTAGATATTTCTTCATGTTATCAGGGTAATGCTTTACCATTGGGAGCAGGCTGCTTTACAATCTTCGTATTTGCTTCATAATGTGGGGAAACAAACCTCTCAATTAAGATCTTAATCCTAATAATATTACATATTAAGGATGGGCAACAAATGCTAATCTAGCCAGCGACTCCCACATCAGTGGAAGAATAAATTTTAAAAAGACTAAAAATTGCTTTATTTTAATAACATATAAAATATTTTTTTTGCACATGCATTCTAATGTGTGGAATTCAAAATATTGATATTTGAGCAAAATACAGCATTAGGATAGTATTTCCTGCTAACTGTATCCATCACAATGTTATTCTGGTACTGGGTGGGTTTTCCGACATTTGTTCTATTGCTCCAGCTCAATTTTGCAAATGTATTTTGTGGTTATCTACCATCTGATTTGACTGCTGTGGCACAATGAATTATGTCTTCTCCAAAAGATGGACAATTGATTGAGGTTGTCATCTGGCAGCACTCTCCTGTATGAATTTTGCTTATGCATACACTTCTTAACCAGCAATAACCTGCAAATTTATTAGCAGAGCAATAGCAACACTTCATAAAGCAACAGCGTAGGGATTCATGATCAGGGGAAAGACTTCACGAGAGTTTATGAAGCAATTATATTTATTGACATTTTAATTTATATCACTCTCTTTAAAAACAAAATGAGTGGAAATGATGGAGGAAGACTGTTAATAAATTATAAACTTGTTTGCAATGAACTGTGTAATGCTAAAGCCTGCCTGAACAGGCTTGTTTGATATATTAGTTTTCTTTTCACAAAAAAAAAACCATGAAGTTTGAAATTTGGACTTTAAATCGTGGGTCGATCCCAACTCAGTTAGTGTAGCACTGTGACCCCATGATTTTTTAAGTATCTCCACAGATTTGATTGACAGTTTTAGTTTATCAAAATGCCACAAAAAGATGTGGTATAACTGTCTGCATCAGTCAAAAGGAGTGCATTTTTATTCTGGTTTAAAGGCTGCTAATTGATTCTGTCTGCTTTTTAAAAGTGCTAATTATTCTTTGATGTCTCTATTACCAAAATAAATGCTGTATATCCACCTTTGGTTAGCGAGAATTGAATTTACCCAGTTGGGTCACAATCCTAATGTCAACCTCAATTCTGGTTCAGAAATCTGGAAGGGACCGTGGTGGGATGTTGGTCACCATCTGCCCTGCGGCATCCACTAAGAAGGTGCCTCTAGGAGTCCCATTCAACTAAGGACAGAGGGCAGGCCATGGAAACGGAAGGCCTTATAGGAGTGCCCACACTGAACCAGGAAAGATGGGTGTTGCTGAGGCAGGTAGGACACCACGAGGGTGTCTCAAAATAGGGGAATTCTCTGCAGCATATGGCTGTCAGACCATCATTGTGGAGAAGGAACCCATCCACAGGATGGCTTGTAGCTGCAGTTGAGACCCTCACATCAAAGCTGGTTTGTGCTGGGTTAAATGAGAGGAGGCACCAGGAACCTGTACCAGTTAAAGGCTAGGCTCCAACCTCAGTAGGGTGTCCATTAACCAATGATCCTGATAGCATCATCATCTTCCCCCAATTGGTCTATTAGTGAGGCCAGTTAGCTACTTGCCATTGTCATGCTGGTAACCTCCATTGTGTTGATCCCATCAAATCGTTCAGAGGTGGGAACATGCCAGGGAACTGACCAAAAGTGATATTTACAACTTTGTTTGCAGTCAGTCTCCTAACCCATTTTCACAGGACAGGGAAATTTCTGTCCATTGTCACGAACTGCTACCTGGTTGACTGAAGAACTGCAAAGATGTCTATTGCAGAAATGATAGATGAGTTTTAATTTTAGCCTAACCTTTTTCCTTACTATCATCAATACACATTGTTGGAACTTCTATAAGGGAGACTTTGGTACAGATTAATGAAAACTGTACAGAGCACTTTATTCAATCTATGATATATGAAGACCAGGCATACATATTGGAGCACCATCCATTATTTTACACATGGTGCAGGCGGTTTGTAATAGTGCACTACCTGATACCGAATCCTTCTCCATGATCTTGTTGGAAGTGACAGTTAGTCAATTTGGTTTAGGGAATATGATCTTTTTGATGAATCACTCTTAAAAATACAGATTTGCATGGCTAAATCAATGCAATTTCTGTATGTAATTGTTTGTTCCCTTCTGGGCCTATGTTGATGGTCAATCGTTGTCATCAGCATGTATGTGTGTACTGTGGGTGTATCTATGCCACAAGGACTGCAACGGTTCAAGAAGGCAGCTCACTATCACCTTCTCAAGGGCAATTAGGATGGGCAATAAATGCTGGCCTAGCCAGCTTTGATGCCATCTGTACCAAGCCTATCCAGTTCAAAGTGCATGAACTTCTGTCTCACAATCAAGTTCCACATACATTTTTTCAACAGCCATGGCATTAACTTAAAGTGAATTTACACTACTGGTTGACGTGAAGAAGTAAAAGTGTGAGGAAGTAAAATACATTTAAGGCACAACTTAAGTTGGACTAAATAAGAGTGATTTCTGTCGGAGATTCATAGTATGGCATTTAATCATGCCTGCAAGATGTAGAGCTTGCAAAAGCATTGCATCATTCCTTTTAGCGAAGGCCTGCCATATTAAGTGACACTCAGATGCAGGTGGGTTTTCCCAGTATCTAGGACATCGGGCCCGGAAGTCTCACCTGCTGTGAGCTGGCACCCACTTAAAGGCTGGTAGGACTATTGAATGGCAGTGTCACTGGGGGAGATAGTGGCTGTTGCCGGTACGATACTCACCTGGGGCCTAGGATCTCCGAGGGACAAGACACAGGTGAGTGATGGTGGAAGGGCAGTTGTGGGCTGGGGATTGTAGTGGGTTGGGGTTGAAGGGGATTAGTAGCAAGGACAAGGGTGTGACTCTCAGCGGAAACCACCCACCCCCCACTTCCTGATGGTGAGTCCCTTGTTCAGGCGACAGCATGAGGCCTTTGAGTGTGTGTTAATTGCCTACTTAAGGGACTCAATTAGTGGTGGGGTGGGAAGGCCATCCGTGGGCTTTCCTGTCATGGACTTAATTGGAATGGAGGTGGGAAGGCATCAGGGTCCTAACCAGCCACCCTCCTGCCTGATTAAATTCCACCTGTCATCAAACTCGCCATGGGAGTGGGTATTAAAATCCACTCATAGAGTCATTTAGAGCACAGAAAGAAGCATTTGGCCCATCAAGTCCATGCTGACTCTCCATGGAGCAATCTAGTCACTCCCATTCCCCTGCATTATCCCCACGAGTCCTGTAAGTTTATTTCCTTTAAATGTCCATCCAATTTCCTCTTAAAATCAATGAACATCTCTGCTTCAATCATCCTCGTGAACAGGGAGTTTTAGTTCATTAACATTCACTACATTAAAAAAGTTGCCCCTTACATTCCCCCTGCACCTCTTGTTCAAAAACTTATATCTGTGTACCCTAGTCCTTACAACACCAACTAATGGGAAAAGTCTTTCCTTGTCTGCCATATCTAAATCTGTTATATACTTGAACATCTCTATCAAATCTCCCCTTAATCTCCTTTGCTCCAAGGAGAACAACCCCAGCTTCTCTACCGAACCATTTAGCTAAAATCCCCCATCCCTGGAACCATCCCGGTAAATCTCATCTGCACCTTCTCAAGGACTCTCACATCCTTCCCAAAATGACGAACTGCAAAGATGTCAACTGCAGAAATGATACATGAGTTTTAATTTAACCCTCCAGGGATACTCATTCCACTTAGCTTTAGTGGCTGGTTAGACCCTGAATCAACCTGCATTTGCAATATAACTATAGTATCGGTGCAACTTCAAAATGTTTCTTGAGTGTTTGTAATGTAAAACATTCCTTTGGTGAAGTGATAAACAGACCAGTGATACTTTGACAATTGTAACCAGCCAGAGGTTTACCTAAGGCGATGGCTCTCAAACGGGGATCCCTGAGAAAGTTTCAAAGGATCCATCAAAAATATTTTTTTCTGATGGCCTAACTGCAATTTAACAAGAATACACACTGAAACAACATGAGAAAGAAAAAAGCATATTAAATTAAAAAGGGAGAAACCTCAGCAACAGGAGCAGGGGGTTGTGGGGGTGGGGACATGGAGTGGCGTGGAGGAGGGGGTTTATCAGTAAAAAGCGACTGTCAAATGTAGATTATTATAAATTCCTAATTAGTTCAGTAATGTTTTTCAGGGAAGAGAAACCTGCACCTGTAACTGGAATGCATTAAATGCGTTTTTCACACCAATTGGCTACTAACTGCCCTCCAAAGTAGCCACTCAAGCCACTCATCAGATGAATTGTGGATGGGCTGAAAATGGCAGATCTTGCCAATGATTAATTAAATGAATAATAAAAAAACCTGAACAGTGACAATGTTCATGCAATAAGCCTGTTTGACACATAGAGCTGGAAGCAGATGGCACATTACACATTCAGCAGACATTTGTGACAACTGCAACTAAAATATTCCCTAATAAAATCATGAGCATGCGATACATCCATAGCATCAATACAGATGGATGACTGAACAAGAGAATTTTGTTTTCATATTAAGGAAAAAGTGTTGGCTTATTGCCTTGAACGCTGTAGGAGTGAAGGATAGTGTATTCAAATAACAAAGAAGGAAAAACAGTGAAGGATTTGCATTATGCCTAAGTCACTTGCTAAGAGAAATTGGATCAATTATACTTCAAAAAAACAAAAAGCCTGTTTATTTTATCTATAGACCAGAGGCTGTAACACTGAAGAATTGTTACACAATATTACTAATGTTATGGAGATAGTCTAAACATCATTAAGTATCACAGAATACTGTGAAGAATAAGTAAATAATTACACTTGTATTTTTAACTAAAAATGGCCAGGGCCAACACGAGATTAAACAAATAACTCACAAGTGCCAAATGTTGAGGGAACGCATAAGCCACATAATCAAGGCCTTTATGTTTTATATTGCTTGGCTCGTCATTACCATTGAGAATGCTTTTCATGGAACCACTCTTTCATGGACATGCCACAAAGTGAATGCTTAAACTGAAATATTGAATTTCCTCGTCATGCAAAAAACAACCATGGCCGGAATTTTACCACCCTGTTGCAGCAGGGACAGAACTGTAAAATGCAGTGAGCTATTCTAAACTCCAGTGACTTCGGCTGGACTGTAAATTCCCACTGGTGTAAAATTCCACCCCATATCTAAATCACTGAATACATTGAGGTTAATTTTGCAATTATAGTTGTAATACATCTATACCTCTTGATATTGTCAACAACAACTTGCAATTATATGATGCCTTTCATGTAGTAAAATGTCCCAAGCTAGTTAACAGGAGCATTATCAGACAAATATTAGGATAGGGCAGGTGACCAAAAGCATGGTGAAAGAGGTTCATTTTAAAGGCCAGCTTAAAGGAGGAGCTGAGAGGTAGAGAGGCAGAAAGGCTTAAGGGGGAAATTCCAGAGCTTAGAGCCTGCGCAGCTGAAAGCACAGCTGTCAATGGTAAAGCAATTAAAATCAGGAATGCTCAGGAGTGCAGAATTAGATGGGTACAGATATCTCAGAGTTATTGGAATGCAGAAAGATACAGGAACAGGGTGGGGCAAGGCTATGGAGGGATTTAAACACAAATATGAGAATTTGAAAACTATGGCATTTTGCCCAACTAGGAACCAATAAAATAAAATCAAAATACTGCAGTCACTGGAAATCTGAAAAAAAACCGAAAATGCTGGAAAAACTAAATGGGTCTGGTAGAATCTGCAGAGAGAGAAACAGAGTTAATGTGTTGAATCCGTATGACTCTTCTTCAGAGCCCAATAGGTTGGCAAGTACAGGAGTGATGGGTAAATATGACTTGGTACCCATATCACCACACCAAATCCTCCAGTCTTTTAAAATATCCTGACTCTTTCTCAGAGGCAGAATTATTTCTGTTTGTGCCAACTGATATAAATAGATAAAAAAATTGAAGAATATAGCATTCAAGTAATAATCAAGCATTTTTGCTCAATATAAATATTTTATTAATTCTATACACGTATTATATGGTGCAGGTTTATTAAGAGAACCATAAATAGCTGCTATATCCCTGCTTAATGTGCAAGACACCATCTGTTCCCAGGTCAATATGTGAAGAAGGACAATGGGCAACATCATAATATTCATCATTAGAAGGACCAGCATTACTGCATGCTTGGAAGTACCACTGGTGTACTTTGATTAAGATAGTTATTGGATAAATATTGTTTAACATACATCTCACTGTCGTCCATGACATACTCTTCAATTTCAAAACACAATCAATATTGATGGCATCAGAGGAACCTACTATCTATAGTATATATATAGATATAAACCCTATATATCCCCATATATAAATATATATATCCTATATACATAGTAACAAATAGCTTTTTCTCTCTATCTGTTGATACCCATTAATGAGCAACAGTGAACAACTGCTCTATAACAGGCAATACATTTCTAAATTTAATAGGTGCCATTTTGTTGATGTGTTTGGAAGGAAATTTAAAGATTTCCTTTGAAGTTGTACATAAACCTAGGTGATTGAAAATATTGTCATGTTCAGTGCTGACAACCAGTACAAGTGGAAGGAGAATTTTATGATCCCAGAGAGAAAATGATTCAAAATATGCACAGTGCTATGTGTTGTATCAGAATAGTACACATAAATTTCCTTCTAATATTTCACTTTTTCAGACATTTCCTTTCAAATTTCTAAGGGCATCTTTAAAGCACACAAATAAAAAAGTAAAATATGCCTTAAATGGATCATTAGCAAAGTCACTTAATTGTTTATTTAAATAGAGTGCAATTAACAAAAACATAAATTATTCAATTCCCCAGCTTAGCAAAGAAACAGATTTTAATAACATTTAACTGTTATGGGTGTGTTATTATATATTACTCACCTAATCTGCACCACATCTTGGCTTTCAGGCCTACTAATTATGGTTCTGTCATTATTTAAAGCCTTAAAATATGTTTTGTTCTTTTATGATGATTACAAAATTTTGAAACAAAGTTATCATAGCCTTAATTACTAGATTTGATACTGCAGATGACAAAAGTACTATAACATCATCATAGTTAATTGAAGACTTTCATTATTTCATTAACTTCCAATATACTCAGATTTTAAAGTAATTGTGTTTACAAACTGCTTCATCTCTTTTAATCACTGGTCTCTTCAACTGAGCTATTTAAATCACCATATTTGATAGGTTTTGTGATTTGTTCGATCAAACCATTTCATTTTTAGCAAAAGATAATAAAATGAGGTGTGGAAATACATAACTGTGAACAGTGCTATGATCCCCGTGGGAAACCGTAAACCAAATGTATGTAACAACCCCAAATGAAGAAACTGCAAACAATATTTAACTTTTTATAACCTACTTTAACGCAAATATAAACCAATGCAAAGTGAACATGAATTAACAGGTAAATGATACTTCAAATAAAAAGCTAAACTTCACTTTAACTTAGAGAGGCGGTGGCATAGTGGTATCTTCACTGGATGAGTGTTCCAGAGACCCAAGGTCTGGGACCTGGTTTAAAATCCCACCATGGCAAATGGCGAAATTTGAATTCGATAAAAATCTGGAATTAAAAGTCTGATGATGACCATGAAATCAATTGTAAAAACCCATCTGGTTCACTAATGCCCTTTAGGGAATGAAATCCTGGCCTGGCCGATGTGTGACGGTTATGTGTGAACAAGGGCAATTGGGGATGAACAAGAAGTACTGGCCTAGCCAGTGATGCCCAGAACCAATGAATGAATGTCTTACACAAGCATCTTGACATTACACAGTTACACAGTTCCACAATATGCCATTCCTAATTTACAAAAAATAGTTCAGGAGTCCTATCTGACAACAGCTTTCACCTCTCGAGTTTCAGTTATGATTTTCATCAGCAAGGTACACTTCTATGCCCATCTCAGGTCAGGTCAGAGCAGTGTTGATGGTATAGCTTTCCAGAGTTCCTTTTCAACCAACCAACCAATAACACCTTGGTTTATGGTTTGGCCACTGCTGGGAAAACACCCAGCTCTTAAATATATCTGAGCCATTCACACAGATTTCCAGGTTTTAAACCTTTATAGCCAAGCTTGCATATTGTCACCAAGAACTCCAGTTGTCCTTTTTGCCAAACAGGAAATGCTGATCTCTTCCTGAGAGAGATTTGCTTCTTTTCCTCTCAAAAATTTAGTGCCTTCTGCTTCCTGTGTCTTTCTGCCTTTCTCTTTGCATTTGCATCTGTGTCATCTGCTTGTAGCTTTCCATTGTGTCTGCAGCTCTCTTTTGTGTCTAGCCACTCGCAATGTCCATATCTTAACTTCCTTCCTGTTGGTACTGCTTCTGGGTCAAGGGTTGCCAAGTCATGTGGACCAGTATTTTTTTATTATCCAAGAAAGGTGCAATTGATCCCTTAAAAATTGTTGCAAACTCTTGACAGTTCTTTACAAACATTCTATAAAATAATTACAGATTCCACAGATATTTTAAAGAAATTACAAAGTTTCCTTACTGTACTGCTTTCGGGTCAAAGGTCATCACAACGCAACTGTTACAAATATATAATAGTATTACAATCCACTGCAAACTTATTAATTTATAGCAGTCTATGTTTTTGATATGCAATGTATTAACAATTTATAGATGTAATATATGTTTTTGATATACAATGCAATAACAATTTTTGTCAGTTTGAAGGAACTAATGTTAAGCATTCACTATCAAGTATTATGGAAGTAACAATGAATAATATAAATCAGGATTATTATGAAGCTATGAACTGAAACATTTTATTTGTATAGTTTATTCTTTAACTGTACATTTTGAGCTTCATATCTGCGGAAGATTCTAGTCTCCAGAATTGTCATTTGATCAAGAAAATCTTGAACAATGAAAAGCTGACCCTATGTGAAAGGTACTGGGGGAGCAATTGAGCTCTGTAACAACCGTTCTTTAGTTCCTAATCAGCCTTCTTAAGGCTAAAATTCAGGTCATAAATGCTTAAGCACATATTCGGCACAAAGTGCACCCAAAGCTACCTTGGTACACTACTGTGCACACGTGCATCTATCAATGGTCGGAGATGATAGATTATGATGTCAATTAGTGTGCAGTTTTTTTGCTTTTATCTTAGTGTGCAAATTTGATTTGATACCAGTGCTGCTATTTTCAAATGCATACTTCAGCCAACACCCTATTCCAATCTTGCATGGCTGAACAGCTTTCAACAGCCTGAAAGACATCCCACCAGCACTACTTCAAGGGATCATGAACCACTTATAGGTTGTTTGCTGGATTATTACTTCTGGCTGCTGGTACAATTCTATGCATTTTGGAATTATCCTATACTTGTTGACAGTTTCAGTAGCCTCGTGGCGTGGTCTGGCTGGTGCTGAAATCACTGAAGTCACATTTTTGGTGTTTTAAAGGATGAACTGAAACAGCTTGATTCCAGATATAGATGGCCTGTAGGACCTTCGCTTAGAATTGAGCATGAATGTGAGAATGAAATGAAGGTTCACAAAGCAGGACGAGCTGCTAGAAGAGGAAGGAAGAGCAGGGGAAAAGGTCTCTCAGCAAAAGGCTATATTTGTCTAGAGTTTTTAGGGAGTAATTCACTTAACTTTAGCATTGACCAATGCATTAGACATTTTTGTTTCAGAGGTCATGGCTGCAATTCACACCTAAGACAACAAATGTGTCTCAATTGCAACCTCAAAGAAAGACAAGGGCAGCATTACTTGCAGCTGCCAAGATAAATGTGGCTCTTAACCTTTAGACATCTGACTCTTTACAAGCTACTGATGGAAAAAATAAGCAACATCTCCCAGTTTATAATGCACTGCTGCAAAAGTGAGGTACTGAAACTCTCTGCACCCTCTTGTCAGAGATAAGCAGCCAGAGTAAGCATGGGAGTATGCTCAAACTGCTGGCTTCCCCATTGTGCAGAGTGCCATGGTCTGCATGCATATTGCTTTGCATTTGGCTCATGTGAACTCTGCCATTTTCCTGAAACAAAAAGGATTCCAGTACTTCAAAGTGCAGCTGAAATATGACCATAAGCAGTGCATCATGCAGGTGAATGCCCATCATCTTGGCAGAGTCATGATTCCTTTATTGCAGTAGCCCTCAATGCTGGCTGTATTTTACCCACCACTATGTAAAGGCCTATATATTAGTTACAATCTACCTGACAGTGGTTATTCACCTTATCAAAGATCAACTGTCTTCTTGTGTCAGTATTAACTACCCTTTAGATGGAAAACTCTTTAATCCGATCATCTCCATGCCAAAACCAAACTGACCTCCATCGATAAACATGATCTACAGTTTGCGGGTGACTGCAGTGACATTGCTCACTCTGAATCCGATTTGTAAACCAATTTCCTAAAATGTGGTGCCCAGAGCTGGACGCGATACTCCAGTTGAAGCCGAATGTGTATATTATACAGGTTTAACATAACTTCCTTGCTTTTGTACTCTATGCTCCTATTTATAAAACCCAGGATTCCATAGGTTTTATTAGCTGCACTCGCAGCCTGCACTGTTGCCTCCAATATTTTGTGCAGGTGTACCGCAGGTCCCTCTGCTCCTGCATTACCCTTTAGAATTGTACCCTTTGTTTTATATTGTCTCTCTAAATTCTTCCTTTCAAAATGAATCACTTCATACTTCTCTGCACTAAATTTTATCTGCCAAGTTGTGAAAACTATCTTACACTCTAAGACCACAGTAAGTACACAGTCCATGTAAATCTATGATGTCCTGTGGTCAGACGCACCAGACACTGAATCAAGTGATAGATGCCATCTCAAACAGATGTTATGGGTCTCTCATCAGCTTCCCCAGATGCTTATTACACTGAAAGCCAACTAGTCTCATTGAACTTTGTCTTTAAAATGAGGGTTTCAAATCTCCACTCTACAAGACCTCGCCTTGGAATCTTCTCCCAAACCGATGCTTTCTCTCAGATGCCTTCTGCAAGTGTTCACCCCCAGGGTTTCGAACTCTCCTTCTGATGTTCCTCTTCCTTGGGTCATCTCATGCATTCAAGCTGTCTTCCGCACACTCTCTCTCACCAACTCAGCCATCAACTGTACCACTGTTTTGCATGCCCATAGCAAAGAGTTACAGATCTTCAGTTACCTCTTTGGGCCTTCTTGCCTCTTGCAAGGTGTTCTCACTTTAAATCTGCTTTCTGCAGCTTTTGACTCTTTAGATATGAAGCTTGGAGCCTTTCTCTTGCCCCTCACTCTTAACTTAACATAACAGGACTTTTTTCAGGATCTTGTCCTTCCTATGACTAGAAGGTCTTCTTGGAACTTTCTGTTGTTCCACTTCTCTGGATTCTGGGGTATTTTCTTTCGCTTGGGACTAGCTATCTGTCATCTTCTAGCTCCAGTCTCTCTCTGGCAGCTACGTTCAACCAACTTTAGCTTGGAGCTGTCTATCTGCCCCTTTTAGGCTGTCTTCTAAACCAACTGAACTCCAACAGCTTCCAAAATAGACTGCTGTTTCTCTCTTTTTGTGTGTCTGTGAGACGGATCTGCCTCTCTGGCTCCCTGTTGCTAGGCAACAGCTCAATTCTTCTACTGTTGTGTTTGCTTAACTTCTTAAGTCGTAAACTCTCATTAGAATTGCAAGCATCTTTTTAAAGTGAAATTAAAACTCAATTTGACCTTTCTTAGCACAACGATGCAGAAATACAAATCAAACTTAAATATTAAAGCTAAAACTCATTCCTAACACCCACAAATACCAACACAACTCATCCAAACTAGCTCCATTTCATATCATTATTAAGTAAAATACAGATGCAAAAAAATAAACTGCAGATAAAGGAAAAAAGTTACTTAAAGATTGTATTTCAAATTGGACTGTGCGATATCATTGTGGACCCATTGCTTGAATTCCTTCTTTAAAAGTGAAGGGTTTGAAACTTGACATTTGGTTTAGCAGCTGCGATGGCTTATAAATCTGAATAGTCAGAGTTTTCCTATTGTAGGCTCAATACATAGAACAGATACTTGGAGAGAGTATAGGCTCCTTTCTGCACTGGAAACTGCAGGTGCTGCCACTTGAAGGTTGCCTGGTTTCTTCTCAGCGGACCAGGGATGATTTTCTGAATACCTTACTCTGCAACTTCCAATGGCAGGGAACCCCAGCTCTCACATATGGCTCATGACTAGTTCATCTGACAGCTATGAGTTGGTATTATCACACATACTGCCACGCTAAATGGCTTCTTACAGCTTCCTTTATACAGTTCAAAAACAAAAAAATGGCTGATATTTTAAGTTAGATGAGTCATTGTCCAACAAAGCAAAGAAGTTAAATTGTCGCCTTTTGAAGAAGTCCATTCTGCCGATATCAAATGAGCCATGAGTTTTCACACTTTTAGAAAACCCAATTGTGTTGTCCAATGAATCCTTGAATTATTAATGGCTATCTTGGTGACTGATTCTGAGATAATATGGTTCAACAATGCTTAAGCAATCATCTATGTATACAGCTGTCTGCTGTGACTTCCATTTTGAAATTAATTTTAAAACATAAAGCTTTTTAAAGCAGGAATGTATTTTTTTAAAAGTCCCCTCAAAAACCTACAATGTCATAACTGCACGGCTGTCACACTATGATCCATCCTAGGTTAAATAAGTTAAAAAAAATATACATTACAGTGGCGTTATGTGTTCTATACGTCTGTAAATGTTTCAAAGTAAATTATTCAGCTGGATTTAATGCAGCCCATTGCAGTGGGTACAATGGTGTTTGGCCCACTTCACCATGGGAGAGGCCCACTTCAGCCTCCCATTGGTGAGAAAGCTTCCCCTAATTAAGTTGGAGGGCAGAAGGGACGTACATGTGATTCCCAGCCGACAGCAGCAGGGTGTCATTTAAGATCATGAATAAGCAACCATTACCCCTGAGCTCATGTCAATTTAATGGTATCACAGGGGTTAAATGGAGGCTGCATGACTCTCCTGCACCCTTGGAAGGCCACCCAGAAACATGATTGAGGTTTGCCAGTGGCCTCCCAGAGAGTGGGGGGGCCTCACTATCAGGCATTCTGTGCTCGATCAAGGGACCCAGAATCAGGCTGGGAGAAGAGGTAGTGGGTGATGAAAGTGAACACCCTGCCCTTACCTCCAAACCTCAACTTACTCCAATCTCCTGTGACGCCCATCCTGTCTTCACTTGTCTGTAGTCTGGGGACCCTCTGTTATCCCAGACCTCGGGTATGTGCAGTGCCATGAGCAGCCACTGCACCCACTAGCACTGGCAACAATGAAGAGCTACTGGCTTATGATTAGCCGGCAGTTCTCAGTGGGCAGGACTTGTGCCACCAGAGACCTGTTGTAAAAACCCATCTGGTTCACTTATGTCCTTTAGGGAAGGAAATTAGACGACCTTGCCTAGTCTGGCCTACATGTGACTCCAGACCCACAACAATGTGGTTGATTCTTAAGTGCCCTCTAAAAAAAGGGCAATTTAGGGATGGGCAATAAATTCTGGCCAAGCCAGTAACACCCACATCCCCTGAATGATTTTTTTTTTTAAATCATTGGGAAGGTCTAATAGTGGCCAATTAAATGGCCGAAGGGGACTTGATTCTAGGGTTCCCTGCCGGTTCTCTGGCCCTGTTAGCCCAACAAAATCCCAAACAGTATATGTGAGATAGAAAGTGGGAAGTCTATGTGAGGCTATGCAAGGCCGACATTCTTGTTGAATACTGAGAGAGTGTTGCACTGTTGAAGGTGCCATTGGTTGGATGAGATGTTAAACTAAGGCCCTGTCTGCACTCTCAAGCAAATGTAATAAACCCCAGGGCACCATTGTAAAGAGGAACAGAGGAGTTATCAGGTGTCCTGGCCAATATTTATGCCGCAATCAACATCACAAAAATAGATTATCTGGTCATTATAACATTGCTGTTGGTGAGACTGGACGGAATTTTGCCCTTGATGGGCGAGCGGGCCCCACTGGCTCGGTGGCGGGCGGGCAGCTGGCCTTTGCCGTCGAAATGGGGCCCGCCGCCATTTTGAGTGGGCGGGCCAATTAAAGCCCGCCCACCTGCCTTCCCGACAGGAAGTGCTATGTGCTTCCTGTGCAGGGGTGGGGGGGGGAGGGAATCCCCAACTGTCAAAGTGCGCTTGTTCACGCATGCATACTTAAGAGTGCACTGCTCCCTGAGGCAAAGTGCTGTCTCAGGGAGTTTACTGACACGTAAGAAAAGTCAAAAAATAGAGCAATATTAAAATTATTAACATGCCCCCCTCATGTGACAATGTCACATGAGATGGGACATGTTAATAAGAAACACATAAAGTTTATTAAATTTTTTAAAAACGGACATGAAACTTCATCCCGCCAGTTGATGAAGTTTCATGAATAATCTGGAGCTTGCTGGGGCTCCTGGCCTGCCCGCCAGCCTTAAGCTTGGACGGGCAGTGTCTTTAACAAGGTTAATTAGCCTGTCAATGCTGAAGATTTAAATGGACCAGGGGGAAAATCCTGCAGACTTTCTAGGCGGAATCATCCCAGATTTGTACTAAGTACAGTAGCTGGCGGGTAAAACATCACAATGGTAGGTTTTCACACCATATCATCTCAAAACTGCCACAAAAATTATGCACTCCCAGGAAACAAGGTGTTTCAATGGCAGGTGCACTCTCATTTACCATCCACACCATCACCTCACCTTCATCACGCCGGGCACCATACTTAAAGCCCAGTTGCATGTACATATCTCAGTGCTTCTAGCCCATGACTACTGCAGGGAAGATATCCAGAAAAGACAAAAAGTCTGCTGCCCCAAGTTTTAATAACATGTCACTGGAAGGCCTTTTGGATGCTGTGGAGGCCTACCATGATGTCCTCTACCCACTGCTCTGGCTGCAGGATGAGCAGAGGCATCACAAATCCAGAATGGGAGGCGGTGGCAGAGGTGGCCAGCGTTAATGCCCTGTAAAAGAGGACAGCCAACCAGTGCCGCCACAGTATGAATGGTCTCATCCAATTCACTTTTCTCATCACTCTCAACTCACAAACTCACAACCCCATCACATATTCACAGGGATCTCGCACCTCAAGGGACAACATCACTAACTCTCTCACACACCCTCACATCTCCATCAGGCTCATATCCTCTTGTGCTCACATCCTCGTCCCATCCATGACTCCGCTCATCACACAAACATTTCACGCAGTGACATGCATCCTGCTCACACTCTCTCCAGCTGTTTGCATGCAAGAGAAACTGGCTGACATAAGCAGGGAAAGGTCCCAGACTGGGGGTTGGGGGGGAGGGGGGTGGAGTGGGGTCCACATGAGCCCCCTAACTCACTTTGAGGGCCATGCCATCATGCTGACTGGTGAGGATGTGGACTCTGCCTGTGGTGACGGTGAGGTCAGCGATGAACACACTCGTAAGGATCCTGCACCACATCATCCCTCCCTCAATGCAACTGTGAGTGCTCTCTCTCCTGCTTTTGACTCTGCTGCCATGCACTAATCATCTCTACTTTGGTTCACATGGAGCTGTGCCAACAGACCGACACCCTCAGCCAAACAGTCCATCAGCTACATCTAGGTCCTCATCTGTGGTCAAGAGGTCACCTCTTCCACTGAAGAGCTGGAAATAAGCAGTCTGGAAGACCCATCACAGTGCTTACCCACACCCTCCACCAGCGCAGAGACACACACCTTGGTGGGACCTAGATCTAGAGCAGACTCTGGTTCACAATCTGGTGGTCACTGCATGGACATATATCCACAGCAACAGGAGGGTGCAGGTTCAGCCGAGCTCCCCAGCGCACAGAGAAGTGCTGGGGAGGAGGCATCTGTGATGTTTGAGTTAGATGATGAACCTCTGGCTTCGGCCTTTCAACTCGTCCTGGAGAGTCAGCAGAAGGTGGGAGAACATTCAGCAGAGCTGTTGGAAACCCTCAACAGAGTGGCACGTGAGTCAGAGGAATGTGTCTGCTGTCTCTCTGATGAAGTGCTGCCCACATGTGTGTATATGGAGATCTCCATGGGGGAGATGGCTGAGGCCACGGAGACCATGGTCCAGCAGAGCACGAGATATGTGCAGACCTGCACTCCATCGCGGTAACCATGGTTGAGTTCCTGAAGTGGCAGCACGAGAGGGAAACGGATTACCTCGATGTCCCTTCAGGCACTCTGTCCCCACAACGAGTCAGGCACCCGAAGTGAGGAGGAGCGGCAACTGGACACCCCAGAGTCATCCACTGAGGAATCTCAGAGGCTGTCCTCTCCCTCTTAGTCCCCTTTGCTTGTGAGCTCCTCAACCTTGTCCTCTGTCACTGCAGAGGGAAAAGCCTATGTGTAGCAGGGCTTTGCAGTCACTTGTGCAAGCACGCTCACATGCACGCAGATCCTTCACGTTTCATACTCCAGTCAATTTCCTGAGCATTTTCAATGCTGCCTGCTGGGGTTTGCTTTCAGTTGTCCATCTGAGCTGACCTGCATCTCCGCCCACCCAATGATCACATGCCCATGCAGCACCTGATCTCACCCACCATCACTGTTGTTTCACTTTTGGTTTGGACAGCATGGTCTGGATTAACTTTTAGTAAACTCCCCCATATTTTCCCCTCCCCCAGTCACCTATTTCCTTTCCCCCATCACCACTGAGGCCCTTGGCATTACCTTCTACCTCCTCTCCATTGCCTACCAAGCACAACCCTTTCCCTTCGGGGACGTCAAGGTGAACATGCCCTTTCTTGCTGAAAATCCCACCCCCATCCACATTCACCTCCCTGACCTCCTCTTTTCCGCCCCCAGGGCATGTATCTGCCTCCAAGTCCCCAGCAACCACCCTCGCTGTCCCTTCCAATGCTGCCGTCGGACCCTCACCCTCCCATCCTACTGCCTCACTCTGCCCTCGGTCATTCTCACCCTTCCTTCATACCATACACACCTTCAGTACGCTCCTCAGGAGGCAGACATGGACTATCAGACCCCTCCCTTGTACATTCACTTGCACATCCCCAGCTCCAGACCCATTCCCCCCGGAACGCCTTCCATAACCAACCACCTCCCCACCTCCCCCCCCCAGTCCCCCCACCCCTCCGAACTGCCCCCACTTGATCCTTCCCCCTTCCTGACACCTTTCTCCAGCCTTACTTTATCGTTACCCATAAGCCTTCCCCCCCAACTATTTTCCCCAGCCTCACTCTTTCCTGAATTCCTCAGACACCCTTACTTCTTCCTCCAGCTTTAGTCCCTCCCCTTCCCAACTCTTTCCTCCACTCTTTCATCTTCCTCTACCTCCCTCCCCTTTCTGTGTTCCTTCCTTTCCCTGGATTCCTTCCCCTCTCTGCACTCCTTCCCTTACACATTACACCCTCCCTTACACCCACCTCCCCAGTTTCCATCTTCGCCCCCGTAACCCCTCCTCCCCATACACCCTCCCCCAATCCCAGCCTCCCCCCTTAAACCTTCGTGCCCCCTCCCAACCTCACCCCCCCGACACTTCTTCCTTGCGCAGTCAATCCTAGACCTTCCTCTCCGACCCCTTGACCATCATCTGTTATGAGCATCAACGGTGATTTTCCAACTTCTGTGAGCTGCTTTGCAGCAGAGTCATGTCCATGAGAGTGCACCCAGCATGCCATGAACATTCCTCCAGAGTGCCATTGGTGTTGGACTCCAGAATCGTCTGCTCTTTGGATTTCTGCGATGTGAGCAAAGCTGTGATGGGGAAGCCCCAGCTTCTGCACGTCATACTTGTCAAGAAGTGTTCTACACAGGCATGATTTCCCGCTGATGTGGGCAGATAACCCAATGGGGCCGGTGGGGAGAGGGGTGTGGGGTGCGGGGCGTTACAATTCCGGCAGGCTGGCCTTATAATGGTATACTGATGTATTACAATGATGTTCATGACACCTGATTGTGGATATCGCAGCCCGCCATCGGCTGGCTGAGGGGAAAATCACAAATTCATTTCACACCGTTGTGAAACCGATTGCACCACATTGTCCACTCATGTCACCGAACACGCCCGAAGCCAGCAGGCACGGAAACCCCCACCTCTGTGTGCAAATTGGCTAGCACGTTTCCTTTATTATAACAGTGAACACACTTGAAATCTATTTCATTGAACATGAAGCACTTTGAGACGTCCAGCGTTCATGAAAAATGCTTTTTTTAAAGGTCATCCTTGCCCCAATGAAGAGTGAATGATTAAGCCTTACTATATAAGTGAGGAATAATAAGGCAATCCTATTGCAGAGTAATAAAGATAGGGGATTAAACTGTGGGACAGTGACAGAAAGATACATTGATATTTTTTTAAAATATTTTATTGCACAAATAGTACACACAACAAAAAGCAGGATATTCAGGTTACTGTGCTTGTGATCATTCTCATAACTTAATCATTACTTCATTCTTCTTCAGTTATAAGATTATCTTTAATGGAAGAATATCTGTTCTTTTTTGCTATTTAATATTTTGGAATGTATGCTAGTTTCGCTTCCAAAAGGACTATTGATTCAAATAAAATAAAGGCTGTTTTACAGGTGCCTGTAAAGTTTAATGATTTTGAATTATTATTTTGCTTATACAAATGAAATACATGCACCACCATGAGATATTTGTTTTGTTCTATGGCTATGAATGACTTTTCCTTCTTAAGAATGATTTTCAAATAACTGTGAAAAATTGTGAATGGTTGTTAAACCTCTAAAAGGAAATTTACAAAAGTGAATGATCATATTCCTGCTTCCCACGCATGAATTATCACTTCATTGAGCAATGGCACCCACATCCCCATAAAATTAGCATAGACCACTGCACTTGTACAGCTGCATCAGTGGGTTCATTTTACCAGAGTGACAGTACTTTTAATTCACTGAGGCCTGGAAATCATTCTTGTCATTAAGTGTAAGAAAAGAATTCTGTCTGTGTTACCAATGCAAAATGTTATGATTTCATGACAATGGATAGTGTACTTGCTCATAGTACAATTCATGGTCTATTTTCCTCACCTTAGCAAGGTAACATTTTCTCGCAGCATAAATCTTGTTCTATTTGTTAAGTATTTATTTATGAAATATATATTGTAAAAGATATGTATGGGGCAGGATCTTCCGGTCGGCAAGCGGGGTACAGGCCTGCTCTCCAATGTGTAAAATGACGTGGGGTGATGTTGGGCAGGCGTCCTAACGTATCCGCGCATCAGTTAGATTGTCAGTTCGGCGGGTGTGCAGCCGACTCTGCAGCATGCCCGTCAAACTGTCAACGGCCACTTAAGGCCTTTAAAAAAGTAATTAAGGTAATTAATGGACCTGCCCGTCCAACCTTAAGTTTGGTGGGTAGGCGTAGAGACCAGGCAGCCTTTAGCAAAAGCATGAAATCTTATCCACGAGCAGGATGAGGTTTTATGAGGGATTTAAAAATGTAAGAATATTTCAAAATAAAAGATATGGACATTTCTCAACTCATGTGAATGTCACATGAGGGGACATGGCGGTGAAATTATTTTCTCAGCTTTATTTAAAGCTTAACATCTGAGCCGATCTCCCTGAGGCACACTTTGCCTCAGGGAAATCTGTGTGCTTTTTCACACGCTTGCGCGTAAGAGCACACTCCCGGCTGAGGGAATCTCCCCTCGTCCGCACAGGGAATGCACAGCGCTTCCTGGCAGATGTCGCGCTGGGTGGGCCTTAATTGGCCCACCCATGTAAAATAGCGGTGCACCCTCCAACTTTGGGCGCCGATCAGGAACCCGCTCGCCTGCGCCCGCTGCCGCACATCCCCCCCAATGGGGGGAAAATGTTACCCATGATATATTTATGAAATGTTTATTAGAAGATTCAGCAACACTGAGCAAACTTCCATTGGTCATGCTAATTATCTATTCCTCCAAATTCAAGTGGCTGTATTGGTTGCATCAATAGAGTGGACGAAGCAAGAGCACTGGTAATTCTGTGCTATACCTCACTAACACCAAATGGAAATAATCCAGTATGAGTGGGAATGGACAAAGGAGGAAATTCAAAATGGTTGGTCTTGCATCAGTCATCTGTTACATGCTCCATATGCCATAGTTGTTTCCATTAACTGAATATCAGGCATAGGGAATGAATGATGCAATGCTGCCTGATTTTGCAGTCCCACCCATGTCAAACTTATCATCAATATGTCCAGCTCACAGCCATTTTGTAGATATTCTTTCAAACTCCCCCTAGAGTTACAATGAGAGTCTGGTGGGGTTCCCAAGGAATGTAAAGACCTCAATCTTTGTATTTTAACTGGGATGAAATATTGACACCAAGAACTTCAAAACAAGTAGAAACAGATCAAATATTAACATAAAGTAACGTAGCAAATTCCAACAAATCTCCTTATTATTTATTCCTTTACCAATTCCATAGATAGCAGGCAATTATCATACTGCTTGTGGGCCTTGCTGTGTGCAAATTGACTGCTTAGATTCTACATTACAATAGTTATTACACATGTAAAGAGCTGAAATACATTTTAGAAGATCATTGGAGAGAAAATAATTGAATTGCTCAAGGAGCAACGGGATCAAGTTGCACACTTTGAACATGGAAATAACACCTAAGAACTGAAACATTCTGAACTTTTGTTCCATGACTGTAGTAATGCTAACCCATGAATTTGTGTGGGAAACTCTAAAATTTCAGTTGCAATGTTTTACATTATTGGTAGCCAATTTGTAACTCTTCCAGCATCACCAATGCCCATGTCCCACCTTTTACTATCATAATTGTCAAATTCCTAAAATATTTTGAGGGAAGGCAGATCGTTATTCATTCCCAAAAGCAAACTTCTGATTTTATCTGGAAGGGATCATTTAAGAAAATTTAATTTGCTAAATTGATAACCACACCGAAACAAACCAAAAAAGAATCCTTGTCTCTCCCTCCTTCATCCCCGCCGCTTTTATCATATGCTATTGATCCATGAATAGTCCCAGAAAGGCTTTTGTTTCTTCCCCTTTATACCTCACATCATGGCTACGAACACAACATGAACGCTGGTCAATAAATTCAATCAGTAAGTGATTTTGATAACATTCCCTTTATATTTTGCCTCTGAGATCATTTTACAAATGCCAATATTTGGTTTTTAGCATGTGTTCTTCATTTCGTCTCATACAAAAAACGTCAGTGCTTTTGAGAGTTTGGCTTGGAGATTTTTGAGGGAGAGATTTTAATAGATATAATGCTGACAATAATACCAAACTGTGTAGTTAGTAGAGCCTTGAATGCCACTCTTATGATGATCCCTCTTTCTCTTCAAAATGTTGGCAAACAATAATACCAAACAGATCAACACATAGGCCCTGTGGTGCAGGACACCATCAAGGTTGAAAGGCACAAGATAAATAAGGAGGTAATGATTAGATGATGCCAAGCTGTTCCACAGATAGCGGCATCATCAGTCTCTTTGACTCTATTTGTGTCACTTGCTACATTCACCGAAAACAGCCCAGAGAATGTAACTTACGATGTCTTAATAACACAGCTGCATAAGACAGCATTTTGTATATCCAATATAGGTTTGTATCCATCAATTAGTCAAAAGCAAATTATTTCCTTTCAAAAAGTTAAATCCTGTGGGATTCTTTGGCACAGAGTATTAGAATACTATGACCATTAACAACACTGTCCCATCTACCCCAATGACCTTGGCTTGGATCCAAACAGAACAGATGTCAGCAGTGACGTCAAGGGAATTGAGTTCTGTCAGTTTCCATCAAGTCTCTAACAAGTCAGCACATACAAAACTGCCCAGCACTCAACAATAATTCACAGCATTGTAGCAATCTAAAACTAAAAGACAGATTCTCGCCATCGATGCAGGAAGCTTGAGTTGGAAAACCTCCTTACTCGGCCAACCCATTTCCATGACAACAACTCCTGCCATGCACAATTTTCACTCAGGATTGGGGGTTAAAAGGCCCTCCTCAGTTTTCTCAGTCTTCGGCCAGTTTTATAAAAGCCCACACCCCTCACCCCTCACCCCTGTATGCCATCCCACATTCCCCCTCATTCCTTCTATGCCACCTTCATGCCACCCTAAACCCTCTTCCCATTCTACTCATCCAGTATTCACTATGGGTAGACCTCAGGAGCCATGTGAAATTGAAAACAATTAAGCTTTTAACATTCTAAGATAGACCTCACTGATATGCACTTGATACAGAAAGAAAAACTATAATTCATGAAACCTGTTCAAAAATATTAAATCATCTCAAGTAGTTAATCTGCTGTAAAACAAAACATACTTCTATTCATCAAAGGCAGCTTTAAAAGCTTTTAAAACTATTAAGCAGAGGCAAGTTGTTTCAGAGCATTTAAACTTCAGTCAAGCATTCATAATGGGATCAGCTGTAATAACAGCCCTTGGGAAATGTCAACAATGAAGTCTATTGAAACTGCAGGAACAGGTGGCTAATGTTTTTTTTTCGCTAAGCTACACCAGCTGAACAGTCAACGAACTCCAGCAGTAGGTGTTTGCTTTTTTAACACTAACTGACACCTGCAGCCTTTTTTTTCATTGTTAAAGAGCCAGTTCTTTAAATAACTTTTGGTTTTGACATGTAAAGCGACCTTTTCTACCCTGCAAGAGTGTTTATGCCTCCCCTATAAATTTGTGACTTGCACACAGCGGATTAAGGCCTGTCAAGCAGTGAAAAAGTTTAAACTCAGTGCCAATTTAAAATGGCCATGCTGAGTTCAGGTTTCTCAACTGTGTGACTCATGCCTTACCCACGCCTTCCCCCCACTAGTAAAAATGGTATCTACCAGAAATGGGGGCGAAACTTCCATATCCACAACCCACTGCCATATTTAAAGGCCTCTGGAGTCAGTCTGGCTCTGCAAAAATCTGGCCCTAAAAGTCCAAGGGATAGCAAGCTGGCTAGAAAACAGAACACAGACATTAGGGGTTAATATTCAGATAGGCAAAAGGTGAAAGGTTGTGTTCCACATGATCAGTGTTGGGAATACTATTGTTCAGCCTTTACATAGATGATTTGGACTTGGGAATGGGAGAACAGTTTCAAAATTTGTGAATGACACCAAACTGAGAGAGATAGTTAATACAGGGGATTGTAACCAAATACAGGAAGGCATTAATAAACTTGTAAACTGGGTGTGCAATTGGGTACTAACCTCACTATCGATAAGTGCGAGGTATTATATTTTGGTTGGAAAAATAAGGAGGCCGCATGATTCTTGGAACATAAGCACCTAAAAAGGCTAAAAGAGCAGAAGGATCTGAATCACAGATACACAAATCACTAAAAGTGGTTATGCAGGTTAATAAAGCCACAAAAAGCAAAGAAAGCATTATGCTTAATGTCCAGAGGGATAGAATTGAAAAAACAGAAATGTAATGTTAAATTTGTACAGAACATTGGTTAGATCACATTTAGAACGTCGTGGCCAGAATTTTCCGGCTGATGTGTGGAACCCACATGTCAGCGCTTAAAATGATGTGTGCTGATGTTGCGCAAGCGTGCCAACGTCAGCACGCAGCATTGTGATATTTCAGTCAGCGGGCGTGCTCAGCAGCGGGGCGTTCACCCGCCATTAATTGAATTCCTCATTAAGGCCCTTAACTTGCCAATTGTCCTGGGTTTTGAGGGGCCCGTGTGAACTTCGGGTCAGAGAACGGGACCAACAGGGAGGCGGGCAGGAGAATTTTTAAGAAAACTCATGCAATGTTGGGATATGTGGACTCAGAGGGGTTGTTCATGTTTTACACAAAGGTTTAATTGCTGAAAGTATTTAAAAGTTGCCTGTGTGATTGTTAGCAGTTCTCATTGATTTCCAAGAGCTTCTAGTGTACTTTGAAACCAGTCTGCAGACAATAATCTTTCTGAGGCTTGCAGCTTTCTGGAGGCCTCCATTTAGCCTGGGGATATGGGTTCCTCCCCTTAGGAGGAAGGGAGGGATAGAATAAAGAGGCCAGGACTGAACAATCAACCTCCAGGGGAGCCATCATTGGGAGGCCAGGCGCAGGCACAAGCGGCGCAGGGCTAAGATGTTGTCCAAGATACAAGGGACCGCAGAAGACGCCACTATCCTGCTGCCAGGGTTTACAGGCGGCGAAGCAGCTATCTCAATATGACTGAGGTGCAGTGCTGAAGGAAGCTCCAACTCTCAAGGGAGACAGTCAACTATATCTGTCAGATGATTGGCCCTGAGATCTCCCCTAACTGTGTGGGTGGACACACCATGCCAGCAGCTCTGAAGCTCACAGTTGCCCTCCACTTCTTTGCCCCTGGCTCCTTCCAGGGCTCGGTGGGTGATCTTTGCGGTGTCTCCCAATCAGTTGTCCACACTTGTGTCAAGCAGGTTACAGATGCTCTGTTCAGATGGATATCCACCTTCATCCACTTCCGCTGCGACCAGGCAAGTCAGGCGCAGCAAACCAGAGGCTTTGTGGCCATTGCTGGCTTCCCACACACCTAGGGTGCTATAGACTGTACACATGCGGTCATCAAGGCGCCAGCAGGTGAGCCCGGTGCCTTTGTCAACAGGAAGGGTTTCTCCAGATAGTGTGTGATCACAGGATGCTGATTTTTTAAATATATGCAAGGTACCCAGTCAGCTCCAATGATGCCTACATCCTCAGACACTCCCAGGTGCCAGGGCTCTTCAGTGATTCGGCTCGGCTGCATGGTTGGCTGCTGGGTGGCAAGGGCTATCCCCTGAGAAAGAGACTCATGGTGCACACCATCCAAGAACAGAAGCCGAGCAGCGGTACAACAGGAGTCAGAGCAGCACAAGGGCTGTGGTGGAGAGAACCATCGGTCTTCTCAAGATGTGCTTCTGTTGCCTGGACCACTCATGGAGTGGACTCCAGTACCCCCCAGATTGCGTCTCTCTGATAGTGGTAGCATGCTGTGCCCTGCACAATCTTGCGCTGGAAAGGGGGGATGCAATTGACGATGAAGACCTTGACCCCCTGGATGAGGCTGCATGATGAATCCAGCAGTGGCTCAGGGGATGAGGAAGCAGAGGGCGATGATGAGGGGCAGAACGACGGCCCGCGTTTACACCAAGGAGGCAGGGACACTCGGGACAACTTAATCCAAAGACCTTTAGCTAGCTCCGCACACATGGATCTGCAGGACCAGCATTGCCTGGCGCTTCCATAAGTGGCACTTAGGTGCCACATCTGCCACCTGTTCAGCTGCAACTAAGGGCTTAGTACAGAAACATCAATGTCCACTCAAAAGCTCATGATAAATATGTGGAAAAGAAAAATACACCACAAACAAAAGACATGGTAACAGAGGTAGACTTTATTCTGTCCAAAAGTAAAGCAAACAACACTCCATTGCAATAAAAAAAATCGGGTCCCTATTCTAAGGGCAACACAAAATCACCAGTGACATAGCCGTGGAGTCCCTAAGGTGCTTTTTGCTTATGTTTTTGGGTGCTATGTCTAGGTGCCGCCCCATCGCTTGGAGTGGCTTGAGAGACAGCCTGCTGACTCTGCTGACCTATTGGCCTAGATGTCCTTGACGGGTGATCTCTGGCCCTTGGAGCCTGTGATGGCTCTGCCTGGGAGGGCGTAGCCAGTTCCAGAACTGGCACCTCCCCAGTTGTCGCAGCCTCAATGGAAGAAACGTTGACTGGCAGAGGGGCGGAGGAGCTGCTGCCCTTATCCGTAGAGGAGCTCACAGCGACAACAGACAGCTGCTGCGCCGGCATGAGGTCCCTTTCGACCTCCGTGCTCACCGCAGATGCATGGGCACTGAGTGCCAACTCTTGGTGTTCACAACATCTCCCACATTGGGAATGACCACCGTGGCCAGTACCGCTGTGAGGGCTTGCAGGTCAGAGCGTATCCCAATCATAAAATGTTCCATTTGATTGAGAGTCACCAATCCCTCATTGGAGGAAGCCTGAAGCTCTGCCCTGAGGATCAAACCTTCACGTGCACTCTGCCTGGACTCCTCCGTCGCATAGAGCAACTGATGTATTCCCTCATGCAACCCTGCTAGATGCAAACGCACTTCCTGCTGCCTGTCCTGCAGCTGCTGCATTGGGGACAACTCCAGAGGCACGTCATCAGTTCTGGACTCAGCATGTGCCTGGTCCCCTGCAACCCTTCGGCTGCTGGCGCCATCGGCACTCTCTGTCCCTACCATCTCCTCCAGTGATTGTGATGTGCCCTCTCCACTGTGGCCCGGGACACTGGTCAATGGTAAAGTCCCCACTGAGGTGTGTGTGTCTGCGCTGGTGCCTGGCTGGCTGAAATGTTGTGCCGCAAGTTGCACATGTTGGCCCTCAGGTGTGGAGGGGGGGCTGCGGTGTCGAGGTGTGGTCGCTCTGGTGGTGATGCTGAAATTAACAAGGACAGTGCATCAGTTAGCGTGCATTCAGTTCGACCTTTCATCCCTTTCTCCCCCAGCCTCATAAGTCACTCACCCTTCAAGACCCTAGGAGAAGAACATTGATGAAGTGGAAATGAGTCAAGACGAACCCCAACCATTAAACACACATGCAGACAGGCTGGTCAGATGGCCTCAGAATGCCACATGGCATGTTATGTACCGTTGGAGTGGGAAGAGTGCAGAGGTACCTGACCTGGGTGCATTGTGGCCTGGATAGTTGCGGGGCTGAGGAAACATCACAAACAGTTACGACGTTTGCCGTCCATCACAGGAGATTGAGAGGTCACATTATTGGCCTTCATTCCATTATGAGAGGCATAGCCCAGTTGTCCAGAAGGCAACATTTCCCCTTGGTGAAAGGATGAGTAACATGGTGACATTTATCTAATTGAGTGCCATGATGTTCACAGGGTGCTGAGGACCTTTTGGACAGAGTAATGTGGGGCACACTGGCTGAAAGGGTGCTGGAGGTCCCAAACCCCCTAAGATGCAATAAATCTTTGGCTGTGCAGCAGTGATCCAATGGCATCCCACTCCCTCCTCCATCCCCACCCCCCTTCTGTTTCTTCCCCCTTCCTTTTGTTTTTTTTCCAATAAATTATATAGATTTTTCTTTTTCCCTCCTATTTCTATTATTTTTAAATATTTTTAAATCTTTTATGCTCTCGCCACCCCCACTAGAGCTATACCTTGAGTGCCCTACCATCCATTCTTAATTAGCACATTCGTTTAGATAATATCAACAACTTCGACACCTCTGTGTTCTTTTGTTCTGCCGTCTGTGACATCTTTTGATGATCTGCTTCTATCACTGCTTTTGCCTACAACCACACCACCCCCCTCCACTTCTCTCCCTCTCCCCCCACCCAAAACCGACCCCCCCCCCCCCACAACACCACCACCCCATCCACCTTAAACCAGCTTATATTTCAATCCTTCCTGGGATTCACCTAGTTCTGTCGAAGGGTCATGAGGACTCGAAACGTCAACTCTTTTCTTCTCCGCCGATGCTGCCAGACCTGCTGAGTTTTTCCAGGTAATTCTGTTTTTGTTTTGGATTTCCAGCATCCGCCGTTTTTTGTTTTTATCCAATGGCATGTTAGACCATGGTGATTGTGGTCACAAATGGGATAAGATGACTTTGGAAGGTGGTGGAGACGTGAATCCTCAAGGGGATGAGCGTCCCTCCTGTATGACCCACATGTCAGAATGTCTCAGTCTGTGAATGAGCATTGTTTCAGCATTAATAATTGCAGCAACAATCAGTGGTTTGGATTGTGGGCAGACAGAATGGATGGGACTGCGGACCTCAACTACCTGCCCGCTGGACCCCAGCCTCGCTGCCCCCGGCCGCCCTGGCCTCCTGTCTCCTGCCCAGCTCCATGGCCTGTTCTTCAAAGGGTGTGAGGCGCTGGAGGAGGGCGCGCCCACCTCTAGTCCTCTGGCGCTCCCGGACATTGTGGTGACTTTTTGCCTGCAAAACAGAGAAGTGCATTTACTGGGGCTGCTCGCTCATGTACTCTGCACATGCACGCCGCACCCCAACCACAGTGGCCCATCTGAGACCTCCAGCGGCTCCTGTCCACACCACTGGTGATCAATCCCCAGAAGATAGCGTGGCTGGTCTCAACACCCTCCCCCAACAGCCACCTTGGACACATTCAGCGTCTATCACTTTGAATATCACACGGCTCTTACCGCCCATGGCAAGGAGGTGCAACTAGGTGTGTCACTGATGCCAGCAGATGCCACTTGGCCAAAACACCTTGAGGTACCCCTTGCATCATCTCATTATCATCAATGACATGTGTTGGAGTTCTGCGTATGTGTCTAAAGGCTTCCCCTGCAGGTTGCCCTCAGACTACTCAAATGCCACAAACACCAACATATGCTGCGGGGAGAACCCTTCTTCACCTCAACCACTAAGGCTGATGTAAGCATGGTCAGTACCCATTTGCCCACCCAGCGTACGACAGATGCCCTATGCAGTAACAACAGCAAGACATGGTGCGGGGGCTCAAAGGCTAAAGCTGCCTTCTGGGTCAAATGGCCAAGACCGACATGGTACTCACCCATCCAGAGCGCAGCAAATCATTAAATCTTTCTCTGCACTGGGTGCCAGTGCACCGCACATCATCATGGGCACTGAGACTGTCACCCACCTCCTTCTACGCCTGGCTGGTGACATGGGGGGCCCTCCTCCTCCCATCCTCTGAATACAGAAGGTGCCGACGGACAGACACCTCTTGGAGGAGGACAGCAAGGCATGCATCTGAAAATCAGGGGGCACATTGCCCCCCCGCTGGCCTCTCCTGCAGCCTGCCCCCCCTCCTCCTGCTCATGCTGCTGTCCAATTGGTCCTCCTTCCCTCTCTCCCCGAGTGGCCATGGTGCGCTGCTTCAAGCAGGCTGCCTGGCAACTCTTTATACAGGTTGCTGGCTCCCCATTGGAACCAGCAATCTGAGGCCGCCCACCCCCGCGACTATTTTCCCGTTCTCCACGGGAGTCACTTACCCGCTGGGCGGGTCTTAATTGGCCCGCCCGCGGAAAATAGCGGCGCGGCCCGTTTCTCCAGTGGCAATTGGCCACCCACCCACCACCAAGTTGGTCGACAAACAGAAAATTCTGCCCTGTGAAATTTCTGCTCTTCATTTTAAAATAATGTGATAAAATATGATAATATGACAAAATAATATGAGTGATGCAGAAGTTCATGAGCTCTTGATACTTGATGGGGGTCAGAGGCTTGATGAGATGAATGATAATGGAGAAACACGGTATGTTATGACATGGTAGGTGATGTGCGCCAGGTGGACCAAATACACAAGGGAAACTTGGCCACGCTACCACAATGGTTTTCCAATCTATATTTATTTCAAGAAGATTTGTGCACTGAAATCAGAAGCAATGAGTCCACTAACACTTTTAGAGATCTTAAAAAGTAAATTAAAACATTTATTAACAAAGGAAAAGATTTCAAGCACACACATAATATTATAATTACTTAATACCATAACAAATCTCAAACTACTCACCCCCTTTAAGGCAACAGTCCCAAAATATATTTTAATTTTGAATAGGCAAGCCAGCAAATTTATCACAGCAGCTACTAGACAGTGGAATTCCAAAGGCTTTCCTCCACCTTTGATTACTGGACATAGCAGACTTCTGCAAAAATGGCTGGAGGCTTCCCCAAAATTGTTTGACATTGTCCTGTTAGATCTTACATGCCCCCCCTCCCACCCAACCCCAACACAACATAACCTTCCGTCTTTCTTTATACATGTTTCTCTCCATTTAATCTGTAAATTCCATTGTTCTATATGTATTTAGAATTTTACTTATACAAAAAATATTTCATGTTGTCAATATGGTTAGTACCTTTGGAAAAAAATAAACATATGACTTGGCCTTGCTTATCTTGTTAGTTGGAAACATCCCGTCATCCCTTTGAAACCCAAAAAAATACCCCTTCACTTATCTAAAATTGCAAATTTCCTTCACACCTTACATGTTAAGCCCTCATCCATGCTTACTCATTAGCATTTCACATGCCTTTCACCCCTAACTTCTTTTGATAATTTCAAGCTTGCAGTCTATCTGATTCTAATTCAATTAAATCACAGTCAGAACCATCAACACTCACACCCATAAACCTATTATACAATAAACCACAATAATATAATGAAAAAGTATGTTAGTTTCATGATAGATGTGATCATTTCTGGCATAGTAACCAGTTTTATGAGAGACGTGAGCTCTGAAATTACTGGAAGTAAAACAGAAAATTCTCAAAACACTCAGCAGGTCTGATACCATCTGTAAAGAGAGATACAGATTTAACCAGCTGTTGTCATTGCAGCGGTGAATCCATGATAGGCTGGAAAGCTGCAGGTGAGCCTGCCTTAAGTGTGCCTCCTGTGTGTCTTTGCTTGTCCTTGTCCTCGATATGCAATGCCCACTTGCTACACTATGGCTAATGAGAGGCTGCTGAATTTCAATGGGGGAGACTGCAGAAGGTCTTGCAAGACGACCTTGTGTATCCTTCAACCTAGAAAGCTGGGCGTTGACTGTATCAACCTGGATAGCCTGGCTGGCTGACAGTGCAGGCAACATCAAGGGCACTGACAGAGTGGTAATGGTGGGAGAATGAATTCTGCCAATTGGAGAGGGGAAAGGCTTGTTTGCTCCATGGAGCAATGGCCATTCTCTCTGGATGACATCTCAGCAATCCTAACAATGTGTAGGAAGATGTATTTCTGGACTGATGGGAGTCTCTTTTTGAACACTGGCACTGGCAGCCATGATGTCAGCAGTCTGAGCCAGCATGGCAACAAGCTGAGCATTGGGTGGCTTTTCCTTGTGCTGCAATGGAAGCGGAGAGATCAGCCATCAGGCAATATATCATATTTGTGTTCACAAAAGTATTGATGGAGCTGGCCACTGTCATAAAGCTATTAATGTACATAATATTGTTGGAAATATTTTTTTTTACAAAATAGAGGTTTAGCCTGTAGGCCTGCCTTAATTAGATTACAGCCAGCTAGACCAGAAGCTTTGATGTATGCTATTTTTGAGATGTGGAGAGGTAGAGGTACATTTGCATTTTATTAAATGGAGCATCCAAAAAGGAGAGTAAAATCTGGCACCTAACTAGCAGAGGCCAAGCAATGTTTATATTACTAATAAAGCTGGTACTATGAAAGGGGTTTTATTGTTAGAAGAGGTGGAGTTCAAAGGGGTTGGTGATACAATGAGGATTTACATTCAAAGAGATGCGCTGGGTATAATAGATAGCAGTTCGGTATGTGCAGAGCGGAGGTATGTAACATCAAATCCTGTAAGTTTACCACTGTGTCTGCAAAGTGAAAGGAACCTCATTTTGAATTTGTAAGGTGAAAATGCTTTGTCTGGTGTCTGCTTAAAGTCTATGGGCAGAATCTTCTGTTCGGCATGCAGGGACCACACCCACACACCAATGCGTAAAATGATGCACAGTAATGTTGGACGTGTGTCCTGATGTCGCTGCGCATCATTCCGACCTTTAGTTCAGCGGGCGCGCACCTGGAGTCGGCTGTGAGCCAGCCGAACTGTCAAGGGCCTGTTAAGGCCATTAATAAACTAATTAAAATGATTTTCAGGGCTGCCCGTCCAATCTTAAGGTTAGTGGGTAGATGAAGAGACCAGGCGGATTTTGCATTTTTCATGAAACCTCATCCACAGATGGGATGAAGTTTCATGAAGGATTTATTAATCAAATAAAATTTTTAATTAAAATTCTTAAACATGTCCCAGCTCCATGTGACGCTGTCACATGAGGGGACATGTCTGAATAATTTTCTTTTTTCTTTTTTTTATTGTTTCATTATGAAATTAATCTTCCTGGGGCAGCTCCATGTCTCAGGGAGATTTATACGCTCTTTTGCACGCATGCGACTCTCCCTCCTTCCCTAGCCTGCACAGATAGCACTGCTACCAGGTGCACATAATGCCGGGTGGGTCATAATTGGCCAGCCCACATAAAATGACAGCACGTAGCCAATTGCGGGCAGTGATCAGCTCTGCACCCACCTATGGCTGCTCCCAACTTGCCCGCCCAATGGGGAGAAAATTCTTCCCTATGGGTTGCTGTTGCCCTCATGGGCATTCATTTGGGAAGTTGTTAAAAGTTATGATAGTAGCAATATGTAGCCATGTGTATATATTTAACTTGTGTAAATTAATAAATGTTTCATGTAGTTTGATATAAAAACTCTTGAGAACTGATGGTCTGATTCCTGAATTTAGAGTTGCCACACAAACATAACACTTAAAAATATAGGTTATGACAGTTGTTTAAAGTTCCCTCTGGGATTTTAAACAACAGCCTTTACCAATTGCAGTGTCATTACAGCCACCAAGCTCCACGCTGGAAAGGATGAGCTTCAACCTTTGTGCAAAGCATTTGTAAGGTTGAGGCTGGACACCGCCATGCTCCTTAACAGTGACAGCTGGCCTTCTGGGAGGCCTACCAGTGTAGAAAGCATTTCAGTGTGGCTACCCATCCGTCTTCTTCTGTATGTCACCTCACCAAAGCCCTATCTGAAACCACAGCTGCAGAAGTCATATGCAACTGCACTCCCTGGTGAGCTAGCACCTTCACTTCCCAGTATCCTGGTTGCAGATCATTCATGCATGGTGTCTCACCATATGCAGCTCCTGCCTCTAAACTATCCTGTAAAGCACACACAATGTCAGTATATGAGCTGGAGGCTGCAAGTGTGAGGGCGTGTGACAGTGTTTCTTCATCATCAATCACAGGGTAAGATTGCAGTGTTGGGAATGGGGTGTGGGGGTTGGGGGTATGCAGGCAAAGCTGCAAGCCTATGACATCTCCATCTTGTAAATCAGAAGACGGAAAAGTGGATTGTGAGAAGGATGATTAGGTATGACCATACAATCATCTTTGATATTTTGAGCACTATAATACACTTCTTTTGGCATTGCATCCACATCCTTAGGGTTATATTGCTGACCTTGGTGTGAAGGTTTCTGTTCCCACTAACTTTGCAGTACCTAGCTGGAGGCTCTCATAGTCCCCTGTGGATAGGATCTTTCTCATCCTGCACCAAAGTTTCCAGTATTGCACTAGAGAACATGGATGTCACTCTCTGGCATGTTATGCCATTCTTATGTATTTGCCTGGTCAAACTCTCTCTTAAAATACTTTATAGCACCTGCTCCAGACAAAGTGCCCCTTCTCTGAACATTGTGCTTGGCTACCACAATTTTGCACTAACTGCTCAGGTGCACAACCACTAAAAAATGTGGGTTAGTGCTAGCTGCAGGCTGCAATCATTACATGAGGTGACACAATTTTTGTGGGCTGCCTGCATCAGAATGAATGGACGCAGGTTAAAGTTGGCCCATTTGTAGGACTATCTAATTTTGCCCCCTTTGCCCAACTTTAGGTTATAGAGAGTTGCGAGTGTGAGGAATGGATTATGTAGAGAGAGAGAAGATAATGTTTATGGAGGGTAAGTGTGAGGAACGGGTGTGAGAAGACACCAGGGTGAGTGTGAGTGTGAATGTTGGCTATTCAAATGAGAATGTGAGGAGATATTTGGAGAGATGGAAGGAGAAGAGCTATGAGATGGGACAGTTGTACAGGAGAATGCTGAGGAAGTCTGAATATGGGGCTTGGCACCTGAATATGTCACTCTGAGGTCAGTGAACTGCTGCTGACACTGTATCCAGGTTCAAGGGATCACACTCCTGCTTCTCACTTCCTCAGCCACTTCCATCCACAGCAACTTGGCTTGAGAAACTCGCTTCTTCCTCCCATCTGCGGAAAGCATCAATTCACTTCAGTCCCTCAGATCCCACAGCAGAAACTCCAGGGAAGAGTCTACGACCAGGCAGCAAAGCAACCTCCCCAGGTCTCCTTTCCATTCCTGTGATTGCTGAGACTTACGGCATTAATGTTGTCTCTCTCGCCTCTCTACATAACCAATTTCTCACATTCACAAATCCCTGTAATTTAAAGGCCCAAGTTATTTCGAATAAGTCTTGACCAGGAGATCATTTGTTTTTTCTTCTTCTGTCTTGCTCATTTAAGGGGACTAAGATACCTTTCCATTTCTTTTCATATTTTTTGTGATTAGTTAGTTTAATCAATTAATTAGAAATCCATCCTTTAACAGACGTGGTGAGCCATCCAGCCCAGATTGGTTGGGAAACCTGGAAGTGGGAAACTAATATTGTAGCTGAGTTAATCAGCCACGGCAAAGTCTGGCTCAAATGCAAACGGCTTCCTGATCACCATTAGCCTTCCTGCTGTGAACAGGTCTGTTCAGATTCCATTCAGAGTGTAACATGAGAAAGCGTGAAGAGTTTGCCAGCTAGTTTTCAGGCTGGTGGCAGTCTTGTGTGAATGCCAAGATCACATAACTGTCAGAGCATTATATTTCTGGGTCCTTGTGTAGACCAATGACAATGGGCCAATTATCGCCCCATCAGTCTACTCTCAATCATCAGTAAAGTAATGGAAAGGGTTATCAACCGTGCTATCAAGTGGCACTTGCTTAGCAATAACCTTCTCACTGATGCTCAATTTGGGCTCCACCTGGGTCACTCAGCTCTCCCCTGACCTCATTACAGCCTTGGTTCAAAATGGACAAAAGAGCTGAACTTCAGAGGTGAGGTAAGAGTGACTGCCCTTGACGCCAAGGCCTTATTTGGTCAAGTGTGACATCAAGGAGCCCTGGCAAAACTGGAATCAACTGGAGTCAAGGGGAAAACTCTGTTGGTTGGAGTCATATCTAGCACAAAGGAAGATGCTTGTAGTTGGTGGAGGTCAATCATCTCATTTCCAGGACATCACTGCAGGAGTTCCTCAGGGTAGTGACCCAGGTCCAACCATCATCTGCTTCATCAATGACCTTCCTTCCATCATAAGGCCAGAAATGGAGATGTTCACTGATGATTGCACAATGTTCGCACCATTCACGACTCCTCAGATACTAAACATTCCATGTCCAAATGCAGCAAGACCTGGAAAATATCCAGGCTTGAGTCGACAAGTGGCAAGTAACATTCACGCCACACAGGTGCCAGACAATGACCATCTCCAACAAGAGAGAATCTAAACATCAATCCTTAGCATTCAATTACATTACCATCACTGAATCACCCACTATCAACATCTGCGGAGTTAGCATTGATCAGAAACTGAACTGGACTAGCCACATAAATACTGTGGCTACAAGAGCAGGTGAGAGGCTAGGAATCCTGCAGTGAGTAACTCACCTCCTGACTCCCCAAAACCTGCCCACCATCTACAAGGCACAAGTCAGGAGCGCGATGGAATACTCTCCACTTGCCTGAATGAGTGCAGCTCCAACAACACTCAAGAAGTTTGACATCATCCAGAACAAAGCAGCCTGCATGTTAGGCACCCCATCCACAAACGTTCACTCCCTCCACTACCAATGCACAGTGGCAGCAGTGTGTACCAGCTATAAGATGCACTTCAGGAATATATCAAGCCTCCTTCAACATCATCTTTCAAAGGCATGACTGCTGCCATCTAGCAGGACAAGGGCAGCAGATAGATGGGAACACCACCACCTGGAAGTTCCCCTCCAAGCCACTCACCATCCTGACTTGGAAATATATTTCCGTTCCTTCACTGTCGCTGGATCAAAATCTTGGAATTTCCTCCCTCATGGCACTGAGAGTGTATCTGCACAACATGGACTGCAGCAGCTCAAGAAGGCAGCTCACCACCATCTTCCCAAGTGCAATTAGGATGGGCAACAAATGCTGGCCTAGCCAGTGATGCCCATATCCCATGAGTGAATAAACAAAAAAGATTTTCTGACCCCGACACTGATGGGCATTGTCGAAGACAGAACAGTAACATTTGGAGAACCATTAAAAGTCAACAGCTCTCCAAATTTTCCCATCCCACTTGCAACAGTGCCTGCCACGTTGGAGCTGGAAAATCCCACCCAAAATCCCAGGCAAGACTATAGGACTGATGCAAGATTAGGAACATTAGGAACAGGAGTGGGCTGTACAGCTCCTTGAGTCTGGTCCAGAGAGGCTACAAAGTGACATAGATAGGTTAAGTTAGTGGACAAAGATCTGATAAATGAATTATAATGTGGGCAAATGTGAAATTCTTCATTTTAGCAGGTAGAATAAAAAGAAGCTTATTATCTAAATGGTGAGAGATTGTAGAGCTCTGAGATTCAGAGGGATCTGGGTATCCTAGTGCATGAATCACAAAAAGTTAGTGTGCAGGTACAGCAGGTAATTAAGAAAGTTAATAAAATGTTTTAATTTATTGTGAGGGGAATTAATTACAAAAGTGGGGAGGTTATGCTTCAGTTGTGCAGGGCATAAGTGAGACCACATGTGGAGTATTGTGTGCAGTATTGGTCTCCCTATTTACAGAAAGATGTAAATGCATTAGAAGCATTTACGAGAATGTTTACGAGACTAATACCAGGAATGGACGAGTTGTCCTGTGATGAAAGGCTGGACAGGTTAGGCTTGTATCCATTGAAATTTACAAGAGTAAGAAGTGACTTAACTGAAACCTTTCAGATCCTAAGAGGTCATGACAGAGTGGATGTGGATAGGATGCTTCCTCTTGTAGGAGAATCTAGAACTAGGGGTCACTGTTTAAAAATAAGGAGTTGATCATTTAAGGAAGACATGAGAATTTTTTTCTCTCCGAGGGTTGTCTTTGGAACTCTTTTCCTTAAAAGGTAGCGGAAGCAGAGTCTTCAAATATTTTTAAGGCAAAGCTAGATAGATTCTTGTTTAACAAGGGGGTAATAGGTTATCAGGGGTAGGCAAGAATGTGGGCTTGACGTTATATTCAGATCAGCCATGATCTTATTGAATAGCAGAGTGGGCTCGATGGATTGAGTGGCCTACTCCTGCTCCTAATTCATATGTTTCAATTAAATCAGAGCTGATCTGGACCTCAACATCATTTGCCCATGTTTACTCTGTATTCCTTGATACACTGAAGTAATAAAACTCTATCTGTCTCAGTCTTGAAAGCAGTTAGTGCTAATTGTTATGGCACAGCTGGTGGTAACTGCCAAGCTACCCAAATTCCAGAAGGCGAGTTGAAACAGCTGGCAAAATGTTTTTTGCAATTCGCATAATATGAGGACAGGTTCTGAAATCAGGAAATGATGTCCCAGACTACTTGTGATGATTTTATAGTAAAGTAAATATTTATTAAAACAAAATCGAAAAAAAAACACAATTACACTTAAACACAAGAATGGCTTCACACAGTAAACATTACTTTAAAACAGTTCCACAAGATCTTAACCAACTATCATTGAGCTAACCTTGCCCTTTATTTTCAGCAACTATCATCATAGATTCTGAAAACCTATAGAATTCCAATAATTTTTACCACATGGTGCCTTTTTCACTTGGGATGTCTTCTGAGGCTGACAGCAACTAGGTCTTCAGGTCTGGCCTTGTTCACACTGTCTTCTTGGAGTTCTGCCCAGCTATCCTGCTGTCTTCTGGGACAACTGATCAGCGACCCTGCTGTCTTCTGAGAGATGTGGCTAGCTACCCTGCAGTCTTCTAGGAGATCTAAGCAACTACATCCTCACATAGGCTTCAGTATTTCCTTAAATGTGTTCCTTCCCTTTGATCTCTGTATTGTCTCAATCATTCCCTTCAGTTTTTCCAGAATTGATTACACTCATCCATTACTTTAGCTCTTAAGCTTGTAAAAGCAAACTTACCCTATCTTTACCTTACCTACACCTTTTACAACCTGCATATATCCCCCTTTGAACTACAACATCTCAATTCAAAAACATTCCTGTTACTGCTTTATGTAAAACTCTGATTGAAGTTTTTCTTGGTTCATTAACATATCAAAACCACTTCTTCCTGTTGGCTTTAGACTCTTGCAGTCACTCTGGCTCTTAATCCAATTACCATATTTACAACCGCCAGTACATAAGAAATATGACAGGGTAATTAACAGACAAAAAAATACAATTTCTTATTTTCTTGACATAATAAAGCTGACTCTGCAAATGTTTTTCTTCTTGGCTTTCCATCTCTTTCAAACCCAGCTTCCAAGCATGCTAGCAACTATAAAAAATAAAAAAGGGGCAGCCAAATTGTTAGGTGTTTATTATAGACCCTCAGATAGTCAGTGGGAAATTGAGGAGCAAAAATGTGCACAGTTCACGGTGATGTGTAAAAACAATAACAATAAGGTAATTATATTAGGTGATTTCAACTTTACCAACATTAATTGGGATAGACATAGTGTTAAGGGTTTGGATGGAGTAGATTTCTTGAAATGTGTACAAGAGAACTTTTTAGGTCAGTATATAGAGAGTCCAACAAGGGACAGTGCAGTGCTGGACCTAATTCTGGGGAATGAAGCCGGACAGGTGGCTGAGGTGGTGGTGGGGGAGCATTGTAATGATAGTGACCACAACATGGTACAATTTAAGCTTGTTATGGACCAAAGAAATAGACAAATTGCAAAAAAAATGTTTTGAATTGTGGGAGGGCGGATTTTAGTAAAATAAGTCAGGATTTGGCTAAGGTAGACTAGGAACAGCTACTTGTGGGGAAATCTACAGAAGAGCAGTGGCGGGTGGGGTGGTGGGGGTGGGGTGTGTGTGGGGGTGGGAGGGGTTCTAAAATTGAATGGGGAGAGTACAGGCTCACCATTTTCCCTTCAAGGTGATATGAGGGAGTAACAAGCCCAGAGAATCATGGATGACCAGAGATATTCAGGGTACGATGAGAAGGAAAAGAAGGGCTTCTAGCAGGTACAAGGGGAGCAAATCAGCGGAGGCATTAGTGGAGTTCTGAAAGTGCAGGGTGGAGTTTAAGAAAGCAATTAGGAGAGCAAAGAGGGGATATCAGAAAGCTCTGGCTGGTAAAAGTAGGGAAAATCCCAAGATAATCTATAAGTATATCAATGAGAAGAGGATAAACAGGAAAAGAGTAGGTCCCATTAGGGGCCAAGGTGGAGCCAGAGGACATCGGTAGAGTGTTGAGCGAATACTTCACATCCATCTTCACCCAAGAGAATGAGAATGAAAGTATGGAATTCGGGGGGAGGGACTGCGAGGTTCTTCAGCAAATTGACATAGTTTGACAAGGTATTCGAGGTGTTGGCAGGCTTAAAAGTGGACAAACCTTCAGGTCTGGATGATTTGTGTCCCAGACTGTTGAGGGAGGCAAGGGAGGAGAATGCAAGGGCTCTGGCCCAAATTTTAATTCCTCCCTGGCCACAGGAGAGTTACCAGAGGACTGGAGAACAGCTAATGTGGTTTTGTTATTTAAGAAGGGCTGTAGAAATAAACCAAGGAACTACAGACCAGTGAGTCTCACGTCAGTGGTAGGGAAACTATTGGGGAAAATTCTGAAGGAGAGAATCTACCTCCATTTGAAGAGGCAAGGTTTGATCAGGGATAGTCATCATGGCTTTGTTAGAGGGAGGTCATGCCTAACAAATTTGATTGAATTTTTTGAGGAGGTTAGCAGGTGTATAGATGAGGGTAGTGTAGTTGATGTAGTTTATATGGATTTCAGCAAAGCCTTTGACAAGGTCCCACATGGGAGACTTATAAAGAAGGCAAATGCACATGGGATACAGGGTAATTTGATAAGGTGGATTCAAAATTGACTTAGTTGTAGGAGACAGGGTGTGATGACAGAAGGATGCTTTAGTGACTGGAAGCCAGTGTCCAATGGTGTACCACAGGGATCTGTGCTGGGTCCCCTATTATTCGTCATTTATATAAACGACATAGGTGACTATGTGGGGGGTAGGATTAGTAAGTTTGCGGATGGCACAAAGATTGGCCGGGTGGTTAACAGTGAGATTGAGTGTCTTGGGTTACAGGAAGATATGGACAGGATGGTCAAATGGGCAGATAAGTGGCAGATGGAATTTAACCCTGAAAAGTATGAGGTGATACACTTTGGAAGGAGTAATTTGACAAGGAAGTATTCAATGGTACAGCATGACACTTGGAAGTTCGGAGGAACAAAGGGACCTTGGTGTGTGTGTCCATAGATCTCTGAAGGTGGAGGGGCATGTTTCTGGGGTGGTGAAAAATGCATATGGGACACTTGCCTTTATCAATTGAGGCATAGATTACAAAAGTAGGGAGGTCATGTTGGAGTTGTACAGAACCTTGGTGAGGCCACAGCTGGAGTACTGTATGCAGTTCTGGTCGCCACATTATAGAAAGGATGTGATTGCACTGGTGGGGGTGCAAAGGAGATTCACCAGGATGTTGTCTGGGATGAAACATTTAAGTTATGAAGAGAGGTTGGACAGACTTGGGTTGTTTTCGTTGGAGGAGAGAAGTCTGAGGGACAACCTGATCGAGGTGTACAAGATTATGAGGGGCATGGACAGGGTGGATAGGGAGCAGCTGATCCCTTTAGTTGAAGGGTCAGTCATGAGAGGACACAAGTTCAAGGTGAGGGACAGGAGCTTTAGGGGGAATGTGAGGAACAACTTTTTTACTCAGAGGGTGGTGACAGACTGGAATGCACTGCCTGGGAGGGTGGTGGAGGCAGGTTTCCTCACATCCTTTAAAAAGTACCCGGATGAGCACTTGGCACATCATAACATTCAAGGCTATGGGCCAAGTGCTGGTAAATGGGATTAGGTAGGTAGGTCAGATGTGTCTCACGTGTCGGTGCAGATTCGATGGGCCAAAGGGCCTCTTCTGCACTGTGTGATTCTGTGACATTTTATAATGTAGAATCTAGACTTAATTTTCTTTGAACTGCCTTCTGGACTGGTCAAAAAATATCCTAGAATAAAGAACCAGTAGATATTGTACAACAAAATAGTGCATCTCAAACAAATGTTTCTGCTTCCCTTAACATGTCAACATCCTCTGTATGATAAATGAGAAAAATATCCTATTTCTGTCAGCGTAATCTTTAGCATGTCTAATGCATCACTGACCTATATCATTCTTCATTCTAACAAACTAATAGTAGTGTCATGTTATGTGAAGAGCAGAGCTACAATCTTTCAAATATAATCAGTGAGTTTTATGAGGTGACATAGTGCAGTATAACACTATACTGAAAGATTGTTGGTTAACAATAGATATTTTCTATTCTTGATTTAGGTAACACTGCATTGTAATGGTATGTGAGGTAAAGAATCTGTTTGTGGGCTAGTGTAATAATATTGAGAACCTGCCTTTCATAAAGGGATTTATGATTTTCTTACATATTGCACAAAGCAGGTTTAGACCCCCTTTCCCCCCCCCACACCCGCCCCCCACTGTCCCCCCACCGCCCACCCCACCCCCCACCACCCCACCCCAGCCCTTTCACCCATAATGGCCTGCTGAACTTTCAAAGTAACCACCTCTAAATGACTTTGCTCTGATATTGGATCTTGTGGCACCTCTGCAGCTGATTAACAAAATCTCCTGCCAGTTGCAATACATGAAAATATTTGTAGGCTTTCTGAGGTGTTGAGAAGAATTGTTTTGAATTATATTTAATGACCCATATACTCCCAATATGACAGTAGCATGTAAATACCCATAGTCTTATTGCTGCCCTGTCTTCATTCAGGTGGCTCATTGAGACTTCAAATTGCCCAATCCCATATTTTTGTATTAACATTAAGTTAAGATCTACTTAATTTCGTCTGCAAGAAAAACAAATTTAAAGCATTCTGCTTCAACCATGCCAATAATACCCCAAATTCTAATGTTCTTATTAAACAATAATTTGTGTGAAATCTTTTGCAGTGTGCTAAGTTGAATGACTATCCCACAGCAGCATGAATGGTAAGGCATTCCAGAACTCGAGAGTCATGTAACTGTTGAGCATGGACCAGTAATAAATGTGTTGGAAGATTGACATCCTGTGATATGGAAACTTGGCTTATATACCTATGAAAGAGAACTCAAGAAGCTCCTTAGGGTATGTGATTGTTTATACCGATTTCTAGATGCAGAGAGTAATGAATGCAGAATTGATCCTTCTACTTTATTCTGTGGAGAAGGTCCTGTGGACAAAAAGGAAGTTTTGGTATCGGGCTGCTCCATTGTTTGGACACACATTCTAATTCCTGTCCCCATATTTGTCTTGCCATCTACTCAGCCCCACACAATATTTAGAAAGGTTGGTAATAATTTCTATTCCCAATTTTAAAAAATTGGTACATCTTATTAAACAAATACAAGCAATTTAAAGGTATTCAGAACCAATTTATTATGAGCAGGGTCTCAAATCAGTTTTGGAGGTACTTCAAATTTAGAACAGAAAGTAGTTAGGGAGAAGTGCCACACGAGCCTGGATAATGATTGTAAAAAGGATGAAGGGTGCTTCATAGCATGCTGAAATTATGACAACATTGAGGAAGAAGCATTCTGGCTTGTAAAGAGTTGGAATGGTATACCTACTCGTGCTTTATTTTAACAATATCGCTTTGCACTGCTTGCCAACAACACTTCATTGTAAACTTGTTGCAGGAGGATAGTTTATTCTTTATTCATTCACAGGATATGGGCTTCGCTGGCTGGGCCTGCATTTACTGCCAATCCCTAGTTGCCCTTGAGAAGTTGCCCCCTGAACCGCTGCAGTCCATATGGTGTAGGTACACACACAGTGCTGTTAGGAAGGGAGTTCCAGGATTTTGACCCAGCGACAGTAAAAGAATGGTGATATATTCCCAAGTCAGCATGGTGAGTGACTTGGAGGGGAACTTCCAGGTGGTGGTGTTCCCATGTATCTCACTGCCCTTGTCCTTCTAGGTGGCAGTGGTCGTGGGTTTGGAAAGTGCTGTCGAAGGAACCTTGGTGAATTCCTGCAGTGCTCCAAGCTTCTTGAGTGTTGCGGGAGAGGCACACATTCAGGCAAGTGAGGAACATTCCATCATACTCGTGACTTGTGTCTTGTAGATGATTGACAAGTTATGGGGAGTCAGGAGATATGTTACTTGCTGCACAATTCATAGCCTCTGACCTGCTCTTGTAGCCACAGTGTTTATATGGCTAGTCCAGTTCAGTTTCTGGTCAATGGTAACCCCCAGGATGTTGATAATGGGGGATTCAGCAATGATAATGTCATTGAATCTCAAGGGTTGATGGTTAGATTCATTCTTGTTGTAGATGGTCATTGCCTGACACTTTTATGGTGTGAATGCTACTTGCCAGTTGTCAGCCCAAGCCTGGATAATGTCCAGGTCTTGCTGCATTTGGACATGGACTGCTTCAGATATATGGTATAAGGTCTTAGCTAGAAGCTGTCCCCATGCTTGCCTCTACACATGTCTCTGTTCAGTACAAGATTGCCCTCTAGACTTGAGTCTTCACCTTTACACCACAGTGTGGGCAGTACTGTGCCCAGTCCCAGGTTAACTTTTTCTATGCCAGACCCTTATACTACAGGTAATTCTTTTAAAATATCTGAGAATGTTATAGTACATTAAAGGCACTGTTTAAATGCAAGTCATTGTTCATGTTGTTGAGACAGGAGGTCTACCCCAGGTTTATTAAGTCTGGCAATTCTTTAATTTTTGAATAAATCACTCATTTCCTCTCTCATAGCACTGATGCATAACACACTAAAATGTCTCACTATGTGCATTATAGCCCCAATTTTAAATCATGTGACCTGAATGCAGGTGACAAACCACACTGACATCAGCAGCATGCGCCCAGGGAGATTTTAACTATTGGATCTCATCAGCATGTCCCTGATCAGTTTGTTGCAAGATGGGAGCGCAATGTCATGTAGCAGCAGGCCATCACCAGCGGCCAGAAGAACAGTGCCTGGTTCAACTAAGTCCGCTTGGTGAGGCTTTGGGAGGGCCCCACAATCTGTGGGAGGCATCAACATTCCTTGCAGATCTTAGATGAGCTCTTTCTGTTTCTTATGGCCCCACAAGGCTAATTAAAAACAAAAATAAGAAAGATACCTCCTTGAGTCTTTTCTGGCACAGATATTTCTTCCTGCTTGTCTGGCCAGTTTTCAGTCAGTGTTCTAAAGCTTTTCAGAAGAACAAGTTAAAATTGTAGCCTTCGTAGTTAATTTGGCATGCCAGTAGATCAGCCCCTTGGGTAATTTTAAATTACCAGATGCTTGATTTCCAATGGATGGGTAGGGTTAAAATTGCTACTTTTGTTTCAAGAGAGGCCTTATTCTAACTAGTATTTTCCTTTGATCCAAAGATAGTAAATGACTGTGCTCAATTTCTGCCCTGAAACAAATTCCGCACATCACTCTCTGTCACTCAGTGTTCCAGTGGCAACCATCAGAAAAAAATGTATGTACTCCAGCAGGTTCAGTTAGTGATTTGCAGGACAGAGGCTTTAGTGAACCTCTGAAGATGAGTGATGAAGAACAAACAGAGTTGACATTGGGTTCCTTCAGCTGTTGAGGCCAGGGATTTGCCCAGCATCTGCAGTTAATTCAGTCATTTGATAATATGTCACATAGCTTGCAAAGCTTAGTGATGCCAATGGAGGCATCCACAACCTGCTTCTGTGTAGTGCCGCACAAATGCCTGACTGAAGTAAAGACGACCATGGAAAACTTGGTCACTCCAAGCATAGTAATGTAGCCCCTGTAATGCCATGGCCCCTGCCCCATCCCCCAATCCTGTCCCCACCCTGACACACTTGGTCAAAATTCTGATGTCAGGCATAGTTTTGTAGGAGAGAGCCCTATATGGCTGAGTAGATCCATTAGATAACACCCATTTAATAGGCCACTGTTAAGTGGACATTACATCCACTTGGATAATTTGGATAATTTGCAGGGCTCTTCATACGTACATTTCCAGGCCACCTGATGACAGACTATTTAACATGGATAGGAGGAGAGGACTAACCAATAATCTGGGTCACACAGGTGTGCATCTGTCCCACTGATGACAGCCACCAAATATTAACCTCACTGTGCCATGGTAAGTAAAAGTCCTCTGATACTTCAAGCATTCTTTATATGTTGGATCTTAATTCAGTCCAAACCTTTCAGCAAACACAAAGTGGATGGGCTTTTCTGGCCCCGCCCACTGCTGGAATCGTCCGCTCCCACTGAAAGGCAATGGACTTTTGGCTGTGCCACTGAATCTCCCACTATGGGGCCGGAAAATCCCGACCAAAGATACACATTGCAACAGGAGTCATCAGATAACAATCAAAAATGATTGATTTATTCTTCCTATAGCTCAGTTTGTTGATAGCACAAGCTTGCCTGATTATACTGGGGGCTTCCTAGTTGCTATTTTCGTACCGATTAAGCCGTCAGAGGAGTTAAATGTCTTTTTAATTGTTAATAAAAAATAGAACTGGTGAACAGTTGACATGACTGATAGGAATCATTTTTATCTCAGTATACTTTCACTGGCACCCAATAAAATATATGCATTCAGGGTAAAAAAAAACTCATTGAAAACTACAAAACATTTTATTGTCAACTCAAACTGACTTGTAGTACTAAAAACACTAGAGTTCCATTTATTTTCTTCAATCATTTTTTAATGCTGAAAGCATGTTCCTAGTTGAACGTTAGCCATCAGCGGCTAATAGCATCACAATTGATTGACATGTTACAATAAATGGTAGCAACTGCCTTTTCAGCTTTGAATACAAACTTTCAATTGAAACAGAATTTCAAGGAGATTTTTGAAGATAATTGGATTTAGGATTGCACTAAGATAACTCATTGCCATCCAAAAAAAACTACTTTATCTTAGGTGAAAATTGACAACTGTTTCTCATTAATTTGCAACTTCAAGAAAGAATGGCTTAAATTGAGGAGTAAAATTTAAATATTTTCATTGATAACCAGTGAGATTATTTGTAGTCATAAATGTATGATAATATTCATGACAATACCCTGGATAATATGAGTACATACCAAAAAGACAAACACATGTGTGGTCGTTGCTGCTGTCTTGTAAATAAAGTTAAATGTTTCCACTGAGAAGAATCTGAAGATAACTCTATAACAAACTGTTGACGAGTATAGGATCAGGTTTGGTGCTGTACCTCACCCAGTGATTTCGAGTATCTAAGTTTGTTAAAAGTAAAAGAAGATATATTCACCCAAAATGCCACAGTTTGGCAGAATCGATATCTTTCAGCCAGCCACAAATGATTGGTCTCAATATATAGAACATCTTACGTTCTTCTTTCAAGCAAACAAAATCACAGGGTAGGAAGAGAGGAGAACAATTCTCCTGAGTATTTGTGGGAGCAAGGCTTACAGTTTAATTTTAAGCTTAACGTCCCTGAGTGCCCCAAATTAGAAGACTTTCAGCCCAAGCCCTCAGTCACAATGCAGATGTGCAGGTTCAATTCACAGACTAGAGTCCCGGAGGAGACAATTGCTACCTACGTGGTGAAATTAAAACAACTAGCAGTATATTTTGATTTTGGTGAAACCCTGAATGATATGCTCAGAGATCGTTTAGTATGTAGCGTTCAAGAAGACACTATTCAGTGAAGATTGATGGCTGAAGTGAATTTTGGTTTTAAGAAAGCATTAGAAATAGCACTGATGATGGAAAGCACTGTAAGAAATTCACAAACGATTCAAGGGGTGCAAAGTGGCGGCATTGTCCTAGCCAGGCGGGAACAGTCAGTTGAAAGTGGGGGTGTGAAAAGCCAGGGCTCTGTCGTGAAGTGGGAAACTGTACCTGCTAACCGACAATTGGAGGAAACAGCTCAGCAACTAAATCAAGAAATAATTTTCCTCGATGTAGAAACAATCAGTTTTCTAGCGATTGGCAATTTTTAAAAGTAGAATGTTATTTTTGTCACAGAAGTGGACACATAGGGCAGGATTTTGTCCTTGGCAGGGTTCCTCGGTGGAAGGGGCGGGGACTGTCAAGAAGCTACATGCCGCCTGTGATCGGCTCCGCACTGTGATTTCATGGCAGCGGGCCAATTAATGCCTGCCCAGCATGGATTGTGAATGGCAGCGCACAACATTGCCTGTGTGGGCTGGGAGAGGAGGGCGAGCGGGCCTAACATGATCTTCGTGCATGTGTGCGAAAGAGCACTTCAATCTCCTGAGGCATGGAGCTGCCTCAGGGAGATGGAGCACGGTGTAAAAAAAGGAAATAAAATTGTCCTAAAATGTGTCCCCTCATGTGACTGTCACCTGAGCTGGGAGATGTTTTTAATTCAAAAATAATTTTTTTATTTGATGTTTATTTGCTTTATGAAACCTCATCCTGTCTGTGGATGAGGTTTCCTAAAAAATGTAAAGGCTGCTCGGCCTTTTCGCCTGTCAGCCGACCGTCAGGTTGGACGGGCAGCATAAATTTGAATTTTATTAGCTTCCTAATGACCTTAACCGGCCTTTTAATTGTCTGCGGGTGTGTTGCCAACTCCGGCTTATTCCCACCGAACGAAATATCGCAAGACTGCGTGACGACGACGGGATGCTCGCCCGACGTCATCGCGCATCATTTTATGCTCGGACATGTTAGGCATGCGCCCACATGCTGAACATAATATTGTACCCGTAATGAGACAGTGCAAAGCAAGAGTTAAACAGGCCTCCAAACAACAAATGAATTCCAATGAAGTATATAGTGTAGAAGAGCCAGAAACAACCAAATCTGACAATTATTCGTTATTCAACATGAAAGTTGGGAAGATAGAGCCAATTATTGTCACAGTCCAAGTGAAAGGTAAACCATTAAAAATGGAAGTAAACATGGGTGTTTTTGTCATAGGAGAGCTTACTTTCAGATATCTAAATAACAGTGATCAACAATTAAATTTGGAACAAACATCTGCCAAGTTGAAAATGTACACTGGTGAAGAAATCCAAGTAAAAGTATCACCAGAGTAACTGTTCATTAAAGACACCAATCGGCACAGCTACCAGTGATTGTGGTAGAAGGTGAAGGGCCAAGCCTTCTAGGGCGTGATTGGTTGAAGGAGATTAAATTAAACTGGTCTGAAATCTTCCAGTTGTGAGCAGGTGGATTACCAGAGCTGCTAAAAAAAAATGGTACCATCTTCAAGGATGAACTGGGAAAAATCCCAGACCTACAGGCCAAGATTTACGTGGACCCAGGAGCAACCCCTCGCTTCTTGAAAGCAAGACCAGTGCCATATGCACTGAGAGAGAAAGTTGACACTGAGCTGAACTGGCTAGAGAGGCTGGGTGTCATAAAAATGGTTCAGTTCTCAGAGTGGGCAGCACCCATAGTCCCTGTCCTTAAGCCAGGCCAGACCACCCTGATCTGTGGGGACTATAACGGTCAACAAAGCAGACAAACTGGACAGGAACCCTATTCCCAAGATTGAAGACCTATATGCCAAACTAGCCAGAGGGATAACATATACAAAGCTTGACATGAGTCACGCATATCAGCAACTGGAGCTGGATGACACCTCCCAGGAATTCATAACCATAAATACCCACAAAGGGTTTTATCAATATACATGCCTGCCCTTCGGTGTTTCCACAACCTGCATCATTTTTCAGAGGATGATGGAGAGCTTACTACAGGGACTACCTCAAGTTATGGTCTACCTGGGCGATGTACTGATATCTGGATTCACAGAAAAGGAACACTTGGCTAACCTAGAGGAAGTCCTGAAATTATTTTTACAAGCACCTGAAGAAGGAAAAATGTACTTTTCAAGCAAATTAAGTCATTTATTTGGGCCATTGGGTAGATGCCCAAGGGTTACACCAGTTGAAGAGAAGGTTAAAGCAATAAGTGAGGCACCTACACCTAAGAACACCTCTGAACTTAAAATATTTTTAAGGATGATGAATTATTAAGGTCTATTTCTACCAAATGTATCAACAGTTCTAGCCCCTCTACGTTCAGATCTAAGAAAAAACCAGCATTGGTTTTGGGAGGAACACCAAAAATTAATCTTTGTGAAAGTAAAACAACTCTTACACTCTTCAAATTGTTAGTGCATTATGACCAGACGAAGCAATTTGTGTTAAACTGTGACGCACCTTCCTATGGAGTGGGAGCAGTACTACCTCACAAAATGGACAATGGCACAGAGAGGCCGATAGGCTATGAATCCAGGACATTTACCACAGCTGAAAAAGGATATTCCGAGATCGAAAAGGAAGTCTTTCGATTATTTTTGATGTAAAAAAAAATGCACACATGGGCAACATTTCACGATAGTTTCAGGCCACAAGCCACTTTTGGGTCTATTTAGTGAGGAAAAGGCTATACCTCCCATAGTTTTTGCATGAATACAAAGATGGACCCTAATTTTGGCAGCATATGACTACAGCTTTTTACATAGACCAGGGATTCATATAGTAAATGCCAATGCCCTAAGTCACTTTCCTTTGCAAAAGAATGAAGAACATGTCCCAATCCTACAGGAGCTTGTGTTAGTGATGCATTTTCTAGATTCCTCTCCAGTCTGTGCCAGGCAGATAGGAAACCAGACAGATTGTGATCCTGTATTGTCTCAAGTGACACGAACTGTTGCATGGTTGGTCCCAGGAACCAGTCTCTGATGAATTGAAGCCGTTTTTCAGCTGAAGACACAAGATAATCACTCAAGATGGTATTCTACGGTTAGTAGTTCCTACACAAGGAAGGGAACCACTTTTAGTAGAGCTACACAATACCCATCCAGCGATCTCTCAATTGAAGATGAGTTATCTTTGGTAGCTGGGGATGGATGGTGATATTGAAAATGTGGTATAACACTGTGTGCAGTTTCAACATGTAAAATCCAGCAGGCGTTTTATACCCAATGCCTACCCAGCTGCCCCAGTCCCCACTGTAATTTTACCAGTGACGGGGGGTGGGATCAGATAGTCCCCTTCCAGTAGATCAATCGAGGCCTTTTAGTGGACAATTAATGCCCACGAAGTGACATGAATGTGGCAACTGGAGTGCAGTGAGTGCTTAAGTCAGACCCTAACAGAAATTGTTGACACCATTTTGTATTCAAGTGTACACAAAATGCACAATAACATCATTTGACATCAAAAGTGTAATTGGGAATTAGTTTTTAGGGCAGAACTAGTCTTGTTTGTTATCAAAGGTGCTCAGTTGCCATAATTTAACCTCATCATGATGCTTTTTGATTGTCCTTGATAAATTCAGGAGTCATCAAAGTTCTCAGAAGCATTCAAAAGCCCTCACAGTTTTGGTCAATTTATGAAAGTAATCTTTAGTATCCAGAAGTGATCATGCTCATTAGCGTTCAGAAGCAATCATTGGGGTTACGCAATTGTTACTATTCAGAAGTGATCAATTGCAGTCAACAACCTTCATTAGCAATCAAAAGCATTTGTTAGCCTCGCAGCCTCTTTCTTCCTTTGCAGCCCAACCCTCCCACACTCCCATTTTGCTGCCCTTCCCATCTGGCACTTAGGCCTCACTTGCTGGCACCACCCTGGGTCTCTAGCCTCGTTAACTGGTGCTTCTCTGGCCCTCAGACTTTGCTCATTGGAACTGCCCTGGCCATTTCTCCCCAGTGTTGCTCTAGTCCTTGGCCTCGCTCACCAGCACGGCCCCAGCCCTCATTCGCCGGTGCAGCCCCAGCCCTCAGGCCTGGCTCACCACTGCAGGGTGACTAACTTGATAGGAGAAAGTAAGGGACACTTCAATTGGGGGGACCGGGAGAGGGTGCTACTGTCAAGGCTGGGGGTGGGTCCAGGGAAACAAGATGCACAACGTTTACAGGGTCCAGAGGTCCAAAAGAGTTGCTCAACACAAAACCCCTTGCACATTCCTTGTGTAAAACAATTCACTCCAGCCTGCTTCCTCTTGTTTTCATTGATGAAATGCAGCCGGCTCCCTTGGAGCTCCACGCTGCTCCCCAAAACACAAGCAAGCTTACATACCTCGGAGCAATTTGCCTCACTGACAGAATTACTCAGGAACCCCTCTTTCCAAACCTTCCTCCACTAAATCAATAGATTTTTCCCTCCCTCGAGCTTGCCAGAAACTCCAACTTCCGGGCTTTTCGGACACCAACCCCCAGTCTGCCAGGGCCCTGGACTCCAGACGACTGATACCCCTGACTCAGGTCTGCTGCCTGCCCTATGTCACCTGGCTCTATGGGACCCTGGACCCCACCCACATTCGCTGACCCAGGCCTGCAGCCTGCACACCACCTGACCCGCCAACTCAGGCCTGCAGTCTGGACACCACCTTCTCCGCCGACTCAGGCCTGCAGCATGAACCCCCTCTCCACCACTGACTCGGGCTTGCAGCCTGTATGTCCCCACACACACTTGGTTCTCCTATCCTGACTGCACCTTGTGCTGGCTGACTGTGGGGCCTCGCCATCCCATGGACAGACACCAAGGATGCTGGGGCAGCGGCAAATGCAAGCACTGAACTGTCTTCTCAGTCACTGCCCGAAAAAATTCAGGACAAATAGAGTTACTGGAAGCCTACACACAGGGCATGGGGCAACATGTCAAATTCCAGGGAATGCCAGAAAATCTGGGACAGGTAGTTACGCTCGGGCTTCGCTCACCAATGATGCTCCGACTCTCACTCACCAATGCTGCTCCCAACCTTGGGCCTCGCTCACCAACACCACTCACCTCCCTGCTACTTGCTGCTCCCCAATCATAGGCTGTTTCTCTCCACACCTGAGCGCGGGAGAGAAACGTTATGGGTTAAGAAGCTCCTTATAGGACCTGTCACTTCCACTCAGACTTTTATCTGATTGGTGGCCCCATTATTGAATTTTCCAGGATGTTTTGGGGGCTTTTTTGAATGCCGAATCAAACTGTTTGCATCAAAAAAACTAAAAACATGGAACTTATACTTGTAAATTAACTCCATGTACATAACTATTTTATTTCAAGTGCATTTTTCTCTGGTGTGGAATGGAAGGAGGTATTCTAAGCTGCATACACATATATGGTCACTCATATAGAGGAATTGGAAAAATTACTTTACACAATATAGCATCTTTTTACTTCTTAAAGTTAGGATATTAACCAGCTTGATATCCACTACACCACGATAATTTTGAAAAACAATGTTGAATTTGTGTCCCCTCCATACACATTAAATAAGCTTATAAAGCTTATGCCTACATTTATGTTAGACTCAATGGAACCCAGAGGATTCTGAAAAAGAGGGATGCGATGTGGCTTTGTCAGGAGTCCAGTGGGCTACTGCCTTGGAGACATGATTGGCTAAGGCATTTTAACAGGTGTAGAGGTGTGGCATGGATAAGATGAGACAAAATTTTTGGCATTGTAAAGGAAAGGAGTTCCTTAAAATCACAGGTGAAGGGGAAAAGAGAGGCATTTTTGTACCCCCACTAACAATTTGTGCACTGACCTTATGTTAAAGCAATCTACACAATATATGCATAATACATTGCATTAGCTGGGACTTAGAAAAATCCATGGCATGATATTTTTGATGCCCCCTGACACCGGGTGTAACTGGTGACATTAGCAGATAATGTGGCGTGATTGGTTTTATGATTGCAGGAAACCAGTTCACGATTGTCTGCTCAGCCCACCGATAGCGGGTCGCATTTCCAACCAATGGAAGTCGGGAACCTCATTGTAATACATCTACATCACATTATCAGGGCAGCCACCAAAATCGTTCACCCCCCGGCCACTGGATTGTCCATCCACGGTGACAGAAAAGCATGCCGACATGTTTTACAACAACACATAAAAGGTGTGCATTTGGTAGCCTTCACCTTGAGGGGAACTTGGAGGTGAGTACACAGTAACATTGTGCAGCACTTGCCAGGGTCACCTGTTGGACTTCAAGCTTCAGGGGTGTCGGGAGGACAGTGTTAAGGCAGCCCTAGCGACTTGTGGCAGAGGGGTGACATTTAAGGACAGCCTTGCTGTTGAGGCGACTGATGGTGGGGTGTCAGGGGGTGGATGGGAGTGGGGGGTGTGCTGGTAACAAGAGCAGACCAGCCCTGCTCGATTGCAGGAGGATGAATACGACATGCAGTGAGGATGCTCCATAGGTCTTCACACAAGCTCTGAGAACGTCTGACTCCTCTTTGGCAGAGGGAAGCTCACTTATGCTCCATGATCAAGGTCATATCATAGAGATGCAGCCATGAAACTTTAGAAACATCTGAGCTTTTGTCCAACTTCAGCACCTGGGCCCTTCAGGAGCACAGTGTCACTTGTCACAGATGCTAAAGAGTTGGGGGCCAACCCCTCCTTAAAGGTGCTGAGAGCACACAGAGAGAATGAGAGAAGTCTAAGACACCTGCCCACTACATTCTGGCAGAAATGATAAGCACAGGACACATCACTCGCAGCATGGTTATCTGATGGATGTTGCACTGCCTCACTTGGTAGACCAACGCCGATCTCACCATCAGCACAGGATCGATCCAGTCTCTCTTGGCCTGCTAGATGGCTCTGATTTCAAAGTCCGTAAGGACCTTGATTTTGGACATTCTGCCACCGGTCTGTCACCTCTCCCTCTTGCTCTGTGCCAGCTTATCCTGCATGGATAGAGTTGGAGATAGTGTAAACAGGGCACCTGCCAGGCTGGATGTTAAGTATGCCTGGCTTGTGTGGGTGGTAAGTGGTCCCATGGATGGGATGAGGACAATGACCGTGAGTGTGAGAGAATGAATGGTGATTTCCTGTGAAGCAACAGTGAGTGAGGGCCCTGTGGATGTGTGATGGGTTTGTGTGTGTGTGGTGCTGAGAAGGGTGACTTACCCTAGCAGAACAGAGGAGATCCATTCATCCTCTTGTGGCACTAGGTGGTGGTCCTCTTTTGAAGGGCATTGACGCTGAACACCACTGCCACTGCCTCCCAAGCTGGGTTAGTGCTGTTGCTGCCAATCCTGCAGCCACAGCGGTGGTAGAGGACATCCCAGCGGGCCTCCATGTCATCCAAAATGCGCTCGAGGGACGCGTCGCTGAACCTGGGGGGCTGTTCTTCAGTTTCAAGGTCATGTCTTCCATGCAGCAGTCGTGGTCTGGAAGGACTGAGATGTGTGCTTGTAGCTGGACTTTAAATATGGTGCCCGGTGTGATGCAGCGGCAGGGTGATGGCGGGCTGGCGTATGAGAGCCCACCCGCCGTGGAAACGGTGTGTTTCCTGGGAATGCATAAATAATGTGGCGGATTTGCAATGATACAGCGTGAAAACTCGCCATCGCGACTAGCGGGTAAAATGACATTTTACCTGCCCACTACCGCACTTAGTGCAAATCTGGGATGATTTTGCCCTTAGTCAAGTTATATCATGACCACTACAACTTAGAAAATTTTCCTCAGAAATAAGCTCTATGATTGCTTTTCATGTCAGTTGAATGCTTCTGGGTGCTTTGAAGGCAATTACATTATGCTAAATGATTTTGTTTGAGCTTTTTATGATTCTATTTGATGTCAGTTGATCATCAATGATGGCAATTGATCATTATTTGATTACTTGGGATGCCAAATGATCACTTGTGAGTGCGGATGATCACAAGTGAGTGCATTTGATGCCTGTTGAATGTTGCTGAATGCAAAACGGTATAAAAGCTTTCTGGTAGGGGAATTTGGTAAGCGAGGATTTTGGTGCAGTCAGGAAGGAGATGTTGTTCTGGTTTTCACAAAAAGGAATGGTCCATGAGAGAGAGCCAGAGACAGTGAGACCTGAGAGCTGAAGCCCAGAGGCATTAATTAGGTGCATAGGTAAATGATTTGTGAGCTTTTAGTCTTCCTCTCCACCAGCCCCCCAAACTGGAGAAAGCAATTTAAACTGATACTGGGGAGAAATATTAAATTTATAGCATTACTAATTAAACTCTATAATGGAACTACAGATGATTATTGAATGATATTCAATGCTAGAAACCAAGGGCAGGATTTTTACCTTGTCGGGCTGGCGAGGTGGGTGAGCCCGGGAGTGGTCGCAAAGCCGGCCACCACTCACAATCGGGCCCTGACATCGATTTCACACTGGCTGGCCAATTAACGGTAGGAGGAGGGCAAGCGTGGAAGTTTGCGCATGCGCGCAGTTGCGTGCAATGAAAGCTTCCTGAGGCACAGAGGTGCCTGCCTCAGGGAGCTGAATTTTTTTTAAATCAAAAATAAAGTATTTACAAATGTTAAAAACATGTCCTTTCATGTGACTCTGCCACATGAGCAGGGACATGTTATAAATGGGATTTCAAAATTTTTACTTTATTTTTAATTCCTGTTGGAAACCTCATCCCGACTGTGGATGAGGTTTCATAAAAAATCCAAAGGCTGCTTGGCATTTTTGCCTGCCCGCCAACCATAAGGCTGGACGGGCAGTGAATAATTACCTCCAATTAATACTTTAATGGCTTTACTAGGCCTGTTAATTGTTGGCAGGTGCATTGCGCCCACTGACCGAAATATCACACGCCACTTTATGCTTCAGCAGGTCAGGCACGTGCCCGCCTACTCAGCAAAAAATTCAGCCCCAAATTAGTTAAACAGAAACAAAATACAGATAGCAGGGCAGGTGATGTCTTGCAGCTACAGTATGTGGGATATTGGTGGACACCTATGTGAGCAACAGCAAATACATCTGCAATAAGTGACTGCAGCTCGATGAGCTGGCTCCAAACTTCAGACACTACATTTTTCCTTATTCTTTCATGGGATGTGGGTATTGCTGACAAGGCCAGCAGCTGTTGCCCATCCTTAATTGCCCATGAACTGCATGGCTTGCTAGGCCATTCCATAGGGAAGTTAAGAGTCAACCACTTTGCTGTGGGCCTAGAGTCACATGTCGCCAGCCCAGGTAAGGGTGACAGATTTCCTTCTCTGAAGGGCATTAGTGAAATAAATAGGCTTTTACAGCAATTAATGGTAGTTGTCATGATCACCATTACTAAGACTTGCTTTACATTCCAGATTTAATAATTGAGTTCAAATTCCACCAGCCACTGTATTGGGATCTGAATCCATATACCCAGACCATTAGCCTGGGCATCCACTGGCATCACCACTACACCACCATCTCCCCTAGGTTACAGCCCTTAGGCTAGGTACTTCAGACTTGGTCCGTGGTCAGGGGCAGGAGGGTATGTCTGTAAGAGAGGAATGTATTGGGATCCAGAAAGTAGCAGTGGAGGAGCCTCAGTCCTTGAAATTGTCAACTGGTTCAATGTTCTTGCAGCTGTGTGGATGAGAGCAGGCACTGCAGGGAGGATGAGCTAACAAGCAACAGCAATGTGGTGCAGGGAGCCATTCAAATGGGGGGAGCAAAAAGGAAGTAAATATAGCTTGGGATAGGATAGTTAGGGGAATAGACACTGTTCTTTGCAGCTGACAGCATGAGTTCCAAAGGCTGTATTACCTGTCCAGTGCCAGGGTTAAGGACATCTTCTCAGGGCTGGAGAGGAACTTAAGTGAGAAGGGGAAGGATCCAGGTGTTGTCATCCACATGGGTACCGACAACATAGGTAGGACTAAGAAAGAGTTTTTGCTGGGGGACTATTCACCACTAGGGACTAAATTAAAATGCAGAACTATGATTACTAGCTGACCCATGAGCAAGTTAGCATTGGGTAAATAAGATCAGAGAGTTGAATGCATGGCTCAAATATTGGCACAGGAGAAATGTTTTTTGATTCATGAGGCACTGGTACCAGTACTGGGCAAAGAGGGAGCTGCGCTATTGGGATAGTTTACACCTGAACTGCACTGGGCCAGTGTGCTCATGAATCTTATGACTAGGGCTGTAGAGAGTGTTTTTAACTAAATAATGGGATTGAGGATTCATGTGAGGGAAGATTTGGAAAGAAAGGACAAGGCATTGTAGTGATATGGTTAAAGATAACCAGAGTGTGACAGGAGGAGACAGAGTGTTCAAATATGAGACTGCAGTGGCAAATAAGGTTAGAATAGGGGGAAATGGTCAAAAGACAAACTTAATGTATTTTTATCTGAATGCATACAGCATTCATAAAATGATGGATGAATTGATTGTCAAATAGAAATAAATGAACATGATATGATAGTCATTATAGAGATATGGTTGCAAACTGACCACAGCTGTGACCTGAATATTCAAGGATATTTTACATTTCAGAAGGACAGGGAGAAAGGAAAAGGAGTAGCTCTGTTAATAATGGATGAGATCAGTACAGTCGTTGAGAAATGATCTTGTTTGGAGGATCAAGATGTAGAATCAGTTTGGGTGGAGATCAAAATTCGCAAAAGAAATAAGTTACTGGCAGGAATTTTTTATAGGCTCCTTGACAGTAGCTATACTGTAGGACAAAGTATAAATGAACAAATTACAGGGTATTGTAAAAAAGTTGCATATTAATTGTGGGAGATTTTAAACCTCAAATAGACTGGATGAATCAAATTGGCAAAGGTAGCCTGAAGGATGTGTTATAAAGTATATTCAGAACAGTTTCATAGAACACAATGTTCTGGAACCAAGCAGGGAACAGGCTATTTTAGACCTGCTAATGTGCAATGAGATAGGATTAATTAATGACTTCATTCTATGTGATGGTGAGAAATTTAGGTCTGAAACAAATCTCTTACACATAGATAAAGGCAATTACAAGGGTATGAAGACAGAGTTGGTTAAAGAGGAATGGGAAAGAGGTTAAAAGTTAAGAAGGTAGAGAAACATTGGTAGGCATTTAAGGAGATATTTCACTGTTAAAAATATATATATTCCATTGAGAAAGGAAGACAATCCAAGAAGAATGCACTATCCATGGTTAACTAAGGAATATAAGGGTGATATCAAATTGAAAAAAAAGATATACAACATTGCAAAGATTCATGGTAGGCCAGAAGATTGGGAAATTTTAGAAATTACAAAAGCTTTCCCACCCCACTCAACAGGCATGCAGCCTATCAATCAGGCCAACTTTGGATGTAATATTTGCAGAAAAAACTTATAAGATATCCTGTAATTAATATTTACAGGATGTTATTGATCCCTATACTTCTGGCTTTCCCCTCCACAACTCTTCCCTCCATCTCCCTTCATACTTTGTCATAAATATCAGGGCCCTAGTCTTCTATCACATACAAATTATTTTAAAAAACACTATTATTGAAATTAGATATGAATCCTTCTGTCAAAAAAGCCTTTAATTTAACAGTAGCAAATCATCTGGTTATTAAATAAGACTGCTATCAACATGGTAAGAATAATTAGAGGGATGGTGTGATGACAATAAATTGCAAGGAATGTACAGAACCAAACTTATCCTTTGATCTAACTATCCTGTGCTGGTGCTCCATATGAATCTCCCTCATTTCCATCCACTTCATCTCAGCCTTTCAGCACATCTCTCTATTGCCTTTACTGTCATGTACTCATCTAATTTCCTCTTGAAAGTTTCAATGCTATCTGCCTCAGCCACTTTCTTTGATGACAAGTTCCACACTCTAACCTGTCTCTGAATAAAGAAAACCCTCCTATTTCCCTACTGGATTTATTAGCAACTATCTTGTATTCATGACCCATAGCTTTGGATTCCCCCATAAGTAGAAACGAGCTGTCATCACAAACTTCAATGGAATTATCTTCTTACAATCACCAATGGCAATTATTCCTTACAAATTGGAGTTCTGTCGAAGGGTCATGAGGACTCGAAACGTCAACTCTTTTCTTCTCCGCCGATGCTGCCAGACCTGCTGAGTTTTTCCAGGTAATTCTGTTTTTGTTTAAGCTTGTTTACCTGTTTTGTTAATGATTTTTTTCTTGCATCTTATTTTAATTTCCTTTTTAAGTTCTTGCCAAAGGTTTTTTGACCATCAAACCTATTTTTTGACAGTCAAGATCTTTCCCTTCGACCAACTGCAGGCCCATATAGTCTGGAGCTATGTTTCTTATCACAGCGATTTTTGGATATTGCTAATCTTAACTTTTCTCTGATCCTATTTCCATCCAGATCTAGATACCATTGTCAAGCTGAAATAGGTGACATTATGGTACAATATCAAAGTCATGATCAGAGTGTCTGGCTGCTTTCTAGGCCTGGCACTGACCAATGCTATTCAGTACGAGAAATGGCATTCCTCTAGACATGCTTTGTGAAGAATGGAATGATCATTATTTTTATATAAGCTTCTAAAGTTGCTCCAGGGTTAATGTATAGCCCTGACATTAATGGGTTTTTGGTACATTAAGCACCAATTAATGAAATCAATTGATACAAGATGAAGAAAAGTTTGCAGGGCTATGGGGAAAAAGCAGCTGAGTGGCTGTGTGTATTGTTTTTGCACAGAGCCAGTACAGGTGCAATGGAACAAATGGCCCTCTTCTGTGCTGTAACCATTCTATGATTGTATGAAAACCATAATCAATAAAATCAATACCCGTTGGATCCTGGTCACCAGTTTGTTGGGACTTCTGAATCCAGGTTGCATACTTGTTTTGGGATGGCTGAGTTGGTACAATAGACAGAGTAGGTCGGTAGACACTTCTTAGGAGGAACACATTCTGTTTATTTACAAAGGTATTCAACAGCTACACTTGTGTTCTTACAACTCAAATTCTGTCTTCACACTACTCACTCTAACTATAGACTACTGACTACTGAAGTAGCCCATGCTACTCTTCTATTGGCTACTAAGATCATGTGACCTTCCATTGTAACATTCTTCTTAAAGGTACATTACAAATCAGATTATCACATCCCTTCCCCTTTACTCAGAAATACATTTTACAGTTACAATTACAATTGTCTCAAAATATTAAATTATTTACACAGTTAAGTAATTTACAGACTCAGCCTTGCTGGGGGTTTCCTTATGCATGTAAAACATCTCAGCTCTACAGTTTCAGATGCTTTGTCAGGAGCCTCTTCTTCTGCAGTTTTCTGAACATTAGGTTCTTCGGTGGGCACCAGCAAATCTGTTTCCTCAGTTCTTGCAGGTACAGTCAACCCTTTAGATACAACTGTCCTAGGAAATGTTGACTCATTGGAATCATTTCTTGGTGAATGGTTTCTCTCCTCCTTATATGATTCACATGTCTCCGTATGACTCAGTCTTCCGCCTTCATGTGATAAGAAAGAGGTCCAGTCACTGCACTTATTTCACCCAATAACCACTTTGGTCCTTGTCCAAAATCCTTCACTTATACCATCTCTCCCACAATAAACTTCCTGTCATGAATATGCCAGTTATGTCTAGTTTTCTGACTTCCCTGCGTCCTTTCCACCATCCCCCCTAAATTCTGCATTTTTAAGCTCAATCTCATCCTGAGATAGTGTTTCATCAATAACTCTGCATGTGTTACAACTATTGTTTTGTGAAGAGTGGTCCTATTATGGAAAAGAAAGAACACTAGCTTGGTTGCTATGGAATCTCCAGTTAATTTCTTCATGCCAGACTTGAATGTTTGAACCACCCTTTCAGCCAGTCCATTTGAGGAAGGGTGGTATAGTGAAGTTTTTACATGATTGATACCATTGAGGCTGATAACCCGTTGAAACTCAGCAGTTGTAAATGCCGTGCCATTATCAGATATGACCACTTCTGGTAATCTGTGAATGGCAAAACTTTGACAGAGCTTCTCAATTGTAGCAGAAGACATTGGTGACTTCATCTCATATATGTCCATCCATTTTGAATGGGCATCAACAATGAGAAGAAACATTGTACCCATGCAAGGTCCCACATAGTCAATGTGTAATTGTACCCATGGCCTTCCTGGCCACTCCCAAGGGTATAATGGAGCTGTTGAAGGTAACTTTTGCATTAGCTGACACTGCACACAATTCTTCACTAAGCTCTCTATTTCTCCATCCATTCCAGGCCACTGTAGATAGCTGTGTGCTATGATCTTCAGTCAGGAAATTTCTGGATGTGCACTTTGTAGTTCTATTAACAATGGCTTTCTTCCTTTTGGAGGAACTATCATTCGTGCTCCCCACAATAAAATACCATCCTGGGTAGTCATTTCATGCCTTCTGTTAAAATACGTTTTCATTTCGGCGGAGACCTGCTCTTGTGACCAACCATGAAGAACTTGTTCTCATACTTTGGATAAGACTGGGTCTCGACTTGTCCATTCTTTGGTCTGTCTAGCACATACCTGTGATGAATCTAAGAAGTTCAACAATAAAATGAGTTCTTGAAGGACTAGGACATCCTCATCTTTTCCTTGTAAGTGAAAACGACTGATAGCATCAGCGTTTGTAATTTGACTTCCAGGCCTGTGGATGAAAGTATATTCATAATTTGCCAGGATCTTTGTATTCTTGCTGAGGCTTTGGGTGATATAGCTTTGTCCTCGCTGAACAATCCTTGCAATGGCTTCTGGTCTGAAACAATAGTAAAATGGCAGCCCTGTACATACTGAAAATTCTTGACACCAAAGATGACTGACAGGCCTTCTTTTTCTATCTGTGAGTATCCCTTTTCCGCTGTGGTGAGCATTCTTGATACGTAATCTATTGGCCATCTGTGCCGTCGTCCATTCGATGGGAGAGCACTGCTCCCACTCTGTAGGGAGATGCGTCACTTGTCAAGACCAATTCTTTCTTCTGGTAATAATGTTCTAACAGGTTGGACGTGTGCATTTTTTAATCTTTATGAAAGCTCCTTTCTGTGGTATGTGCCAAGACCAATGTTGTTTTTTCTTGAGTAGGTAATACAGAGGTGCCAGTTCTATAGCCAAGTTAGGGAAGAACGCCCATAGTAATTGATCATCCCTAAGAGCCTCTCTGGTGCAAGTGCCTCTCTTATGGCTCTCACTTTTTCCTCAACCAGGTGAAGGCCCTGTGAATCTACCCAGTGACCCAAATAGATTTCCTCCTTCACTTCGAATGTGCACTTTTCTTTTGTTAAACACACTCCAACCTGCAACAAGTGTTTTAAGACTTCATCTAAGTTTGCCAAGTACTCCTTTTCAGTGAGTCCTGTCACCAGGACATCATCTGAATAAACTACAATGTGGGGGCAGTCCCTGAAGTAAATTTTCCATTGTTCCCTGGAATGTGGCACAAGCTCAGGAGACACCACAAGGCAACTGGATATATTGGTACAACTCTTTATGTGTATTAATTGTGACAAGTTCCTGGGAGGCTTTCACTAACTCTAATTGTTGATAAGCATGATTCTTGTCAAGCTTCATGTAGGCAGTTCCACTTAGCATATAGTTCTTCAGTTTTTGGTATGGGGTGTCTGTCCAGCTTAGCCACTTTATTAACCGTCAATTTGTAATTTCCACAAATTCGAACACTTCAGTTGGGTTTAAGGAGGGGACTATTGGTGCTGCCCAATCGGAGAACTGCAAATGTTGTATAACTCCCACTTTCTCTAATCTGGCCAATTCGGTATCAACCTTTTCCCGCAATGCATAAGGTCTTGCCTTCATGAATCAAGGGGTCGCCTCTAGGTCCACATGAATTTTTGCTTCCAGCCCCTGGATCTTCCCAAGTTTGTCCTTGAAGACTGAGGCATATTTTTGTAGTAGCTCTCGTAACCCACTTGTTCTCAGCTGGAAAATTTCAGATCATTCTACCTTAATCTCCTTTAGCCAGTTTCATCCAAGAAGGCTTGGCCCCACGCCTGCTATCACCATGAAGGGTAGTTTTATCAATTGGCTTCCGTAATGAAAAGTAACTCTTCTTATGCCTTAGACTCGTATGTTTTCTATTGTGTAAGTTTTGAATTTGGCATCTGTTTCTTCCAAATTTAATTTATGTTCACCATAATTCAGATATTTGAAGGTGTGCTCACCAATTGCTGTGGTGGAAGCTCCTGTGTCCACTTCCATTTTAATAGGCCTCTTATTTAGCTTCACAGTTACATATATTGGTTCTATTTTCCCAACCTTCAAGTTACACAATGAATAAATATCTGAAACAAAAACAAGAATTGCTGGAAAAACTCAGCAGGTCTGACAGCACCTGTGGAGAGAAAGACAGAGTTAACATTTCGAGTCTGTATGACTCTTCTTCAGAACTAAAGAGAAGTAGAAATGTGGTGAAATATATAGTGTTTAAGGGGGTGGGACAAATGAAGCTGGGTAGAAGGCCAGTGGTAGATGGAGGCAAAGGAGACATTGCAAAAGATGTCAGAAATAAAAGGTTACAGGGGTGTGGGTGGTGGTGATACTGGCTAAAGGAGGTGCTAATGGGGACATTAAGAGTAGAAAGCAGGATGAGCAAGTAACAGGTGGCCCTAGTGGGGGTGGGGTAGGGGGAGGGGATAGTGTGGGGGAAAAGATCAAAATAGGCTAAAAGGTGGGGATAAAACAATGAATGGAAATAAATCTTTAAAAATAATAGAAATAGGTGGGAAAAAAGGTATATATAAAAAATAAAAAATAAATATTTGAAAAAAGGGGATCAAAAGGAGTGAGGATGGAGGAGAGAGTTCATGATCTGAAGTTGTTGAACTCACTGTTATTTCCAGAAGGCTGTAAAGTGCCTAATCAGAAGATGAGGTGCTGTTCCTCCAGTTTACGTTGAGCTTCACTGGAAAATTGCAGCAGGCCAAGGACGGACACGTGGGAATGATAGTCTTATAATAAATATCTGGATCTGTTACTTCAGGCTCTTCTACATTATAGATCTCACAGGTTTTTTTTATTTTGTTTGAAAGTCTGCCTGATTCGTACCTTGCATTGTCTCATTAGGTGCTCGTGTCGATCACAATAAAAACATTTAATTTTTTTAAACTGCCAATCATTATAAGGTGTCTGTGTCTGCCAGCGGTGGCTGTTTCCCGCTTCTCGCCAGAGCCTTGCATTTTCATGCCCTTTTTGGCTCGGGCTTCCCACCCAATGTGGAGGATGGGTCCATTCTTTGCTCCCTGCATGGCTTTCAAATCCCTTACTGTGCCTACCATGGCCAGTGCTATCTCTAACACTTTCTTAAAACCCAAATTTGTTTCAGACCGTAATCTCTTCTAAAATGTGTCCTTATTTAAACCGCACACTAAAGGATCTCTGAACACTTCATTTAAAGATGTACCAACTCACAATTTCCTGTTAATTGTTTCAACTTGCCTCATAACAAGCAACTGTCTCCCCTGGGCTCTATTTCTTGAGTTAAGTTTGAACTGTTGCATCATTACCGAGGGCTTTGGATGGTAATGGCGTTTTATGAGGTCTACCAGTTCCTCAAAAATTTTCAAATCGGGGCATCGGGTGCTGTCAGACTTTGAATCAATCCATCGGTTTTACTCCCACACATGGATAAGAGGATTGCTCACCTCTTCTCTTCCCCTGCAATGTTGTTTGCTTGGAAAAAGAAGGCAAAGTATTCCATTTAATAAGACCGTTCATCCGTGGCTGGATCAGAAGGATCAATCCTTCTGAATTATGGCATTCTGTGAGGGGATTGCTTTGATGATTAGGATGGAAATTCTACTTGCAATTATCGTGCGACATATTGCCTGATTTTGTTACTCTTGATTTCCTTTGGTAACTAGTTTTATTCTCGAAAACAGTTTATTGTATCTTCGCTGTTTTCGTTGCTTTTTCTTGCTTTTTCTTGTCACTAGTTTGTTGGATCCTGGTCAGCACTTTGTGGGGACTTCTGGGTCTGGATGCACGCTTGTTTTGGGGTAGCTGAGTTGGTATAATAGACAGAGTAGAACAGTAGACACTTCGTAGGAGGAACACATTCTGTTTATTTACAAAGGTATTCAGCAGCTACACTTGTGTGCTTACAACTTAAGCTCTGTCTCCACACTACAGACTCTAACTATGGACTACTGGCTACTGGCTACTGGCTACTGAGGTAACCCGTGCTACTCTTCTATTGGATAATAAGATCATGTGATCTTCCATTGTAACATTCTTCTTAAAGGTATATTACACATCAGATTACACAATACCAATAAAGTTAATTGATGGAACATGATTTGTGCTTGCCTTCACATGTGATATGAATGGTGTTCACATTCAAGATGGTGTTAAGGCAGCAGAGAAAGGCAACAGAAGTTCAGCATGAAGTGGAGTTTTTGAAAAGTGATACTGAAAGGGGTTAATCAATTTCTTCATCCCTTAGAGCAGTGCATGTACATAGCAAGTCTCTGGGCCTGGCCAAGTTAGCTATTAACAGGTCCAGGCAGCAGGCGATCGACGGGGGAGTCCCGCCCGATTGTTTATCCCTCTTCCGCGGCTATGTTCGCGGCTGGATGTCCCTGGAGAGGGACCACGCGGTGTCTGCTGGCACTCTCGAGGCCTTCCGTGCCCGGTGGGCTCTGCGGGGACTGGGGTGTTTTGTTGACCCCTTTAATCACATTTTGATTTAAAGTTTGTAAGTTTCCTTTAAACTTTGTTCTTGGTTTTTTCAGCTGACCTGAATTAGGGGCTGTGCCTGATTTATCCCAATTTTGTTAATTTGGTTGTATTGGTTTTAACTCGAAAGAGTTACATAGCAAGCCTCTGGGCCTGGCTAAGTTAGCTATTAACAGGTCCAGGCAGCGGGCGATCGACGGGGGAGTCCCGCCCAATTGTTTGTCCCTCTTCCGCGACTATGTTCGCGGCCGGATGTCCCTGGAGAGGGAGCGCACAGTGTCTGCTGGTACACTCAAGGCCTTCTGTGCTCGGTGGGCACCACGGGGACTGGGGTGCTTTATCGAACCCTTTAATCACATTTTAATTTAAAGTTTGTAAGTTTCCTTTAAACTTTGTTCTTGGTTTTACAGCTGACCTGAATTAGGGGCTGTGCCTGATTTATCCCAATTTTGTTAATTTGGTTTGATTGGTTTAACTCATAAGAGTTACACAACAAGTCTCTGGGCCTGGCCAAGTTAGCCATTAACAGGTTCAGGCAGCAGGCGATCGATGGGAGAGTCCTGCCCGATTGTTTGTCCCTCTTCCGCGGCTATGTTCGCGGCTGGATGTCCCTGGAGCGGGACCACGCGGTGTCTGCTGGCACTCTCGAGGCCTTCCGTGCCCGGTGGGCTCTGCGGGGACTGGGGTGTTTTGTTGACCCCTTTAATCACATTTTGATTTAAAGTTTGTAAGTTTCCTTTAAACTTTGTTCTTGGTTTTACAGCTGACCTGAATTAGGGGCTGTGCCTGATTTATCCCAATTTTGTTAATTTGGTTTTATTGGTTTTAACTCGAAAGAGTTACATAGCAAGCCTCTGGGCCTGGCTAAGTTAGCTATTAACAGGTCCAGGCAGCGGGCGATCGACGGGGGAGTCCCGCCCAATTGTTTGTCCCTCTTCCGCGACTATGTTCGCGGCCGGATGTCCCTGGAGAGGGAGCGCACAGTGTCTGCTGGTACACTCAAGGCCTTCTGTGCTCGGTGGGCACCACGGGGACTGGGGTGCTTTATCGAACCCTTTAATCACATTTTAATTTAAAGTTTGTAAGTTTCCTTTAAACTTTGTTCTTGGTTTTACAGCTGACCTGAATTAGGGGCTGTGCCTGATTTATCCCAATTTTGTTAATTTGGTTTGATTGGTTTAACTCATAAGAGTTACACAGCAAGTCTCTGGGCCTGGCCAAGTTAGCCATTAACAGGTCCAGGCAGCAGGCGATCGATGGGAGAGTCCTGCCCGATTGTTTGTCCCTCTTCCACGGCTACGTTCGCGGCCGGGTGTCCTTGGAGAGGGAGCACGCGGTGTCTGCCGGCACACTCGAGGTCTTCCGTGCTCGGTGGGCACAGCGGGGACTGCAGTGCTTTATCGACCCCTTTAATCACATTTTAATTTAAAGTTTGTAAGTTTCCTTTAAACTTTGTTCTTGGTTTTACAGCTGACCTGAATTAGGGGCTGTGCTTGATTTATCCCAATTTTATTAATTTAGTTTGATTGTTTAACTCAAGAAAGAGTTACACAGCAAGTCTCTGGGCCTGGCCAAGTTAGCTATTAACAGGTCCAGGCAGCGGGCAATTGAGGGGGTCGCCCGACCTGATTGTCTGCCCCTCTTCCGTGGCTACGTTCGCGGCCGGATGTCCCTGGAGAGGGAGCAGGAGGTGTCTGTTGGCACCCTCAAGGCCTTCCATGTCCGGTGGGCACCGTGGGGGCTGGGGTGATTTATCAACCCTGTTAATCATATTTTGGTTTGATGTTGTAAGTTTCCTTTAAATTTTGTCTTTGGTTTCGCAGTGACCTTAACTTAGTGGCTGTGTTTAATTTATCCCTCGTTTTTTTAATTTAGTTTAATTGTTTGACTCCAAAAGAGGTACACAGCAAGTCTTATGTTGCCTGTTTTGCTGAAGGAAGAGCAGATGCTGTAGTTAGATGCTGAGGAGAGTTAAAGAGGTCTGAGGTTATAAAAGGACAACAGCAGACCCTATTAGCCCATCCAGCAGGCCCACCTCAAGGAACAGAGCTACTTCAGGATTGTCAAAGTGTTCTGTGGGAAATTGAAGCCATTGGTGAATTATGCCATTTTCCAAAACCAGATCTTTGGCCAAGCAACAACTTCAGCATTGCATTTTCAATAGCAGATAAAATGCCAACTGCACTAATTTATTTGAAATAGGCTTCTTTCAAGTGACCACTTTGTGGAAAACTGTTCCACAATATCACTTAAACAGCTGATCAGATATATATTTCTATGCAATCTTTATTTCATCATAGAACAGAATCGTCACAGAATCATACAGCAATCATACTCTATTGCAACTATTCCATATATCTACTATCCTTTGGGAGATGAATATTTACCAAATTTCTTGTTAAATTTTGTCTCTGTACTTAGTTAAGTTGCTCTATTGTTGTATGCTTCATTATGAAGAACAGTAGGGAAGATTTTAATTGACTCATCCATAACCTCTAACCTTACGTTCCCTGTGATGCATAACTCACTGGCCTAATTGAGAACTGATGCAATTTATCACAAACGTTGGTTGACAGCTTGGAGACTTAAAAATTGACCATAAGCAACAAAGTTGCTATCATTTGCACTTTGGAAATAATATAATGGATTTCAAGCATAGAACAATCTAAAATGGTTATGTAAAATAAGAAAGTCTTCAAATTTATCACAGCGGATAAGACAAAGGGCTTTAAGTAACTCAGTCATTCTGCATTTCTCATAAACCCAGTTGTGTTCTTTGTAAGCATTTCTCACCATTTATCCTTGCCAGACATGCTCTGTTCTTTATCAGCAAGTCTCAATCTCTGAAAGATGCTCTTTCTTCATCATCTCTCACCATCAATTCCTTCTGGCATCTGTCTGGGTTTTTTTGAGCCTGCCTCATTACCCGCACCTTGTACATTCTGTTCTGCTCCTGCCAAGTCATTCACACAGTCCATTCCTTCTACACCCCTTTGCTCTTTTTATAGATTTTATTTCTATCAAGTTGGTAGGCTTTCTCTGTCCTTTTCTCACTACTTGGAGCCTCAGATTCCATTACTGCAAACTTTTCTCCCAAATCTCTTCTACTTATTTTGCACTTATCTCACTGTCCTATTTTATGCCACACATTCTCTACAGTTGTTTTGTTTCCTTGATTCGCTCTTTATTGATTTCCCTGCATCTCAACTTAGGTTTCCATTCATTCTTGGCATCTGTATCGATTGTCACAACATTGTGCAAATGCAAACAAAATGGGCAGAATTTTCCCAGAATTAAGTGTGGTAGTGAACGGGTGAAATGGAGTCCTATACTCCGACAAAAATGGCAGGTTTTCATGCTCTATCATCCCGAGCCTGCCTCATTATTTATTCACTCCCGCGAAACAGGCTATTTCCATGGTAGGCGGGCTCTCATTCGCCCATTTGCCATCACCCTAATGTTGCATCACGCTGGCTGCCATCTTTAAAAGGCAGCTACCAGCAAAGTGTTTATCACCGCAAGCTCGCCACTGCTGCCTGGGAGACATGGCCAGCAAAGGCAAAAAGACTGCGGTCTCACGCTTCAAAGGCGGGTCCCTTGAGTGACTGCTGGATGCCTTGGAGGTCTGCCGGGATGTGGTCTACCTCAGCTCTGGCCACAGGATGGGCTGCAAAGTCACCAACCCAGCTTGGGAGGCAGGGGCAGCAGTGGTCAGCACAAATGCCCTGCAGAGGAGGACAGCCACCCAATGCTGCAAAAGGATAAATGATCTCCTCCGTTTCGCCAGGATAAGTCACTCTTTTCATCACTTCCAACTCACACACTTACAAACCTATCACACATCCACAGGGTCCTCACTCACTGGAAAAACTCAACAGGTCTGACAGCATCTGCGGAGAGGAATACAGTTTACATTTCGAGTCTGTATGACTCTTCATCATAGTTATAATTTTTTCTTTTTTTTTATTCATTCACTTCCTCATCTGATGAGGTGTCACACAGACTCAAAATGTCAACTATATTCCTCTCCGCAGATGCTGTCAGACCTGCTGAGTTTTTCCTGGTATGTTTGTTTTTATCTATCAGACAACCACGCCGTGACTGCTGTGTCCTCTTTCACAAGCCATGCACTAATTATCTCCCCTTGCTTTTGCAGGGACATCTGCCAAACAGCCAACAGAGTCCATGACCCATGGCCTCCAATCAAACCCTGAAGAAATCTTTGAAGAGGAACCTGGAGGCACCTTCTCTGAAGTCCTGTCACAGTGCTCACCCAGACCCTCTACCAGCTCAGAGTCGGTGGGACCTAGCTTTAGAGTAGCCTCGGGATCACAATCTGGTTACACTTAATGATCCACAGTAGGCAGAGACAGGGACTTCCCAGGTCCCCGGCACTTGGAAGACCACTGGAGGCCAGAACATTGCTGAGTCCGAGTCAGGTGATGAGCATCTGGACTTGGTCATGTCACAGTTGCTGGAGCTGCAAAGGCAAGCTCGGGAACAACAGGAAGTCCGCTGCACTCCTCAGATTGCAGGGCACAATGGAGAAGTCCATCCACCTTCAGGCTGAGGTGATAGTGCCGGCATTGCAACACAAAGAGGTCAACAGTGGCAGGATGGCAGCCACCATGAAGACCTTGGCCCAGGTTGTCACTCCTGCACCGCTGTGTGGGCTTAAGTCCATCTCTGATGCCATAGTTGGCCACGAACAGTGCGTACTCGAGACGGGTGCTGGGCAGCTCGATCTCACCCCAGCTACCCCTTCCATTCACAGAGTCAGCCAGAGCCCTTGGCCATCAATAGGGAGGAGGATCAGGAGGTGCACAGTCTGGGGCCACCCACCCAGGTGGCTCTGGGAGTGACCAGCCCATCCCATTCCCCTCTTCCTGAGACCTCCACAGCTCCAGCTTCACAGGCCGAGGAGGTGCCGTTGCCACACAGCAGGATCCAAAAAGCAGACTGGGACCCACCAAGTCTCGGCCCTCCAGAGGACGCCTGCCAAAGTCATCACAGACAGGGTGTCACAGTCAGCAGGCTGCCTCCACCTCGGCTGTCGATGTCTGGGGCGCACCAAGACATTGCAGCGGGGTTGGGAAAGCTAAGTAAAAGTAGTTGCATAGCCTGGGCATGGGAGTTGATCACTTGTGCATAACGTTCACTATTGTCAATAAAATCCTAAGAATGTCTCCCTGTCTGTGGCTCCTTGTTCTGATAAGTAGTGTTCTTGTCACTCAGATGTGAAACCTTTCTGCACAAGATAAAAGACAGGTGTCTCAGTCCAGGGCCTCTTCCTTGTGCTCTGTGCGGCCTTCAGACCACAGTGATGGTCCAGTCTCACATTCCCTGGAAACATTACTGATGCTGCACCTCAGCGGTGCTGGTCATTGCTGCTAGAATGTAGTGGGCAGGCACCACAGAGTTCTCTCATTCTTCCTGTGTGCTCTCAGCACCTTTAAGGCAGGGCTGGCCCCCAACACACCAGCATCTGGGAACAGTGATGCTGTGCACCAGCTCCAAGGAGTCAACCCTGCAGCCTCTGAGGACCCTGGAAGACTGCAGGGATCTGCAAGCAACTAGAATGTAGGTGTCGTGCACACTCCCTGGAAACCGTGCGCATACCTGCAGGATATGTTTCTGGTGGTCGCATACCAGCTGCACATTCAGTGAGTGGAAGCTCTTGTGGTTGATGAAATCCACTGAGTGTAATAACAGAGACCTGAGCACCACATGAGTGCAGTCAATCACACCCTGTACCTGTGGGAATTCTGAGATTAGGGAGAATCCAATGGCCCTTGCATCCTGGCTGTCCCGGTCTCGGGCAAAATGCACCAAGTTGTGTTCCATGAAGAAGATGGCATCTGTGACCTCATGGATGCATTTGTGGATGGTGGAATGTGAAATCCCACATAGGTCACCTGTGGAGCCCTGAAAGGAGCCACTGGCATAGGAATTGAGTGCCACAGTCACTTTCATGACCACTGGCAGTGGATGCCCTCCATGTCCCCTTGGTGCCAAGTCATGCAGTAAGTGGCAGTAAGAGATGCATGTGTTGCATGGCTGCCCTGTCAACCTGCAACACGGGGGGGCATTGGTCCAAACCAGGATGCTGAGATTGCAAGGGGCTATGAGAATCTCCAGCAGTGACTGCTCCACGGCCAGCGTTGGCGAGGAAATTGTACAACGTGTGCAGTCCAACTGGTCCTTGGTCCAATAAGATGGTAGCGGACTCGACGTCTGTGCCAGGGATGGGGGGTGGGGGTGGGGGGAGTGTGTAAGGTATGGAGCGCTTGGTGGCCCTTTGGTGCCTCTGTGTTGCTTGCATGGGTGGGCAGCCTAGGAGCTTAACCCCAATCTTATCATTGTGGCTGTGCCTGATCTGACTTAGTTGAAGAGGCATGGTCAGTTTATATGGGTGTCCCTAATGTGTGGCCACTTCCCTCACTTATCCTGCCCCCCACCTTGATTGCCTGTGTGCAGGATGCAGCGCTAGGGCAGTACTTAACCCCGCCCCCACCACCGACAAATGTAGACTCCGAGGCTGGCCAGCACTTGCCCCCAGAAATTCCCCCCCCTTCAGCAGTCACCTCCGAAGTTGGCCAGCAATTGCCTCTGCCTCCGGGCAGCCCCATCCTTCAGCAGTTGCCTCCGAAGCTGGCCAGCACTTGCCCCCACGCACCACCCACCCCTCAGCAGTCGCCTCCGGGGCCAGGCATCATTTTACTCCCACCCCCTGTTGCATCTGAGGCCTGCAAACAACAGGTAAGCTGTGGTGTACGCTGCTGTTCATTCACCTCAGTTCCCCCAAATTGAAGGCCGCCAAGTGCACGTCACCTGAATGTTGTTGTGAAACACGTCGATGTGCTTTCCCGCCATCGTGGACGGACAATTCAGCGGGCTTCCAAGAGTCTGATGGGATGGTCTTTTAATTATAAACTTATGTATTGCAATTAGCTCCCCATTGACCGATGGCGGGAAATGTGTCCCGTATTTGGCAGGCTGAGCTGACGATTGCAAGCTGCCTTCAAGCCACGTGAAGCAGGTAGCGCCATATTTTCCGCATCCTCCACCTATCACACCCGCCGCCAGTGGGCTGGGAAAATTCTGCCAATATGTGAATACAATTAACCAATGTTAATTGCTGTTGTAGGCAAGTATTAGGCATGATCTGCTGACAAAGACCAATTAGTAAGATGAAATTAAAAGCTACCTTAATTCATCATTGGTCTATTTTCAAATAACATGGAATAAAATAATATGCATAAAATCAACAGGCCATTTTCTCTAGAGGCATTAATTCCATCTTAATCATGGTCAAAATTGGAATAATGAAGATGTCTAGATGTCTGACAAGGAAAGGAGTTTCCTAAAATATTTATCAGTGCGACTATACAGACAGCAATAGAACTGTCTGTTGCAGCTTACAGCTAACAGGTTACAATGCAATAAAGTGAACATTGTTTGCTTCTTATCAGCCCTGGCTGATAGTGATCTCACAGTTCAGGAATAATTTTAACCTGTCAAATTGGGAGCTTGGGTCCAGCAGAATGTCAAAATATAGACAATCTCAAACACCCTCCTGACCCACCTTGACCATGTCCACATCCTGTTTTAATGGCTGCTGTTTGGGCACTTGACCAATTCAGTCTCAGGAGGTGGGTCGCTCATTTTAACATTCTAATGAGCTATGTGCCTTAGATTTTACATGTGTTCAGGTTTAATGCTACCTGGCTAGTTTTCCTGGGTTTCAGGAGAGTCAACAGCTATAGGAAGGTGATGACTGCTGCATGGAACAATCATGTGTATTTCCAGTACTGCTTGTGGGCCAGGAGGTAAAGGATTGCTTTCCCCCAGCCCCCCAAACAAACCTGTTTTGCACTCTGTGCAAGCAGATACTAGCTGCTGAGATCACCAACCCATCTCCACCTGCAATCATTGATCACTCGGTAATCACTGACTCCCACCACCATCACTAATTTCCCCCTGCCCACCCACCGATCTCTCTCTCAGCCCCTGTGATTACCTCACAACTTTCCAAATCAGCTCTATGTTATCTCACTGCTCAGCCTGTCTCCAGCCCGCATTCACCATGTCCAACCTGAGCAGCAGGGAACCTCTCCTCTTCTGGACTGTGGCCTCTTCTGCAGCATTCCCTGTCTGGCAGGTTGTCTGTCAGGTTGGCTTCCAGACAGGAAACCGGTTAAAAAAAAATCTGGCCCCAGCAAACAATGGGCCTGTAGCATACCTGCCTTACCAATAATTTTCCTTTGTACTTAGTATATGCTTTGGCTCCCAGAATGATAAAGTTAATGATTAATGAATATGATAAAATCAACTCTAAAACTTAGCAACTTCCAAAGCACTGAAATTCTACCTCCAAACTTCAAATATATGTAGATTTCAATGCCTAAATATATAACTCAGTGCAATTAACACACATGGCTGTGAAATGTTGAAAGAATTGGACAGACTTAATGCAACAGCAAAATTCAAGTGACATAATCTTCAAGTACTCTCAACCATTCTCTTACCAGTTGTCAACGATGTGCATTTTCCCATATTCTTTTATGCATTTTGTCATTGTATTTCAGATAGTCCCTTTTCACTACTATGGCCAGCCTCCACAGTTGTGGCCATGAAACTCACTATGTGGCATGGATTTTCATGGAGTCAGAACAACTCTGAAGCCATTCCTGCCACTGTTTCCTGGATTCCCACCCCCATTCCCAGTGCCTAAATTTTCGCTGGTGCGAGATAAAGCTGCAGGCAGTGAGCCCACACCCTGCAATCCTGACATAGCTGGCTCCATTGCGAGCAAGTGCATCTCCTCACCCACCATTGCCACCACCACACCACCACAACCACCAATAATTTACATGGAGTCAGGCTAGATTTTCCATGAAGCATGGTTCACAGTTTTTAGAAGAATCGTGATCTGCAGCCTAGATTCGTGAACCTTTTGAAAGGTATGTTCAAGACGTCTTATCAATTAAGGCCCCCATGCCCCGTCCATGCCCCCCCATACCCCTCAATGTCCCTATGTCACCTTCATAACAATTCATGACCCCACTCACTCCCATGGACCCTTATAGCCCAACTACCAACTCAATGCCAACTCATGTCCCCCCACCCACCCCAATAGCCTCTCATATCTTTTATTGCAACTAATTGCCTTTCTGTGCCCATTCACCCAGTATAAACAATGTAAAGAAGCAATAAAACCTATGGTAACAATGGCATGTGTGAAACCGCTTAGGGAAACAAAACACCCACACACCAATCCTCTTTTGAAAACAAAATGTTGTTCTTACAATTCCATAAAAGCATCAATCAAACAATTAATGTATCAATAACAGAAGCTTTAACAACTTTGCATCTCAATCTTGTGCAAATAAAAATTGACAATTGACAGAAGAGATCAGGGAAAAGTATATTAATATAACCACATAAAAGTGTCAATCAAGCAAACTCAACAGTTCCCTTCAGCTGTCCAAAGATGCTCCCATTGAAATAGTCCTTTTATGAGTCTGGGCTTTCAATAAAATATTACATGTATGGAAGCCCTGATGAGAGCCATTTCTTGAAGCAAGTATCTTGAAGAATTTGAAACACAAGGAATTTGGTGTTATTCCATTTAGGCCAGTTGGGGAGACAAATTGCTGAATTGATTTTTAATGCTGTGTCCTTACATGGGGACATGAGATCCACATAATCTGAGGCTGGCTGGCCTATTCCTGCCACTCTCTGAAAAAAGTGCCTGCTACCCTCACAACTTCCACCATGACTTCAAGTGCCATATTCCTGAATCATGGGGTTTCTCTTCCCCTTCTGGTATACAACTTTCTCCTCCTATTGCTTCAGCTGTCCACCAGGCTCAGTTCACCACTTTGTGTACAGTCTGTGTTGTTTAAACACTCAGCCCTCAACTGATGATCTGACTGCTTCTCCTGCCTGCTGCACCTAATTGGACATTTAACCTGGAGATGCACTTTTAACTGGCTGTCTTCTGAAAAATTCAACTAAAGGCTCACTATTCGAAGAGTTAGGTCACTGACTCGGATGTGCTCCTGATCCTGTAATTCTGGCTAAGGTGTAGGGATCTTGAACTCATTGATTTTCCATTTGGTGGCAGGAGCTAGACCTATAGATGTGATTGGGATTGCTTACTTTACAATGGGAAATCCAATTGAAAATGCACCCAGAGGCATGACAAGAAATTCTGATGTCCAATTGTTCGCAATATAATACGGAATAAGAGATCTTTACCTCTCTCACTAAACTGCAGCTGGGAGCTAATAGTTTTTGTTTTCTGTGGGTCTGCAGTAATGCCTTTATTGCTCACGATGTGTCCCAGGAGCTGAATTGATGTTTTGGAGAACTAGCATTTCTCATTCAGCGTCAGCCCTGATTCCTGTAGGCATTCTAGAACTATTGTAAGTCTTTTGTCATGTTCCTCTGCTGTTGTGCTGTAAGCTAAAACATCATCCCTTTGGCAGATGACACCCTCTGGGCCTTGCAAAATTGCCAACATTATGCATTGAAATATTTCCAGTGCTGAAGTGATTCCAAACAGCAGGCAGTTGAAGCAGAATCTGCCAAAGTGGGGAATGAACTTGAACATGGACTCCTCATCAAGGGTAAGTTGCCAAAAGCTGCTATTGGTGTCGAGTTTTGAAAACTCCATTCTCTTAGGGAGTTTCATCAGACTTTTGTTTACTGAGGACATTGGGTGCACTTCTCTGACTACAGCTTTATTGAGCTGTGTCAGGTCATTGAAAATATGGATGGACCCATTAGCTTTTGAGACTGGTACCATCCCAGAACACCATGCAGCTGGTTGTGTGGCTGGGGAGATGATTCCCATATTTGTCATCTCATCCAGCTGCTGCTGCACTTGCTTCATGAGTGAGCAGGAAATCTTTTATGGTGTGAAGAGCGACACGGGTTTAGCATCCTCCCTCAGTGTGAACTTGTATGGATTCTTTGGTCACCCCAATCCTGTAAGGAGCTTCGGGAAGTCCTTTTTATACTTGGAGCCAGGCCCTTGTTACTTGACCTCATCAATTTTTTGTAAAAGTTTAAGATTGATGCAGGTTGTTCAGCTGAGCAGTGAACAACTGTGGTTAAGGATACGAACAGGGTCCCATGGATTCTTTTGTCTTTGTACCTGAGGGTCACCTGTAGAATAACTTTCACTGGAAGTTTGAAGCCTCCTGCTCCATACAGCTTATTTTGTGGGTGGCATCAGCCATTGGGTCACCATCCATGGTTCTCTATCTGATAAGGCTGTGACATTGGATCCCATGTCCAACTTAAAGTTTGTGAGATGGTCATTAACCGAGATGTCCTCACTCCAGGATGAAAATCCAGGATTTTTGACCTCACCCAAGAAACATGGCTGTGTGTTCTCTTGGTGTGCTGTCTTGACCTTGTGAATCTTCTTGGGATCTTTCATTCCTTTTGATGTTTTGGCTTTGCACAGCATCCCGAAGTGCCCTATGTGGTTACACTGAAAACGTCGGGCTGTAATTGCCAGATATTGATCATGCCTGTGGGGGCGCTTTGCTCCACAGTGGCTGGCATGATCACCCAACTGGTTAGTTAGGGGATTTGCTTCGCTTGATCTGCAGTATCCTGTTTTTGTGCTTTCTCTGGCCGGTCAGTGGTTTACTTTGTACCACGATTTGTTTTCTCCCCTTAATATAGATCTGTGGTGCAAGCAGATTTCAGGTTGCCTGACAACCTGGATGGCTTTCTCAAGGGTTAGATCTTCCTTCGCTTCAAACATATCTGAGAGTGTGTCGTCCACCACTCCTACAACTATTCTATCCCTGATTAGCTGAGATTTCAGGTCACCATAATCAAAGCCTTCAGCCATTCTGTACTGCTCATTAATGAAAGAGTCGACAGATTCTCCTGGCAGCTGGACACATTTTTAAATTTAGTCATTTCAAGGATTTTTGTCCTTCTGAGGTCAAAATAAGCATTGAATGATTTTAAAACATTATCAGATTTTGCAGATGATTCTTTGATTCCTTGTCTAGTTACTATATTGTCGGCTACCAGGCCTACAATTAAAGCAATGTGTTAACTTGTTCAGCTTCTGTCTTTGTAGGTATCTAAGGGAGAAATCATAAATCTAAGGAATTTCTTTTTCCAAAGTCCCCAGTGTTGTGATTCATCTGGGCCTTGGAAAAGTCCAAATCGATCTGGAAGAGTAGATTTCTGATCCATTGTTAAAATATTTAAATTGTAGGTTCAGCTTTAAGAGGTTTCTGAAAATCCAAGATGGCACCACCGTGCGCTTCTTCACAAAGGGTTTTCCGGCACTTGTCTGCTTTGGCAGGCTCCCACAATAATGGCATTCACAATCTCAGCATTTAAAATTTTTCAACAATGGCTGCCTGGATTGACTTGTGCATTTAGTGGAATGTTCTCAGGCACCTACTCGAGAATCAGGTTTCTCGGACAGCGAGTTAAACAGCAATTTCTGACCACTGCAGTATTTAACATTTTTTCAGGACTTGTGTTCTCCAGGAATTTTATATTTTTAGCTCACCCCTGCTAGCCTGCTGACTCTGCACATTCTGGCCTGAAATTTTCTTTTGGTGAACTGGTGCGATTGGCGGGCCTAGGAAAGGTGTGGAAATGGGCCCCGACCCGCGATCACCCCCTCACTGCCATTTCACACTGGCTGGCCAATGGTCTTCCCAATGGTCGGGAAGGGCTGGGTGGGGGTGGGAGCTTGTTGGACGCTGGGTCCAATGGAGACCTGCTTGGTGGTTTTAAAATGGCACAGGCATCTCATTGAAGGCTGCCAGAGAAGAACATATCTTCTGTGTGCTGAAAACCGAAGCTATGGCCTCGCCTGCAGTTGGAGACACCAGGCCGGAGGGCAGGTCAGGTGGGCACTTGGCCCCCTAGTTTTCAGATGAGGTGGCTGCCAGGAGGGACACCCTTATCCCCAGAGATGGGAGGAGCAGGCCACTGAACCTGACAGAGAGAGCTTGGGAGGAGGTGGCAGACCAGGTCAGCAGGCATAACATTGTGCGGCACACATGGGTGCAATGCTACAAAAGGTTCACTGACTTGCTGTGCTCAGGAAGGGTAAGTACAGTGTTGGCATGGATCAGTATGGAGAGGTGTTAAAGGCTGACCGTCTTCCCCTCCCTGCAACCCCACCACCCCCCCCTCCCCACCCCGTGGTGGTCAGGTGTGTTAGAGTCTGAGTGCCAACTGTCAATGACGCCAGAGCTGGCCAAGGAGGTGAGCCCTGGCTGCTTGGACTGAGTGCCTTGCAGCTCAATGGCCATGACTCAGATGTGCCCTGCGAGGTGTTCATCAGGTGGACTTGGCCAGGCTGCAATGGCGCTGCTTGAAGAGAGTGGCCTAATCAATGCTCCTCTGTCCTTTCAGAAGATGAGCCATTACAAAATTGAGAGGTCATGGACAGCTGGAGGTCCCCCAAACCTCTTAATCCTTACAAGGTTTGAGCAGGAAGCCTTGGAGCCATGCACCTTGGTCAGCAGGTCGAGGAGAGGCTGGGGTGTCAGACGAAGGTAAGAGCACAGTGCACAGTGGTGAGAGTTTTGGATGGTGCAAAGATTCTTGTGTCGTCTTATCATTGATGGAAGCCTCAAAACTGGACTCCCCATCGATCATTAAAAGACAATGGCACCATGATGCAGATTTCCATTGTCTCATCAGTGTGCCCGGCATGCAAAGTGATAGTGTGATGACTTGAACTAGTAACATGTCATCATTCTCCCTTAGATTTGCCAGCAGGCATTCATTTACAGGACTCCAAAGAGCCACCCCTGATGTCAGTGGACCACCAGGCTTCAGATGCACCTGCATCACACCCGCTGTCTGAACCAGGCACCAGCAAAGATACCAGCACCTTGGTGGGCATTGGATGTTCAGTTAGAATTTTGGAGTACAGCGGTGAGGGCACTTCACACTCGCTTGAGGAGCAGGCGGAGGTGGAGAGTGCCCAGGATGTCAGCAGTTGGAGGACTGCTGGAGACCAGGACGATGCTCAGTCGAAGGCAGATGACAAGTCTCTGGAGTCATCCATTAGGCGGCAGATGCTGGATGTCCAGTGGGATGTGCGGGAGGATCTGGCAGAAATCCATGAGGGTATGCATGCCATGGTCTCTGTTGTGGAGGAGTCCATGCAGAGCATTAGCACAGCATTGACCTTTATGGCTGAGCGCACAGCCTCCTCCATTGAGAGGGTGGTAACTCTCATGGAGAGGCAGCTCCAGGAACAGAATCAGGGGCTCCTGGGATTGCGATCGGACCGCAAGTCCTCACACAGGCAATGGCTTCAGGTGGTCATTGCCAGTGTGGGCGACGGATGAGGCACCCAGCATCCCAGCTAGGTGTCCGTCCATCAATGGCAAGCAGGAAGGTCCACAGCGACCTCACATTGCCACACGAGTTGCTTATCGTCTCTGCTGGCTCCTCTCAGGGTGCTCTGGATGACAGCAGCAGCTCCTCTGCCCCTCTGCCAGGGACCATGGCATCTGATGAGGCTGCCATGACTGCGGAGATGCTAGCCATGGCATTGGCCCCCAGAGGATGACGACCAAGATCATCAAGGCCAACAGAACATCAAAGTCAGCAGTTTGTGATGGTGGGGGGATGTGGGACATGTGGTACCAAGACATAGCACTCATAAACATAAGTTTAAGGCTCCATGAGCACAAGAAGGATTGGTCACTGGTGATCTTCTGTTCTGTAATGCTTTGTTTATGTTTACTGGTGTGGAATTGAACACCAGGGAAGGTTATGTTAATTTGTTTGGATTGTGAAAATGACACAGATTTTGTTTTTGTCATAATGGCCTGAGTATGCTTCACCTTTTTTTATTCTTTTGGTGCAGGGTACATCAGTATGTAATGCTGGACATGAATGGCTCTAAACTTTATCGCACAAGCACTGGGTGGACTTTGGGTTCAAATGAAAGCATCGTTCCAGACATCCGGAATGGAGGCAGCAGCCCTGGCACGAGGTGGAAGCAGATCTTTGGCAGCCTAGCTGTAGGAGCAATGGAAGGAGTATTGGTGTCCCTGCCTCCCTGAAGGATATGGGGGACTGCCTCCATACCCTCAGCATTCCCCTCACCATGCTCCTCTTCTGACTCACCACTGGATTCATCCACTGTGGCATGTGGAGCTGCATCAATATCCTCTTCCTCCAGTGGGTCCCCCTTTGCCACTGCCAGGTTGTGGAAAGTGCAGCATGCAACCACAATCAGTGACACTCACTCTGGAGGGTATTGTGGTGCTCCCTCTGTACAGTCCAGGCATCGGAAGTGCATCTTCAGATGACCCATTGTCCTCCCTATCACCACCCTTGTGCAACAATGACTCCGATTGTAATGCTGCTCTGCCTCTCTTCTTGGGTGGTGGAGAGGTGTTATAAGCCACATTTTCAACAATAGCCCTTGTAACCACACTAGCCATCTATCCAGGTGGGCTGAAGCACTGAAGAGCCTCGGTATCTGGGAGTGTCACAGGATATAGGTGTCATGGGAGCTGCCAGGGTACCTTGCACAGACTTGCTAAATCTCCTGTGGTCACACGCTGTCTGGAAGTTCATGGAGTGGAAGCCCTTCAGGTTGATGAAGGCACCCGGCTGACCCACTGGTGCCTTCATGACCACATGAGTGCAGTCGATTGCACCCTGGATGCAGGGGAACCCAGCAATTGCTGCAAACCCTCTGGCTTGCTCAGCCTCGCTAGTCTCATCCATCCGGAAATGAATAAATGTCACTACCCACCTGAACACAGCATCAGTCACCATCTTTGACGCAACTGTGGACAGCTGATTGGGAGACTCCACAAAGAGCCCCCACTGACCCCTAGAAAGAGCCAGAGGTATAGGAGTTGAGGGCCATTGTGACCTTCAGACCCACAGGCATGCGGTTTCCACACATACAATTGGAGGTGATCTCAGGCTCAATCATCTGACAAATGGAGCCCACAGTCTCCCTGGAGAGTTGGAGCCTCCTTCAGCATTGCACCTCGGACATATAAGGTAGCTGCATGTAAACCCTGGCAGCAGGATAGTGGCATCTCTTGCTGCCCCTTCCGCCTTGGACTACCTGTTAGCCCTGTGCCCCTTGTGCCTGCACCTCTCCTCCCACAGGTCGCTCCCCTGGAAGCTGCACTGGTCACCTGGCCTCCTCTCCCTTCTGCCCCTCTCTTCCTCCTCAGAGGAGGTGCCTCCAGCAGAGATCACAATCCCCATTACCAGGGTAACACAAGGTTGTCTGATACCTGGAAGAGTCCACACGGTCAAAATCCTCCGGGGGTGTTGGAGACACCAATGAGCCCTGAAATGAAGCCTGGAAATGCTAAGAATGAAGCTCAGAACAGAGATGAAGCTGTCAAGTTCAAATAAGCAACCAGCAGCAAACCATCTCCTAAACTCCTCACTACTCCCACTGGCAATGCTGCTGACCCTTTTTATCCTGCCCTTGGATGAGGTTTTGCAAAATGTGGCTGCCTGCCTGCCTGTTTTGTTAGTGCAACGAGTGCAAAATCGCATGGACAACGTACAATAGGGATGAATTGAGTTTTTAATGGTCTTAAGTGGCCTTTTAATTGATGGCAGGTGCGGCTTTGATGCCCACTCTCACGCCCGCCCGCCGACCTGAAGATTGTGAGCGTGCCGGACGATATCGGTGCTCGCCCGAAGTCTTCTCGCACGAGTTTCCACCTGATCGGGATGAGCACGCAACCACAGACGCAGAATTCTGCCCTTTAGATATTGAAGCTGGACTTCCATGAGATTCAAAGTAATCTTCTGCTGCAGAGAGGACCTTATTTTCTGCCTTCAGCTTCCAACCCTTTATTTGGAGCTTTGCTGTGGTGATTTCCTTCTGTGCCTTCGCTTCTTGAGCTTTTCTTCAGGTCAGAATGCTTCTTTGATTTTTTTTCTTCAGTTTTCCAAGATTTTAATATTTTCCTGCAGCTTCTGTGAGGTATTGAGTTGTTCTATTCACTGCCACCATGTTGTAAGGTGTTGTGCATAATTTGGTAGGTCTTATTAAGGTATTCATAGTCTTAGATAGTTCAACAGTAAGTATTTATAACTACTAGAAACTATGTACATAGATACAGTAAGGTCCAAGCTAGGGGCTATCTCCATGCTTGCTTCTACACACGGCTCTGTCCAACTCTACACTGACCCCTAGGTGAGGGTCATATGTGCATTACATCACTGTGTGAACAATACTGTACTGGGTCCCACATTAACCCTTTAAGTGTTAGACCCGCATACTACAGTAATCATAGATAGCGTATCAAGCTTATTGCTGAATCCATATATATATATATATATATATTTATATAAAGAATATATAGAATATATATATAGAGAGAATCACACAGCAAGATTGTTACATAAAAGTAACTGACCTTCCAAAATTTAAATTTAATTTTAATTTGAGAGGAAATTATAAATGCTCAAATCAAATTTTTTCATAATGAAATATATTCATTGTTTATTAATACATTGCATCAACCTAATAACCTCTGAACTATTCTCCCATGTCATTCATTCCACTGATTGATTTTTCATCCACCTCATCTGCACAGGATACTAGTTTCAATCCTTCCCTCACAGCAGAAATAGGATAAAGTTGTTTTGGTGTCTAAAAACTGTCAAGTATTTTATATAGATTGTATGCTTTGTAATGCAATACACAACGGCATTCTTGGCAACACCATAAAGCATGAATTGTACTCTCGATATAATGTTCCCTGCAAAATACTTGTAATGAAAACAACACAACGTAAGTTTGCTGAATAGTTCCCTGACCTGGAAGAATAGAAGGCAGCTGGAATGTCAAAATATTCACATGAACCTTGAAGGGCATGGGTGAGAATCTAAAATTCATTGTTAGAGGTACAGTAGAACTGAAATCGAATAAGTGATTTAAGATGCATGAATAGTTCTTCTGAATTCTTCTGAGGGAAATATGTGAACAAACACATGCATTTTCAAACGCTTTTTGGAAAGTTCAAGGTAACTCTGTGGGTGCAGGCATTCAGTGCATCACTTGATTTGAGTTGATATTGTGGTTTTTTAAAATTACTTTCCACATTTTGTTAGTGTTTTGAAGAGCGATTCCATGGAGTCCAAAAGATGTCAATTCAATTCATGAAACAATCAAGCAATTGTATCACGTTGACATCAGTGAATGAGATCCCTGTTGAGTGCATACACTATCTGGTACTTAGGTGTTGCTCAATGCTGTTCAAGTGATCATAAATATGATCTACATCAACATCCTTGGGCCTACCATTGATCAGAAACTGAACTGCTCCAGCCATATAACTACGTAGCTACAAGAGCAGGTCAGAATCTGGGAATTCTGTGGTGAGTAACCCACCTCCTGACTCCCCAAAGCCTGTCCACCATCTACAAGGCACAAGTCAGAACTGTGATGGAATATTCCCCACTTGCCTGGATGAGTGTGGCTCCAACAACAGTCAAGAAGCTTGACACCATCTGAGACAAAGCAGCCCACTTGAATGACACCCCATCCACCACCTTAAACATTCATTCCCTCCATCATCAACACACAGTGGTAGCAGTGTGTGCCATCTACAAGATGCGATGCAGCAACTCACCAAGGCTACTTTGATAGCCCCTTCCAAACCTGCAACCTCTATCACATAGAAGTACAAGGGCAGCAGACATATGGGAACCTGGAAGTTCCCTTCAAAGCCATGCACCATCCTGACTTGGGAATATATCAGCATTCACTGTCACTGGGTCAAAATGCTGGAACACCCTCCCTAACAGCACTGTGGATGTTCCTATACTACAGGGAATGCAGTGGTTCAAGTAGGCAACTCACCACCATCTTCTCAAGGGCAGTTAGGGCTGGGCAATAAATGCTGGCCTACCCAGCAATGCCCAAATCTTGTGAAAGAATTAAAAAAACTTTGCTCCACCTTTCCCAAATTAGTCTCCAATTTACTATATTTGGATTGCTAAAAGATGGGAGAGGAGTATAAATCATCTGGGACAGAAAGAGAAAACCATCTACAAAGGCTTTTCTTTTCTACATCATTCAAAGGCACATTCTGGGATTTTGAAACATAAACAGTATTACTGGTACAGGTAAACACATTTGAAAGGCAGACAATCCTGTCCTTCCAAACAGATAAAGAAAAAATGCTATCAAGCAATTTCCTGAAATTAACTGAATTCAATTTACCTGCTATTTAGATATCAAAAAGCAAAGCATGCTTCCATTAAAACTGAACATTCTGTTTCTTGGAAATGATTCTTTTGTCAGAGCATTCCCTTGTTGGCAATCCAGCCAATCACTTTAACTTCAATGCAATGTGCTGAAGTGTCTTGTTGGCACTACTGTATCTGTCTGATGACATTTTTATTGTGTTCGGTGCTCAATTAAGTATGTAGCCTTGAATGACACTGTGTGGAGATTTGCCTTCACAGTGCAGTGGAGCCCTGTATTCTTGCTGTTTGTCAAGCAACTAAAGCCAACAACAATAGCAGCCTCGAGTGACAATAACATGGCTCCTTTCCAATCTGGTCTTGTTTTCCCCATTGCACCATTTGTGCTGCAATAAAATAAGTCTGTCCCTATTTGCAGTGCCTGTTTCTGCAATTCTATGTCTATTTTAATTCTACTGCTCATTTGGAGGAACTGGGAACATTTTTACTGTGACTTGTGTGACATGATAATTAGAATCAAGTGTACCGGAGTGTGAAGATGTTACACAGCAAAAAAAAAATTGACATTATTAGCCAAAGACAAATGGAAACCTTGTGAAGCAAATTGGAACATTAGAAAAATGTGCTAAAAAGTAAAGTGAATTCTACTTTTGCATATATTAAGCAATAACGGGTGTTGGAGTATAGCAATTGGAAAGAGGCAACACAGTTGAAGGATGAGAAATCAGGTCTCTATTCTTTGGTAAAATAATTTGCTCACTTAAGAAGTATTTCACAATTAGCTTGTCAATGCTACTCTTTTTTTCAAGCATGCCGTATCTTCAATGCAAATTTTTAAAGAAATTTTTTCTTGATATTTGCAATTGTTCAGTGGGGTTATATAGAGAACAATTTAAAGTGGCAGCTTTGTTAATAGTGTTCATACTACAATTCTACATTTATGTCAAGTCAAGGCTTTCTTTTTTATGGCATTTGCTTTCTCCCCTCTTCTTTATCTAAGTCATTAGACGCCATACATCATTTAGTCTCTGCTAGTGCCACCATGAATTCACAAGTGTTACAAGAGGAAAATAACCAATGTGACACAACCTCACAAATCCATGGTTGAGTCTGGAAACTCAGTATTAGAACACAAGAAAATTTGAATCAAGAAAAAGCTATTTAGTTCATCAAGTCCAGCCCTTCTACATTCTTCAATTTCTGACTACAACCCGCTTACAAAATGTCCTGCTGGAAAGTTCCTCATTAATTGCTCTCTGATTCTTTAAAGGTGAAGCACAAATTGAAATTTCATATACACATTCATCTTTAATTCCCTTGTTTGCTGGTTGAAAGATAATGTCAAGCTATTTGGAATATAAAAACCGGAGTAGGCCATTCATCCCTTTGAGCCTGTTCCACCATTCAGCTAGATCATGGCTGATCTGTATCTTAACTCCATTTACCTGCTTTGGTTCCATAACCATTAACACTCTTGCCTAACAAAAATCTACCAGTCCTAGGTTTGAAATTTTAAATTGGCCTAGGCTCAACAGCTTTTTGGAGAAGGGAGTTCCAGATTTCCACGACACTTTTTGTGAAGAAATACATCCTGACATCACCCCTGCACTGCCTAAAGTTATGTCCCCTTGAATTGCCCTCCAAAGGAAAGAGCTTCTTTCTATCCATCCTATCAAATTTCTTTAACCATCTCAGTTAGATCACCCTTAATCTTCCACACTCAAAGGAACCCAAGCCTAGTTCATGCAACCTCTTAATTTCATTCAGTACTCTCTTCTCATTCAGTATAAATTGTTCTTCCTTTTGCAATTGGTATTCTTGTGTATCTATACCGATGAGTGCAAGATGAAAAGATTCAACCACGTGTCTCTTTTACAGCAGTATTCAGATTTTAAAACAGAAATGCTAGAAACATTCAGCAAGTCAGACATCATTTATGGAGAGAACAGAATCATATGTCTCTTGATCAGAATTTGAAGCTAATATAGAAGGACAGCAATTTGAGAGGAAAAGCAAATGAAATAGAGACAGGAATAAAAACACACCCAAGAAACTAGAACAAACAGAATTACCTATAAAGTGATGATATGGTAAACATGAGATGTTTCAGAATGATTTGGCCCTTGGAATACCTGATAACTTCAGCCCGCACCTACCTTGGGGAATTGTGCTTGCTGCCTCACTTCTGATCACTCCATCAGAATTATATATTGGTGTTCCAATGCTCTAATTCAGTCTCCACAAGTATTAATTTACTTATAGGCCTAGCTTTTCCAGGACACTTGCCCCAGTGTAATGGGACATCTATGGTGCCGGCAACTTTGAATAGCACATAAGAAAGGAAATTATGGAGTAACTGCCTTAAGCTATTAATTGTGCTATACTTTCTTGAGAATTCTGCTGTTTGTTACACTTGCTGAAAATAGTTGGAAGTATCATTGCCTCAACACATTGAACGCAATAGCAATTGCAATTTTCCTATATTGAACCTGGTTTTCAATCCAGATTTATTGACTTTATAATGCTTTCACTGGTACCAATGTGTTTGCTGATTAGGACTTGTTATTGTCAATGAGTTACATATAGTATTTTACACTCAGGTCACCCTAACCGCTGCCTGAATGAATAAATTTATCTTGGTTTGTAAATGAAAATCCTACACCCAGCCACAAGGACTCACTTTTGAGTAGTCGAATATGTAACATATGGATTTCTCACATTTGATTTAAAAACATAATCTGAGATTATTGATCCATCCCTATCCTTCTTGGTAGCAAAACTGGCTGTGCCAGGTTGATTACATTTGAGAACCAGGTCTATGAGCAATATAACTCCCGTGTCCTTTAAAGCTGCAGGGCGCAACAACAAAGTAAGTGTTGAAAATATAATTACTTGAATGAGGAACCAATGGAGCTGGAGTGGTTTTCCCACCTTCATATTCAATCCACATGTCCTCACCTGGCTTTCCCACTCCGCTCTGACTTCAACTTCAATACCCGAATCGCAACCTCAGCCCCCTCCGCCATGCTGCGACCACCACACCCCTTGATCATCATTGGCCACTATCTGTTCTTCCTGTCCCAGCCACCATTACTGTCTCTATTGGCCACCACTGCCCTACCTCCCAGGCAGTCTTGTTTCCAGTTGGCCTCCTTGCCCAGTAGCACCTCACCCACTACCCTTCTACCAATTTTTTTGGTCTTTATGGACTTAGCTGAGATTTAAAACAGCACAATCTTTGAGTCCAATTCTCTAGCGACTGCCAGGGGACATCTATTAGGCTTGCCAGCTGAATGACAATGATGCCCATTGTTCATCATTAAGTGCAACTCAGGCTTATCAGGAAATACTCCCTGTAAACCTGCATACCTGTTTTGATCTGTTCTAGATCTTTATGGTTTTTTTTCCCCCATATGAAACATGCCTTAGAATCACAGAACTAACTCTATCTCTTTATCCACTCAGTAAAATAAGTACCCAATTATGTTACTGCTTGGAAATCAAAGTCCGCAGTCAACTGGTTTCTGATCCAGTTGTAGAGTATTTGATGAGCTCACAAAGCGGGTTTGCTATGTGTTATGATCCTTGACCAGACCCCTAAGTTTTGGTGAGATTCAGTTAGGGGCCTATAACATTTTGTTAAAGTGGACAAAGTTTATGATTCAAGACACTTGCTCAAAGAATAAAGCTGTAAGATTCCATAGGTTTTAAACAAACAAAAATAAACATTACTATATAAGGTCGGGAATGTAAAACAATTTACAATACCTATCTTACACTCTTCAGGATTAATATGAGGTACATGTGAATTAACAGGCGAACTGTGGTTGAACACATCACACTGCAAAGTCAATGGCAAATGAGACCAAGGCAGTGTCCACAGATTTCTCAACAACACACCCAGATGTCAGTAAATACTGTGAGTCAACCAATTTTACTGAAAGCCTGGCTGAAATTTTATGCCCCCATTGGCGTTGAGCATCTTGGCAGGCATGAGAGGACAATATGGCAAGAAGGCCAAAAATCGTGTCTACGCCATCTTGAAACCAACTTGTGATTGCCCGCTCTGCCTATCAATGGCAGGTTGCTTTTCCCACCATCCAATGTCAGGAACCTAATTTCAATGCATTTGCATCTTATCATCTTGCCTGCCCACCTGAATCATCCTCCCCAAGTCATATTTACTGCCCATGCCAGCAAGAAAGCACACCGACCCAGAACATTGGACAAGTGTAACATGCAGAAGTGGAGACTTAATGTTAGGGCCTTGCTCACATTATGGACATCTGTGGAGCAGAAGATGTTGAAGCCCTAAAATACCGGACCCTGGAGGAACATGTGCATGGCATGCTGGGTCGATTCTTATGGACATGACTCTGCCGCGAAGCAGCTCACGGAAAGTGTGAGGTCTCTGCTGATGCCTGGGGTCTGCATCAGGACATCATGGTTTTGGCCATGGGCTTCTGTAGGGAGGGAGAGGAAGGTCCAGCTGTAAGTGGAAGAGGAAGGTGTGCCGGTGGGGTTCAGGTGGGGTGGGGGTGGGGTGGTGTGTGTAGGGTGGGCGGGAGTAGGGGGTTTGGGAGGGGGGGAAGCAAAGTTATCAGGGGAGGTGAAATAGAGAAGGAGGAGTATGGTGAGGGGGGAGGGTGTAGTGGGGGAGAATGCAGCAACTATGAAGGTAGGCGTAAGGGGAGACAAATGTCTAAGGGAAGGAGTTTGAAGGGTGGATGGAGTTTGAAGCGGAGAAGAAGTCCGGAGGGTCGGGAGGGGGGGGGGGGGGGGGGGGGGGGGGGGGGGGGGGGGGGGGGGGGGGGGGGGGGGTGGGGGGCGGCAGAGGAAAGACTTCAGATGAGTGAAGGAGCCCGAGGAGGAAGGTATTTGGATGGGGAAAGGAGTTAATGTGGAGGAAGGTGTAAGGGTGGAGGTGGAAGTAATGGGTGTGATGTCCGGTAAATGTGCAAGGGGGTGTATGTGTGGTCAATGATTGCCTCCTGCGGAGCAAAATGATGGTGGATGTGGTAGGAAGGAATGAAGAATATGAGAGGAGGCAGAGTGAGCTGCAAGGAAAAGAGGGTAAGGCTGCAATGATGGCAGTAGAAGGGCCAGCGAGGGTGGTTGGTAGGGACTCAGGTAGACACAGACTCTGGGGTGGGAAGGGGGAGGTTGGTGAGTACAATGTGGTTGGGGATGGGATTCTTGGGAAGGTAGGGGACGTGTATGTTCACCTGGATACCTTGGAAAGAAAAGGATTCAGGTTGGTAGATGATGGTGTGGAAGTAGAAGGTGATGCCAGGCGGATCAACAGTGAGGGGAGAAAGGACATGGGTGGCTGGGGGAGGAGAAAGGATGGGGGAGTTGAGCAGAAGTGTGATGGCTACCATTTTTCTCAAATCCAAAGTGAGAGGAGCCCCGTGCTGGACAGGCATTGATGCTGCATTGGAGTGCAATCAGTGGGTGGGTGGGGGTGCTGGTCAGCTCAAATTGGCAGCTGAAAGAGAACGTCAGCAGGCAGGATAAAAATGGCTAGGACATTGAAATGAGTATGATAGAGAAAACTCTGCATGTGTGGGAGAATGCGAGCACGAGCTCCAAAAGGTCCTGCCGCACACATACTTCGTCTTCCAGAATCACTCATGGCCCAGCTGCATGCAGCTGAGCTGCTCGTGGGGAGGCAGGGGGAGTGATGCAGGAGATGGACTTGTGAAGCCTGTAAGTGAAGCTCAAAGATGGCATTGCACATTACTCAGTGAAAGTGAATATATTTTCAGATTTTAAGGTAATAAAATGTGTTCATCCATACAACCCCTTGTGATCAGAAATTCTTAACTTTCCTAGTGCTGCCCTGACATCCACAGGAGGGGTGAAGACAACCAGTGTAATCGTTGGCCCTGTTGCCTCCGATAACTTTGTTGTGGGTCCTGTGGAGAGATGAGGCCTTGATGACCCTGGCTTGCTTTGGCTGTCCTCCTGTGGGCCAGCTGCTCCCACTGTAGTGCCAGAGGAAAGGGTTGAGGGAGGTCACAGGCAAAGGGGACTCAGAGGGAGAAGGCAGACTCTAATGTTCTTGTGTGGATGACACTGGGTTCATCCTCCCTTTGGGTGCCTGAGGGCCCCTGCCTTGAGGGGAAGGACCACCTGGGAGGCACGTCGGGTTTCCCCGTTTTGATCAAGCGCTGGTGATCGCAGGAACTCGCCTGTGGTTACTGTGATGGAGCACAAGTCTGCGCACATCTCTATGTTCTGCTGGACCATTGTCTCCAGGGTGTCCGCCATCCTCCCCCTGGAGGCCTTAATGCGGGCACATGTGGGCATCACTTCATGAGAGAGCAGGCGGATGCATTCCTCCCACTCACTTGCCACTCTGTTGAGGGCTTTCAACCGCTTAGTGTGATGTTCCCCTGCCTTCTGCTGACCCTCCACAATGAGTTGGAAGGCCGCATCCAGAGGCTTGTCATCTGATTCGGACTTCACATGTGCCCCTTCCCAAGGACTCCCCCAAGTGCTGGGTTGCTCAACTGAATCTGCCTCTTCTTGCTGCAGATACGTGACCACCAGATTGTGTACCCAAGCCTGCTCTACATCTAGGTCCCACTGAGGTGTGTGTCTCTGCATTAGTACAGGGTTTGGATAAGCGCTGTTACAGGTCTTCCAGGCTGCTTATTTCCCGCTCTTCAATGGAGGAGTTGTTCTCTTGGCTGGAGGTGAGGACCTGGATGGAGCTGAGGGACTGGCTGCAGGAGGGTGTCAGTTGCTTGGCAGAGCTCCCTGTGAACCAAAGTAGAGATAATTAGTGCATGGCAGTAGAGTCAAAACCAGGAGAGAGATCACTCACATTTGCATTGAGAGAGGAATGAAGTGGTGCAGGATCCTCATGTGGGTGTTCGCAGATGACCTCACCATCACCACAGGCAGGGTTCACATCCTCACCAGTCACTATGGTAGCATGCTCCTCAAAGTGAGTGAGGGGCCCAATGTGGGCCACTCCACCCCCAGTCTGGGACCTCTCCCTGCTGTTGTGAGCCAGCTTCTTCTGCATGGAAACATGGAGAGAGTGTGAGCAGGACACATGACACTGCGTGGAATGTTTGTGTGGTGAGAGAAGCCATGGACGGGATGAGGATGCGAGCTCGAGAGGGTATAAGCCTGATGGAGATGTTAGCGTGTGTTTGAGAGTTAGTGGTGTTGTCCCTTGCGGTGTAAGATCCCTGTGGATGTGTGATGGGTTTGTGAGTGTTTGAGTTGAGAGTGATGAGAAGCGTAACTTACCCCGGTAGAACGGATGAGACTATTCATCCTCTTCCTGCACTGGGTAGCTGTCCTTGTTTGCAGAGCATTGGTGCTGACCACCACTGCATCGCCTCCCATTCTGGATTGGTGACCTTGTTTGCTGGTCTTTGCCCAAAGCAACGTTAGAGGATGTTGCTGTGGGCCTCCACTGCGCCCAATAGGTGCTCAAGGAGGGCATTGCTAAATTTGGGGGCAGGATGTTGCTTCCCTTTTGCAGTCTTTAGTCCCCAGCAGCTTTCTATCGCTTGTAGAGTGCTAAGAGTATGCAGCAGCGCCCTTTAAATATGGCGCCTAGTTTAGTGAAGGCTTGAGATGATGGTGGGTGAATCAGAGGCCACCCTCGCCAGCGACTCGGCATATTTCCTGGGAATGCATTATTAATGAAGCGGGATGTGCCGTAAGGGGGCAATATGGTACGAAAAGCTGCAATTGCAGCCGAGAGTAAAACATCCTTTTTCCCGCCTGCTACTGCACTTAGTGCAAACCTGAGATGATTTTGCCCTCTGTTTCTCTTACGAGGGATGCCCGTCTTCACCTTTGAAAATCTCAACATGGAATCCTCTCCAAAAGCCGTTCTAACTCGACATCAACAACAACTCAATTTGCAGGGTTTCAATCTTATCTCCGGAGATTCTGTTCCCCTGGATTCCTGAATGTTCACTTAAGCACCAACTCACAAGGACAACTGTAGCTCTTTGGCCACACCAAGCAGAATACTACTGTTCCAAATGGGTACTTTTGCCCCAGTGGCCCACAGCATGGAATCACCAACATTCAACTACCTTCTTGGATCTTCAAGGCTTCTTCTGAGCCCTCTTCCTTTATAGTCCACAAGCCACAACCCTTACTCTAACCGAAGTCTCTTTCTCTGCTCCCCAATATTTAACTGAACTGGGACCTTTTTTTTGTCCCTGTCCCCTGCCTGGGACACTTGTCTTCAATGGTCCACCGCTCCCAGTCGCATGACCCGAGTTTTCACACCATTTTCCAGCTCTACACAGGCGCGCTGAACCCGTCCTCAGCACAAGGAACTTACACTGCTGAATTGCACATATGCACCCGCTCCTGGTCTGCACATGCATGAAAACCCTGGGCTTTGCTGGGATTTAGATTTCCCAACCTCTGTTCTTGCCTCCATGGTAAGTCTGATTTTCATAACTGTGATGAAGAGATATTAATGTGAATAATGATATTGGAAATTATTTTTTAAAAATAGAATTCTAGTGGAGGTCTGTATCTAGGTGTGTGTCTGTGTGTGCTTTAATTGAATTTCAGCCAGCTAGTCTGGGTGCTTTGATGTATAATAGTTCTGAGAAGTTAATATTGGGTAAACAGTAAGGAGAACAGTAAAATAAAGTGTTCTTTTGCATCTGTTGAATAAACCATTCAAGACTACGGGTAAAATCTCGCACCGAGCTAGAAGAAGCCAAACAATGTGTTTATTTTTTCAACCAATAAAATTGGTGCTATGAAAGGGATTTTATTGTTAGAAGAGCTGAAGTTCAAAACACCTAGTGATGCAAATGAAAATTTACATTCAAAGGGAAAGCTAGGTACATAAAGAAGGAGTTTGTGTGTGTAAGGAAGGGGCATTTAAGACCTAACCAGCCTGTATGCCTCCAACCAACTTGCAAAAGAACCTAATTTGGAATTTGTAAGGTCGAGGTGCCTATTTAAAGTCTTTGGGTTATTGTTGCATTAGTGGGGATTTATCTGGAGGTGATTAATTTGAGGATTTGTTAAAAAGTTATTACAGTAGTAATTTGTAGCCATGGGTATGAGTTTAAGTCGTTGTTAAATTAATAAATGTTTAAGTTAGTTTTATACAAAAACCGCAAGACTGAGTGATCTTATTACTACTGAATTAAAAGTCTGCATCTCAAAATTACAAATAGCAAAACTAGATTATGACAGTTCTTTCATGTTTCCCACTGGGATTTGAACAACTCAACCTTTACCACAATTCTTTATATACCTAGCTTTCCCTTTGAATGTAAATTTTCATTTGTATCACTAGGTGTTTTGAACTTTATCTCTTATAACAATAAAATCCCTTTCATAGCACCAATTTTATTGGTAAACTGAAAAAATATAACAACGCATGTTCTCCAAATACAATAGAGACCGTTCTTGGACGCTGTGTTCTCATGCACTCACCTGAACACTGCCTCCAAATAATTGTACCGAGCAAAACTGGAGTTGAGGGCACCATGCTTTCAGTGCTTCCATGCTCTGAGTGACATTTTAACATGAAATAAATATGAGCTAAACAATTGAGAATCCTGGTCTTACCAATAGAAAATATTATCTTCACTGTGCTGACATTATGTTGCATTGCACTATCTTCCATTTTAAAAAAATTATTTCACAGGATGTGGGTGTCATTGGCTAGACCAGCATTTGTTGCCCATCCCTAATTGCCTTTAGAAGGTGATGGCTAGCTGCCTTCTTGAACTGTTGCTGTCTATATGATGTAGATACAATCAGAGTGCTGTTGGGAAGGGAATTTCCAATTTTCAAAGGATTTTCAAATGTGGCTCTGTCCTATATTATTGCCCTTGTCCAAATTTCTAGCAATAAAACCATTTCAAATATTTTTATTTCAGTCTAAGCCATACTTTGGTATTAACTTAAATAGCTTGTGACACCTGCATGTCAGTATCCATTTGGAGTTCAAGGCTAATATTGGACAACTAGAAAGTATTGAGCAATAAACTACTTCAATATACAATTAAATGGTTAGTTTATTTTTTGACTTGATGCAAAATAACCCATAATTTCATTTATTAACTCATAGAAATGCTTCATTTTCAACTGTACATTAAAGCATCAGTGGGTAATACAACATTTTTAACAATTAGCAAATACCTTCTGCTTAGTCTTATGTGAAGTTATAATATGATGGCTTGGTATTAACCTGTATGCTGTGTTTAACAACATTCCGCTTGGTTGGATTGAACCCTTATTTAGGATTCTATTGTCATCTTCATTTTCTACCTGCCTGGCATTCTGAAAGAAATGTGTACATGAAAGGGATGCTATTCAAGAAGATTATAAAGAAAACTCTTCAGAGGGAAAAGTCAAGATCACATGTAACAGCACAAGACTGAGAGCTAAGTACCTTGAATAAAAGCACAATACGCATTGTTAAGTAGTTAATTAGCTATGATTTTTGAATGTTAAGAAGATTAAATCTAATATTTTATAAAAAAACATTTTGTATATTGTTTGTTAATTTTATTTTTGTGCAATGCAATGAACTGCTGCTCTAACATACGAGCAGCACTTCATTGCTGTTACTTCATTGCATACCACCCTTCTACATTCAATTGTTACTTTAAATTCCAGTGTATAATAGAGTGCTCTCACTTCCACTGACAGACATCAATAATAACTAGAAAAAAAGAACATGGGTTCAATCAGTCTAGACCACAGAGTACCATTCAATACATTCCATCACATGTCGTTCAGCTTACTCCCTAGAGGCTGGTGACTGACTGAAATCACAAATAAAATGGGCTTTTGTATCTCGTTCCAATTCTGTTTTGCTTTATCATGTCACCTTTATTTTGTTTCTCTGACTTCCCTGCTGCACTATTTTTTATGTTTTCCCTTTTTTATTTGTTTTTCCATTTTTTATTTTTCCCTATCATCCCACTTTTATTTTTTCCATTGTTGCAGTGTTTGGGTTAATTATTTTCATTTCTTTTATTTTCTGTCTCTTCTTTTTTACATTCTCCAAGTTCCTCCTGAGAAATGTAAATTGCAATATACGCATTTTCTCAGGTTAAATGTCTTTTGTTTTACAAAATAACATTACTTTAGAAATCAAAGTCATTCATTCTTCCCAAGACGGGTGAGACTGACAATACTTCAGGCCTTTACCAAGCCACCTGTGTTTGCTCTTCTTCATTATCCTTAAATCCCATAATTTTGTATGCCCAGGGTGGGAGACAAATAAATTGAAGTTGATCATAAGTGTACTGATACTGATTTTAACCCATATACTTTAAATAATTACTGTAAAATTTTAAGTTGGATTTGAATTAAGCAGCCGTCTATTAATATGGATTGACCACCTGACAGATTAACAATAAAAGTGCAGCAAATTGGACAACATACACTAGGATTAAGCAGTCAATCTCAGATCTAAGTGTAAATATCAATGACTTAATTTAGAATATAAGATGTCACTAATTGTTGATTGTATTAAACAATTGTAATAAACTTGGATTATCGGGCAGGTTTCTTGCATCTCACGGTAAACTTTATTTAGAGAGCTCCTGATGAAGCTACATGCTTGTTCTGAGACCAAGGCTAGAAAAGCCCTACCCCTAAGATTGTCCGTGTTTAGGGCTGATTTGTCTGTACAGTTATATGATCCCCAAAACATTAGATTATGTATAACTTACAATTTCTACATTCTTCCCACTTTAATTTTGTTTCACTGCTCTTATTTGCAAAAATATCTTAATCCATATCAGATTCAGTTCATGCAATTATAAATTTAGTCTTTGAGGAGGTTTTCTGATTCTGGTAGAGCGATGCAACTCTACAACTGGAGGTTTTTCCATTGGATCGACTTAACCAGGAACTGCAGCATCAGAGACATCCTTAGACAATGGCAGTTCAGAATTATTTACTCCAACAAAGACATCAAGTACGTTTGTTCTTTGTCGATCTGGCACCTCAGGGATCAAAGGATCAGCTTTGATTTCATGTGGAATAACTGATTGTTGGAGTGTGCGTCGACTTCTAAAATGATCCGCATGTTTTATAACAATCCTTGATGCAACAAGGATTTCAGAGATGATTGTACCAGGGACACCTCCGTCCAGTTGCAAAATTTAGTACAAAAACTATCTCTCCCACAGTAAACTCTCAACTCTACTTTGAACATCTTAATACATTTTCTGACGACTCTGGTTTTTCTCCACCTTCTCCTCTAAATTAGGGAATACTAGATTCAATCTTGTATGAAGTCGGTGCTTCATTAGCAAATCAGAAAGTGTTGATCCTGTGGTTGCATGAGGAATTGTGCGATAGTTGAACAGAAATCTTGAAATTCATGTTTAACCGTTCCTTGGATAATTTCTTCATGCCTGTTATAAAGGTTTGTACTGTTCTTTCTGCTAACCCATTGGACGAGGGATGATATGGCGCTGTTCTGATGTGGTTAATCCCATTTAGATTCATTAATCTTTGGAATTCAGTACTAATGAAAGCAGTACCATTACCTGACACAATAACTTCTATTAGACCATGTACACTGAAAAATTGGCACAGCTTTCCAATAAGTGCACATGATGCATGGAGAATAATGTGGCTGCAGGCGCCAGGTGGGAGGGCAGGTCAGGTGGGCACTCGGCCCTCCGGTTTTCTGATGAGTGCCTCGCAGTCCTCCTGGAGGAGGTGGCTGCCAGGAGGGACTCCCTTGTCCCCGGGGATAGAAGGAGGAGGCCACCATGGCTAATGAAAAGAACTTGGGAGGAGGTGGCAATACTGGTCAGCAGCCATGATGTGGTGCAGTGCACCTAGGTCCAGTGCCACAAGAGGTTTAATGACCTGCTGCGCTCAGGGATTGGGAGCACCAATTTGGCATAGATCAGTGTGGTGAAGTGCTAAGTTCTGGCCACACCCCACCCCCACCGTGGAGATCAGGGATATTGCAGTCTGACTGCCAACTATCAATGATGCCAGAGCTGGCAAAGGGGGTGAGCCCTGGCTGCTTGGCCTGAGTGACTTGCTGCTCGAGGTCCATGACTCTGATGTGACCTGCAAGGTGTTCCTCAACCGGGGTTGGCCAGGCTGCAATGGCGCTGCAGGTAGAGAGTGGACTAATCAATGCTCCTCTGTCCTTTCAGGAGAAGACGACCCACAACAACATTGAGGGGTTGCGGACAGGTGGAGGCTCAGCCAACCCCCTAATCCTTTCTGGCCTTGGAGCTGGAGAGGCGCGACGTACCTCAGTAAACCAGCTGCAGAGAGGCTGAGGTGTCAGACGAAGATAATAGTGCAGTGCACAGAGGTAAGAATCTCAGATGTTGCAATCTTTCTTGTGTAGTCTCACCGTTGATGGGAACCTCATAACTGGAATCCCCATTGATCATTGAAAGAGGATGGCACCATGATGCAGATATCCATGGTCTCATCAGGGTGCTATGCCAGTGACAGTGACAGTGTGATGATGTAAATTAATGACATGTCATTGTTCTCCCTTAGGTTTGCCATCACGCACCTATTTTTAGGACCCCGAAGACCCATGGCTGACGCCAGAGGCCTGCAAGGCACCTGCGTCACACCCGCTCTCTGAACCAAGCATCAGTGCAGATATTAGCACCTTGGGCGTTAGATCTTCGGCTAGAATGTCGATGCACAGCGGTGAGGGCACTTCACACTCACTTAAGGTGCAGGCAAAAGCGGAGAGTGCCCAGGGCGCTGGAAGTCAGAGGGCTTCTGGAGACCAGGATGATGCTCAGTCAAAGGCAGATGATGAGCCTCTGGATTCATCCATTAGACAGCACATGCTGGATATCCAGCGAGATGTCCGGGAGGGTCTGGAGGAGATCCGCGAGGGTCTGCGTGACATGATCTCAGTTCTGGAGGAATCTATGCAGAGCATGAGAACCACAGTGACCCTCATGGCTGAATGCATTGTCTCCTCCATTGAGTGGTGGCACTGAGAGAAAGCTCCAGGAATAGAATCAGGGGTTCCTTGGATTGTGCTGGGACCTGCAAGCCTTCACAGGTGTGATTACCTCAGGTGGTCACTGTCCACATGGGAGATCAATGAGTCACTCAGTATCCCATTTAGGTGCCCGTCCATCAATGGTGAGCAAGGAGGCCCAGATTGACCTGCTTGTCATCTCTGCAGGATCCTCTCAGGGTGCTCTGGATGACGGCAGCAGCCCCTCTGCCAGTGACCATGGTATCTGGTGGAGCTACAGAAACTGGGGAAATGCCAGCCATGGCACTGGCCGCTCCCTCCCAGGCGGGGTCAGCACAGGCTTCACTGGCCAGGGAACAGTTGCCAAGGTCATCAAGGCCAACAAGACACCAGAGTCAGCCGGCTGCCTCCAATGTTGGTGCCGGCAGAGGGGGGGCACGTAGCACCCACAAATGTAAGTTTAAGGCAGCATGAGCACAAAAGGGCCTGGCCATGGGTGATCTTCTGTTGTGCAATGTTTTGTTCATTTTAAGTGGTCTGGGGTTGAAGGCCAGAGAACGTTCTGTTAATTTGTTATGAGTGTCAACACAAGATAAATTTTCTTTTGCCGTAATGGCCTGAGTATGCTTCACCTTTTTTTATTTAATGTGGTGCAGGAGATGCTAGTACGTAATGCTTCACGTTGATGGTTCAAAACTTTATTGCACAGGCACTGAGTGGACTTTGGGTTCAAATGAAAGGATTATTTCAGACATCCAGGATGGAAGCAGCAGCCCTGGCATGAGGAGGAAGCAGATCTTTGGCAGCCTAACTGAAGGAACGTTGGATCAAGGTGTCCATGGTGTCCCTGCCTCCTTGGAGGTTACCAAGGTCTGCCTCCCTGCCCTCAGCATTCTCCTCACTGTGCTCCCCCTCTGATTCAATACTGGACTCATCGCCCTTTGCCTGTGCAGCAGTGTTAAGATCCTGTTCCTCCGGTGGGCCCCTCCTTGCCAGTGTCAAATTGGGGAGAGTGCAGCATGCAACCACTATCAATGACACCCACTCTGAGGGGTATTATAGTGGTCCCCCTGAACGGTCCAGGCATCGGAAGTGAATTTTGAGAATATGACCCTCTCTATCACTGCCCTTGTGGGGCATATTGTAATGCTTCTCTGCCTCTGTTCTTGGGTGGGGATGAGACGTCATGAGACACTTTTTCAACAGATGGCAGTCATCCATCCGGTCGAGCTGGAGTGCTGAAGAACCTTGGCATCTGGGAGTGTCTCAGGATGTGAGCGTCATGGAAGCTGCCAGGGCACCTTGCACAGGCTTGCAGAAACTGCATCCTGTGGTCACACACTATCTGCATGTTCATGGAGTGGAAGCCCTTCCTGTTGATGAAGGCACCAGGCTGACCCACTGGTGCCTTGATGGCCATGTGTGCAGTCGATGGCACCCTGGACGTGAGGGTAGCCAGCAATTGCTTTGAAGCCTCTGGCTCGCTCAGCCTAGCTGGCCTTGTCTGTATGGTAAAGAATAAAGATCAGTACCCAACTGAACAGAGCTTCTTTCACCAGCTTGATACAACAGTGAATAGCTGATTGGGAGAATTTACAAAGATCCGCCACCTGGAAAGAGCCAGGGGCACAGAAGTTGGGGGCCACTATGACCTTCAGAGCCACTGGCATGAGATGTCCACCAAAATAGTTGGAGCTGATCTCAGTTCCGATCATTTGACAAAAGAAGGTCATTGTCTTCCTTAAGAGGTGGACCCTCCCTCGGCATTGCACCTCAGACATATTGAGGTAGCTTCATCACTGCCTGTAAAACCTCACTGCAGAATAGTGGCATCTTCTGAGGTGCCTTCCACGTTGGATTTCCTGCTGACCCTGCGCCCCTTGAGCCTGCGCCTCTCCTCCCACAGGAATCTGCACTGGGTCACCCTTTCTCCTCTCCCTTCTTCCCCTTTCTTCCTCCTCAGAGGAAGTGCCACCAGCAGAGGCCACAATCCCCATTACCAGGGTAGCAGAAGGCTATCTGATACCTGGAAGGGTTCATAAGGCCTGAATCTTCCAGAGGCCTTTTGGAGACACCAAGAGTCCTGAAATGAAGTCTAGAAATGCTAACAATTAAGCCCCGAACAGAGATGAAGCTGTCAAGCACCAATATGTCACCAGCAGCAAACTATCTATCAAACTCCTCACTACTCACACTTGCAATGCTGCTGGCCCTTTTTACCCTGCCCTTTGATGAGGTTTTTGAAATAGTGGGCTGCCCGCTTGCCCGCTTTGCCCATATGACGAGCACAAAATTGCATGGTCAATGAAAAATCACTGTCAATTGGCTTTTTAATGGCTTTGTGACCTCTTAATTAATGGCTCCGGCATCTGCTCGTGCCCACCGACCGAAATATCGTGCGAGTGCATGATGACATTGGGACATTTGCCTGATGTCATCGTAGGCTATTTTATGCCCAATCGGGTCGGGCGCATGCCCACCTGCGGGACTTAAAATTCTGCCCATGATACCTAAAAATGAACCTACATAATCTATATGTAGTCTAGTCCAGGGTCGAATAGGCTACTCCCACAGGTGCAGCAGAGCTGAAATGGGCAACTTCTGCTGTTGCTGACACTAGAGACAGTGTTTAACCATTTTTTCTATCTCACTATCTGTACCCGGACACCAGATATAACTTCATGTGAGCAACTTTATTTTCGAAATACCAGGATGCACACTGTGAAGCTCCGTCAATAGTGGTTCTCTTCCTTGCAAAGGGATGACGACATTTGCTCCCAAAACGTGTTACCGTCTTGGCAACTCAGTTCAGATTTATGGGCTTAGAATGGGTTTAATTGCTCAGGGATTTGTGCATTGGACCATTCTTGCAAGGCTTGTTCTTGGACTCTTGCTAAAATTAGATCCCAATTTGTCCAATACTTTGTCTATCTCGCGCAGACTTGTGAGGAGTCCAGGAAATTCAACACAAGTACTACCTCTTGAGGTACTGGACCATGTGTAATGCTATCTAGCAAAGGAAGGTGCTATATGCGGACCTGGACAGGGCATAAAAGTGTAGTTATATGCCGAGAAAATTAAAGCTCATCTTTGAGTTCTAGGAGAGGTTATTGGTGGGATTGCCTTATCCTCACTGAACAAACCCAACAGTGGCTTGTGATCTGATGCTATAGGAAAAATCTTTCCTCATCGGGGGGAAGTGCAGGAGTGGGTGCAGGTAGGAACGCCTCCAATCGGCGCCCCCAATCAGGGGCACACCCCCATCTTACATGGCCCGCCCAGCATGACATCCACCAGGAAGCGCTATGTGATCCCTCTGCAGGCAGGGAGGGATTCCCTCAGCCAGGAGTGAGTGCGGTCTTTCGCACATGCACACAAAAGAGCGCACTGATCTCCCTGAGGCTAAGTGCTGCCTCAGGGAGATCGGCTCAATTTAAAAATGTTAAAGAAATTATATCAAAATTTCCCTGACATATCCCCTCATGTGACACTGACACATGAGTTGGGACATGTCCATCATTTTTACTGAAACCTTTATTAAATATTTAAAAATCCTCATGAAACCTCATTCCACCCGTGAGTGAGGCTTCATGCTTTTTCTGAAGCCTGCCAGGGCTTCCGGCCTGCCCGCCAACCCTAAAGTGTTAAGTGCTTTTTAAACGGCCTCAATAGGCCGTTGATAGGTCGGCGGGCACACAGCTGATTCAGCTGTGCCCCTGCCGACCTGAAAATGGAAGTAATGCAGGATGACATCAGGAGTTCTGCTCGACATCATCCTGCGTCATTTTACGCATCGGCGAGCGAGGGCCCCGCTCCCGCTCACCAACCAGAAGATCCTCCCCATGGTGAATTGTCGGCTGTGCAAATATTGATGAAATATCTTTACTCCAAATACGATAGATAAGCCTTCTTTTTCAATTTGTAAGTAACCTTTCTTGGCTGCAGAAAGGGTTCTGGATACATATCCTATGGTCTTTCAGATGCATCCTCCACCTTCTGTGGCAATACTGTTCCCACTCCTTAGGGAGATGCATCACAAGTGAGTGTTAATTCCTTAGATGGGTCATAGTGCACTAGCAGACACAAGTATAAAAACTTCTAAAACAAAAACAGAATTACCTGGAAAAACTCAGCAGGTCTGGCAGCATCGGCGGAGAAGAAAAGAGTTGATGTTTCGAGTCCTCATGACCCTTCAACAGAACTAGGTGAATCCAAGGAGAGGGGTGAAATATAAGCTGGTTTAAGGTGGCGGGGGGTGGGGGTGGGGGGGGTGGGTGGTTGGGTTGAGGGAGAGAAGTGAAGGGGGGTGGTGTGGTTGTAGGGACAGGCAAGCAGTGATAGGAGCAGATCAACAAAAGATGTCACAGACAAAAGAACAAAAGAACACAGAGGTGTTGAAGTTGGTGATATTATCTAAATGAACGTGCTAATTAAGAATGGATGGTAGGGCACTCAAGGTATAGCTCTAGTAGGGGTGGGGGGAGCATAAAAGATTTAAAAATAATGGAAATAGGTGGGAAAAGAAAGATCTATATAAATTATTGGAAAAAACAAAAGGAAGGGGGAAGAAACAGAAAGGGGGTGGGGATGGAAGAGGGAGTTCAAGACCTAAAGTTTTTGAATTCAATATTCAGTCCAGAAGGCTGTAAAGTGCCTAGTCAGAAGATGAGGTACTGTTCCTCCAGTTTGCGCTGGGCTTCACTGCTCTTATGACGGCTTCCTCTGGTTGTGCCTTACAGAACCATCTGTGGTTCTTCTTCAATAATAAGTATAAAGGGGCTTACACTGTCGATGGATTAGGCAAGAACTGGCCATAATAATTTACCATGCCCAAAAAAGACTTTACCTCAGTGACGTTGATAGGAGAGGGCGCTTTCTTGATTGCCCTGACTTTATCCTCTAATAGATGCAGCCCTTGGGCATCCACTCGATGATCCAAATATGTGACTTCAGTTGCTTGGAAAGTGCACCTCTCTTTTTTCAAATGAACGCCAACCTCCAAAAATCTCTTCAGAATCTCTTCTAGGTTGGCCAAATATCCTGCTTCATGGATCCTGTGATAAGGACTTCATCCAGGTACACTATAACTTGGGGAAGTCCCTGTAGTAGGCTTTCCATGATTCTCTGGAAAATCGCACTGACAGATGACACACTGAAAGGTAGGTGTGTATATTGGTACAGGCCCTCGTGCAAGTGAATGGTGACTTAACTCCTTGATGTGTTGTTCAGCTCTAGTTTTTGGTATGCAAGGCTCATGTCCAGATTAGTGTAGGATCTTCCTTCTGTAAGTTTAGTGTGCAGATCATCTTCAATCCTTGGGATTGGGTTTCATCACAGATACTATGGGTGCTGCCCATTCTGAACATTGGACTGGCTGTATTATTCCTAACTCATCCAAACTGCATAATTCCACATCTATCTTCTCCTTTAGGGCGTTAGGCACAGGTCTTGCCTTAAAAACTGAGGTGTTGTTTTAGCGTCCAAATATATTTCAGCTTGTAGACCTTTTATTTTACCCAACTCATTTCGGAATACTCAGTCATACTTTTGGAACAACTCTGGAATTCCTCCTGTTCTGACTTGAAACATTTCTAACCAGTTTAGTTTAGTTTCTTTCAACCAATCACAGCCCAGAAAGCTAGTTCCTTCACCTGTTACAACAATTACTGGTAGCTGGCTGCCTGTTGCTTGTAGGATACAGGTACAGAGATGATGCCTTTCACCTGTATTGCTTCTCCAGTGTACGTTTTTAGCTGAGCTGTGGTTTGCTTCAAACTCAATGGCTGGGTACCTTCTCTGAGGTATTCAAAGGTGTGTTCTCCCACCACTGTGGTCGATGCTCCTGTGTCAACATCCATGAGCAGAGGCTTTCCATTTACTTGAAAGGTGACAGAGTTTTTAGTTTTCCTGGTCTTCAGATTGTGTAGGGAATAAATACCAAGATAAGCAGCTTCCAGTTCATCTATATTGTGTGCTTCATGTCACTTGACCTTCTGTCTGAATGGCTGTCTTGTTCTAGCCCTGTATTGTTCAACATGCCCTTTTTTGTGAGAGTAATGGCATTTTGCCTCTTCAAATCTGTAGGTTTCAGGTACATGATTACCACCCAACCGCCCAACCACCACATTGGTAACACTTTAATTCCTTGATTACTGGTGAGCTGCTTCCAGTATTTCTTTTTGAGTTTCTAGTGGTAGGGACCATGTCTGCTTTGTGGTAGCCTCCCAGGTCATTGTGCCATGCCCGTTGGCAAATTCCCATCCTAACTGTAGTGAGGTGCCAAATTGCACATTCTGCAAAGCCTGAAAGTCCCTCTTAGCACTTGCCATTGCTAGCTCTATCTCCATGGTGCGCTTAAGGTCTATCTCAACTTCTGCAAGCAAATGGCGCTGAATGGTGTTGTCGTTTATGTTACAAACCAAATGATCTCGCAACATGTCATTTAAAATATCACCAAAGTCACAGTGCTCCATAAACTGTTTTAACTTTGCGATGTACGTTGTGATCGACTCAGAGTGTTGAATTTGATTCTTTGGATGATCACCAATGGTGTAGGCTGAAAATGTCCCTTCATGAGGACCACTCACTTGGTGAAGGATCTGGAATTTGGCATGTTCAGAGCCATCAGACTATGGATTACGTTATACATTTTGCTCCCACAGATGCTTCAGAAAACTGCCTTCTGTTTCCCCTCTGCCGTTATTTCATCTGCCACAAAGTAGAAACCTAGACACTCTATGTACTAACTCTGGTCCTCGATGGATGAGTCATACAGATCAATTCTGCCAAAGAGAGGCATTGCTGGTGAATATACTTATTTTTGCCTTAAAAATCAAAATACAGTTGTGAGGCGAGGTGCGGTTTATCCTCTTCGCCAATTGTAATAACTTGAAATGCAGGGCAGGTGTCTTGTAAGAATCAGTAAGCTTTATTTACAGAGCTCCTGATGAAGATACATACTTGTTCTGAGACCAAGGCTAGAAAGCCCTGCCTCCAAGATTACCCACATTGTGGGCTGATTCGTCTGTACAGTCACATGATCCCCATAAGAATACATTAGGTTTATCTTACAATTACCACAACAATATTTTGCTTTAATTGGCTGTTCGATGTGGGAGAAAAAGGTAAGTGTTCTTTTTGTAAAACTGTATTAATTATGTTTTTTTTAACATGTAATGTACCTTTGAGAATAATACTCATTAGGAAGATAACACGATCTGTAATAAACAATAGGAGAGTAGCGCAGGCTATCTCAGCAGTTAGTGGAGACTTATACTTGGAGTTGAAAGCACACATATAGTTGCTGCTGTGCATATTGCAAATAAATTTAAACTTTCCACCCAAGGAATGTCTGTAGTTCAACTCTATCATTAACAGTACAACTCAGCCACCCTACAAAAAACTGATGATGAGGGTAAAACACGACTGAACAGAAGAAATCAAGTTAAAAAGAAATCAGCACTGTACCTCGCCCAGTGATTGTAAGCAGCAACCTCCATTAGAATTGAAGAAATTATTCCCTCTCAAAATGCCACAGTTTGGGAGAATTGATCCTTTTGAACCAGCTACAGATTATTGGTCTTGTTACATAGAATGCCTCATGTTCTTTTTTCAAATGAAAGAGGTTATAGGGGAAATGAAGAGGCGAGCGATCCTCTTGAGTTTTTGTGGGGCCGAAAGCCACGAGGCAGGATATTCCCCCCATCGGGGGCAGAGTTGAAGGGCGGGCACACACAGGCACGCTTCTGATTGGCACCCCTGACTGGGGCCTCAGTGCCATTTTACATGAGTGGGACAATTAAGGCCCACCCAGCATGACGTCCACACAGAAGCACTATCCACTCCCTGTGCAGGTGGGGGTGGAATCCCAAAATCAAGAGTGTGCACTTCCTTGCATGCGCAGGAAAGAGCACACTCACCTCCCTGAGGCTAAGTGCAGCCTCAGGGAGATCAGCTCTAAATGTCTAAAAGTTAAAAATAGAAAAATAAAATTTCCCTAACTCGTCCCCTCGTGTGACACGGTCCATAGTTTTTACAAAAACTTTATCATAATTTTTTAAAACCTACATGAAACCTCATCCCGCCCATGGATGCGGTTTCTTGCTTTTTCTAATTCGCGCCGGGGCTCCTGGCCTGCCCACCAACCTTAAGGTTGGACGGGCAGGTCCTTCAATTACTTAATTGACTCTGTCAATGGCCTCAATTGGTCATTGATAGGTCAATGGGCACATAGCTGATTTGCTGAGCTCCAGCTTACCTTAAAATTTAAATGGGGCGCAGTGACATCAGGAGTTCCGCCCGACGTCACCGCACATTATTTTACGCTTCGGCGAGCAGGCCCTGCCCCCGCTCGCCAACGCGTAAAATCCTGCCCATGATTTGATTTGAAGTTTGACAGCACCAATGCACTAGATTCGAAGAATTTCGATGAATTGGTGGACCTCATGAAGAGTCATTTTCAACCCAAGCCCTCAGTCATGATGCAGTTGTTCAAGTTTAATTCACAAAATAGAGCCCCAGGTAAGACAATTGCATGCTGCATGGCAAATTTGAAGCATCTAATGGAATATTGTGAGTTTGATATGACTCTGAACGACATGCTCAGAGATTGTTTAGTATGTGGTGTGAAAGAGGACACTATTCAGGAAAGATTATTGTCTGAAGTCAATCTGGATTTCAAGAAGGTGCTAGAGATAGCGCTGGCCATGGAAAGCACAGTAAGAGATTCAAAAGCAATACAGGATCCGTAAAATGGCGCCATCCCCCAAACCAGGTGGGAAACCTCAAGCGAAAGTGACGCAAGAAAGCAAGACCCCGCTGAGAAGCGGGAAACAGCCCCCGCTAGCTGAAGAATAAAGAAATGTAACTTGGCAGTGAACTCTTAGAATAATTTTAATAGAGATAGAAACAATTGGTCTTTTAGCGATTAGCAGTTTAAAAAAATCGAATGCTACTATTGTCACAGAAATGGACATATGATGAGGCAGTGTAAGGAAAGAATCAAGCATGCTTGTAAACCAAAGAAGAAACTCAATAAAATCTACAATGTAGAAGAGCCTGAAACAACAAATTCAGGTATTTACTCATTGTTTAATCTGAAAGTTGATAACACAGAATCAATATTTGTCACAGTGAAAGTAAATGGCAAACCTGTTAGAATGGAAGTGGACACATGAACTTCCATTATAGTAATTGGGGAACATACCTTCAGATATTTGAATTATAGTGAACATCAATTAAGCATAGAAGAAATAGCCGCCAAGCTAAAAAAAATATGGGTGAAGACATTCAAGTAAAAGGCATAAGCAGAGTAACTGTCCATTATGGAAGCAAATCGGTAAAGCTACCACTGTTAGTATTGAAAGGCAGAGGACCAAGCCTTCTAGGTGACAATGACTAAGGGAAATCAACCTTGATTGGCCACTGGGATTCCAAAAGGAAGCTGGAAGCCTTCCTATTTTGAAAAAGGAATGTGCAAGGACTCAACATCCTGAAGAAATTCAGGCTGTCTTAAGCCAAAACCTGGAAGAATAGTAGAAAAAACTCGAAGAGAACCTGCTTAATGACAGAGTTTGAGATGAGATGAGAAACTTTGGCAGGGAAAAAGAAAACCTGTTGAAAGGTTTTTTGTTCACACACTGCAAGATTCCCTCACGTCAAAGTTTGTACCTCTGGAAAAGCATGAAGAGAAACAGAAAGAATTCAGCATTTCTCTGAACAAACTGAAGAATGAGTTGGCAGAGAAGACACAACAATGTTCAATTTTCCAGGAGGCAGCAAACAAATACAAAAAAGAAACCGAAGAGCTGAAGAATCAGCTAAATGAAGCCAAAGTGGCTTTGGAAGCAAACGTTGCAGAATTCCCCAAGAAGCAGATGGATGATGAAATTTTGGAAGACTCAGCCACTGAGCTCAGACAAGTTGAGCTGGCATCTGAGAGAAGTCTGGCCAATAGTGAAGGCAAAAAGATGGCCGAGATTAAAATCTGTGCTGGAAAAAAGAAGGCATGTAGAAAGAAGATACAGAAATACTAATAGGGCTTTAATTCTGGCAGCAGACGAATACACTTTCGTACATAGGCCTGGTAATCAAATCGCAAACGGTGATGCCCTTAGTCATTTGCCTTTACAAGAAAACGATGAGCATGTCCAAGTTTCACAGGAACTTGTTTTACTGCTAAATTTCTTAGATTTGTCGCTGGCATATGCTTGACAGATCAGAGACTGGACAAGTCGGGACCCAGTCCTATCTCAGGTACGAAAATAAGTGCTACATGGTTGGTCACAGGAGCCAGTATCTGATGAAATGAAACCATACTTCAACAGAAGACATGAAATAACCAGCCAGGATAGCATCTTATTGCGGGGAGCATGAGTGATAGTTCCTCCAAAGGGAAAAGAGCCACTTTTAATTGAACTGCACAGTGTCCATCCAGGAATTTCCCGAATGAAGACCATAGCATGCTGCTATCTATGGTGGCCTGGGTTGGATGACAAAATAGAGAGTTTAGTAAAGCACGGTGTGCAATGTCAGTGACTGCAGAAGTTGCCAGTGACAGCTCTGTTACACCCATCAGAGTGGCCAGGTAGACCCTGGGTGTGCTTGCACATTGACAACGTTGGACCTTTCCTGGGAATAATGTTCCTGCTCATTGATGACGCCCATTCAAAATGGTTGGGCGTATATGGAGTGAAGTCATCAAAGTTGGCCGCTACAATTGAGAAACCCTGTCAGAGTTTTGTCATTCATGGACTACCAGAAATAGTCATTCCTGATAATGGCATTGCATTTACAAATGCTGAGTTTCAACTGTTTATCAGCCTTAATGATATCACTCATGTGAAAACTGCACTGTACCACCCTTCCTCAAATAAAGTGGCCAAGATGGTTCAAACATTCAAGGTAAGCATGAGGAAGTTAACTGGTGATTCCTTGGCAACCAAACTAGCATGCTTTCTTTTTCATTACAGGACCACCCCTCACACAACAACAGGTGTCATACTTGCAGAGTTATTGTTGAAACACCATTTCAGGATGAGATTGAACTTAAAAATGCTGAATTTATAGGGGAAGATATACGTGAAAAAATTCAGGGAAGGACCAAAGTGGTTACCAGGTGAAATAAGTGCAGTGACTGCACCTCTATCTTACCACATAGAAGTGGAAGGCTGGATCATCCATAAACAAGTGGACCATTTAAGGAAGTGAGTGACAAATCATCAAGATATAGCTCCACCAGTGATCATGACCGGGTCTGTGTTTCCTGTTGAAGTTACCAGGACAGATATGTCTGATGTTCCTGCAAGAGTTGAGGATACAGAACTGCAAGTGCCCACTGAAGCACCTGATGTTCAGGCAACTCCGGAAAAGGAGGTTCTTGACAAAGAATTTGAAGTTGTGGAGCTGCGACATTTCACACATACCAGGAAACCACCTGAAAGTCTGAACTTGTAAATTCCTTACCCTGTTTAAATATTATGTTATCTTGAAAAATATGTATTTGTAAATATAATATACATAACTGAGTTAAAGGGGGAGGAATGTAGTAATTATGGCTTTTTTAAGTGTGTAATGTACCTTTAAGAATAATACTTGTTAGGGAGATCACATGACCTGTAGTAACCAATAGGAGGGTAGCACAGACTACCTCAGCAGTCAGTGTAGACTTAGAGTTAGAGTTGAAAGTACACATATAATTGCTGCTGAGTATATTGTAAATAAACTTAAAGTTTCCACCCAAGAAGTGTCTGCAGTTCAACTCTATTATTAATAGTACAACTTGGCCACGAACAACAAAAACCAATGGCCCAGCATTTGCTGGAGATGGTTCTGGGTCAGGAGAACTGGGACCAATGTCCTCACAGCAAGTTTAACAAGTGCTGTGGGGAAGAGTTTCATTTAATTTGACAGGGGGATAGACACCAGGATGAAACATTAGAGAGAAGAAACAAGGTACACAGAGGATTGAAATAATTAAGTAGCACTGGAGTAAAGAATAGTTCAGTATTTGGAGGGATCAGGCTGAGGAAAAGAAAGCAGTCTGAGATGGGTGCAGAGTTTGTCTAAGCATATGTATAATTCATGGTCAATAAACTTTGTGGGCAGCATGCACAAACTGCCACATGAGACTATGACATAGTGATAATATCAAAGACCTGGTTCAAAGAAGGAATGAGTTGGGAAGGTTTCTGGCTACAATGTATACAGGAAATATAGGAAATAAAAGAAAGGATGGAAAGGAAGAATTGATCAAACATCGATTATAGGACTGGATTTAGTGGAAGGTTAGCAGACTTAGGACACAGACATACCCTACCTGTGAACCAGAAGCTCCAGTTCAAGCCCATCGAGTTGATGACTACGGAATGTGTGTTTATTCTGTGGCCAAGAAGATTGATTGTCAACCTGTAAATCCTTCCAATACGCTTGTGGCAGGTGGTAAGATGGGCAAGTTTCCTGGTCAGCCAGAACTGTGTGGTAGCTACAGCACAACTGCCTCCCCGTGTTATAAGACTCCATGGGCTCTGTGGCCAGCATCCTCCTTGCTTCAAAGGACTGCCAGAGAGAGAGAGAGTTGAGGGGGAAAAGACAGTGGATGGGATTTTCTGGCCCCGCCTGCTGCCAGGATCGTTTGCTGCCACTGAAATTCAATGGACTTTTGGCTGAGCAGCCACATCTCCCGCAGTGAGTCTGGCCATGATGGGGCCGGAAAATCCCAGCCAGAGTCTATTTAATCATAGAGAACTGTTGTGCTACAGGGTGTTTACGACAGACCACTAACTAGAATGAAGAAGTTAGGGGAGCAAGTTAGATTGAATAACCACAGAGTACTGATAATGGGGGAACTTCAAGTATGCCAAGATAGACTGGGGTAGTAACAGCATAAAGAGAAAATAGGGGGACAAATTCTTGAAATGATACAAGAACATTCTTGATCATTGTTTTTAACCCAATGGGGAAGGAAGCAGTGGGAAAAGAAGTGTAGAATGGTCCTATGGGACGGTATTTGGGGAACAGTGACCTTAATGTCATCAGGTGTAAAATAGTTATGGAGAAAGTTAAGGTACAATCAAGTGTAAAAATGCTTAAATAGATGGGAACTAACTTCAGTGAGCTGAAAAGAGGCCTGACCTAGGTGGGTTGGAACCAAAAATTGATCAGCAAAATAGTAATTGAACAGTAGGAGATGTTCATAAAGAATGTTGTTCAGGTACAGTGCAATTGGCATTCACATGATCATGAATTGAAGCGTATTCAAGACTAGAACTCTTTCAATGACGAAGGATATAGAGGTTAAAAAGAGAACAAAAAAGAGATTAAATATTTGTAAAGTTCATGATACAGTGGGGAATTATATATGTGAACCCAAAAATATTTTATAAACACATAAATAGTAAAAAGGTAGTCAAAGGAAAGGTGGGACCAATTAGGAACCAAGACAGAGATCTTCTTTTGGAGGCTGAGCTTCCAAATGAATACTTTGCATTTATCTTCACTAGAGAAGAGGATGCTACCAATGTAGCAGCAAAGGATAAGGCAGTAGCAATATTGGAAAGGATAAAAGTAGATAAAGAGATGTTCTTAAAAGGATACAGCCCCCCCAAGTGGATAAGTCACTGATTCTGGTTGGGATGTGCCCTCGGTTACTGAGGGAAGGGTGGAAATTGTGGAGGATCTGACCAGAGGCATCTAATTTGCGTTGGATATGGGTGTGGTGCCAGAGGATTGCAAATACTACAGCCATGTTTAAAAATGGGGAGAGGGTCAAGCTTGACTTGCGACAGGCCAGTCAGCCTAATGTCGGAGTGGGGAAACCTTCAGAGACATTAAATTAAATGTGAAATTAATTGGCATTTGGGAATGTATGGGTTAATAAATGAATGTCTGCCTGGATTCATTAAAAGCAAATCATGTTTGACGAACTCAGTTGAGTTCTTTGATAAAGGAGCGGAAAGCGTTGATGCAAATGGCGTGGTTGATGCTGTGAACATAGACTTTCAAAAGGCATATGACTAAGTACCACATAGTAGACTTGTCAGCAAAATTAAAGCCAAATTAGCTAAGGAACAGAAAACAGGAACTAGTGCTGAGTAGTGCTTTTTTCATTTGTGGGAGGATGTTCTCCAGAGATCGGTATTAGGGCCATTGGCTTTTTTATATATATATATATATATATATAAAATGACCTGGATTTGTTTATAATCGGCATAACTTCAAAACTCAGATATGCAGTAAGTAAAAAAGAAGATAGCAACAAACTTCAGGAGCAGATAGGCAGACTGATGAAAAGGATAAAGTCAAGGCAGATAAAATTTAACACAGGGTGGTGTGACTTGATAAATTTTGGTAAGAAGAATGAGGAGGGGCAATATGAACTAAATGAGGTCATAATAAAAGGGGTACAGGAAGACCTGAAGATATATGTACGTAAATCTTTGAAGGTAGTAGGACAGTTGAGAAGGCTGCTAAAAGAAAACATATGAAATCATTGACTTTATTAATACAGGAATAGAGCACAAAAGCAAGGAAGTTATACTAAACCAATTTAAAAGACTAATTAGGCCTCAGCCAAAGTATTGAGCTCAGTTCTGGGCAACATACTTTAGGAAGAATATCAAGCCCTTTGGGAGGGTACAGAAGAGATTTACTAGAATAGCACTAGGGATGAGTTATACGGAGAAACTGGAGAAGCTATAGTTGTTCTCTGTGGAGCAGAGAGAGTTAAGAGGAGATTTGATAGAGGTGTTCATAGCTGTGAATAGCTTTAATAAAATAAAGAAGGAGCAAGTGTTTCCAGTGGCAGAAATGTTGATAATCCAAGGATACAGATTTACAGCAACTGGCAAGAAAATCAAATGTAGCATAACAGGATTGCCAGCAAAGTTGAAGCTCATGGAATAAAAGGAGCAGTGGCAGCATGGAAACAAATTTGGCTGAGTGACAGGAAACAGAGTGCGAGAGACTGAAAAATAGTACATAGTGGGGTTCACCAGAATATCAGAACCACTGCCTTTCTTGATATATACTGATTATCTAGGCTTGGGTGTGCAGGGCACAAGTTCAAAATTTGGAGATGGCACAAAACTTGGAAGTGCTATGAATTGTAAGGAGAATAGGGATAGACTTCAAGACATAGGCCTGAATTTTTCAGGCGGCAGGCAGGCTCAGTGGGAACGGGCGGGGGTGGACGGGGAGCTAATCGCCACCCACGATCGGCTCCACACTGCCATTTTAAGTGGACAGGCCAATTAAGGCCTGCCCAGTGTAAGACAGAAACGATAGCGCTCAGCACTATCTGTGCGGGCAGGGGGAAAGCGAGAGAGCAGGGCCAGCACTCTTTCGCGCATGCGGGTAAGAGTGCTTCAATCTCCCTGAGGCACAGAGCTTCCTCAGGGAGATTGAATTGCTACTGAAAATATTAAATTTATGGAGTAAAAATTCATTTAAATATGTCCTCTCATGTGTCTATGTCACATGAGATGGGGCATGTTTTTATATGTAGGAAAATTTATAATTAAATTAATAAAAGCTTTAGGAAGCCTCATCTTGCTTGCGGTTGAGGTTTTTCAAAACATGCCAAGGCTGCTTGGCCTTTTCACCTGTCCACCAACCTTAAGGCTGGAGGGGCAGCGTAAACAATTAGCTTAATCACTTCCTTAATGGCCTTAATAGGCCGTTTACATATCAGCAGGCGCACAGCCGACTCCGGAACGCGCCCGCCAAGCAAAACATAGCGAGACCACTCTCAATGATGTCAGGACGCATGTCCGACATCATCATGTGTCATTTTACTGTTGGTGTGTCAAGCCCCGCCCCCACACATCATTGAAAAATCCTGCCCATAAAATGGCTGATAAAATGGATAGACACATGGTAGATGAAATTTAATGTAGAGAAATTAAGCATTTTGGTAGGAAGAATGAGGTGATGCAATATAAAATAAAGGGTGTAATTCTAAAGGAAGCATAGGAGCAGGGAGACCTGGGGGTATGTGTGCACAAATTATTGAAGGTTGAGAAAGTGGTTAAAAAGGCAAATGGCATCTTGGGTTTTATAATTAAATGTTTGAGTACAAAAGCCATGAAGTTATTGTAGAGTAAAGGGTTAACTCTAACGCTGACTACTGGAGCTATGGTATGGTGCATAATGAGCTATGTAACAATCATGTCACTCACTGAGGGGAGATGAATATGAAGCATCTCAGTCAGTAGCAGATGGTGGCAGTAGTGACTACCCCAACAGAGGAACAGTAGAAAAAGACAGGAAAAGCCCCAGGTGAAAGCTGGAATCAATGCAGAGCAGCAGATGAAGGCCCTTGAGGCCAACCCAGCGACCACATCTGAGACAACCAAATAACAAGGGTAGCCGAGTGACTGGCCAGACAAGCAGGATGGGAAAAGACAACCTTGAATCAGGGTGAGAAATGACTTCTGATTTTCCTCTACCAGTATCATTTCAAAATATAGAGGACCCCAGACAGGTTGAGCAAGGGCAAAATTGGCAAAGATGTTTGTCCCAGTACTGCAATAAGTCTTGAAGTAAAGAGAACAAAGATTAGGTTAGCGCTTTGTAATTGCTGTTTGAATCATAGCAGACAATATGCTAGCCAGACAGGTGATGAATAAAGAGTCATCCTCTTATCAGAGCCTTTGATTCATACTTCAGTCTTCGTAAAAATATTGTCATAGTAAGGGCAAAGTTTAAATGACGTAGTCAAAAACAGGGTGAAGGGATTGACTCATTCATCAGCGAATGGTACTGCCTTGTTGAAAATTGTGGCTATGAGACAACCTGATCAGAAATAGAATAGGCAGTGACATTTTGGATGAGAATCCCTCTGACTTTTTACAATCTTGGGAAGATTTAAATTAAAGCAAGTTGTACAACTAGTCAGACAGGCCGAAAAGCAGCGGCAGAATAAAGCTCTTGTCAGTGATGTGAAGGAAATTTCCCAACAACTGCCCAATGAAGTTGTTCAATTTGTGGGTTGCAAAACTGAAAGTATAGGAAGGCTGCAACTTGAGAACGCGCTGAAATGGCGCCATCGGCCATTTTCCAACATCCTCGCTGTGATGGGGAGGGGTTCCACAGGCAAGAAGAATGCCCCGCCCAAATTTCACATTGCCATGGGTGTGGCAAGCTAGACCTTTTTAAAATGGCCTGCCATTCCAGGAAATCTGTATTTGCCAGACAGTAGGAGATAGCTGTTAAAGAAGCTTCCAATCAGGAAACTGAAGACCTAAACAACCAGGAAGGCACCTTCTTAGGAGAAATAAAGGAAAATGGAAATCAGTACTGGAGTGCTGATGCTGGTGTAGATGGACATCTGACCGAATTCAAGCTAGACGCAGGAGCTGGTGTCTCAGTGTTAATTGACAGAGTTTCATGGCTGAGTAAAGTGACACTGAAACTGTCCTCTATTCAACTTCAAGGTCGAGGGGGTATCATGTTAAATGTAGCAGACCAGCTAAAAACAGCACTAAAATAGAAGAATAGATAAATTTCTGAAACATTGTTATCAAGAATCAAGAATGCTCTTGTTGAGCAGAAAAGTCTGCATAGTCCTGAACCTACTTATAAAAGTTGGTGAATCCCCCTCACTTTTTAAAGACTTAGATAAGCTGAAGACCGTGTATCACATTACACTCAAGACAGATGATAAACCTTTTGCCTATTCACGTCAAGGAAGGACCCCCACCCACTTCTGAAAAGACTCAAGAGTGAGACTGAGACAATGCTGCAATGAGTGGTCATTTCACCAGCCACTAAACCATCCAGGTAGTAATCTGATATGGTACCAGTCCCAAAAGCTAATGGCTCCATTCAAACCTCAACAGGACAGTAGAAAGAGAAATACAGCCAATGGCATCAGTAGATGAGAATTTGGCCAAATTTGCAAAAAAACACAATCTTTGCCAAACTTGAAGTCAACAGCAGATTCTAGCAGTCATCTTTGGAGCAGGAGTCAAAACTCCTAACTATTTGCATTACCCCATTTGGATGGCATTGCTTTAACCATCTGCCATTTGGCATCCGGTCAGCTCCTGAAATATTCCAAAGGACACTGATACTACAGGGCATGGAAGGCATTATATGCCACATGGACAATATTTTGATCCCTGGGTCACGAAACAGTAACAGGTCAGCGAAGTTTTATTCACACTGCAAGAGGCTGGCTTGATGCTCAATGACAAATGTGAGTTTTCTAGGCCCATAATAAAGTTCCTAGGGCACGTTGTACAAGCAACTGGGATTATCACAAATCCACACAAAATGAAGCCAATAAAGGAATTCCCGTTACCTAGAAATGCAACAGAGATACAGAAGTTTATGGGCATGGTCAACCAGCTAGGTAAATTCCTGACTCACTTAGTTCAGATAAATGAACCCCTCAGACATCTTTGATGACAGGACCTGGTATGTGCTGGACTGAGCACCAGCAGCAGTCATTTGAACAAATCAAAACGATGCTAACATCCTCAGAGGTCCTAGTGCACGACAACCCTTAACTTCTGTCGATTGTAACAGCTGATGCATCTGCAGTGGGTCTTGGAGCTGTGCTATTCCGGGTCCAAAGTGATGGCAAAAGAAGAATTGTTTACTAGGGCATCCGGGTCATTAACCAAGGCTGAGCAGTGCTATGTGGTTATCAAAATGGAAGTCCTTGCAGCGACTTGGGCGTGTGAGAAATTCTCTGATTATGTACTGGGCCTGCAGCTTAAGGTTGAAACCGATCATAAGCCATTAGTAGCCCTATTGATCACAAAATAAATCATAGTGTTGCCACCCAGGATTCAGCGATTCCAACTTATACTCATGTGATATTAAGTACATACAGGCCAATTATCAGACTATGGCTGATACACCTTCCAGGATATCCGCCACTTACCCAGGACAGGAAAGCAAAGCCTTCATAGCAAAAGCTGAAGCCTTCACAGCCTTGACTACCAAATACTTACCAGTAACAGACCAGAAGTTGCAAGAATTTTGTGTGGCTCAAAGGGAAGATGAAGAATGCATCCAAATCCGCACATACTGCCTGGGCAGATAGCCAGAGTACATTCCAAGCAACCCTGCCTTGAAGAAATATTTCAAACAACGTCACCACTTCAGCATCATTGATGACCTCCTGGCATACAATGCAAGAGTGGTGGTACCATGAGATTATCACCAGGAAGTTCTCCAAAAGATCCACCGAGGCCATTTTAGCATAACCAAGTGTTGATCCAGGGCACAGTAGTCAGTATGGTGGCCATGGATTTTACACTCTATTGGAGAAAGGGTCTCCAACTGTGTCACTTATGCCATTCACAGACATGAGAAGAAAGGGCCACTTCTGCCCTCCTCCTTCCCACCCAGGCCTTGGGAACACCTTGGCATGGGCTTGTTTGAATATAAAGGGAAAATATTTCTCATAGTAGACTATTATTTCGCTGGATAGAAGAAGCTACATGGTCACACCTCTGAAGCTATCATTATCTCTTTGAGGGAAGTGTTCTTTAAGCATGGCATTCTGGACATTGTGATCTCTGATAATGGACCACAATTTGCCATAGGGTGTTTCCAATCTTTCACAGTATTGAATGGATTTGTGACAAGCTCCACAAAATACTCTCAGTCTATTGGAGGAGCTGAATGAGGGGTACGCCCTATAAAAGCTCAGCTGAAAAAGAATGATGACTTTGAGCTCGCTCTGCTTAGTCATCACTCCACACCATTATATAATGGGTTCTGACGGGCCATAAGCTAAAGACCCAACTTCCTTTCCTGCCCCACATCTTGCTATCAAATGTCATGGTGGAAGAGCACGATCAAGCTAGGAAGAAGGAAGAAGCCAACCAAGAGAGTCAGGATCATACATTTAACCAGAGGCATAGGGCTCAAGACCCTTCAATTCTTGGAAGGCGGGGGAGAGTATGGATCACAGACAAGAACCACCTGGTCAAGACAGTCAGGCATCATTGGAAAGAACAGGTCTGCCTTACTTTCAAAGGACAGAAAACCATTAAGAGCATGGGAAAAGTACCCAGAAGTTATCACACCTTCTGAACCACAAATGAGGGAAACCAGAAGTGACAATCTTCATGACGAACCTCAGAGCAACAGGATTCCCATTTACCTCAGAAGGATCTCCATATTCATTCATGAAGACTGGTGAAACTACTAAAGGGACTTTCCCTTTAAGAGAAGAGACTTTCGGAGCAGATGTTGGAGAATGTGTATCTGTGCACATATAGAACAAAGAACAAAGAACAAAGAACAAAGAAAGGTACAGCACAGGAACAGGCCCTTCAGCCCTCCAAGCCTGCGTCGATCATATTGCCTGTCAAACTAAAACAATTTGCACTTCCGGAATCCGTATCCCTCTATTCCCATCCTATTCATGTATTTGTCAAGCTGCCTCTTAAACACCACTATTGTACTTGCTTCCACCACTTCCTCTGGCAGCGAATTCCAGACACTCACTACCCTCTGTGTAAAAAACTTGCCCCACACATGTCCTCTAAAGATTTTTCCTCTCACCTTAAATCTAAGTCCCCTAGTAATTGACTCTTCCACCATGGGAAAAAACTTCTGACTATCTACTCTGCCCATGCCACTCATAATTTTGTAAACTTCTATCAAGTCGCCCCTCAATCTCTGTCGCTCTAGTGAGAACAATCCGAGTTTCTCCAACCTCTCCTCATAGCTAATAATCTCCAGACCAGGCAGCATCCTGATAAACCTTCTCTGCACCCTCTCCAATGCCTCCATATCCTTCTGGTAATGTGATGACCAGAATTGCACATATATATATATATGTATATGGCCAGAATTTTTCTTTGAGCGGGTGAGCGCATGCCCAACCCACTTGAGTGTAAAATAGCGCTTGATGACGCGGGACGAGTGTCCCGACATCATCACATACTCACCTAATATTTCAATCGGTGGGCACATGCTAAACTCAGAAGCGTGCCTGCCGACAATTAAAAGAGCTATTAAGCTCTTTAATGGCGCGATTAACTGGGATTTTCCACTGCCCATCCAAAGTTATGGTTGGCGGTAGGCAAACTGGCGAGACCGTCTTTGCATTTTTCAGGAAACCTCATCCAAGGGTGGGATGAGGTTTCTGTTATTAAATTAAAAAAAGTCAATGCACAGAATTTTTATAATGCCTATGCTTGTATTGCATGGGCATTTTCTTTCCGGATTTAAAAATCTTTAATTGAGACTTTTGAAGTCTTCGGCTCCCTGAGACAGCTCTCTGCCTTCAGGAAGTTTTCTGTGAGCGCTTCCTTCCGTCCACGCTGATTTCAGCACTTGCCCTCTTCCCGCCCCCAACCTTGGCAGTGCTGATCATACCACCATGCGCTTCAGGCTGGCTGGCCAGCGTGAAATTACAGTAGGGGGCTGATCGCGGGTGGTGGTCCGTTTCCTGGCTGCTCCTGGATCCGCCGATCACACCTGCATGCCAACCTAGAAATCCTGTCCAATGTGAATTTGGGCATAAAAACTCAAGGGGTGATGTAGAATAAAGAGTTAACTCTAATGATAGATACTGAGCATCTGCATAAGGAACTATGTCACAGTGGTGTCACTCACAACAAGGAGATGAATGTGAAGGATCTCAGAGAGTAGCTCCAACTATATCTTGGTCTTAAATAACATTTGAAAATGCCAGTGAAAGTTTTTGAACAAAAGACCATTCAGCAAGATCTCTTCTAGAGTAAGAAGCCAACAAATCCCAAGCTAAACCCAGAATAACAGAGTTATGATGAATCATTGGCCAGAATTTTCCGGCTGACATGCGAATGGCGTAGCCCACATGTCAGTGCGTAAAATGACGTGCACTGACATCATGCGAGCGTGTCGACATCAGAGCGCACCATCGTGATATTTCAGTGGGCAGGCGTGATCAGTTCACCCGCCATTAATTGAAGGGCTCGTTAAGCCCCTTACTTGCCAATTGTGTACAATTTTGAGGGGCAGGTGGGTAGGAGATTATTTAAGAAATTTTTGCAATGTCGGGATATGTGGACTCAAAGGGGTTGTTCATGTTTTTCATGAAGTTATAATTGATGAAAGTGTTTAAAACATACATGTGTGATTGTAGTAGTTCTCACTGATGCCCAAGAAGTTTTTTGTGTAAAGTGAAAGCATTCTACAAACAGCATTCTTTTTTGGCCTTGCAGCTTTCCAGAGGCCTCCATTTAGCCTGGGGTTATGGGTTCTGACCTCTCCACTGGAGGTAGCTCCCTTGAGGAAGAAGGGAGGGATAGAATCAGGAGGAGGCCAGAACTGGACAATCAGCCTCCAAGGGAGGCACCTTTGGGTGTCCAGGCGCAGGCACAAGGGGCACAGGGCCAAGAGGTTGTCCAAGGTGCAAGGGGCCACAGGCACTGCCACTATCCTGCTGCCAAGGTATACAGGCGGCGAAGCAGCTACCTCAATATGACTGAGGTGCAGTGCCGAAGAGGCTCCGACTCTCAAGGGTTACAGTCACCTATATCTGTCAGATGATTGGCCCTGAGATCTCCCCCTAACTGTGGGAGGACACCCCATGCCAACGGCTCTGAAGCTCACATTTGCCCTCCACTTCTATGCCTTTGGTTCCTTCCAGGGCTCGGTGGGTGATCTTTGTGGTGTCTCCCAATCAGCTGTACAAACTTGTGTCAAGCAGGTTACAGACACTCTGTTCAGACAGGTATCCACCTTTATCCACTTCCGCTACGACCAGGCAAGTCAGGCACAGCGAACCAGAGGCTTCGCAGCCATTGCTGGCTTCCCCCGCGTCCAGGGTGCTATAGACTGCTCACATGTGTTCACCAAGGCACCAGCAGGTGAGCCCTGTGCCTTTGTCAACAGGAAAGGCTTCCACTCCATGAACATGCAGATAGTGTGTGATCACAGGATGCTGATTCTACAAGTCTGTGCAAGGTTCCCAGGCAGCTCCCACAATGCCTACATCCTCAGACACTCCCAGGTCTGGGGCTGCTCAATGCTCTGGCTCGGCTAGATGGTTGGCTGCTGGGTGACAAGGGCCATCCCCTGCGAAGGTAGCTCATGACACCACTACGCCGTTCAAGAACAGAAGCTGATCAATGATACAATAGGAGCTAGGGCACCACCAGGGCTGTGGTGGAGAGAGCCATCGGTCTTCTCAAAGTGCACTTCCATTGCCTGGACCGCTCAGGGGGCGTGATCCAGTACTCCCCAGAACATGTCTCTCTGATAGTGGTAGCATGCTGCGCTCTGCACAATCTTGTGCTGGAGCGATGGAATTGAAAATGAAGACCTTGAAGCCCTGGATGAGGCTGCACATGATGAATCCAGCAGTTCCTCAGAGGATGAGGAAGCACAGGGCGATGATGAGGGACACAACAACAATTCGCGTTTACACCAAGGAGGCAGGGACACCCGGGACACTTTAATTCAAGAAATCTTCAGCTAGCTCCACACACATGGATCAGCAGGAACAGCATTGCCTGGAGCTTCCACATGTGGCACTAAGGTGCTACATCTTCCACCTCATCAGCTGCAAATAAGGCCTTAGTACAGAAACATCAATGTCCACTCTAATACTAATGATGATTATGTAAAAATGAGAAAAGCAACCCCAATGAAAAGATGCTCAGCCTGGTAACAAAGGTGGACTTTATTCTGTCCACAATTAAAGCCCACATGATTATTCAACAATGTTACAAAAAGGGGTCCCTATTCTAAGGCCAACGCAATATCACCAGTGACTAAGGTACCTTATGTTTTTGTTTCCAGGTGCTACATCTAGGTGCCGCCCCATTGCTCGGAGTGGCTTGTGAGACAGCCTGCTGAATCTGCTGTCCTATTGGCCTGGATGACCTTGGCGGGCATCGTCTAGCCTGTGGAGCCGGTGATGGCCTCGACTGGGAGAGAGTGGCCAGCTCCTGAACTGGCACCTCCCCAATTGTCGCAGTCTCAAAGGAAGAAACGTTGACTGACAGAGGGGCGGAGGAGCTGCTGCCGTCATCCGGAGTGCCCTGAGATGGCTCGCGGTGACAACAGGCAGCTGCTGCGCCGACGTGAGATCCAAATCTACCCCCCTGCTCACCACAGCTGCATGGGCACCGAGTGCCAGCGCTTGGTGTCCAGAACATCCCCCACAATGGAAAACACCAACTGTGTCCAGAATCTCTGTGAGGGCTTGCAAGTCAGAGCATAACCCAATCATATTTGGTGGAAGCCCCTCTCTATGAGAGTCCCTAATCTCTCATTGAAGGAATCCTGAAGCTCTGCCCTGAGGGCAGATTCTTCGTGTGCACTCTGCCTGGACTCCTCCATTGCAGAGAGCAACTGAACCATTCCCTCATGCAATCCTGCCAGATGCAAACTCACTTCCTGCTGCCTTTCCTGAAGCTGCTGCAATGGGGACAACTCCAGAGGCACGTCATCAGTGCCGGACTCAGCATGTGCCTCGTGCCCTGCAGCCCTCCGACTGCTGGAGCCATCAGCACTCTCTGCCCATACCATCTTCTCCAGCAATTGTGATGTGCCCTCTCCACTGTGACCTGGGACACTAGCCGAGGGTAAAGTCCCCACTGAGGTGTGTGTGTCTGTGCTGGTGCCTGGCTGGCTGAAATGATGTGCCGCAAGTTGCACATGCTGCCCCTCAGGTGTGGGGGGGACTGTGGTGCGGACCTGTGGGTCACTCTGGTGGTGATGCTGAAATTAACAACAAGGACAGTGCATCAGTTAGCGTGCATTCACTTCAACCTTTCACCCCTTTCCCCCCCACCCTCATAAGTACTCACCCTCAAAGACACTTAAAGGAAGAACATTGGTGAGGTCCAAATGAGTCAAGATGGGTCCCAAGCATTAAATGCACATGCAAGCAGGCTGGTTAGACTGCCTCATGAATGGCACATGGCTTGTAAAGAACAGAGGAGTGGGGAGAGTGCAGGGTATCTGATGTGGATGCATTGTTGCCTGGATAGTTGCGCGGCTGAGGAAACATTTCAAACAGTTGTGTCATTTTCCGCTGAACTCAGGAGATTGAGAGGTCATATTATTGCCCTTCATTCTGTAAGGAGGGGCATAGACTAGATGGCCAGAAAGCAACATTTTCCCTTGGCGCAGGGATGAGTAATGTGGTGGCATTCATCTAAGTTGAGTGTCATGAGGATCACAGCTGAGGTACTGAGGACCTTCTGGACAGAGTAATGTGGGACGCACTGGCTGAAAGGATGCAGGAGGTCCCAAACCCCTGAAAAATGAATAAGTCTTTGGGTGTGCAGCAGCAATCCAATGGCGTTTGAGACCATGGTGATAGTGGTCACAAATGGGATAAGGTGACTTTGGATGGTGGTGGAGACACTATTCCTCAAGGGGACAAGGGTTCCTCCGTATGACCCAGACGTCAGAATGTCTCAGTCAGTGAATGAGCAGTGTTGCAGCATTAATGATTGCAGCAACCGTCAGTGGTTTGGATGGTGGGTAGACAGAGTGGATGGGACAGTGGACCTCAAATACCTGCCCGTTAGACCCCAGCCTCACCACCCCTCCTCCTGTCCTCCGGCGCTCCTGGGCATTGCAGTTACTTTTTGCCTGCAAAACACATAAGAGGATTTATTGGGGGAGGTCGCTCATGTACTCTGCACCCCAACCACAGTGGCCCATCTGAGGCCTCCAGTGGCTCCTGTCCACACTACTAGTGATGAGTCCCCAGAAGATAATACGGCTGGTCCCAAACCCCTCCCCCAACGGTCCCCTTGAACACATTCGGCATCGATCACTTTGAGTAGCACATGGGTCCTGGTGCCATGGAAAGGAGGATTAACTAGGTGTGGCGCCGATGCCAGCAGATGGGACTTGCCCAAAATACCTTGAGGCACCCCTTAGACCATCTCATCACCATCAATATGACATGTGTTGGAGTTCTGAGTATGTGTCTACCGGCCTCCCCTGCAGCTTGCCCCCAAACTACTCAAATGCCACAGAAACCAACATATGCTGCGGGGAAAGCCCTTCTTCTCCTCAACCAATAAGGCTGATGTAAGCATGGTCTGTACCCATTTGCCCACCCAGCGTGCAACAAATGCCCTATGTAGTAACGGCAGTAATACATGGTGGGGTCAGGGTGTCCAAAGGCTAAGGCTGCCTTCTGTGTCAAATGGCCCAGACAGACATGGTTATCACCCGTCCGGAGCACAAAAAATCACTGAATCATTTTCTGCACAGTGTGCCAGTGCGTCTGATGTCATCATGGGTGCTTACAGTCTCGCCCACCTCCTCCCATGCCTGGCTGGTAACATGGGGGAACCTCCTCCTCCCATCCTCAGGATACAGAACATCACATTGCTGGCCCAACTCTTCCAGGAGGACAGTAAGGCATGCGTCCGAGAATCTGGGTGCACAGTGGCCCCCGACTGGCCTCCCCTGCAGCCTGCCCCCCTCCTCCTCCACCTCCACCTCCTCCTCCTCTGCTCTACTTGGAGCATTTCTACCTCTCTGAGTGGCCATGGTGCACTGCCTTAAGCAGGCTGCCTGGCCACTCTTTATATAGGCTGCCGGCTCCCCATTGGAACCGGCAGTCTGAGCACAACAACCCCCATGACTATTTTCCCGTTCTCCATGGGAGTCACAAAGGCGTGGTGCAGACCTTAGTTGGCCCACCCATGGAAATTGGCGGTGCAACCCATTTTGCCAGCGGCAATCGGCTGCCCACCAGACCAACGAACGTAAAATCCTGCCCATTACAAAACACTGGTACAGCCTTAATTGGAATATTGTATCCAATTCTGGGCACTGCACTTTTGGAAAGAAGTGAAAGCTTTAGAGAGGGTGCAGAAAATATTTCTGAGAATGAAATCTAGGGATGAGGGACTTCAGTAGCATGAATAGACTGGAGAAGTGTGGTTGTTCTCCTTAGAGAAGAGATGAATGAGAGGGAGTTCGATTGAGATTTTCAAAATGAAGGATCCAGATAGAGTGGATAAAGGGCAACTGTTCCCATTGCGGATTATTCATGAATCAGAGGACACTGATATAAGGTGGATGGCAAAATAACCAATGGCAGCAGGAGGAAAGGCCTTTTTACACATCAAGTGTTAGAGTCTGGGATGCACTTGCTGAAAGTGTGACAGATCAATCACGGCTGCCAAAGTGAATTGGGAGAAGCACCTGAGGAAAAAAAATGATTTGTAGGGCTACAGGAAATGGGTGAGGGAATGGGACCATTTGAGTTTCTTTTGTAGAAAGCCGACAAGGACCCAAAAATCCAAATGTGCTATAACAACTCTATGATTCTATGACTATGAGGAAACATTTTGTTACAGAACTAATTGTTGTGATCTGGAATGTACTGCCTGAAAATATCTTGGAAGCTAATTTTAAAATAATTCAAATGAGAATGAGAAATACTTGAAGAAGAAAAAATGCAGGGCTATTTGGAAAAATTAAAGAATTGGGATTAATTAGATTGCTCTACCAAGAGCTGGCACAGGGACAATGGGCTGAATTGCCTCATTCATCAATATATCATTATATTAATCTCTCATAATATGATCTAAGAGCATACCCTGATAGCTAATTTTGTTCACGCACTCTTCAACTCAAAGCACTTTTACTCACAATGTCATTTGAATTGTGAGTTGATAATGGCACAGTGAAGGCAACAGGATATCTGGTAAACAATGACAAACAGTCAATCTCCTTAACTATGAGATTTAAAGATTAAGAAATAAACAGTGGAAGGGCTGTGAAGAAGCGTGAATTTGATTGGGTGAAATTCAATGTCAAATCAGGTATAGCATCAGAAATAAAGTGAGGGAAAGATAGATTGGATTAAGGGAGAAAGAAAAAAGTGAGTTAGAAAAGAAAGACTACAAAAACCATCAAAATTTCCAATTTGACATGTTTTTAAAAATCTACAACAATTCATTGGCTGAAAGAATGAGACTGTACAATATTAATTGCTCACTTTCTGGGCACAAGAGATTTAATGACAGTTATTGACCATTATCATATTATTAAAGGTGAACTTACTTGAAATTTTAGACTTAACTTTCTGCGACGTGTTTCATAGGCAATTATAATGGAAATACAGCAGCATTAATGAAAATCACCAGGAAGTGAATGCAGGGGTTTTCAATGGTGTACTCAGTTCCTAACTACTTTTGAACAACCTCCCTGGCCCTGAAAAACTAATTTTGTATTTGTAGAATGCCAAATTTCTCTATTATTATAAATAAAAATTCTACTGATTTTTAAAACGATAAAAAAGTTTTTTTTTTAATTTTGTTTATGATATTTCAGTTTCTACCTTAATCCCATGTGCATGTCCAAATCTTTATTTTACTAGTTGTAAAATGATTAAAAAGTGAAAGATAATCCATGTTTTTTTTACTTCCTGGATTTCTGGCTGTATCAATTCTTCAATGAGATTAACTGTTTAGACTTTTTTATTGACAATGCTGTTGCTGGACACTGGAGATCCCCTTGGGCTAACACCAGAATTAAACTAACATTGGGAAAGGGGAAAATGTACACCACAGAGTGGTAGGCATTTGTGGACAGTTTTCTTGAAGCTCAGCAACAAGTGTGCTTATGTCCCCAGTGCCCACACCATCTAGGCCATTACCTCCTGGATTTTACTTACAGTTAACATAAGCATCTTTGCATCAAGGTGTCACTGTCCATGAATACATAAATTACACTTCACAGAAAATCCTTGCATTTTCACATTATTAAATTGAGATGTGAAAGTATCATTCATTAACACAGAGTCACAGAATTGTTACAGCACAAAAGGAGGCCATTCAGCCCATCGTGTCTGCACCGGATCTCCAAATGAACAATTAACCTAGTTCCATTCCCCTGCCTTTTCCCCTTTTCCCTGCACATTCTTCATTTTCAGATAACAGTTTAATTCCCATTTGAATGCCTCAATTGAACCTGCCTCTGCCACACTCTCAGGCAGTGCAATTCAGATTCAAATCACAGCATGAAAAAATTATTCCTCATATCGCTTTTACCTCTTTTGCCAATTACTTTAAACTGTGCCCTCTTGTTGCCGATCCTATCACAAGTGGGAACAGTTTCTCTTTATCTAGTCTATCCAGGCTCCCCATGATTTTGAATACCTCTATTAAATTTCCTCTTAGCCTTCTCTGTTCCAAGGAAAACAGACCCAACTTGTCCAATTTATGTACATAACTGACGTTCCTCATCCCTGGAACCATTCTCGCAAATCTTTTCTGCACTTTCTCCAGTGCCTCCATATCTTTCCTAAAATACAGCACTCAGAACTGGATGCAATACTCCAGCTGAGCCCGAATTAGTGTCTATACAAGTACTACATAACCTCCTTGCTCTTGTACTCTATGCCCTTATTAATAAAGCCTAGGACACTGCATGCTTTATTAACCATTCTCTCAACCTGCCCTGACACCTTCAATGACTTTTGCACGTATACACCTTCTGCCACTGCACCCCATTTAGAGTTGTATCCTTTATTTTATATTTTTTCTCCATGTTCTTCCTATCAAAATGAATCACTTCACTTTTCTCTGCATTTAAACTTCATCTGCATGTGCCTGCCAATTTCGCCAACTTATCTATGTCCTTTTGAAGTTCTACTACCCTTCTCCATTCGCAATGCTTCCAAATTTTGTATCATCTGCAAATTTTGAAATTGTACTCTGCACAAGGTCTAGCTCACTAATATATATCAGGAAGAGCAAGGGCCCTAACATTGACCTCTGGGAACTCTACTACAAACATTCCTCCAGCCCAAAAAACATCCATTAGCTACTACTCTGCATTTCCCATCACTCAGCCAATTTCATATCCATGTTGCTATTTCTCCTTTTATTCCATGAGCTACAACTTTGCTCACAGGTCTGTTGTGCAGCATTCTTTCAAATGCCTTTTGATTGTCCATGTACATTACATCAACAGCATTGCCCTCACTAACCCTCTCTGTTACCTCTTCAAAAAGCTCCAGAAAGTTAATTAAACATGATTTTCCCATAACAATCCTGTGCTGGCTCTCCTTAATTAACCTGCAGTGGTCCATGTGACTATTAATTTTGTCCCACATTATTGTTTCCAGAAATTTCCCCACCACTGAAGTTAAACTGACTGGCCTGTAGTCTCTGGGCTTATCTTTACAACATTTTTTGAACAAGGGTGTAACACTTGCAATTCTCCAGTCCTATGGAACCAACCCTGAGACTAAGGAAGACCGGAACATTATGGCCAGTGTCTCTGCGATTTCCACTCTCACTTCCCTCAGTATCCTTGCATGCATCTCATCTGGTCCTAGTGCTTTATCAACGTTAAGCATAGACGGCCTATCTAATACGTCCTTCTTATCAATTTTATACACACATTGGAACATATGTCACATATTTCAAAGAGCCCTGAAAAATCAACCATGAATAAAAATTAATTATCCAAATGGATTTTGTTCTTAGCAAAGAAAAGTACAATAACCTCTCCACATGTGTATACAGGACAGCAATAAAATTCTATATCTACTTTTTCCTGGATTTCTGGTGCTGGAATTCCTTTAAAAATAAGTTCTACCATCTGCTTCCTTCTTACCTTTCACTTAGTTTTTTCTTACCGTCTAATGTTGTCTAGTAATCCTGCTATCAGTGTAGCCAGATTTCCCCTCTCACAATTGTCCTAAATCACAGAACTGACCCTAATTTATCCCTCAAAGATGTCATAGGTAACGTTGAGGGATGTGCAAAAAAAAACAAGCACTGGCGTTGTAGAGGATGATATTCTGAGGTTGAAATGAAGCTTGTTGTTGGACAGATCAGTTGGAGTTTTATTTTGCATCTGGCTATACCTGACCTGGACATGTATGATGCTGCCTTTAAGGGCAGAATTTTACACTGGCAGGATTTTACAGCCCCGCTGAAGTCAGTGGAGTTTTGAATGGTTCGTGGCATTTTACGGCCCTACCCCCACTGTGACAGGGCTGTAAAACTCCCCACTAAAGCCAGGATTTTCCATGCATTGGGCATGTTCAGTGGCATGAGTGGAAATATGGCACGACTGGTTTAACGACAGCATCAAACCAGTTCGCGATTGTCTGCTCAGCCCGCCAATGGCGGGACACGATTCCCACCATTGGATGTCAAGAACCTCATTGTAATACATCTGTGTATCATTATTAGGCCAGTCCACCGGAATCGTCCCCTCACCATCCGCGCCCCCCCCCCCCCCATCCCGCTGGATCATCCGCTCATGTCAGCGGGAAAGCACGCTGACTTGTTTCACAACAGCATACAAGAGGACGTGCACTTGGCAGGCTGCACCTTGAGGGGAACTCAGAGACAGCAACAATGTGCGGCGTCCACCAGGGTCGCCTGCTGGACTTCAAGCTTTGAGGAACGTTGGGTGGTGGGGGGGGGGGCGGTGAAGGGCAACCCAGCCATTGAGGAGACTTGTGGGGGGAGGGCAAGTGCAGCCCTGCCATTGAATATAGCGCACAAACATTTGGGATGGGGAGTAGGCTGGTCAAGGGAAGCGGTCACGCATTAGGGACACCTGGTATAAAGTGACCATTCCTCTGCAGTTGAGACAGTTCCGGCATAGCCACATTGATATTATTGGAGTGAAGCCTCTAGCTTCTCTGCCCACTCAAAGCAACAGAGGCATCAAAGTGCCACCAAGTGCCACAGAGCTTTTCACCCTCCCAGCACAGACTGCAAACAAATGAACTTTTTATTGGACTGCAGAACAGTTGGATGGCTGCACATGTTGTACAACCTCCTTGCTAAAGCTGGCCATGGAGCAGTCACTGATGGAGGCGCTCACAGCCCCTTGCAATGTCAGCATCCTGCTTTGGTCCAGTCTCTCCGATGGTTCAAGCTAACAGTGCAGCATTTTAGTGTGGGTTAGGAGAATGCCTGCTCCTGAGCTGAGAGCACAGCATGTAGTCCAGTGGGCAAACCTGCCACCAATCGGTCAGGTAGAGTGGGGCAGATTTGGGTGCGATTTTGGGCAGCCATGCAGCACATAAATCTCTGGCCATCCAAGTTGTGGCAAGTATTCTCTGGGAAGCAGTAAGGCGCTTTCACACTTAACCAAGACAGGTTCTTAGTACACCCATGCTAACCACGTGTCTTTCTATTTCATCCTGCAGGAGGAGTACATCGGGATCATGGAGCCTGGTGAACTAGCTGTAGGCCTGATGGTCTACAGAGAGCAAAGACAATGAAGAAGAGAGCAACTAAGGCTCCTGGCTGTGCAGAGGCAGGAGCAGCAACCACTGGAAGAAGGAGCAGCTGGGGCTCCGGCACACGCTGCCGAAGAGCCACAGTGAGCCATCTCTGCTTGGCGCCTAGTGATACCCAGAGTGTCTAGACGCCGCCTTTCATTCCTGCAGATGAGTGAGAACCAGAGTCGCCAAAGACTGCGCATGTGTACGGAACTGGTCGGTCACATCTGCCACCTGCTGCAGGATTTGGCTCCACAGGGATATGGAGAGCACCCACTGTCACTGACCGTGAAAGTGACCACAGTGCTCAATTTCTACACCAGTGGCTCCATTCAAGGCTCCAGAGGTGGCCTCTGTGGGATATTACAAGCCTCCATTCACAAATACATCCATGAGATCACAGATGCCATCTTTGTGAGGGCACACAACTTTGTGCATTTCAACATGGACCAGGACAGCCAGGATGTAAGAGCAATTGGATCCGCCCACACCTTGGGTTTCCCACATGTGCAGAGTGAGATCGACTGCACTCACATAGTGCTCAGATCTGTCACTGTACACAGTCAACTATATCAACCGCAAGGGGTTCCACTCGCTGAATGTGCAGCTGATGTGCAGCCAGCAGAAACACATCCTTTAGGTGTGTGCTCTGTTTCCAGGGAGTGTGCACAACTCCTACATCCTCAGTCGGTCACAGATCCATAAAGTTTTCCAGAGTCCACAGAAGCTGCAGGGTTGACTCCTCAGGGACAAGGGCTACCCACAGAGGCCGTGGCTGATGACAATCGTGCAGCATTCTCAGACTGCAGCAGAGAGATGGTATAATGAGGCTCATGCTGCAGCTCAAAACTTGGTGGAGCAAACCATCGGGATGCTGAAGATGCAGTTCTGGTGCCTCGACCAGTCTGGTGGAGCCCTGAAATACAGTCCGCAGAGGGTATCACGCATCGTCCTCATCTGCTGCGCCCTTTACAACCTGACGCTGCAATGGGGAAATGAGCTGGCTGAGGAGCAGATGGAGGAGCTGCACATGTACTCTGATGAGGAGGATGCCAATGGGGATGAGGGTGAGGAGGTCCGCGAAGGTGACAATGACGGGAATGAGGCCTTCACATTGGTTAGACGAGGCAGGCACGCTGGGGAGGCCCTCATAGCTGCTAGATTTGTGGAGGATGATGACGACATGCAATGAGGAGACACCGTAAATCCTCACATTGCATTTGTGAATGTTTGACTCCAGTCTGGCTTATGGCAGGTCGAATACCCTCTTTGTTAATGATCCTGTCATGGAGACGCAGTAGAAGCCCGAATAGTCACTTGATTACAGGAGAATGATGACAACCTGCTGTGAAGATACTCCATAGGTCTTCACGTAGCCCTTGAGAATGTCTGACTCCTGTCTGGCTGAGGGCAGATTGCTTGCTCTCTGTAATCAGGGTCATATCATGGAGATGCTGCCATGAAACTTTAGAAGCATCTGATCCTTTGGTCACCTTCAGCACCTGAGCCCTTCAGAAGCACAGCTTCACTGGTCACAGATGCTGAAGAGATGGGGGCCAGCCCTGCCTTAAAGGTGCTGAGAGCACACAGAGAGAATAATGGAACTCTGTGGTGCCTGCCCACTACATTCTGGCAGCAATGACAAGCACCATCGAGGTGCAGGCATCAGTAATGTTTCCAGGGAGTGTGAGGCCAGACACTTTGGTCTGAAGGCTGCACAGAGCACAGGGAAGAGACCCTGGACTGAGACACCTGCCTTTATCTTGTGCAGAAAGGTTTCACATCTGATTGACAAGAACACTCCTCATCAGAACAAGGAGCCATAGGCAGGGAAACATTCTTGGGAGTTTATTGACATTAGGGAACAGTGTGTACAAGTGATTAACACTCATGCCAAGGCTGCGCAACTAATTCTTCTTAATTTTCCTAACCCTGCCCCAATGTCTTGGGGCTCCCCATATGTCCAAAGTCGAGGTGGAGGCAGCCTGCTGCTTGCAACGCCCTGTCTGTGATGACCTTGGCAGGCAACCTCTTTAGGGCTGAGACCTGGAGGGCTCTGGCCTGCTTCTGGGGCCCTGCTGTGTGGCAGTGGCACCCTCCTTGGCCTGTGGAGCTGGAGCTGCTGAGGTCACAGGAAGAGGTGAGTCGAATGGACCATACACTCATGGAGTCATCTGGATGGATGGGCCTGGAGTGTACACCTGCTCATCCTCTTCCCTATGGGTGCCAAGGGCTTCAGGCTGACTCCTTGAGGAGAAGAGGTAGCTCGAGTGAGATTGTACTGCCCGACACCCCTCTCGCATACACACTGTTGGTGGCCAACAATAGCATCAGTGACAGATTTGAGCACCTGCAGCAGTGCTGGAGTGAAGTCCTGGACCAAGGTCTCTATTGCGGCTGCTATCCTACCAATATTGACCTCAGTGAGTTGGCATGCTGGCGCTATCACCTCAGCCTGAAGACAGACGGACTCCTCCATAGTGGTTTGCAATCTGAGGAGTGCTGCAGACACACCTTCCTGATGTTCCCGAGCTTGCCTTTGCTTTTCCAGCAACTGTGACATGATGGAGTCCAGAGGCTCATCATCTGGCTTGGACTCAGCAAATTTCTGGCTTCCAGCAGTCTTCTGAGTGCCAGACACCTTGGAAGTCTCTGTCGCTGCTGCTGCGCATCAGATAGCGCAATCTGTCCAACAGATTATGATCCTGTGGCTATTCTAAAGCTAGGTCCCACCGTGGTGTGTGTCTCTACGCTGGTGGAGGATGTGGGTGAGCGCTGTGGTGGGACTTCAAGGAGGGTGCATCCTGATTCCTCTTCAGAGGTTTCTTTGGGGCTTGATTGGAGGCCCTGGATGGACTCCATTGGCTGTTTTCCAGATGTGCCCGAGTAAGCAAGAGGAGATAATTAGTGCATGGCAGTGGCCTGTAAAACAGGACACATCACTCACAGCATGGTTGTCTGATGGATAATGCATGATCTCTATTCATGCAGGACAAGCTGGTACACAACAACCGGAAGAGGGAGCAGACTGGTGGAGGAATGTCACAGTTGCTGGAAAAGCAAAGGCAAGCTCGGGAACATCAGGAAGGGGTGTCTGCAGCACTCCTCAGGTTGCAAACCACGATGGAGGAGTCTGTCTGTCTTCAGGTGATGGCGGGTGGGCGAATGAGAGCCCGTGGCCGTGGAAATAGCTTGTTTCCTGAGAATGATAAATAATGTGGCGTGTTTGGGACGATACAATGTGAAAACCTGCCATCACGGCCGACGTTTTACCTGACCGCTACTGCACTTCGTGCAAATCAGGGACAATTCTACCCTAAGTGTTTGAAATGAGAAGACTTCCATTTCCCAGCACTAGCATCCCTCACAATAATGATCACTGGGCTTAAAAAAAAACTTTCTTTATCTCTGCTTTCATTAAGATAATCAGTTACTATGGAGAAAAGTTCACAAACCTAAGTAGCCAAATAAGTAGCAGCATAGTATCCTGTAATGTAGTAACATTGCAGGGTGCTCTCCTATTGTTCCCAGTTTTGTATAAGAAAAATAATGAAAGATTTTGCCTTGACATATAACAGATATCTCGCCTGCTTAATGCTCTGTCCACTGCAGATTGGCTAATGACAAAGCTGTATCTTGAGATAGCTTGGGAGGCAGCAAAACGGTAAATGTTCAAGGCTGTGGTATGTTGTAATGGAATTAGCCTGCAGATCAGGTTTCAGCAGATGGCAGAAACCCATCAATGCTCTCTTGGTGTAGCAAAATCTGCAATGTTTTCTGTATTTGGACATTCCCAAGTAGGTAAGCCTAGTACTCTAAACCTGGGTAAGGGTGCAGAAAGCCCTGCTCTGGTGCAAGTAAACCTACTTAAACCCCTTCTTCCATCCTCTTCTTTCTCTAACAAAAAACACCTTATAGAAAAATACTCAGTGCAGTTCCCAGCATCCAAACTTACATCGCCTGTGATAATCAACATGACTCACTTCCTGAAATAGCAGAATATTACTGTTGTTCACTGACTATTTCAGAGAAGCTAGCTGAGTGAACAGTACATTCCTGGTGAAAAGTTTAGGAAATCTGCAAGTACTAATTTGCATTTCATTTAAATGAATTTCTCTATTTGAATAAAGATTTTTGCACAGTATGTGCAACGGCACTTCTGGCAGACCTAAAAGATTAGGCTGTAAGTACCGCATTACATGATTTGAATGAGGATCCAGGGAAATGAATCTGTCTGATTTACTTGCCCTCACCTGGCAATTTTGTATTAATTAGATCAATTGTGCTAGTTGGAAATTTGGCGTTAAATATAGAATAATTGAAAAAAATAAAATATTTTTATTTTATATAAGCACATTAGGATCTAAAATAATTGGCTACTGAAAAAATATTAGGAGTTAATTTATAGCAATGTTTTTAATGGGAAAGTATATTAATGGTGCCCAAAACAAAAAATAACATTTAAAGATATTACTAAGCAAATCACATTCTTTGCTTTGCATACAGGCAATTTTTGTAGGGAATGTTCCAATTAAATATACTTTTATTTTCATTTAATCCTGGGATATGAGCATCGCTGGCAAGGCCAACATGTATTTCTCATTTCTAATTGCCCTTAACAATGTGGTGGTGAGCCGCCATCTTGAACTGCTGCTCTCTGTGTGATGGAGATGTAACAAGCATGCTGCAGTGATAGTGACGGAGTGGTGATATAATTCCAAGTAAGGAGAGTATCTGGCTTAGAGGGGAACCTGGATGACATGATGGTGTTCCCATTCATCTGCTGCCCTTATTCTTTTAGGTGGTAGAGGATGTGGCTTTTGGAGGGTGCTGCTGAAGGAGCCTTGGTGAGTTGCTGCAGTGCATCCTGTACATGGCTCAGACTGCTGCCATGATGCATTGGTGCTGGATGGAATGAATATTTAATATGGGGGATGGGGTGCTGGTCAAGTGGGCTGCTTTGTCCTGGATGGTGTCAAGCTTCTTGTGTGATGCTGGAGCTGCATTCTTCCAGGCAAATGGAGAGTATTCTATCACACTCCTGACTTGTGCCTTGTAGCAGATGGACAAGCCTTGGGGAGTCAGAAGGTGAGTTACTCACCATAGCTTCTGATCTGCTCTTGTAGCCACATTATCAGATGGATGCCAATGTAGTAAATATAGTAGAAGAGTTTGGCTAGGAGTGTGTACTACTTGTGGATCAAAAGCCTTCAGCACTACAGCCAAGTTGATGTCAGGCTCATAACCTTTGCAGTATTCAGTGCCTTCAGCTGTTTCTCAAAATCATGTGGAATGAATAAAATTGGCTGAAGGCTGGCATCTGTGACAGTTGGGACATCATGCCTGGATGTGGCAGGACTGCAGGACATAAAACTAATCCATTGGGTGTGGAATTGCTCACCTTTATCTACAGCATTTTGCTCCAGCTGCTCTGCATGCACACAGTCCTGCATTGTATTTATATGGCTGGCCCAGTTCAGTTTCTGGTCAATGGTTACCCAGGCAGAGCACCACACCCTGCTCCCCCCATCCCCCAACCCACCAAATGGTTAGGGATTCAGTGATGATATGTCCTGTTGAATGTCAAGGGAAGATGGTTAGATTCTCCTTTGTTGGAGGTGGTTATTGCCTAGCACTTGTGTGATGTGAATGTTATGCTGTTTATCAGCCTAGGCTTGAAGGTTGTCCAGGTTTTGCTGCATTTAGGCACAGACTATTTCAACGTCTGAGAAGTTGCAAACGTTGTTGAACACTATGCTATCATCAGCAAATTTCTCCACTTCTGATCTTATGTTGGAGGGAACATCATTGATGAAGCAGCTGAAGATGGTTGAGTCAAAGACACTACCCTGAGGAACTCCTAAGGGGCTGAAATGATTGGCCTGCAATGACCACAGCTATCTTATACAAAAACAAAATACTGCAAATTCTGGAAATCTGAAATAAAATCAACCTTTTTTTTTGTACGAGGTATGACTCCAACCAGTAGAGATTTTTCCCTGATTCCTATTGACTTCAATTTTGCTAAGGCTCCTTGGTGTCACACTGGATCAAATGCTGCCTTGATATTAAGGGCAGTCACTCTCACTTCACCCCCGGTATTCAGCTTTTCCATCCATGTCTGGATCATGGCTGTAATGAGCTAAGTGGTCACGCAGGTGAACCCAAACTGAGCACCAGTGGGGGTGATACCATTGTCAATGGCACCTTCCGTTAAATTGTTAAGGATTGAGAGTAGGTTGATGGGCCAGTAATTGACAGGATTGGATTTATCCTGTTTTTTGTGGACATTCCCAGGCAATTTTTATTATCAGATAGATGCCAATGTAGTAGCTATAGTAGAAGAGTTTGGCTAGGAGTGTGTACTACTTGCGGATGAAAAGCCTTCAACACCACAGCCAGGTTGTTGTCAGGCTCATAGCCTTTGCAGTATTCAGTGCCTTCAGCTGTTTCTCCATATCATGTGGAATGAAACAAATTGGCTGAAGGCTGGCATCTGTGATAGTTGGGACATCAGATGGAGGCCAATTTGGATCATTCACTTGATACTTCTGACTGAAGATGGCTGCAAATGCTTCAGTCTTTTGTTTTGCATTGATGTGTTAGGCTCTCCCATTACTGAGGATCGGGATGTTTGTGGAGACTCCTCTTCTTGTTAGTTGTTTAATTGTTCACCACCACTCATGCCTGGATGTAGCAGGACTGTAGGACATAAATCTAATCCATTGGGTGTGGAATTGCTCACCTTTATCTACAGCATTTTTCTCCAGCTGCTCTGCACGCATACGGTCCTGCATTGTAGCTTCAACAGGTTGGCACCTCATTTCTATGTATGCCTGATGCTGCTCTTGGCATGCCCTCCTGCATACTTCATTGAGCCAGGGTTGACTTTGTTATGACCAGGTGAGGAGGAGTGAACTGGCTCCCCTCTATTCAGTCTCTTCGGTTGGCCACAACAAAGGTTTTTAAATTTCTTTTCCTTGAAAAAGGATGCCTTTTTCAAGTTCAATTGTATTTATTACTATCTATGCACTGAACAATAAGGAGTCAATCTTTTTCTTCAGTCAAAGAAAGAGCAATTTTATTAGCCACTAAATCCACTAAAAAAAAATAAGAAAATACGCGATTTCACACACATACAAGTATCAGAAGTAAGGAAAGTTAGAGTTTAAAAAAGTTAGAGTGATATACATTCAGAAATCCTTTGATTGTCTTTGAGGCAATGATTGTTAAACGCTACAGCCAATTTACCTGGTTGCTTGGAGCAGGTAGATGTGGAAGATATTGTAATTCTTACAAGATCTCTGTTCATTGGTAGATCTTGTGTATGCTGATTTCTTGGACTGGATGCTATGCTTATTCCCAGGGGAAGAGAGAAAGAGAGAGAGAGATATTCAGCCCTGCTAAAGGCTTTTGCCAAAATGCCTCTGATGGTGGCTCTCTGATGGACAATCACTATCTCTTGTACAGGATGTTTAGACCATAGGATAGGGCTTTAGTTAACTTAAGAGAGAGATTCCTTACTGCTCTATTAGCAGCTTTTCCAGATTCCTCTGTTTCTGCTTGGCAAACCTAGTTCTTAAAGTCCTGCTTGCTAGCTGTTCAATTACATGTCTACTGGAGTAATTTTTGTAGAACAAGTAATCACATCTTGATGCTTTACCTCAGAAACTTTTGACACATTTCAAGATAATAGAAATCAACTGGAGCTGGGGTTCTTTCATCCTCCTTAAAGAGTTTGAGCATCTGTTGGTTGTATTTCCTGGTTGGCTAGCGCTGTCTATTGTCTTAATGGACTCTTGGTCTCTGCTGGAGAGATAAACTCATAAAGGTACAAATGCCATGTCCATTCCTTTCAATAGTGCTTTTTGAAGTGCCTTCCCATGAGTAATAATATCAGGGCATATCTGCAGTGCAATCCAGATAATAACCATTTAGAAGTCATCCATTTGAAATTTCATACATCAGGTTATGTGTGGCAGGCATCTTTTGTCAGTGTCTTTTCTTGTATTTTTTTAAAAAGGTCCTCTTTAAACAGGCCAATATAGAAACATAGAAACTAGGAGCAGGAGTAGGCCATTTGACCCTTCGAGCCTGCTCTGCCATTCAGTATGATCATGGCTGATCATCCAACAATAGCTTGCTCCCGCTTTCTCCCCATACCCTTTAATCCCTTTCGCCCCAAGAGCTATATCTAACTCCTTCTTGAAAGCATACAATGTTTTAATCTCAACTATTTTCTGTGGTAACAAATTCCACAGGCTCACCACTCTCTGGGTGAAGAAACTTCTCCTCATCTCAGTCCTAAATGGTCCACCCCATTTCCTCAGTCCCTGGTTCTGGACTCCCCCAGAGGTTTTGGTTAGCTGATGAAGTTATAAGTAGATGTCACTTACTCACAATTTCCCATCATTGTGACAATCCTCTGGTTTGATATTATAGTAGTGTAAGCGATATGTCAGGCCAGGAGGCTGATGACCCACAGTGCCTTATGTATATCCAGTTTTGACCTCCTAGATCTGTTCTGAATTTACCCTAGCACAGTGGTAGAGCCATACTAGACAATGGGGCATATCCTCAGTGTGAAGAAGGGACTTGTTCTCCACAAGGACTCTGTAGTGGTCACTCCCACCAATACTGTCATGGCAGATGCACCTACAATAGGTAGAATGGTGAAAACGAGCTGATGTAGACCTTTCCACCTTGTAGGCTCTGTCACCATCTGTCAGAGGCCCAGTCTGACAGATATGTCCTTCAGAACTCAGCCAGCTCGGTCATTAGTTGTGAACCGAGCCCATCTTGGTAATGGACATTGAAGTACCCCAACCAGAGTACATTCTGTGTTCTTGCTACTCTCAGTGCTTCTTTGGTGATTCACTCGGTTTGACCAATTATTACTGACCTGATTTGTTATTCAGTTTTTAAACAACAATGGGATCATCTGCTAGTTCAGTACATAAATAACATATCTGTTATTTTCCAGACAGCATTTGTATGATTAGTTACTCCTCTCTTCCCTCCTCCACACTCCCATCAATTTCTGGAAACTCTCCTTGATTGTAAATACTTAACACTTGACACAATCAAAAATGCCAGCTCTTCATGCTTAGAAATGTTTTGGTCTTAATAGACAATTTAATAAAATACTGGACAAATCTTTGTTTCTGGGTTCATACTCTTCAGGATAGATTGTAGTGATCCATATCCAGCTTTATAGCAAATTTTGGAATTTATGAATTCTTCAGTTAATTGAGCTGCTTTAGTCAACTTAGTCTCTCTGTGGACTGATCAGCTTGCTAAATTGGCTTGTGACAGCTTTTGACAACTGAGTAAGCCTCTAGATTCATATGCCTTCTTATCATGCTTTAATTTTAAAGGGATTGTAAATACTGAAGAATATTCAGATTTGAGGTTTCAGACTGGGACAATAAATTTCCCTAACACTTTTCAAAGTATTTTGGAGCTATCATTGACCACCTGGAGGTAATGTGGGCTACTTATATCTCTTTTATTAATACAGACACTGCATCAAATTTATCTTCTATAATGTACCTCTGACAATAAAAGCTTTTGCATGGCTCCCAACGATAGCATTTTAGGTTGTCCACTATACTTTCTATCACTTATTGTTAGCATATTGATTTTTATGGATTTTGTTTTTGTTGATTCTTACATTATTACAGTTGAATTCTAATATTCCACAGCGCTGCAGCTCATATATTACAAAATTCTTTACATAAACTATGGTGTTAAAGTGGTGTGTCATGAAATGGTATTAAAAAGAAGATGGATTTTGATATATATAACTGATGACCTTGATGGTGAGAAAGCATGAGATGGAAATTAAATCAGTTATTTAATTTGGTGAGTTTTTTTGTGTTCATCAATAAAGGATGTCAGTTCTGGGGAATGCAGACATATAATTTTTTTGTGCCAAGAGAAAATTTGCAACTTTCTGTTCCTCGCTCAATGGGAGAATGTATCAGGGAATTTTAACTGGATATTTTAAACACAACAAGTAACACAAGTTTGCACCCTTTGTTACGATCACAGCCAATATTATTTGCTGGGCAAGCCAAATCCCAGAGGGAAACTTGTCTTGCCCATCATAATCTTTTTTGTTTTGTATTTAGAAAACATGGGGAAAACTACTGATCCCAGAAGCCTAGAATCCCAGTAACACTTTTGGTACTTTAAAATTGAAAGGTTTATTAAAAAGAAGAAAAAAACTTAAACACACAAGAGTAAAACTTCACAGTTGAATCAGTTTTACAAAGCACTCCCCTAACAAAAAAAAACACTTGTTCAGAATGCACAAGTAAACTACTTGGCAAAAGCTCCCTTATAGACTTTAAATAATAAAAGTCCAGTAATATTACCCAAAGCAAAAACTGTTGTTACTTTAGTAAAATATAGCACACAACTTCTCACTCTCTTCCACTCTGCTGTGGAAATACAAAAGAAAGGTTCAGAACCAGACTGCTTTCTGAAAATTAAGACTTGAAGCTGGATGGCTGCTTCAAAATCTCAACTTTTCTCAACTCTTTGAGCTCAATTTTCCAAAACATAAAAAAATTTTGTATCTTCCTATTGCCTCCACTTACGGGTCAAATAAAACTTTATTATCTTCCCTTGTGAAACTTATGAAACATTTGTAAGTTGTAAAAGTCCCTTAAATTCCCTTTGGAATTAGCAGCTGAAAAGTCAAGTCCTTACCTATCACCGAATGCAAATTTCAAAACCCAACTTATTCACTTGTAATTCAAACTTCACCATAGCATCTCATTATAAATGCATGCATCCAGGACCTTTACATTTTATCTCTCAGCTCCCACAGCCAAGCTGTCTTTACTAAACTTATCCCAATTTACTTACCCATGGACACACACACACTGCCTTCTTTACAGTATGCCACCATAATCACAAAAATATTTTAAAAAGACAACATCCATCTTCACATCTCTCTAAGTCCTTCACATCCTTCCTAAAGACTGCTGCCCAGAATTGAATATAACACTTCAGTTGAGGCTAAACCAATGTTTAATAAAGGTTCATCATGACCTCCTTGCTTTTGTGCTCTATATCCCAGTTTATAAAAGCCATGATCTTACATGCTTTATTAATGATGTTGGGGCTATTGTATTAGCATGGATAGGAGGATTGGCTAACTAACAGGAAACAGAGGGCAGAATCTTGTGAATCTTCTGGGGGTAGGAAATGAGGCAGGCAGCACCATTTAATTGTGTTGGAGGCCAAAAGTCAGTGGGATGAAACTATGGAATTGATTTGGTGGAAGACTGATGGAGGATTGAGATTCCTGACGGTAAGCATCCAACTACATTTGCATGTCATGCATGCTCATTAAAAGGTAACCTCACCAGAATTAAGTGCACCTTTCCAATTAAGTAATCAGCAAACGAGAAACAATTACCTTCAGATTTACGATTGCTTAAACATGGTGCCCAGCAGACGAGGTAGTGTTCCTGGTGGATTTGGAGTGTGTAGGAGCTACTTTTTTTCCATTGTAGGGAGCTTTGTTCAACTACTGGAATGGATTGGCATTGATTGTTGAGATTGGATGATGGCTGTCAAAGGGGAATAAGTTAAGTCTGTCCAAGGGAAGGAGAGAGGTGACAGCCGTACAAAGTCTCAAGGGATCAGAGAGAGGAAGCTGAACTATCAGAAGGTTGAGGATGATGGATGGATGGCTGAGAGTAATGGAAGGGTGGTGCAGTTCCACTCTGCCAGGGTGAAGCTCAAGGGGCAATGATAACTTGTCAAGGGTGATGGAGGCAGGTTAAAAGTTCACTGAAAGCAAGGCAAGGAGAGTGAGGGACGAAGGTGATTAAGGGAGAGTGCAGATGGCTTCCAGTTCCAGGGTCACTGTGAGACTGTCCATGAGCATGGCTGCATCAACAAAGAGAGTTCTCTGCAGTGAACCTTGAGGATAGATTTGACCATGGTGGGGTAGATGGGGACCAGGGTGTGGCCGATGCTAATTGTATTCCCCGATGGTCAACAGTGCTCAGGACAGGAAGGAGGCCCTCCTGCTGTTAGCCCTGAGAAACTGGAACTGCTGCTGTGCCCGGACAGACTGGTGGAGAACCTGCAAGGAGCTATTGCTGAACTGTGGAGCCACTCTTTATTTGTGCTTGAACATTTTCCACTTTTGTATGGGTAGTCAGCAGCTCCAGGGACCAACAGGTGGAGAGGAAGTGGCAGCAGTTCCAAGGATACAGGTGGCAAGTAGAGAGGGAATGGCATCAATTGCAGGGATCCAAGTTATAAATATGGGGGCTGGCAGCTGTTGCAATTCCAAAATCTCCTCTCAGACAGTAGGAATAATGCTCCTGGCTTGCAGGGAATTAATTGTTGTCTGGGTGCCCTTTAAATATGGCACCCGGATCTATGACCTTGTGTTTATCACTATTCTCCTCACAGTTCACAATGCTTCCAGGATTTGTGTCACTTCCAAGTTTTGTATCAAGCAAGGCAAGAGTAGTGTAAAGCAGACGGCGAATGGAGCAATTATGTTCTATTATTTATAGCCTATCCTATTGTCTAATAGAGTATTTATTTTACAGTTCTCTGAAGTCCAGGAAATCATGAAAGTGTTTGCGGCATTTCCAGCAACCTGAAAACAGTTCCAATCTCCTACACGGTCTTGAAATTGTTCATTCATCTTTGTTAGTTATAAGCAAACTTCTGTGACATGGACCTGTCAAAATATTATTTAGAACCAATATTTTGAGGACATCTAATAAAAAGATTGAATTTTTTTTGCCTTTAGACTTACCACTACTTTGTACGAAAAATTGGTCAATACAAAATTTGCTTTTTTTTTAGGTGTTATTTATCCTCTTATTTTCTGTGTAATTTGTAGTGTAGACAGCAATTTTGGGAACTGGTATCAGAGGTGATTCATTTTAGATTGTATCATTTAACAAATTGAATAATTTGGAACTGTTTCAGGAAATAAAATGGCTTGACTCCTTGGCTCTAATTTCAAAGATCCCCATAAATAGTGGCATGAAAACCATCAGTGATCAATGCAAGGGGGAAAATATTTCATGCTTTTATTTCACTACTTTTGCAAACACTGGAAGAACCTCATTATTACACACTTACTAGGATCCAACAAATAATTATCTACAAACTTTATTTCATCTTGACTGCACTATTTGTTGAGTGTTTTAAAGTTATATCTGCAGTGAATTTGGAGAATTCCCAATTAAATGGAATTCATTCTGGCTTTAAATATTGGTTCAGATATATACCCTGCCACTTGAAAAGAGCAGCTCTACTCCATTAGTTTATAGTATCAACATTACTACCAATTCATATATATCACCCAGAGTTTTTTTACTCATCGTGCATGTACAGAAGATTCCCTAGCCTCCTCTCTGTCCTTGAGATAGGCGTCACTCTCATGAAATAAAAAAACTGGTCATTTAGTAGCATTTATCTGTTCCTTTGTAGCATAGTGAAATAGAAAGCCAGTCAGCAGTAAATGTGCCTGTACAATTCCCAATAATCTTGTATGGGGTTTGGGAGACTAGAGACTCCAGATGAGAAGTACTTGTATCCAATCCATGCAAAGCAACTAAATTGGGTTAACATTGTTTTTATTTGCCACACCACAGAAGTGAATATCTCTAGAAATTAGAGAGAGTGAAAAAAGAGGTTTGAATTTCCAAAGCTTAGGGCTTATAACATCTGAACAGCAAATTTATATTGCAGTATTGAAATCTTTGCTCGGTATGTGTTGTTGGTTATAACCTATACTCTTCGTTTTATTCCAATGTTTTCATTCCCTGTTTAATTTTCCATTGTGTCTTGAGCCAGTTGTAATTTAGTATTTGTGTTTAAGTTGCAGGTTGCACAGGAAAGAGGTGCCTTGCACTACCTGTTACTCACTTAGCTTGGTTAGCCTAGCAGCAGCAAAATAAGTGAGTATTGACAGTTTGATAGTGTTATGACCCAGCAGTTAGTAAAGCTGAGTTATTTAAAAATTCCAGAGGGAAATTTTAAACAACTGTCATAACCTATATTTTTAAGTGACATGGTTGAGGTGCAGCTCTAAATTGAGGAATCAGACCACTAGTTCTTAAGAGGTTTTTATATTAATCTAAATGAAACATTTTATTAAGTTACAACACATTAAACACATACACATGGCTACAAATTACTACTATCATAACTTTTAATAAATTCCCAAGTTAATTTCCACTAAGGCAACAGCAACCATGGACTTACCAGTCACCAGGCAAAGCATTTTCACCTACAAATTCAAAATGAGATTCCTTTCCATTTGGTTTATTTTCAGAGAGTTGTAGGCTTAACAGGCTATGATCTTATATTGCCTCTGCTCTACACAAACAAAACTGTTATCTATGATACATAACACAGATCATTGAATGTAAATTCTCATTATATCACCAGGCCCTTTGAACTCCACCTCTTCTAACAATAACACCTCTTTCATAGTACCAATTTTATGATTATTATAAACATTGCTTGGTCTCTGCTAGCTAGGTGCCATGTTTCACTCGCCTTCTTGAATGCTCTATTCAACAAAATGCAAATGTACCCTATCTCTTTTACATCTCGAAACAAGCATACATTAAAGCATCCAGACTAGCTGGCTTTAATACAATTAAGACATGGGCAGACACACCCACAGACTAAACCTCTATTTTAAAAAATAATTTCCAACACTATATACATTAATAGCTTCATGACGATAGTCTTTCTTCATTTGCCTTAGCACATGGGACTGTAACAGTTTAAGGCAACTCACCCCCACCTTGTCAAGGACATTTAGGAATGGGCAATAAATGCTGGCCTAGCCAGCAATACCCACATCCCGTAAATGACTAATGAAAAACAATGTTCATAAAGACCAAGTCCCAGCTTTGAATTTGTAAGTAAAGTAAAATTTAACCCTCCGCTCAGACAATTAGTTCATCACCTTAAAGAAAATCAACATTGATTTGTATAGTCTTCACAATTTTTACTGTTAAAGGTAGATGGGTGCAGATATTAAGCTATAATCAAGATTAAATTTGGTATGGGCACATGCTTCATTGAAATTTTCGAGTCATTTGTGTTCCTATAGGAAATTCCAGGTAGCAATAGGATAGGAGTTTTCAATATTGAGGTTGTTAACATGTTTTGTGCCTGTGAGATAATATTGTTGTAGTATATTTGCTGTATTAAAGCAATAACTGAAGTGTTGCCACTTTTAGCACAGGCTTGTCCAACATACAGCCCACGGACCATAGTCTAGCCCACCAAGCCTCTCCCTCCATCCTGCGGACTCACTATTCAAAATACAGGTAAATGAAAGTGAAAGATCTTCAAGGAGCTGCTCCTTAATCACAGGCCATTTCTCTCTCACATTTGCTGCTGCTACAGTCACCAAACTGGGCGAGGAACAGGTAGTGAAAGGCACCTCTTTCCTGTGCAACCTGCAACTTAAGCATGAATACTAAATTACAACTAAATAATTGTGGTTTGTTTTGAAATAACCTTGTAAGCAACCAATTACAGTTGGTAACAACCTTGTGGAAATTTCATATGCAGCAGGAATGGGGAACGCTTTGAAAAATGGTTTCTACACCAGTTATGGCTCAAGACACAATGGAAAATTAAAAAGGGAATGAAGGCATTGAAATAAAATGAAGAGTATAGGTTATAACCAGCAACGCATGCTGAGCAATGATTCAACACTGTCATGTAAATTTGCTGTTCAGATGTTATAAGCCTTAACCTGATTCATTTTACTGCACCTGGTAAGATTTCCCTGTAATCTTCCACTAAGGAATTTTCACAGGAGGTGCAGAATGAGTTCAGTCAATGGTCATGTTAATTAAAATGTTCAACAGGTTTTCCTTAAATGAATGCTTAGAGGGCATGGAGATTAAGGTTTGTGGAAGATTGTTCCAACCATTAATTGTTTTTGGGAAAAAGGAGTTTGAAAAAGGAGCACGGTGGGGTATGTACAGTTGGAGCAGCTGGCTATGAATGCTTCAATCTCCCTCACTTACAGGCTCAATGTACTACTTAGAAATATTTAATTATTAATTCAAAATTTTATCAAGGCATTTCAGCCTGTAGGCTTTTATCTAGTTCTGGAGACTGTGCCAGGCAAGCGACATGACCAATGGCGAGACACTAGTATCTTGCAAGTAATTGTTTATAACAAAACAAGGTATAACAAAACTATAGTTTGGTTTGATATCTTCAAACAGAATACTGCCATATAGTCACTCTTGTTATCCAATTTTTTACATATTATAATCCCAAAGTTATACCTGCATTTCAAAAGCAGAATATCATGGGCTGGATTTTACTACCGCAAATCGGGCGGACCCTAATTATCCATACAATGCTTGATTGGATGAGCTGAGATGGTAGGGCAGGATTGAATGCACCACTCAGGGTGGGATCCACGCTATTAGTATGGCGGTGGGCAGGAAAAGCAGTGCTTTTCCTGCCGGGTGCAATGGCTGATTTTCACACTGCATTATCCACTTTCCGCCTCATTAATTATGCATCAGCAGGAAACATGGATCACTCACAGGTGGTCGTCTGATTCGCCCATTCAGCCGTGACCTCAGCGGATCATCACTCAGGATGCCATATTTAAACTGCACCCACGCAGCCTTCTCAGGACCGGTCCTGGTCATCACCGGCCAGCTGGATGGCTCTGTTTTTGAATTCTGTAAGAAATTTGAATTCCAGCATCCCTCCACCTGTCTGTGACCTTTCCCTTCTGTTGTGAGTCAGCTTGTCCTGCATGGACAGAGATTGGGAGAGTGTAAGTGGGACGCCTGCCAGGCCAGATGATAAGTATGCCTGGCCTGTGAGGGTGGTGAATGGTCCCATGGTAGGGTGAGGACAATGACGGTGTGTGTGAAAGAGTGAATGGTGATGTCCCTTGCACTGGCAGTGAGTAAGGACCCTGTGGATGCGTGATGAGTGTGTGAGTGTCTGAGTTTGGAGTGATGAAAGGAGTGACTTACCCTGGTGGAACAGAGGAGATCATTCATACTTTTGCAGCACTGTGTGGCTTTCCTCCTCTACAGGACATTTGCGCTGACCATCACCGCCACCGCCTCCCAAGCCGGGTTGGGGACATTGTTACCATCCTCCGGCCAGAGCGGGGGTAGACCACCTCCCAATGGGCCTCCACGGCATCCAGCAGTTGAAGTGGGAGTCTGCTGTCTTTTTTGCCTTTGCTGGTCATTTCTCCTAGGCAGCGGTGGTGAGCTGGTTACTGGCAGCCTCCTTTTAAACATGGAGCCCCGTGCGATAAAACAGCGGGGTGACGGCGAGTGGGCGAATGAGAGCCCTCCCACCATGGAAATGGTGTGCTTTGAGGGAGTGAACATATAATGAAGTGGGCTTGGGAAGATAAGGTGTGAAAAACCGCCATTTTCATTGGCGGGTAGGACTTCATTTTATCCACCCACTAACGCACTTAGTGTAATTCTAGGAAAATTCCACTCTCGTGTGCTCTTCTTTCTGCCTTGCACATTGCAGATTCTCTGCTAAGCTAACCAATATGTGTCAACACCTTCCCACTTCAAAGTGCCTAAGATTTGCCCATCATAGCCTCATTATTGTCCTGGAGCTCAAGGGTACAGCGTTTAGTGTTTGCCACCTTGTGCTTGTCTGCATTGCACCTTCAAGGCTCTCATCAAAATATAATGATGCATCACTGGGTCATATGTTTGCCTTAGCTTCCCCTAATCCTAAACACCCGCTGAGCTCAGCGACCATCAATCCAAATGGTAAGGTGTTGTGATCAATGCAGCCTTTGAGAATACTATTAATGTGCATATGTTAGTGAGATAGGAAGACCATGCTGAGGAAAGCAATGGGCTAGAAGTGAGGATGTTAAGAAGCCGATGTGTGCTCTTTCTTATCAATGAGATGTTATGTTGAGGGCTTGATGGTGTGGTGTGCTGGCTGTTAGGGGAGACTGTGTGAAAGAGGAGGCATTTTGATCTATAACAGGCAAATATGTGAACGAGATCATCCTGACGTGCTCCACCTCCAATGAAAAATCCAGCTAAATGCAGTCCCACATTCCTAACTGAGACTGCCATCAATGTGACGGAGATGAAGGTGACACTGAAGTGTGAGTGATCTCAAAATTTATTAATACCTGTACAATGTCCTCAGCTGCCTTGGCCACAAGTGGCACCTATTAGTATCACCATCAAGGTTATACAGACTCTGTTGTTCTGTGGCTGGAGATGGACCTGCTTGAGGACCTTTGATAGGCTGAAGGCGTATTGCCAAAAGCCCACAGATTTCTTTGGAACAGCTCCTGCCTCTTGTAGGCTGACATCGCGACTGAAATACTGAAGACACACTTGAAGGGGCTGTATCTTCTGATGTCTGATGCCAGGACACCCTTTTCCAGTTAGGACTTATCTCAGCAAGGACACAGGCTCCCGAGTCTTCATCATCCTTCAAAGAATCAGGACAATGGTGACCCTGATGTGTAACTATTCACTCTGGATGTGGTTGGTTGAAATGAGAGGAATAGCAATACTGGGGTTCATGTTGGCCCAAGATGAAGGGAAATTGTACAAGAGGAAATTCAAAACTACTCATCATACTTCTCATGGAATCTGATGGCTATGGGGGCCTGCCTCACCTGCCTCGTGCTATGACCCCTTCCCCTTGACATCATTGCCCTCATCCTTCTTCCTGTCCTCCTCATCAGAGACGTGCAGCTCCTCCATGTCAGCATCTGGCAGCTCCTCCCCCCTTTGCAACACCAGGCGGTGCAGCACACAGCAAACCACAGTGATCCGTGAGACCCTCTGATGAGTGCAAAGGAGTGCTCTTCCAGGTCTGTCTAGGCATTAGAATCACATCTTTAAGATGACAATGCTCTGCTCTACCAATGGTCGGGTAGTGGTCTGAGCATCATTGTACCTTCTCTCAGTTGGATTTTGTGGCCGCAGCAACGGCATCATTGGCCATGTCCTTTGTGGGTCCCCTTGTCATTGAGGAGCCAGGCCTGGATGCTGTATGGTCCCTTGAAGATGTCCGGGATCTGCGACCTATTCAAGATGTAGGAGTCGTGGCAGCTTCCTGGATATCTCGCGGAAACCTACATGATTTGTTTCTGGTGATCTCAAACCAGCTGCACATTGAGTGAATGGAAGCCTTTTCTGTTGATATATTGCAGTGCCTGTTGCCAGGGAGCTTTTATAGCCACATGAGTGCAATTGATGGCACCCTGCAGGAATCCAGCAATCTTGACATAGCTCAATGCTCGGGCATCCTGGCTTGCTTGATCCCTTGCAAAATGCACGTAATTGTGGGCCTTGACATATAGAGCGTCTATCATTTGCTGTGTGGAAGCTTGAGAAATGCAGCAGAGGTCCCCACTGGAACCCTGGAAAGAGCCACTCATAGGCGTCACTGCCATGATTCAGCAAAGCCACTGGTGAATTTCAGAGCCACTGGCAATGTACGTGCTCCCAGTTCCCATTGCATCAACTCCTGCAGAATGTGGCAGATGTGACATTCCAGATCCCTGGACATGTGGAGGCATCGGCGACACTGTCTTGCTCATCTGCAGAAAAGACATGCGTCTTCTGTACACCCTTGGTTGAGAGCTGCCTACACACACAGTGGGCAGAATTTTCACCCCGTCGAGGGGGATGTTGATGGGTGGGCATGTGCGGTCGTGCTTCCAATCGGCACCCCCGATTGGAGGTGCTGCGCCATTTTACATGGACGGGTCAATTAAAGCCCACCCAGCATGACGTCTGCAGGGAAGCGGAATGCGCTCTCTGTTCGGGCGGGGTGGAATGCCAAAATTCGAGAATGCGCTCTTTTGCGCATGCGCACGGAAGAGCGCACTCATCTCCCTGAGGATAAGTACTGTCTCAGGAAGATCGCCTCTAGTTTCAAAAATATTAAAAATAGAAAAAAAAATTCCCTGACATGTCCCCTCATGTGACAATGTCACATGAGTTGGGACATGTTCTTAATTTCCAAAATTACTTTGTTAACTTTTTAAAAACCCCACATGAAACCTCATCCCGTCGGTGGATGAAGTTTCATGTCTTTTCTACTTCCCGCCGGGGCTCCTGGCCTGCCCACCAACATTAAGGTTGGACGGGCAGGTCCACTAATTACTTTAATTGCTCTGTCAATGGCCTCAATTGGCCATTGACAGGTCGGTGGGCCCACAGCTAATTTTGCTGCACCCCTGCCTTCCTGAAAATTTAAATGGGCGGGATGACATTGGGAGTTCCGCCCGACGTCACTGCTCGCCATTTTACACATCGGCGAGCGGGCCCCGCTCCTGCTTGTCAATGGTAAAATCCTGCCCAGTGTTTCTGTAAGCTCCATCCTCTGTGTCATGAGGGGGCCTTGCTGCCCCTTGCTCATTAGGGTGAAGCTCAGCCCTTTGGCGAGCCTGGTGCTACCATTGCAATCTTCTCGCCTTCTCTACCGCCTGTAAGCAATTATGCAGGCAGCAATAAATCCAGGCTCCTTCTTTCTGAAGGTCTCCTCTCTGTCGCATCAATGAGAAAAAGACATGAGCCAGCATCAGTTCCCAAAGGTCCTATTTCTGTTGATCACTAGTGAGTGGCTGTGGGTTCAAGGCCTTGGGGCAGAATTTTTCATTCCATATGTGGGCGCACCCCTGACCCAAGCAGGAGTGAAATAGTGTGCACTGACGTCGGCCAAGCGTCACTCTTGTGATCTTTCTGTTGTGCGCAAAAGGCGGCAGCGCACCCGCCGACAATTAAGAGGACTATTACGGTCTTTAAGAAATTAATTAAGTTGTATTTATTGCTGCCCGTTCAGGCATTCGGTTGGCGGGTGGGTGAATAGGCCAGGCAGCCTCTGCATTTTTTACGAAACCTCATCCACGGGTGGAATGAGGTTTCCAATGGTTACCAAAAAAAAAAACCCAATAAAAACAAGTTTAATTCATTTTTTACATGTCCCTCTTTGTGTGACCGAGTCACATCTGGGGACATGTTTCTATTATTTGAAAAAAGTTTATTTTTGCATTTAAAATTCTCCAGCTCCCTGAGGCAGCTCTGTGCCTTCAGGCAACTTTCAGCCTGTGGTCCCCTGAGCATGAGCAGACTTTAGCGTTCGCACTCCACCCACCCCCACCCTGGCAGCGCTGAGGATCTTAGCGCACATTCCATGCTGGCTGGCCGTGAATTGGCCAACCAGTGTGAAATCACAGTCAGAGTCCAATCACGGGCAGCAGGCAGTCTTGCGGCCATTCTTAGGCCCGTCTGCCATGCCCGCCTGACTAGGGGAAAATCCTGCTCTTGGTTTCACTGTCAGCACCTAATCACCACTGAAATCCAGGCCAATGCATGCTACGTTACAAGGTGCCCCTCCCCAACCCCTACCCCTTTACAAGACTGACTGCTATGAGATTGCTTTTCCACATGCTTGGGTTTGCTGCTTTCAGGCTGGGCGCTAGGATTCTCATTCACTGCTCTCTAAGACTACAATTTTTGGAATACGCATGAGGGCTAATGTTTAGTGTGGACCTGAGATTATTTGAATGGGATGGAGGGGGGTGGTGGTAGTGGGTGCTGAGGCTTCTCATCTGTTAACCTGCCAGCGCCAAGATTTTGAGCTCCTGCTTTTAACACCCACCTGCAGCTTGTCCAGTTGCATTCTTGCTCTTGACGTCGTTATTGCTCTGGGGATTTTCCATGTTTGGAACAAGGGGTTGATGCAAGGAGACCGATTACTGCCATAATAATAAAAACAAAAAACTGCAGATGCTGGAAATCCAAAACAAAAACAGAAATACCTGGAAAAACTCAGCAGGTCTGGCAACATCAGCGGAGAAGAACAAAGTTGACGTTTCGAGTCCTCATGACCCTTCCACACTTCTGTTGAAGGGTCATGAGGACTCGAAACATCAACTTTGTTCTTCTCCGCCGAAGCTGCCAGACCTGCTGAGTTTTTCCAGGTATTTCTGTTTTTGTTTCCGATTACTGCCAATTCTCAGCATTTGTCTCGCATGAATGCACTTCGCTGCTTCATTCCTGATTTCCTCCATTGTCACTGAAAGGCTCCTGACATGTCTCAGCTGTGCACCTCTTCTGAATATACAGTTTGGTTGGGTGTCCCTTTAATCGGCCCTCCCAGTACAGTGCACCAGTCCTCCAAATGGCCCTCAGAGACCTCACCAGCAGTGTTTTTCCTCAGTTTCATTTTGTACAGCGTCATTTCTTCAGGTTGCATGGTGGCGGTGTTGAGATCTCATGACCAGGCCAGCTTGGATCCTCCCTGTGTGACTGTCGAAATCTTTTCCTTCATCTTGGAGGAGCATAAAGTTCAGGTTTCCCTCCCTCCAATAACTTTCAAGCTTCCCCCTCCAACCCCCACTCTCATTGTGATTGTGGTGGACATCCCTGTGTTACCCCCGAATTATTTGAGGTGGGTGTGCCTATGCCCCATGTGGGCCTTACCCCTCCCCATGTTGAGGCCTATTGCAGTGAAATATAGAGAAACCACAATTCCTCACCCTGCACCTCCACAACCCCCCACCCCCATGAGACCTTTGAATGCCCCTACACTACCTTTTCTCCATCTATAGGACTGGCGCGCCTGCCTAGTGTCACAACCATGCCCTGTGCACAACATGCTGGGTGTGATTGGGACAAGGACAGGCTGTGGGGGATGTGGGTGTGGGGGTGGGGGTGGGGGGGGGGCGATGGTGATCCTGGTGCACAACTGATATAATGAACATTCTTCATATTCAAATGTATTAAAATGATGTTCCCGACATGGCACGGTGGAAAACAAGCGGCGCCATTGGAGTCTAGAGTGGACAATTACAACCTGTTTTCCCGCAAACATAAAATTGATTTTTTTTGCTCTCTTGCAATATGATCCACTCCCACCCACCATGACACCTGCCACAGGCGGGAGTGGAAAATCCCAGCCTCGGTTTCTGTTCTGCTTCCCTCATCCCACCAAAATCACAACATCCAGTCCTATTTTACCAGCATGTCATTAAATTCAATGGATACAGTTCATAGAAGTCTACTTTATTCACAGTACATCCAACGTTATTAAAGTGTATTTACAAATTCTTGCTATTTTTGTGCAAAATGTTTTGTCATCCCTTAAAAGCTATTGTCACTCTTTACTGAAAGGCCCAAAAAATTGTTTGTCTATTTATTTTGTTGACCTTTCGTAAGACAGGTAATGTAATTAACTGGTGCAGATTTATGGAAAAATGATTTTTTTTCTGTTTTAATGTCTGGTCAATGTTATTTTTATGCTTATCATAGCAATGCTATTTAGCATTTATAATTTACACATTTTCAACTCAGTTGTAAAAACTAATTACTTAAAGGTGCATTGTCTGCATGAAAAACACAATTATCATATAAGGCAAGGGTCAACATCACAACAAAAATTGGAGTCAAGTGGGGTGTGTATTAAAGCAAAAAGCATCCAAAACAAAATTCAGAGCTAGAGCCATTACGAGATATGACTTTTCTATAAACAGAAGCTTAACTTAGATTTGGCCAGAAATGGGAAATTAATATTCTTAGCACAGTTCTGGAGAATAAAGAGGAGAATAGGAGGTGGTGGCAGTTTAGTAAAGGGTTCTATCACAGTAAAAGACAGTAAAAATACCCTAGGGGTCCGGACAGAAGCCATATGAATAGAGCTGAGAATGAAAAGGGTAGCAGTAAAATTCCTGATGTGTTTTCTCGCTCACTAGCTTTGGGGAATGAGATAGATGAGGAGTTCTTCAAGAAAGGCAAGAACAATAGGGCAATAATATTGGGTGATTTTACCTGAACCAAGATTGTGATTAAATGTTTTCTGTACATTTAACATTTTTTTAAATTTCTCTTTTTTAATTAGGGCTATGACTCAAATTAATTCATCATTTTTTTGCATCCGAGGCCATCTTAATCTTGTTCAAACCTGGTAGAGAACTGTTGTGTTTTGTTAATTATATAAAAGCAGCAGTTCCTTATAAGGGTTTGTGTAAGCACGTTGTGGATTGATTTATTGAGACTAGACACATAGGAACATTCATGCAGAGGTATCAAACTTAAAGATACCAGCAGCAGAGTTGATTGTTGTAAGCTCTGCTTAAAAACAAAAGTGAAACTAAACTGGATTACATGACAGACTTCCTTTCTAGTGATGTCATGCCCCTATCCCTTAAAGGCTTTTTACAACATCCCCCTTTCTTTTTAGTGATACTTTCCCTTCCCTCTACCCACCTTTCCAAAGAAGTATAACTATTTACAATGCATGGTTTAGTTACCATTACATAATTGTATAGAAATAATGAACATATGAGTCTCCTAAGCATACAGGTAATATGCTGGTACACCCAGATCTTGTAATGGTAAGCTTGTCAGGAGGTTTCTTTAATTGCTCATAGTTGGATTGTCATTTTTGGATGTTGTTCCTGGTTGCATTTGGGACCTTGTCCTTGATGTAATAGGACTGCACAGTGGCTAAGGAGCTGGAATGGATCTGATTTATCCTCGATTATGCCTCAATATTGTGTCTTTGTTTTAAATGACTTCATAGAACCTTGGTTCCAAACAAGTCCCTTGTCACCTTGGCTGGTTGTCATATACACCCTGTGGTGCTTTGGATGTGAATTTGTTGTCCTGGCTGTAAACTTAACAATTCTGTACCCACATTTTTATCATGCATGTTGGTCATCTTCTCTTGTAGTTTCAAAAGTTGCTCTCTAGTTTCTGAGGGTAGAATGGGTAGATTGGTACACACTAGTCTGCTGCTGATGGAATAGTTGCACTTAAAGGCATTGCTCTCAGATGTAAAATTGCAATGTGTAGATCTTCCTTGGTCTGTCTCCATCTGAGAATTAGGGATTTCACTATGTTCAGCTAGGCCATTAGATCTAGGGTAATGAGGAAAAGAAGTAGTGTGATTGACATTCCACTTCACATACATATTTTGAAATGGCTTACAAATAAATTGCTGACCGTTATCTGTAATGATTTCTCTAGGCATACCAATAAACTGAAAATAGCACTTATGCCAATAGCATGACAGTTCTGCTTGATGTATTGTACATTTGTCAAATCATGGAATACTTGATAAATTAGTTGATGAGGACAATGAAGTCAGTGCCATGGATATTAAAAGGTCAGATGCAACCTTGGATGCATAGGAACATCATGTGGAACCAATGGCTCTTTGTACTGATTTGGCATTTGCTCTTCACATGCCTTGCACTTCTTGACGATGATTCCACTGTCATTGTTCATGCCTGGCCAACAGACTGTCTCTCTTGCGAGTCTTCTCATCCAATCTATGCCTATGTGTGAGTGCTCAAGTTGTTGAAGAACATGAGGTCGTAAGTATTCCTGCCTTTAGAAATGACCCTCTGGGAGATGCCTAGCTCGTCCAGGTAAGGCCAATTGGTCTCATGTGTTTGGGAACGTGCTGAATTAAATCTGGCCATCCTTCAATGATGGTTTTCCACAATTTCTGTATTGTTGAATCTTTCACTGTTTCTTCTCTTAGCTCCTGACATTTGCATTGCACAAAATGTACCAGATAAATTCTTGCATTGATCTGCAAGAGTAATGTTGTAACTCCTTTGAAACTGCCAATTTTGTCAAAAGATACTGGATATTTTGATGTTAGGCGAACTGAGGTGATGGGAGTAGTTTCTAAGGTGGATCTGCAGTATGGGTTCTGACTGATTCCATGGATTTTAACTAGTTCAAGGTCACGGCATGCTGATTGACCTGCAATCACTGGGCCCATTATCTCCATGATGTAGATCAGCTGTGACACCCAGGAGGATTGATTGTACTTGCACTCCAGAGACTGTGGATTCTGCAAATGGAATTAGTGAACCGTTTTACGCTGCAAGTTTCACAACAGGAGGTTTCGCCATTGTTTTCCATGTCTGTGGATACAGGTCTTTTAGAATTTGCAGTGACATGTATGTTAGCACTTGACCTTCTGTCAATCTTGGCTAATAATGAGCAGTTGGCAATTTTCTTAGGACAGATAATTCGAATCTTGGCAAACACTTCAGACGGTGAGATGGCACCCAAGTTTTCAATGAGATTGACGGTGTGAAACATGTGTTCACCGCCCTTCATCTCGTAATGCACATGTCAATTACCTCATGTAAATATTTCTGACGGCACACAGGATAGTCATTCTTATTACTTGAAAGTACTCATTGTGTACAGTCTGTTTGGACTTGTTCACAGCTCTTTGTAGCTGCATCATTTGCCCTGATGGACTGCTCCTGCTGGTGGCCTTTTCTACCACATATCTTGCAGAATTCTTGTAAAGCTGGGCATTCCCTTGGTGCATGCAGAAGGCCACATCTTCCACATGTCTTGCTATATTTAGGTGTTCTAGTAAGTGCATCAACAATTGGTGTTGTACTTAGGACTTGTAAGCTTTGTCAACCGTGAGGGTCACTTCATTGTTATATCCATCCTCAAGTAGCTCTTCAATGCTATATATTTTCGGATTGTCTAGCAGATCTTTCTGGAATGCTTCCATGGAAATGGATGTGATCAGCAACTCAACAATTCTGTCTGCTAGTTCTACATTTAAAAAATCACATTTCCTACCCCTTTCTCTGCATCTGCTGATGAAGTGGTCTATGGGCTCTGCAGGCTGCTGTCATAATGACATGAGCTCTAGTCGATGAATACAGAATTTTAACCTGATTCTAAACCAGTCTTCCAGTGGAGTCCATAGCTCTCTATGCTGTTTAAACATTTCGAATTCGGATAATAGGTCAGCTGCATCCCAATTCAAATTCGGGAGTTTTATGGAAATCTTGGTAATATTCCTTTCACTTCCCTTCTCCTATAGTATTTGGGATGAGGGTCCCTGTAGCTGCTTTCACATGCTTTACCGAAGCCCCACCCATTATAATCACAAACTTTGCTGGCCTGATTCTTATGAGGTTTTTTACTTTTTTATCTTTTCATTTGACACCCTTGCTATTGATCTGGCCCACACCCTGGCCACTCATTTATCCCCACTGAGCTAACCCAGTGCTGGTCCTCTCAGTGCACTGTCCTACTCCCTTAACTGCCAGGTTATGCACTGCAATCTCACCATGAGGGATCTGTCAGTTTACCAGTATTTTATTTGAATTCTCTGCCTTCAAAGCTTTTCTGTGCAGTTGCCACATTGCGATTTGAACACTCTCCGATGCTGCGACTCCATTGCCACCTGACCAGAATGTTGAGGGCCATCTCTTGCCACACAGTATTATCTAAGACTGTTCACCATGTTGTACCTGTACTTAATCTCACTGCCAGGCTCAGCACAATACTGTTTAGAAAGAACCATCAGGGCAAACCATGTCCTGTTTTTATAATTATATAAAAGCACCAATCACTCATGAGGGATTGCGTAAATATATTGTGGGTTCATTTATTGAGATGAGGCACCTGAGAACATTTACCCAGCAGTATAAAGCTTGAAGACACTAGCAGCAGAGTTGACTGTTATGTGCTCTGCTTAAAAGCAAAAGTGAAACTAAACTTGATTGCACAGCACAATTCCTTTCTAGTAAAACAAAAACAAAATTACCTGGAAAAACTCAGCAGGTCTGGCAGCATCGGCGGAGAAGAAAAGAGTTGACGTTTCGAGTCCTCATGACCCTTCGACAGAACTAGATGAATCCCAGGAAGGGTTGAAATATAAGCTGGTTTAAGGAGGGGGGGGGGGGGGGCTGGTGCGGGGGGGAGGGGTGGAGAGGGAGCGAAGTGGAGGGGGGTGGTGTGGTTGTAGGCAAAAGCAGTGATAGAAGCAGATCATCAAAAGATGTCACAGACGGCAGAACAAAAGAACACATGGGTGTCGAAGTTGGTGATATTATCTAAACGAATGTGCTAATTAAGAATGGATGGTAGGGCACTCAAGGTATAGCTCTAGTGGGGGTGGGGGGAGCATAAAAGATTTAAAAATATTTAAAAATAATGGAAATAGGAGGGAAAAAGAAAAATCTATATAATTTATTGGAAAAAAAAACAAAAGGAAGGGGGAAGAAACAGAAGGGGGTGGGGATGGAGGAGGAAGGTCAAGACCTAAAGTTGTTGAATTCAATATTCAGTCCGGAAGGCTGTAAAGTGCCTAGTCGGAAGATGAGGTGTTGTTCCTCCAGTTTGCGTTGGGCTTCACTGGAACAATGCAGCAAGCCAAAGACAGACATGTGGGCAAGAGAGCAGGGTGGAGTGTTGAAATGGCAGGCGACAGGGAGGTTTAGGTCATTCTTGCGGACAGACCGCAGGTGTTCTGCAAAATGGTCGCCCAGTTTACGTTTGGTCTCTCCAATGTAGAGGAGACCACATTGGGAGCAACGAATGCAGTAGACTAAGTTGGGGGAAATGCAAGTGAAATGTTGCTTCACTTGAAAGGAGTGTTTGGGCCCTTGGACGGTGAGGAGAGAGGAAGTGAAGGGGCAGGTGGTCCACTCCTCCATCACCCCCTACTCCCTAACCTCCACCTATGGCACCACCCCATGCCCACGCAAAAGATGTAACACCTGCCCCTTCACTTCCTCTCTCCTCACCGTCCAAGGGCCCAAACACTCCTTTCAAGTGAAGCAACATTTCACTTGCATTTCCCCCAACTTAGTCTACTGCATTCGTTGCTCCCAATGTGGTCTCCTCTACATTGGAGAGACCAAACGTAAACTGGGTGACCGCTTTGCAGAACACCTGCAGTCTGTCCGCAAGAATGACCCAAACCTCCCTGTCACTTGCCATTTCAACACTCCACCCTGCTCTCTTGCCCACATGTCTGTCCTTGGCTTGCTGCATTGTTCCAGTGAACCCCAGCGCAAACTGGAGGAACAACACCTCATCTTCCGACTAGGCACTTTACAGCCTTCCGGACTGATTATTGAATTCAACAACTTTAGGTCTTGACCTCCCTCCTCCATCCCCACCCCCTTCTGTTTCTTCCCCCTTCCTTTTGTTTTTTTTTCCAATAAATTATATAGATTTTTCTTTTTCCCTCCTATTTCCATTATTTTTAAATATTTTTAAATCTTTTATGCTCCCCCCACCCCAACTAGAGCTATACCTTGAGTGCCCTACCATCCATTCTTAATTAGCACATTCGTTTAGATAATATCACCAACTTCGACACCCATGTGTTCTTTTGTTCTGCCATCTGTGACATCTTTTGATGATCTGCTTTTATCACTGCTTTTGCCTACAACCACACCACCCCCCTCCACTTCTCTCTCTCTGTGCCCCCCGCCCCCCCCCACCCCCCCCCCCCCACCCCCCACTCCCCACAATAAGCCAGCTTATACTTCAACCCTTCCTGGGATTCACCTAGTTCTGTCGAAGGATCATGAGGACTTGAAACGTCAACTCTTTTCTTCTCCGCCGATGCTGCCAGACCTGCTGAGTTTTTCCAGGTGATTTTGTTTTTGTTTTGGATTTCCAGCATCCACAGTTTTTTGTTTTTATCCTTTCTAGTGATGTCATGCTGCTATCCCTTAAAGACATATTAAAGCAAAAACTAATATCAGTTTTGCTTCCAAGATGTAAAATGCCCCAAGACAGACTGGACTAAATGTAATGCATGTAAACAAAATAGAAAATGATTTTTAGAATTCACACAGAATTGTGGCCGAGATCAGCATGATTCTAGTACAACATGGGAAAAACATTGGCCAGGATCTTGCCTTCGTCGGGCAGACTCGGTGGGGATGGGTAGGAGAGGTCGGGAAGTTGACAGCCACCCGCGATCAGGGCTTGACCGCGATGTCATGCTGATGGGCCAATTAAGGCCCGCTCAGTGAGAAATGCGCGCTGTAGCGCTCAGTGCTGCCTGTGGGGTGGGAGATTGGGGGTAGGAGGGCAAGCAGGGAACTTTGTGTATGCACGCAAGTGTGCACAGGAAAATCTCCTGAGGCAAAGAGCTGCCTCAGGGAGATGAAGGTTTAAAAAATTAAAACTAAAGAACTTTAAAATGTTACAAAACATGTCCCTGCTCATGTGAGTCCGTGGGAGTTGGTAGTGCACCTGCTGACCGAAATATAGCGTGAGTGCATGATGACGTCAGGACGCTTAACCAACATAATTGCGCACTATTTTACGTTCATTTGGGTCAGGGGCACGCCTGCTCAGCAAGCTAAAAATTCTGGCCATTACTACAAAAATAAATACTGTGGCTACTGGAATGAAAACAGAAAATGTTGGAAATATGCAACAGGCCTGCCAGCATCTGTAGAGATAGAAGCAGAGTTAATATTTCAGATAAAAACAAAAAAACTGCGGATGCTGGAAATCCAAAACAAAAACAGAATTACCTGGAAAAACTCAGCAGGTCTGGCAGCATCAGCGGAGAAGAAAAGAGTTGACGTTTCGAGTCTTCATGACCCTTCGACAGAACTTGAGTTCGAGTCCAGGAAAGAGCTGAAATATAAGCTGGTTTAAGGTGTGTGTGTGGGGGGCGGAGAGATAGAGAGACAGAGAGGTGGAGGGGGTTGGTGTGGTTGTAGGGACAAACAAGCAGTGATAGAAGCAGATCATCAAAAGATGTCAGCGACAATAGTACAATAGAACACATAGGTGTTAAAGTTAAAGTTGGTGATATTATCTAAACGAATGTGCTAATTAAGAATGGATGGTAGGGCACTCAAGGTATAGCTCTAGTGGGTTTTTTTTTAATAATGGAAAAGGAAAATCTTTATAATTTGTTGGGAAAAAGAAAAGAGAAGGGGGAAACAGAAAGGGGGTGAGGATGGGGGAGGGAGCTTACGACCTAAAGTTGTTGAATTCAATATTCAGTCCGGAAGGCTGTAAAGTCCCTAGTCGGAAGATGAGGTGTTGTTCCTCCAGTTTGCGTTGGGCTTCACTGGAACAATGCAGCAAGCCAAGGACAGACATGTGGGCAAGAGAGCAGGGTGGAGTGTTAAAATGGCAAGCGACAGGGAGGTTTGGGTCATTCTTGCGGACAGACTGCAGGTGTTCTGCAAAGCGGTCACCCAGCTTACGTTTGGTCTCTCCAATGTAGAGGAGACCACATTGGGAGCAACGAATGTAGTAGACTAAGTTGGGGGAAATGCAAGTGAAATGCTGCTTCACTTGAAAGGAGTGTTTGGGTCCTTGGACGGTGAGGAGAGAGGAAGTGAAGGGGCAGGTGTTGCATCTTTTGCGTGGGCATGGGGTTGTGCCATAGGAGGGGGTTGAGGAGTAGGGGGTGATGGAGGAGTGGACCAGAGTGTCCCGGAGGGAGCGATCCCTACGGAATGCCGATAAGGGGGGTGAAGGGAAGATGTGTTTGGTGGTGGGCATCATGCTGGAGTTGGCGGAAATGGCGGAGGATGATCCTTTGAATGCGGAGGCTGGTGGGGTGATAAGTGAGGACAAGGGGGACCCTATCATGTTTCTGGGAGGGAGGAGAAGGAGTGAGGGCGGATTCGCGGGAGACGGGCCGGACACGGTTGAGGGCCCTGTCAACGACCGTGGGTGGAAAACCTCGGTTAAGGAAGAAGGAGGACATGTCAGAGGAACTGTTTTTGAATGTAGCATCATCGGAACAGATGCGACGGAGGCGACCCCCTTTCTGTTTCCCCCTTCTCTTTTTTTTTTCCCAACAAATTATAAAGATTTTCCTTTTCCATTATTAAAAAAAAACCCACTAGAGCTATACCTTGAGTGCCCTACCATCCATTCTTAATTAGCACATTCGTTTAGATAATATCACCAACTTTAACTCTAACACCTATGTGTTCTATTGTACTATTGTCGTTGACATCTTTTGATGATCTGCTTCTATCACTGCTTGTTTGTCCCAACAACCACACCAACCCCCTCCACCTCTCTGTCTCTCTATCTCTCCGCCCCCCACACACACACCTTAAACCAGCTTATATTTCAGCTCTTTCCTGGACTCGAACTCAAGTTCTGTCAAAGGGTCATGAGGACTCGAAACGTCAACTCTTTTCTTCTCCGCCGATGCTGCCAGACCTGCTGAGTTTTTCCAGGTAATTCTGTTTTTGTTAATATTTCAGGTTGATAGTGTTTCATCAGAACACAGTTCCTCATTAGAAAAAAAACATTGTTTGATTTAGTCCTAGGAAATGAAGTGGGACAAAGTTCTGAAGTGAGAGTGGAAGAACAATTGGAAAATAGTGACCAGGGCATAGTTAAGATGTTGTACAAATAGAAAAGGATGGTGAGGGGTTGGAGACGCAGGGGACATTTTAACCACCAAGAGTCAGTGGGATGTGGGCAGAAAAGTAGTTTAAATAACTGAATTTGACATCATGGTAGCAAACTGGCTCCAACATGCCCACTAACAGAGGTGTATTTAAAGGCCTGCCAGTAACTGACTTGTCAAAACTGAGGCTTTAACTGGTGCATGTGGACAGGTGCTTATTGCAGCAATTAACATCCTTAGAAGAGATCAATGTGGTGTTATTCATTGAATTTGACTTGCCTTTAAATGTAGTGTCTCCAGCAAAGATTTCTTGGGGCTTATGAAACTGACCAGTGAAACAGAGGCAAGACTGAACTGCCTTTCAGGTAAGTATTTAAACTTGCGATTGACCCATCTGAATGAAAGCTCTCCTATTGCTGCTGTGTCTCAGTTCCCCTCTGGCAGGTATTTAGCAGAGAATTCTGGTGTGAATACATCCTTTTATAAATTTTCGAGGCTTTCAAACTATCAACACCAGGGCCTGAATCATAAGTTCATTGGGTGCATGCGATCAGCAGGCCTTGAAGCGGACGCGAAATGCGTTGTGATTGGCCCCCGAACATAACTTCACACTGGCTGGCCAATTAACGGCAAGCCAGCATGAAACGCATGCTGAGAAATGCTCAGCACTGCTGGAGGGACTGTGGGAAGAGAGCGGGTGCCAAGAGAAGGGAGGGTGTGGGCTTACACTTCCTGAAGGCTAACAGCTGCTGTGGAGCTTCCTCAGGGAGCTGCAGTAATTTTAAAATGAAATGAGCTCAATAAACGGCTGCAAACTGTGACAATACTGCAAATGCAAGCACCTGGCAGCAGACAATATAGCAGATTATCCGTCAAACATCTCCTTTTATTTTATTTAACCTCGGACATTTTATCCCACTCTGGGTGGAGTTTGTAATGAAAACGTGAAGGCCGCCTGGCCGTTTGACCTGTCCGCCAACCATAAAAGTCGTCGGACTGCATAAAATTGCTGACAAGTGGCTCTTACTGAGCATAAATGCCCGCTTAATTTTCAGCGGGCAGACTTCTGACTCCCACTTGCACCTGCTGACCAGTGTTGCGTGCGAGTGCAATGACGTTGGGAATCACGCCCGACATCTTCTCGTGTGACTTCACGTGATTCTGGATTGGGTGCGCATCCAAATTGACAGCCTAAGATTGGGTGGAAGTCATGTTGGATGTAATTGACAGTGTACCAGAAGAGGAAGACCATCATCATCCATGGCAGTAATGACATGCTATTATGGGATTAGCATGTCAATAGGAGGAAAGCACACAGGAGAGAGACACACTGGAGGGTGATACACGGGAGGGCGATGCATTAGAGGGGGTTCCACTGGAGGAAGGTGCACTAGTAGGAGGATAACAGCTGGGAGGTGCATTGGTGGGAGATACACCGGAGGGAGGCTAGCAATGGGGCTAACAAGAGACAAGGGAACAGGACAGGATTGCAAGTCACGTCACAGGGTTTAGAGTGAGAGGCTCAGCTTCCATAGCCTGTCAGAAGGGCAGTGCTTCAGCAGGCTGAACTTGTTACATAAGGTGGTGACAGACATCTGCAACCCTGCTGAGGAAGACTTGCTACCTGCTGGATCTGGCTGTCAGTGCATTATCAATGGTTGTGAAAGTCACCACCACTCTGAAAACTTTTACCTATGTTTCCTTCCAGAGACATCTACAGGATCTCCCAGTCTGCTGCATATGAATAAAAAAAGGCAGCTGATGAATGGATTGCTTACCAGAGCTGATAGTTATAAAAAACAAAAACAGAATTACCTGGAAAAACTCAGCAGGTCTGGCAGCATTGGCGGGGAAGAAAAGAGTTGACGTTTCGAGTCCTCATGACCCTTCGACAGAACTTGCGTTCGAGTCCAAGAAAGAGTTGAAATATAAGCTGGTTTAAGGTGTGTGTGTGGGGGGCAGAGAGATAGAGAGACAAAGAGGTGGAGGGGGGTGGGTGTGGTTGTTGGGACAAACAAGCAGTGATAGAAGCAGATCATCAAAAGATGTCAACGACAATAGTACAATAGAACACATAGGTGTTAAAATTAAAGTTGGTGATATTATCTAAACGAATGTGCTAATTAAGAATGGATGGTAGGGCACTCAAGGTATAGCTCTAGTGGGGTTTTTTTTATTATATAATGGAAATAGGTGGGAAAAGGAAAATCTTTATAATTTATTGGAAAAAAAAGGGAAGGGGGAAACAGAAAGGGGGTGGGGATGGGGGAGGGAGCTTACGACCTAAAGTTGTTGAATTCAGTATTCAGTCCGGAAGGCTGTAAAGTCCCTAGTCGGAAGATGAGGTGCTGTACCTCCAGTTTGCGTTGGACTTCACTGGAACAATGCAGCAAGCCAAGGACAGACATGTGGGCAAGAGAGCAGGGTGGAGTGTTGAAATGGCAAGCGACAGGGAGGTTTGGGTCATTCTTGCGGACAGACCACAGGTGTTCTGCAAGGCGGTCGCCCAGTTTACGTTTGGTCTCTCCAATGTAGATGAGACCACATTGGGAGCAACGAATGCAGTAGACTAAGTTGGGGGAAATGCAAGTGAAATGCTGCTTCACTTGAAAGGAGTGTTTGGGTCCTTGGAGGGTGAGGTGAGAGGAAGTGAAGGGGCAGGTGTTGCATCTTTTGCGTGGGCATGGGGTGGTGCCATAGGAGGGGGTTGAGGAGTAGGGGGTGATGGAGGAGTGGACCAGGGAGTCCCGGAGGGAGCGATCCCTATGGAATGCCGATAAGGGGGGTGAAGGGAAGATGTGTTTGGTGGTGGCATCATGCTGGAGTTGGCGGAAATGGCGGAGGATGATCCTTTGAATGCGGATGGTGGGGTGATAAGTGAGGACAAGGGGACCCTATCATGTTTCTGGGAGGGAGGAGAAGGCGTGAGGGTGGATGCGCGGGAGATGGGCCGGACACGGTTGAGGGCCCTGTCAACGACCGTGGGTGGAAAACCTTGGTTAAGGAAGAAGGAACATGTCAGAGGAACTGTTTTTGAAAGTAGCATCATCGGAACAGATGCGACGGAGGCGAAGGAACTGAGAGAATGGGATGGAGTCCTTACAGGAAGCGGGATGTGAGGAGCTGTAGTCGAGATAGTTGTGGGAGTCGGTGGGTTTGTAATGGATATTGGTGGACAGTCTATCACCAGAGATTGAGACAGAGAGGTCAAGGAAGGGAAGGGAAGTGTCAGAGATGGACCACGTGAAAATGATGGAGAGGTGGAGATTGGAAGCAAAATTAATAAATTTTTCCAAGTCCTGACGAGAGCATGAAGCGGCACCGAAGTAATCATCGATGTACCGGAGAAAGAGTTGTGGAAGGGGGCCGGAGTAGGACTGCAACAAGGAATGTTCCACATACCCCATAAAGAGACAGGCATAGCTGGGGCCCATGCGGGTATCCATAGCCACACCTTTTATTTGGAGGAAGTGAGAGGAGTTGAAGGAGAAATTGTTCAGTGTGAGAACAAGTTCAGCCAGACGGAGGAGAGTACTGGTGGATGGGGATTGTTCGGGCCTCTGTTCGAGGAAGAAGCTAAGGGCCCTCAGACCATCCTGGTGGGGGATGGAGGTGTAGAGGGATTGGACGTCCATGGTGAAGAGTAAGCGGTTGGGGCCAGGGAACTGGAAATTGTTGATGTGACGTAAAGTGTCAGAGGAATCACGGATGTAGGTGGGAAGGGACTGGACAAGGGGAGAGAGAAGGGAGTCAAGATAACGAGAAATGAGTTCTGTGGGGCAGGAGCAAGCTGAGACGATCGGTCTACCGGGGCAGTTCTGTTTGTGGATTTTGGGTAGGAGATAGAAGCGGGCAGTCCGAGGTTGGGCGACTATCAGGTTGGAAGCTGTGGGAGGGAGATCCCCAGAGGAGATGAGGTCAGTGACAGTCCTGGAAACAATGGCTTGATATTCAGTGGTGGGGTCATGGTCCAGGGAGAGGTAGGAGGAAGTGTCTGCGAGTTGACGCTCAGCCTCCGCGAGGTAGAGGTCAGTGCGCCAGACAACAACAGCACCACCCTTGTCAGCGGGTTTGATGACAATGTCAGGGTTGGACCTGAGAGAATGGAATGCAGTAAGTTCAGAGAGAGACAGGTTAGAATGGGTGAGAGGAGCAGAGAAATTGAGATGACTAATGTCGCGCCGACAGTTCTCAATGAAAAGATCGAGAGAAGGTAAGAATCCAGAGGGAGGGGTCCAGGTGGAGGGAGAATATTGGAGATGGGTAAAAGGATCCGTTGAACTGGGAGAGGACTCCTGCCCAAAGAAGTGAGCCCGGAGACGAAGATGGCGGAAGAAGAGTTCAGTATCATGCCGAGCCCGAAATTCATTGAGGTGAGGGCGTAAGGGTTTGAAACTAAGTCCTTTGCTGAGCACTGAACGTTCAGCATCGGAGAGGGGAAGGTCAGGGGGTATAGTGAATAAACGGCTGGGGTTGGGATTGGAAGAAAGGGTGGGGACGGAGGAACAGGCAGGGGTGGAGGGTCCTAGATGGGTGTTGGTGTCGATGAGTTGTTGGAGCTTGCGTTCCTTAGCACTTGAGAGAAAGAGAAAAAGTTTCTTGTTGAGGCGTCGGATGAGCCGAAGGATAAAATGAAACTGGGGGCACGCGCAGCTTTGAAAAAGGGTACGGCGGTGCTGCTGGAGGGAGAGGTCGAGTGTGTTCATATGGCGGCGCATGGCACTGAGTGTGGATTTCAGAATGTGACGGGAACAGCAGTCCGAGAAACGTTTTATGTCCCGGAGATACCTGTAATCCTGGGTGGGTTCGAAACATGAGGGGTGGAATTTCAGTTGAAATCCACGTGGGGTAAGTCGGAGACGGAGACAGTCACTGAGAAAGGAGATATGGCTGTGAAAGTGGGTTTTAGTAAACACCTTGTCAAACACTAGGAGGGAAATGGAAAGCAAGGAAGGTGAGCAAGACAACAGAGAGATACGGAAATCTTGTTGCAGAGAGGAACAGAACTTCTTCAAGGAGGTAGGCATTTCTTGAAGAGCAGTGGCAGTCAATTAAACACAGAGATAAAAACAAAAAAATTGCGGATGCTGGAAATCCAAAGCAAAAACAGAATTACCTGGAAAAACTCAGCAGGTCTGGCAGCATCGGCGGAGAAGAAAAGAGTTGACGTTTCGAGTCCTCATGACCCTTCGACAGAACTTGCGTTCGAGTCCAAGAAAGAGTTGAAATATAAGCTGGTTTAAGGTGTGTGTGTGGGGGGCGGAGAGATAGAGAGACAAAGAGGTGGAGGGGGGTGTGTGGTTGTAGGGACAAACAGGCAGTGATAGAAGCAGATCATCAAAAGATGTCAACGACAATAGTACAATAGAACACATAGGTGTTAAAATTAAAGTTGGTGATATTATCTAAACGAATGTGCTAATTAAGAATGGATGGTAGGTCCAACCCTGACATTGTCATCAAACCCGCTGACAAGGGTGGTGCTGTTGTTGTCTGGCGCACTGACCTCTACCTCGCGGAGGCTGAGCGTCAACTCGCAGACACTTCCTCCTACCTCTCCCTGGACCATGGCCCCACCACTGAACATCAAGCCATTGTTTCCAGGACTGTCACTGACCTCATCTCCTCTGGGGATCTCCGTCCCACAGCTTCCAACCTGATAGTCGCCCAACCTCGGACTGCCCGCTTCTATCTCCTACCCAAAATCCACAAACAGAACTGCCCCGGTAGACCGATCGTCTCAGCTTGCTCCTGCCCCACAGAACTCATTTCTCGTTATCTTGACTCCCTTCTCTCTCCCCTTGTCCAGTCCCTTCCCACCTACATCCGTGATTCCTCTGACACTTTACGTCACATCAACAATTTCCAGTTCCCTGGCCCCAACCGCTTACTCTTCACCATGGACGTCCAATCCCTCTACACCTCCATCCCCCACCAGGATGGTCTGAGGGCCCTTAGCTTCTTCCTCGAACAGAGGCCCGAACAATCCCCGTCCACCACTACTCTCCTCCGTCTGGCTGAACTTGTTCTCACACTGAACAATTTCTCCTTCAACTCCTCTCACTTCCTCCAAATAAAAGGTGTGGCTATGGGTACCCGCATGGGCCCCAGCTATGCCTGTCTCTTTATGGGGTATGTGGAACATTCCTTGTTGCAGTCCTACTCCGGCCCCCTTCCACAACTCTTTCTCCGGTACATCGATGATTACTTCGGTGCCGCTTCATGCTCTCGTCAGGACTTGGAAAAATTTATTAATTTTGCTTCCAATCTCCACCTCTCCATCATTTTCACGTGGTCCATCTCTGACACTTCCCTTCCCTTCCTTGACCTCTCTGTCTCAATCTCTGGTGATAGACTGTCCACCAATATCCATTACAAACCCACCGACTCCCACAGCTATCTCGACTACAGCTCCTCACATCCCGCTTCCTGTAAGGACTCCATCCCATTCTCTCAGTTCCTTCGCCTCCGTCGCATCTGTTCCGATGATGCTACATTCAAAAACAGTTCCTCTGACATGTCCTCCTTCTTCCTTAACCAAGGTTTTCCACCCACGGTCGTTGACAGGGCCCTCAACCGTGTCCGGCCCATCTCCCGCGCATCCACCCTCACGCCTTCTCCTCCCTCCCAGAAACATGATAGGGTCCCCCTTGTCCTCACTTATCACCCCACCAGCCTCCACATTCAAAGGATCATCCTCCGCCATTTCCGCCAACTCCAGCATGATGCCACCACCAAACACATCTTCCCTTCACCCCCCTTATCGGCATTCCGTAGGGATCGCTCCCTCCGGGACACTCTGGTCCACTCCTCCATCACCCCCTACTCCTCAACCCCCTCCTATGGCACCACCCTATGCCCACGCAAAAGATGCAACACCTGCCCCTTCACTTCCTCTCTCCTCACCCTCCAAGGACCCAAACACTCCTTTCAAGTGAAGCAGCATTTCACTTGCATTTCCCCCAACTTAGTCTACTGCATTCGTTGCTCCCAATGTGGTCTCCTCTACATTGGAGAGACCAAACGTAAACTGGGCGACCGCTTTGCAGAACACCTGCGGTCTGTCCGCAAGAATGACCCAAACCTCCCTGTCACTTGCCATTTCAACACTCCACCCTGCTCTCTTGCCCACATGTCTGTCCTTGGCTTGCTGCATTGTTCCAGTGAAGCCCAACACAAACTGGAGGAACAGCACCTCATCTTCCGACTAGGGACTTTACAGCCTTCCGGACTGAATATTGAATTCAACAACTTTAGGTCGTAAGCTCCCTCCCCCATCCCCACCCCCTTTCTGTTTCCCCCTTCCCTTTTTTTTCCAATAAATTATAAAGATTTTCCTTTTCCCACCTATTTCCATTATATAATAAAAAAACCCCACTAGATCTATACCTTGAGTGCCCTACCATCCATTCTTAATTAGCACATTCGTTTAGATAATATCACCAACTTTAATTTTAACACCTATGTGTTCTATTGTACTATTGTCGTTGACATCTTTTGATGATCTGCTTCTATCACTGCTTGTTTGTCCCTACAACCACACTCCACCCCCCTCCACCTCTTTGTCTCTCTATCTCTCCGCCCCCTACACACACACCTTAAACCAGCTTATATTTCAACTCTTTCTTGGACTCGAACGCAAGTTCTGTCAAAGGGTCATGAGGACTCGAAACTTCAACTCTTTTCTTCTCCGCCGATGCTGCCAGACCTGCTGAGTTTTTCCAGGTAATTGTGTTTTTGTTTTGGATTTCCAGCATCCGCAGTTTTTTTGTTTTTATCTCTGATAGTTATATATACTTCCTTTGTGATGGCAGTAGCTAGAATGAGTGGCTGCTTGGTTTTACCTCTCTGGCTGGATTCCACCAGGTACAGGTCATCACTGACTGCACACACGTAGCAATCATAGCACCACCACAGCAACCAGGAGTTTGTATAAACCACAACGGATATTAGTTCTTGAATGCACAGCCTGTGTGCAACCACAAGAGGCTTATACAAAAGCAAAATACTGCAGATGCTAGAAATCTGAAATAAAAACATAAAATATTGGTAAAACCCAGCAGGTCTGGCAGCACCTGTGGAACGAGAAACAGAGTTAATATTTTGAGTCCATACGACTCTTCTTCAGAGCCCTGAAGAAGAGGCATACAGAATCTCTATTTCTCTCTCTATTGATGCTGTCAGACCTGCTGAGAGGTTTATGTGGGTGTGTGTCATATTTCCTGGGAGGTGTCATGATGCTTTCCTACTGTGATAGTCCAACTTCTTGTTCCAGGAAGCAGACCTTAAGTACTGGCGTGTAAGAGACAATAGATATCCAAACTTGGCTCATGACACCTGTGAGGAAACCCACCAATGAAGCATTGAACAATTTTAATTGTGTGCATCATTGAGTAATCCATCAGACTGTTGACATTATACTTCAGGGAGTTTAGGAGATGTCCTTCAGTATTCAGCCACAAGGATGTCTAGAATAATGGTGGGGTACTACATTCTGTATAAGACTACGTAACAGGGAGGAATCCAGCTGCAGGAGGACAAGGGAAAGGGAGAAGAGAAGGGGAGGGAGAGGAGAAGGCAGGTGTATAGTGTTAATATTTGTAAAAGTGAAAGTATGAGTTGATACTTGGCATGCAATAAAGGGCAAAATGGGGTAGTGGTACTCATCAATATATTTTATGTTGATAAAAAAGGGAGCTTAACAACTTAACATTTTGTCAAACAGCCATTATGAAATCTTAGTAAATTAAAATTTCTTGACCTTACACTTGCAATTGTGTGATGTATCCCTAATGGCTTCAACAGTGGCAGAGGCAGGTTGCTCAGATCCCTGTACTGACCATTGAGAGGCTGTTCACCAAAGTCCTTTGAGGGTTGCTCCAAGGATTGCATCTTCTGCACCTGTGCAGGGGAAGACTCTGTTATCAGGAAATGTGGCAGCTTGTCAAATATTAGCTGGTTTAGGGCAGGGGGAGGGTAAGGGTAAAAAGTGGAAGAGCTTTGATTGGAGTTCCCACTTCTATGTACCCTTTTGCCATCATTCTGCTCCTGTGTCAATGCCACATCACCTCTACCATTTTGCCACAGACCAGCTTGGTGAAGATCAGTGACACCTGGATAAGACATTTGTCATCCTGTGTAAGGCAACTGAAAGGTTGTGATCCAAAGTTAGTAATGGCTGTGTTCATGGCCTGCGCAGACTCATTCAAGGGGCAGATTTGAAGCCCCTTGGAAGTGTCTACTCTCTCCACGGCAAGAATTCTTAGTTCTTGAATGCACAGCCTGTGTGCAACCACAAGAGGCTTATACAAAATCAAAATACTGCAGATGCTAGAAATCTGAAATAAAAACAGAAAATATTGGTAAAACTCAGCAGGTCTGGCAGCACCTGTGGAACGAGAAACAGAGTTAATATTTTGAGTCCATATGACTCTTCTTCAAAGCTCTCAACCAATCCACAAACAATCCAGCTGGACTTCTCCATCCTCTCTGTTATTGTCGAGAGTGTACATGGCACATTGTCACTAATTGGCTAAATTGTGGTGACCTCTAGCATTCTCCTTCTCAAAATTAACCGTCTTGGTTCAGCACAATATCCTTATGAACAGAACTTGGAGCGGATTTTTCCCCAGGTGTAAACTCTCCATAGCTGTCCCTAACAGAGTCTGCTCATGTTCAACTTGTGAGGTGTGAATCACCAGATGAAAATTTAATTGTCTAACTGGACCCACCAACACGTGAGTATTCGCTGTAGTCCGTGGCTGTATGTCCTGCAATGCTGCACCCTTGGAAAGAATGAAGTTCCGAGGAATCATCCTCATACATGCCTGCGATGCTTGCTGTATGCATGAAGACCCTGGAAGAGGAAAGAAAGTGATATGATATAATCAGGTGTTACAGACAGGAGGAGGTTTAATTTAAATAGCCTTGATTTCTTCTTTCACCATGCATCCATACACAGAAAGATGATTTTGATTGTTTACCTCTTTATAAGCTGTGGAATATTTCTCAACCTTTTGGTTTCAGTGTGATCCAATTTCTATTAATAATTCTACAGCAAACTTATGATCGGATGAATTCAAAGGGTTAATTTATTTTTCACACACTCAAACATGGGAGGAGGGTAGCAACATGGTCTTCTTTTCAGTTATACAATAAGACAGGGATAGAGAAAGAAAGATTTACAGAGAACAGAGAAAAGAATCATTGTTTCACGCGTGTCCCAGACTCCAGAATCAAAGTCCCCATGGTGTATTCCTTCACAGAGGCTGGCATGCTGAACTGATGCTGGATAATTCACTTTTCCAGTAAAATTGGCTTCCACAATGAGATAGACTTGCAGAGATGAATTAGTCTTGTAGGCAGAAGTTCCAGTAGAAACAGTGTAGATGGGGCCAGGCATTCAAACCAGGACAGAGCCCTTTTCTGTGCAGCTGCTTGGTAGATGGATAGATGGCAGACCTGAGATTTCTTAGTACCAAAAGGCAATAATACTGGTTCCACCAGCCAGAGAGTGGGGGGGTCATGTTACATGACTCCCACCTTTCCAGTTTGGCTTTGATAAAGGGTGTGCATCCCTTTGTCTGGGTCCCTGAGATTGTTAATGTTTCAACCAATAAGTCTTACACGGAGGTTGTGTGGTCCTTTGTCCTAGCAGACAAATCAGCTCGGTTGGCTAGTCCTGTATCATGACATTAGATGACCTCCAAATAGTTCTCTTTGAATTTGGTCTCTTCAGCTTACAGAGATTGCTGGAAAACCACAGGAACACCCACAGGGAGGTCGTTAGAGTCCCTTCAGAGGCAATTTGAAGCAAATTTCTCCAATTGCCAAATAGACCCTTTTATTCAGGATCACATACAGTCATAGCTTCAGCCATTTCAAAAAGCCGCTATCCAGTTTTTAAAATTTTAGAAATTAGCCGTGAGGATATATATATTTAAAAAAATATAGGCCAGGATTTTCAGGTCGATGAGCGGGAGACGGGGCTCACTTGCCAACACGTAAAATGACACCCGGTGACGTCGGGCAGAACTCCCAATGTCACCCCGCTCCATTCAAATTTTCAGGTAGGCGGGAGCTCAGCAAAATCAGCTTTGCGCCCGCCAATCTGTCAATGGCCAATTGAGGCCAGTGACAGTCATTTAAGTAATTAATGGACCTGCCTGTCCAACCTTAAGGTTGGTGGGCAGGCTGGGAGCCCTGGCGGGCATTGGAAAAAGCATGAAACCTCATTCACGGGTGGGATGAGGATCCATGTAAGTTTTTAAAAATGTAATTAAAGTGTTTATAAAAGTTATGGACATGTCCCAGCTCACGTGACAGTGCCACATGAGGGTACATGTCAGGGGATTTTTTTTTCTATTTTTAATATTTTTTACTGTAGAGCTGATCTCCCTGAGGCAGCACTTAGTCTCAGGGAGATGAATGTGCTCTTTCGTGCGCATGCACAAAACAGCACACTCTCGGGTTTAGGGATTCCAACCACCCCCCCCCCCACCCACCCACCACCACCACCCCCCGGCCTGCACAGGGAGCGCATAGCATTTTCATGCGGACTTCAAGCTGGGCGGGCCTTAATTGGCCCGCCCACGTAAAATGGTGGCGTGCCTCTGATTGGGGGTGCCAATCAGAGGTGTGCCTTCATGTGCCCGCTCTTCAACTTCACCCCTAATGGAGGATGTGGGGGATGGGAATTCTGCCTATAGAGTGTGAGGTCTTAGTTGATTGACACAGGGTGAAGTCATAAACTTGACAACCCTATTCAATCTTATCACAATTCAGTCATTGATGAAATAAAATCAGCATATATCTATCAAGGATATTTATAATTCTATCCCAGCTATCTGAGAGCTCCCTGTTTCTTCATCCTTGACTGTAATGGATACAGATGTATAATTTATCTTCAGGACTTCCTCTTTGCATCTATGAGCTGGACAACTTGTGGAGGTAAAAGTCCAGTGCTGTCCCTCTCCCTTGCATTTTGTGCTCTCTTCTTCTACAAGAGGTGAAAAAATAGGCCTGTGAGTGAGTGAAAATGAGGTATTTGCTTAATGGATGCAATGCATTTGATGAGGGTGGCGATGAGAAAAATGCATCATGTTGCATAATGATTGGGGTGAGTTGCAATGCTGGATGCGCATAAATGGAGAGGTGTTGAAGATTGTAGTAAGTGAAGGCTGGGGGAAGTTGAGTGAGTATGAGGAGTGATGGAGCACATCCTTCCAGACAGAGTGAAATGGGGCTGGGGCTAAATGCACAGGATGTAGCTAATGACCAAACATACTCATTTTTCCTGACCTGGCTATGCCATTAAGCCACTTTGTAAATTGCATCCATAATTTTGGCACCACATTCCTGTTGCTTGCCTCCTCGGTTACCTTCAACTTCTTGGTAAGAGCACAGGTTTCCTTCTCCCAATGCTGGAGAAAGGACTGCCCTGACTGCATTCAGTAAAGCATCATTGAAACTGGGTGTTAACCCTTCGCTATGTCCACTTCCATTGTGAATATCTCCAATTTCCATTTATGCACTGTGCCCTTAAATACAGCTCGGATTGCATTATGTGGGTGTGCTCATGTCCACTGCACAACTTGAGAGAATAAAACCCGGAAGTCAAAATGTATTCCTCTAATTCAGTTGCAACTGCATATTTTGATTTTTTAACTTGACTTCTGGATTCGCCCAAGCATTTTCACTGTTCCTCCATCAACCCTACTCAGAAGCTGGCTTCAGATTATTATCAGGGCCAATGATGCTAGAGTGTCAAAAGGCAAATTTTAATGATATAAGAAGGGACCCGGCAGAAAAATAAAGAAATGGTTCAATGGGTCAATGGTAAGAAATCTACAAACCTGAAATGTATCAAGCATAAGTTAATGATATTCCTATAAAATGAAAAAGGAAACTGTAAAAAAAATGAGAGTTCAATGGACAGGAGCAGAAATTTGGGGGTCTGCATCCTTCGCAGTCTTAAGCAGGTTATTCCTGATGGGAGAAAAAGGATGTAAAACTTGAGACAAAGGAGGCCCAAGGGATTCTTGCAGGGCCTGGAGTAACACATCTGCTCTTCCAAAGAAAACAGAGAAAAGAAAAATAATGAAAGCATATCTTCCTGGGCCTCTTCTGGCCTTTCACTTTGACAAGTCTTCTGCCCCTAGTGGGGAAGCCCCCTTAATTACCACACCACTCAGACCTCAGGTTGAAATCACATTTTGAACTCTGATGACATAATCAGACTCCAATCCATCGATTTGAAAAGAACCCTTCCAGCTTCGGGGGGTGTCATTGTTGCCAATAACTTAAGATTCAGGTTAATCAAATTGGGTGGGAAGGACTGGATAAATCATGTATTCTATTTCAATTGTCAGCTTGCCAGCTTCCATCCAGCTGAGGGAGTCCAAATTGAGGTTTAAATCTTCCAGTTGAGGAGTCAGTGAAGAGTGGTCATGAATTTAACATTATTAATAGGAGAGTGATAAGGGTGGTTAAGAAAAATGCTTTTAGCTAGGGGCATTGGTGTAGGAATTTTTGTCACAGGAGCTTGAGATAGATAACAGTGAAACTTTTCCATGAACATTGGAGAAATATTTGAACCATTGTAAAGTCCATGGAGAAACAGCCGAGCAGTGAGGTAGATTTTGGATTGCTGGAACAAAGAACTATCATGTTCAATTGACTCCTTCTGTGCAGAAAACATCTTTACTTCTATCTCTACAGTCTTCTAAATTCTGTTTAACTTCCGGGTCTCATTGTTATCGCATATGCCAACTGCTGATTTGAAGGCAGGCGGAAAGAGGTAGCTGGCTAGTGGCTGGACGGTTAAAATTGCCCAGCCCAGTGGCTGCCTGACCAAAGATGCTGACTGGTGGGGAAGGGGATTTTTCCAGAGCTGACACATGGAAATGTGGGCGGAGTAGAAGATGAGTATTTCCTTGTGGGGAGTTATACCATGCCAGTGTTTGGCGGAGGTGGGGGGGGGGTTAAAATTATCCCAAAAATCCCTTAAACTGTTCAGAGGTGGAATAGAATAGTCAGTCTTTCTGACGATATGTTTAAGTAATCATTATTTTGAAGAGTAATGTAATTACCTTCCTTTCATAAGCTAATTACCATGTATTTCTTGCGATAATTTTCCCAGCTCTATGGTCATTTTGCCTACTTTAATTTTGTTTGCTCTGTGCAGACAAACATTATCGACTGAAGTAAAAGAAGAGTCATAATTACCCTCGGTGAATTATTCCACATTATTGGGTGCCAGTATTAACATTGTCTCTGATTGAACATTTCTATTCTGAACCAGTCAATTTTGTAATTTTCCAGCTCATGCACTCTGAACTAAACTCTCATGGTACAGCAATAAAGATACTCAAATGGCAGGTGCATCTTTATTATAGTAATCTCAACTCCGACCTACTGTACAAAGGCTTCAGTATAATTTTAGTTAAAATAGCATAAGTCAACAAATTAATTCAACTTGTCTTGTCATCCATTTATTATATTCACTCTTTTTTTTATTTTACATTTTATATTTTGTTTTACTTATTGTTTACTGTACTAAACTGTGGCTACAAGGTGAGATTACACCAGGTGAATTTATTTATGCCAGAAAAGATTAGAGGGGTAGCCTACTGATTTATTCAAAATCCTTAAGGGTATTAACAAGCTGGAACAGTGAGAAGCTGTTACTTCCAAAATCAAAAATGAGGAGTCATGGGATGAATCTTAGAAGAAGGATGGTGACTGAACAGATCAGATTCATGTAGAGACGGTGCATGTTTGAAATGGACTACTGAAGGCAAAGATCAAGGTTGATAATGTCTGTCATTTTAAAAGGTATTTGGTGAGAAAATCAATGAAAGGATATCAGTAGGGAGCAGTGTATTATATTTTTTAAGGATAGCCAAATAGATGAAAACATTTCCTTCCGAAACTGCACGATCGTGTCTTCTATTATTCTCTATGTGGTTTGTTCTCTAGAAAGAACTCTTCTGCTCCTCAGCCATAACAGAGGTGAAATTTCAGCAGAAACTGTGGGCTGAATAATATGTTGGGAAAATGGGAACATTATGCGTCCGTGCCGACGTATTATCAGGCATGATGACGTTGGGTTACAGTCCTGATATCATCACACCCGATCTGGAAAATACGTTAGGCTGGTGGGGCTAGGAATCGAGAGCCTGCCCATGTTACTCAAATGTTGTTAAATTGTTTAGTTAAATTTGTTAATCTCCCAATTGATTGCAACAATACGTGGTGTGAGCAATAAAACACTAGCAGAGTGTGTTTCATGCCAGGTTGGGTTTCTTGTTTTGTAACAGTTAGCTTGTTAGGGCTTGTGTAAAGTCTCCAGCTGAGCCCTGAGTTTCAACTTAGTAGTCAGGCTGCTGTGACTGCTCGCGGTGCTTAATACAAGAAGAAGAGTTTCCATTTCAAACTTCTCTTAGTTAGAGGCCTTATTCCTCCTGTAGACAGGTCCATTTTGACCATAACCATCACCTCAGCCTCCTAACCAGGCTAAACATGGGAATAGTTGTCTCTGTGGGACTCCCATCCTCCAGTGAGGGAGAGGGGGATGAGGAAGAGGAGGAGGAGAGTGAGAGAAAGAAGCGCACGTCGGGAGGTCCAAGATGCACTGGTGGTGATTGAGGGTGGCAGAGCTGCACCAAACCAAGAACGTGATGAAGCCACCATGAATCCTTAGTGGATGCATAGAAAGACTTAAGCAATCACTCGAGCCTACAGGCAGAGACTGAGCTATCTTCAGATGTCCAAGACACAATGCCAGAGGAGGGTCAGGCTCTCAAGAGCCAAAGTCACCTCTTTTTGTTATACATTGGCAGGGGAGATCTCGTCTAACTGTGTTGGGGATCGCCCAATTCCTGCAGCTGTACAGGTCATTGTTGTGCTTAACTTCTTTGTCATAGGGTACTTTCAGCCAGCCTCAGTGACATTACACAGCCTGCTGCACAGCACTGCATCAAAGGCTTCACAGATGCAATGTTCAGGAGGGCAGGTAGTTACATTTCTTTCACAATGTACCGCCAGAGTCAACTCGAAAGAGCCAGAGGGTTTGCTGTGATTGCAGGTTTCCCCAGGGTCCAGGAAGCCGTTGACTGCAGGCACATCCCTACAAAAGTTCCAGCTCGGCAGCCCCACACCTTTATTAACAGGAAGCGATTTCACTCACTGAACAGCCAGCTGGTCTTTGACCATAATCGACAGGTAATGAGGTATGCATGAGGTACCTGGGCAACAGCCACAACTCGTACATTCTGCATAACTCTCAGGTGCCAGACCTATTCAGCACCCCTGGTACCCTGGATAGTTCGATCCTGGGTGGTAAGGGTTACTCACTGAAGTGATGGCTCATGACTCCAGTGAAGGCCCCCAGAAAAGACACAAGGCGAAACTACAACGACAGCCATGGAAGCAGCATGCCATCTTACAGCAGATAATTGAGCAACTGAAAATATGGTTCAGCTGCCTTGGCAGATCAGGAGGGGCATTGCAGTATGCTTCATCATGTGTGTCACTCATGGTCGTGGTATGCTGTGCACTCTATAACCTTGCCATTCAGAGACGGAGTGCCCTTGAGGAAGAAGAGATGCCAGATAATGGCCATTCATCTGATGGTAAGAATGAAGACGAGGTGAGGGAACACCTAGAGGCACAAGGCCCTGGACGTGATTGTATGCATGGCCATGACACAAGGGTGCCTTGATAAGGCAGAGGTTTCGGTGGGTTTGGAAGTCTCGGCCTCAGGAATGCCTGCACTGCATGTGTCTCAACGTCATTCCAAGTGGAATGTGAGATTTATGTCAATGTCCTGTCAGCACACCCATGCTGTCCAGTCTTTAACATTTGAAGCATCCTGCCCTGCATCTAATTATGCTGATATTTATCTCCCAAAAGATGTTCAAAACAATGACATACTACATGAGGTGTAGTGAAGTCACAGTTTATTCAATTAAGCATGATGATACATTTCATTAACAAATGATGCCCACATCCCGTGAAAAAATATAAGACATGCTCCAGCAGCTGCACATATGAGTGAAAAGTTCCCTCACCAGACTGTATTTGCCCTTGTCCCGAAGCTCTTATCCCTGCCGAGGTGCCAGTATCTCTGCTGGTGTTTGGGGCAGAGAGATGATGTGACGCAGCTTCCTCTGAGGGTTCTTACTCTTCCTCAGGGGAAATGACGGCTGGCATCAACACCCTGGTCTGCGGAAGAGACTTCTCCTGTGCAAGAGAGACAGAAAGTAGGGCTTCAGTTGGCTTTCCAAACCTTTCAACAGATGTGCCAGGTCACAGTGCTCAGCACCATTACAGCCATGTGCAGCATAAGATATGACACAATGCAAATACTGTACAGGCCAGAACCTTTCCATGAGGAAGCTTCCCTTGGTATTAGAACTGGGATGAGAATTTTAAGATTCATTGATCATGCCAAGCGATAATCCATCTCCCACTTGTCATATCCCCCCTGAGTCCCGGTTTTAGCCATTTGCCAGCTCGCCAGACCAACGCCTTCCTCTAATATCACCTCTGCCAATCAAGCTAGAGGATTCAACTGATCAGAGCAAAAGAACCTCTTCCCCATTTGACAGTAGGATTGCAAGCTCAGGGACACCACCTCCAGTTTTGCCCCCTCCCTGGCGTCGTGGGCACACTCCTCCTGAAAGTAGGTGTGAAATTGCACTGACTGGCACTGTTAGGTTAAATGATGTCACTCTGTCTAGGCATGAGCAGCACAATGCTTGGCAGCCAAGGCACTGTTCACTTTCCTCATCTGTACAGGCTCGCCACCCTCCACCCCAACTCTTCCTCCTGTCGCACTGGACCAAAACAAAAAGTGCACAGAGGCATCGGCACTAAGACCAATGCTGCCTTTGCTGCAACATGCTGCCTTAGACCTCCGAACACCTCACAAGCCTCCAGCATTTGCAATGCTACCCTGTAGCTTCCTAGCATGAGAATACACATACTGAGAGCTTACTCACCTTGGCCAACCTTAGGAGGTCATTGAGCCTCTTTTGGCATTGCGGTCAAGGGCAACGCACTAGCCCTACACTGCTGAACTCCACTGCAACCTCTTCGCAGGCTGCACGTCTGGCCAAGGGAATTCTCCTCTTCCCCTCAGCTGGCATTAAATGCTCACGTCTGGTGGGCACAGCCTAGAGAAGGGTGTAGAGGGATTCAATATCAAATCTCGGAGCTGCTTTGGTGCTTCTTCCCTGCTTCTCCCCTCGTTTCCTTGCCTCGGCCATCTATGGAGGAAAACATGCAATATCTAGACAGACCCTTTATGTTAAGATATTGAAAAGAATATCATGCTCAAATTATGGGTGACCTGTGATCAGTGGCAAGAAATAACTTAAACTGTGGACACTCCAGAGAAATTTTAAAAACATGCTCACTTACCTGAAACCAAGCTTGATACTATGTCCTGATAAATAATGCTGCAAATCTGTATAAAATGCACACATTTGCTGGGTCACCTGACACTATCCCATTCCAGGTGGCCTTTTAAATGACCTTCTTCCAGTTCACGGCCAATGACCTCGGACGACAGACATCCTGCCCACCAGCACTGACTGGGCAGAATGCTCACTCCCTTTGGGCTTTAAGGCCAGGAGACCTGCCCTCCAGCCCGAATTTTCACAATTGCTGTTTTATATAGCGTTCTTGAACGGTGGAGGAGGGAGTCAGGAGACTGCCCACTTCCAGGTGCAGGTCCTGCCCACCATGCCTGACCGTATTATTCAGCCCCCTGTTTATGCTGAAATTAGAGTAACTGAGCAAGACAAGACTCAAGGAAGTAAACCTCCCAGGTTTCCATCTTCTGATCAGGAACTAGAAATGCAGCACATATATCAATCTCTGGCGTTTAATTCAGCAAGAATGCTCTTGAATGATCATACTTCATAGTGGCATCCTCTGATCAGTGATTGAACTTGTATTTGGTGGTATATGGGGATTGCTACCTTATTTTAAACGTCAGCAATTTATTTACATAATATTTCCTGCTACATGTTATTGTCCTCTGTTGGGTTGTCTGTAAACCTGGTTTGTAATATTATAGTTTTTCACCATTTATTATTAATTCACAAGATGTGGATATCATTGGCAAGGCCAACATTTATTGTCCATCACTAATTTCCCTTGACAAAGTGGTGGTCAGCTGCCTTCTTAGCTGTTGGAGTTCACGTGGTGGGTGTACTCCCACAGTGCTGTTAGTGAGGGTGTTCCAGGATTTTGATCAAGTGATGGCGAAGGAACAGTGATAAAATTCAAGTCAGGGCAGTGTGAGACTTGAAAGGGAATTGGAGGCACAGCTCCCAGATGCTTGATGCCTTTGTCCTTCTTGATAGTAGAAATAGTGGGTTTGGAAGATGCTATCAAAGATGCCTTGACAAGTTAGCTGCAGTACATCTTATAAATGGTATATACTGCAGCCAATGTGTGCCTGCAGTGGATGTAGTGAATGTTTAAGGTGGCGGGTGGGTGCCATCCAAGCAGTTGCTTTGTCCTGGATGGTGTTGAGCTTTGAGTGTTGTTGGCACTTCATTCATCCGGGCAAGTGGAGGGCATTCCATCGCACTCCTGACCTGCACCTGGAATTCAGCTCTTTTAGCCACATTTGGACCAAAGCTGAAATGAGGTCAGGAGCTGAGCAGTCCTGGCAGAATGCAAATTAAGCATCGGAGAGCAGGTTATTGCTGAGTATCTGTCACTTGACAGCATTGCTGACACCTTTCATCACTTTTCTGATGATTGAGAGTATGCTGGGGGATGGTAATTGGCTGGATTGGATTTGTCCTGCTTTTTGTAGGCTGAAGATACCTGGGTAATCTTTCACTTTGTTGGGTAGATGCCAGTGTTGTAGTTGTACTAGAACAGGATGGCTAAAAGCATAGAGTCCTGGAGCAGAGATATTCAGCACTAAAGCCAGGATGCTGTCAGGGCCCATAACCTTTGTGTATACAATGTGTTCAGCTATTAATAACACATTAACTGAATGGATTCAGCTGAAGACTGGTTTTTGTGCTGATGGGGACCTTAGGAGGAGGCTGAAATGGATCATCCAATCAGAACTACTGGTTGAAAATGGTTACAAACGTTTCAGTCTTCTGCACTCATGTGTTGGACTCTGCTGTCACAGAGGATGGGGATGTGTGTGGAGCCTCTACCATCATTCATGACCGGAGGCAATGCAAGACTGCATGATCTTATTGAATGGTGGAGCAGGCTCAAAGAGCCAAGTGGCCTACTCTTGCTCCTAATGCATATGTTCATTTGCTTGTAGGACTTTAATCCAATCTGTTGGTTGTGCAGTCACTTAGCATCTTTAGTCTTTAGCATCTTGCTTACACTCTTTAGCATGCATGTAGCTTCACTAAATTGGCACTTCATTTTTAGGCATGCCTGGTCCTGCTCCTGGTTATTCTATACCTTTCTTTGAACCTAGGTTGGTCCCATGGCTTGATGGTAATGGTTGAGTGAGAGGCATGCAGCCCATGAGTTTACAGATTGTGGTTGAATACAATTATGTTGCTGCTGAGGGACCACAAAACCTCATGGATGTCGCTTTGAACTGCAAGATCTGTTCTAAATCTATCTTGCTTAGTATTGTGGTAAAGCCACAGAAGACAATGGTGGGTGTCTTCAGTGTGAAGATGGGACTTGAGTCAATGTTGAGGACTCCCAAGGCCACTTGCTCCTAACTGTATACCATAGTGTCGCCACCTCTGGTTGGTCTATCCTGGTGGTGGAACAGGACATTTCCATAGGTGGCAGTGGAAGAGTCTCAGACCTTTGTTTAATTGTATGATTCTGCAAGTATCGCAATGTCAGGCTATTCCTTGACTAGTCCCTGGATTTTAGGGAGGAGGACTTTGTAGATAGGCTAATCTGGTTGTGCCTTTGCTATGTCTGATTCCAGTGCCTAGGTCACAAGATCATAAGAAATAGGAGCAGGAGTAGGCCATTTGGCACATCGAGCCTGCTCCACCATTCAATAAACTAATGGTTGAGCTGATTACGGCACTAACTCCACTTTCCTCCCTCTCCCCTGTAACTCTTGACTCCCTTGTTGATCAAAAATCTGCCTAACTAGGCATTTAATACGTTCAAGGAGGTTTGGTGTCCAAAATACAGCCAACTTGAATTTACCCAATATTTTCAGGGGCTGAAGGAAATACTTGGCATACACATAGTTGAATAAATTTTAAGCTTTGAAAAGGCTGGCAGGCTGCTGTCGTGATCAGTTTACTGAAGCTAGATATATTAAATTGGGTTTTATTCTTATTTTGTCATGGTGGTTTGACACAACTGGGTGGCTTGCTCGGCTATTTCAGAGGGTACTTAAGAATCAGCTGTGGGTCATATAGACCAGACCAGGTAACATGGCAGGTTTCTTCCCTAAAGGACAATAGTGAACCAGATGGATTCTTACGACCATCCGATAGGTTTATTGTCATCATTACTGATACAAGCTTTTGTTGCGATTGTATTCTGTGCAGCGTGGCTTCACTAAGACCAGCTGGTGCTCTGTGCTATGATTACCTACAAATTATTGACTCTCATATAAAGCTCTGTATGGTTCTTCACAAAGTGCCAACATTCTGTTGAATGTTACTTAGGGGAGCTGCAAACACAGGTCATACATGCTGATATCAGGCAGAAACAGCCAGGCAAACTGTTCCATCATGACTTCCCATAATCTAGTGCCTCTGGAAGCACAGGCCTATAATACAGCCAGGTTCCACAATTAATGGCTTGGCAGGTCCTTTTTCCATACCAAGTTTTTTACCCTAGAGAAAATTCCAGGTCAGCATAAAATAAATTGCAGGCTCTATTCAATTAGGATTCAGCTACAAATGGACAAGGGAGCAGAACCAGCACTCCAACAGTAGCAGCGAATAACTACTGCAGATCAGTGTAGTTCAGTGGAGCAGATGTAGGTCACCAGTGTCATGCCACTTATACAGTGAGACAGTGAGCTATCACATTTCTTCCCCCTGCGCTCTCTTAAGGAAATTGTAATCTTAAATTGTGATCAGAAGCAAATTCAGCTCAACATTCTGTTGATTTTTTCTACACAGTTGAATTCTGCCAAACTTGCCCAAAAGTGACAACAAAATAGGACAGCTTTCTAGAGCAAATTCAGTGAGATGGTATTTCTAGGGCGAAGCCTGACTTGGCAGAGAATCAGGCCTGCTAAGTTATAACCCTGTCCATGACTTGCTTTGCTTTCCATGAGGGACAGCTCCAAACAGCCAAGATGAATCTACCCAGGTTGAATGAAATACTTGGGTTTTAAATTGGCTGGCTGTCTATTGTGATCAGCTTACATAGACTGGATAAATTAAATTGCATTTTTGTTGCAGGCATGCTGAGATCGTCAATTCTTTCAGAGGATCAAATTCCATGATTCTGTCTGCTTCTCTGCGAAAATGGAAAACCAGTGGTTTGGTCACTTAATGCGCTAATTTTATAATAAAGCAACAACTTGTTAATAGTGAAGATTTCTGAAGATTTTTTTCCCATGCTCTGGGATTGTTTTGCATTAAAAGACACGCTCAGCTCTAAATTAAGGCCTGAATTTTCACTCTCATGTTGGGTACGCAGAGTTGGGAGAATTTCCGGCTCTGTGAACCCGACTTCTGAAAAAATGCCCCAGAAGTGTGGTATTTTGTTCTGGCGGGGACAGGTTTTAAGTGAGTCATGTCCGTTGGCTCTAGAATGTGTTAATAGGCAGCCGCAGGGACTGCTGGGTACAAGAGGCGGGCTGAGTGAAACACCCGCTTCAGTGCTCCAGCACTTTGTCCCTGCTGTGAAGAAATGACTAAAGCAAAAAACAGCCCTCTGGCACCACACCCCTTCAACCCTACATATTCCTCAAACTCAATACAGGTCAATCCATGCCATCTCATGCTTCCCACTCCCCATGGCTCTTTATACCCTCATGCCAACCTAAAACCCTCCCACCCACACCCCATGGTCACTTATATCCTCCATGCAAACCTCTGCTCCTCCACCCATGGCTCTTTATAGCCCCTATGACAACTTAGTGCCAAATACCATCCTTTGGCCTTACACCCTCCATGTCAACTCGTCCAGTATTGACCATGAGCAGATCTCAGGACCCATACTGAGATTAAATAAATTCTTATGTGTCTATTGATGAATTCACTTTTTAATTAAAAAGCATCCTCATTGATAAAAACCCATTCACTATATTTAACTTCCTTAATCCCGTATAAGAACAAGCATGCGCATTCATAGTCCTAATTCAAAGACTTAATAATCACCTGCAGCTGTCAATAAAACTGTGATAATGACAAATTGCAAAATCAGTCACACAGCACTAATCCTGCAATGACATTCCTCAGACTTATGTTAACAGACAGCTTGAAATAGCAAGCACTGATTTTTTTCAACACGGCACAGTTTTTTCAAATATTTAAAGGGCAGGAAATTTAAATGCCTTGACAGCTTGACAGCCCCCTTGACTGTTCCCTTTGATGGCTCCCTTTAACAGCTACCTTTGACCAGTCCCTTGACAGCTCTCTTGACAGTTCCTTTGGCAGCTCCCTTAACAGTAATCTTGACAGCTCCTTTGACAGTAATCGTGACAGTTCCAATGAGCTGGACAATTCCACTGATCTTATCCCCTTTTTACACATATTCATGTCAAATTTTAACAATCCCAAAAGGTAACTCACCTTTCCCAGAGGGCACCTTACTTCTTCCAAAGGGTGCCTGAGCTCTCCCAAAGGTGTCCCTGGATATCCAAAAGAATACTTTATCTCTCCAAAAGGACACCCTACATCTTCAATGACTTCTGGTAAGTTTAGACCTTCTCCTACAAATTTAACATGCACAAGTTGTATTTCCCACTCCCTCCTTGCGAAAGTCAGATCAGACTGAAGGCAGCTGCATTTTAACATGTGCAGCTGCCTTGATGAACCACAGATGTCCAAAGTTTGATCCACCCCCTCCCCTCCCAAAATGGCTGGGATTGGGGGCAGGACTTCTGGATTTGTGCCACTGACGACATTTTTGCAAAGATGGAGCGCCTCTCTGTCTGTGCAAAAAATTCAGGCCTAAATGTCTCTATCCTTCCTTATAACTATACAATACATGGGCTATAATGTGCCACAAGCCAGTACAGAAATAATTTCATAAACTGAAGGAGCATAGCCAGAGTGGTCTACCACCTCAAGCTCAAGCTCTGTCATGTCCTTGAAGAAATTTCCAACTTGATCAAGCATATATTTGTCAAGTACAATATTAGAGCTTGTAGTGGTGGTTTATTACTCGCTTTGGCAAGTATCTTTTTGCTGATATTGTTGACAGTGTGCAGAGGTTTCCATAACTAAATTGGGTAGGTTGAATTTAACGTCTATTGTTTTACATGATTTTTGAATGCATTGCTATTGGGTTTTATTTTACTGCACATTATAAGGCAATAGCAGCTCCAATATACGTGTCGACAATAATGAACGTCCAGCGGTGATTAGGTGGGTAAATAGCCATAGTCCATGAGGGACTACAGGCATCTCTCTTTCTCAGAGAAGTACAATTGGTTATATAGTTTGAGGGGCACCCCGCCACATCAAGCATAGGGCAAGAGAGGAAGCAGGTCCCAAGTCTACCTCAGCTAGAATGGGAATTGAACCCACACTGTTGTCATTACTCTGAACCGCATGCTAGCCATCTAGCCAACAGAGTTAATTGCGCCCTGCTGTGTGTGATTATAAAAGATAACAATTAAATCAAGGGGCTCAGATAAAATACATTGTAAGACTGAAGCACAACCAATTCATAAATATCAGAACCCCCAAATTAGATTATGCTTTCATGTATGTATTGTTTCCGTAACATACACTGCTGAGGTCAATTTTATTCCATATTCAGTCTATTCCTGTTGGTGCCAACTGTAAAAAGTTAATCTGGAAAGGCATCCACACTGAAGGATTAATGGCTATGACACTCAAAATGCATTGAATAATAATGTGACAGGAGTCCTTGGAGTGTCCAGTCCAAGATAATCAGGACAGATTCTGACCATTTTCTCAGCACCATGTTTAAATGGATGTATTTAAAGAAAATAGAGTTCTACACTATTTATTCTTCGAAAGTAAGCATTCAATCAAAGGTAGCAGTACACATGCTATGCCTGAAATAAACTCAGAAAGACATGCTATAATGGGAATAGGTGAACAGAAATATCAGGGTAGAGGGGGGACATTGTACTTTTCCATGAAAGGATGACCATAAATGATTATGTCAATTAATATCTCAGTCGCAAAATATCGGTGCACCAGAATCTACGCCAATCTGTGCCACAAACATTCTGCAACCACAGAAATAAATTAGAAATTGTTGAACACAAAGTAATATTTTGACTTTGCAGTTGTCCACTGTACCGTTAAGTAAGTTCATTTTCAAAAGCACAATCTAGCAATGCTTAATGCTCAGTTCATATTGATAAAATGAAGTGCCACAGCACTGACATCTAGTAACTTCACTTCTGGTGTATTGACGTACTGAATTCTTTATTTCTCACTGGAAGGTTCTTCAGCAGTTGTACACTTCCCAATCAGACTCATCATGTGCACTGTGGGAGGAGACCTATCAGTGCTCCCATCCCCTCCTCAACATCCCTTCTGCTGGTTGTGGTGTCTCTCTAGCTGCTGTCAACATTCTCACATCCCCCATCCCTTCCCACAACAAACCACAGTTGTAGCTCCCCCCTACCCTTTAACAATTCTCATTCATTTCCTTCCCTCTACCCACTTAGTGCTGCATGGAGGTGGCAACCCACTCCTGAGTACAGTCCTCAAAGGCAGATTGCAGCCATGACTGGTTTTGCCCCTGCCTCAATTGCAGGATAGAGGAGGTAGGAGATGAGGATGTAGAGAAGTGGCCAATGAAAATGTACTACACCCGCTCTGACACAGTAATCCATTTCGCCAAAACATTTTCTTCAGCATAAACATGACTTAATGGCTCCTCACTTTGACAGCTATGCACTAATCAGGTTGATTGTTCAGGTTCTCTGAATGACAATTTCAAACTCACTTTCTGTCCCTCCCTAGTCCATCAACAAGCTCCTCAAGGAGCTTAACAGGCAGTTAATTAGAGGTGAGTGGGTTCCTGGTGCTCCACCCGGCCCTCACTTTGAAAATGTCAGTGTGTCTCATAAGCATTGGGACACTGACACACCATCTAGGAGCATTATTTTCAAAGTGTGCCCCCATGGCCAAATGAAAATCAAGCCACTTAACTTGCTTTATCTCTAAGGCCCTTCAATAGTCCTGTCCCTTCAGAAACCTGTATTTCAGTGTCATCCATGTATTAGAAGGACATTTTTTATGCAGGTTAGCAATTTTTAAAAATATAAAACATTACTCTATTGTTATCAAAATTACCATGGAAACAAACACTGTCAAAATGAGAAGGCATCTCTACAAACACCAAGACAGGCCTCTGGAATCAGGATTTATGATTAACCAGACCCAATGTTATTTGGAAAGGGGAAAACTCTGCAGAAAAATCACACAGAATAGGAGAAAGTTCTAAAAATGAACTGCATATTCAACAAAAATACTTTTCTCAAATCATTGCGAAATTGGCTCAACTTTTTGTCTAGCATGAGCGACTTTAGTTTACTTTAAATGGGATCGCAGACTCTAAATTTCATTAAAACATGTTTTAGTTCATTATCTTCTGTTGCAGGATAAGCATATCTAGACTATATCCTTAGCATATGCTGCACATAGATGCGATGTAACAAGAGTAGCCAAGAAGGCAGAGTTTAACTTGTGCTTAGGTTCATTGTTTCCCATTAAATACGGTTGGACAAATCCTGTCTCGGCTATTACATGCTGGCTTGCCCTTAAACTATATTATCCGATATGCCCAATGCAAGAAGATCAGTAAAAGCTGAAGTGCAATCTCGGAAACAATGGGCTAGAAATTGGCAAGCCCCAGTTTTTGGGCCCTGGGGTTGTAATTTGTGAACTTCTCACACCATTTCTGAACGAGCTGGGCCTCATGCAGAATTGGTGCACGCCTCATTTCCATGATTGTAGAATGGCCCCAGTTGATCCCACAATGCAATCCTCTCTCTGGTGCTGCTGGGAGCCTCTGTCCACCAAAGGGGGCTGAGTGCGGTAAGCAAGCCATGTGCTCCAGGCAGCCTTCCCTTTTAAAGGCTCAGTCCCTATAAAAGGAAAGCAGCACTGATGCTGGATACCACTTTGGATTACTTAGGGTCTAGGACGATATCGCAGTGCGTCAAGGAAAATGGTCCTGACTTCAGTGATGGTACCCTGGAGGACCTCGTGAGTTAAGTGGAGGCCAGCAGAGATGGCATGTTTCCACTGGGGAACAGGAAGCCTTTGAGGTAGAGCCTCAGAAGGGGTTGGGAGCAGGTGGGAAGGACAGCTAATGCCCAGAGGACTTGGTAGCAGTGCCGAAAAAAGTTTAGTGCCCCCACTTGGGTGTTCAAGTTGAGTGAATGTTTCTGAATATCACATGTCAGGCCCACCACACCACCCACCTCTCACATTTCTCAATGCACTACAACCCTATCACTCACCCAACAGCACAGCCTGGCACTCAGGACTCACTCCTAACAACATTATACCATGCCTCATCCACAAACATCTTCCATTCCTGCCAACTATGCACGCCCAAGTACAATTAAGCCACCATAGGCCTACTGCTTTTCAGCTATGGTAGGCGTATCACCCAAGCAACTGGCAGACAGTCACTAACATTCTTACCTCTCTTGGAGAAGATGGTATACAGCAGGCAGGAAAACCAAAGTACAGGTGGAGGACCAGGGTGCCTGCAACCCTCAGCACCCACGAGGAGATGGCCCAACAAATCATCACACAGTCAGTAGCACCTGGCACTGTTAAGGCTATTGAGAATGATCGTATGTTGCTGCCTTATGTATCCTTTCCACTCACTCCTTACCGTCACCCTGAAACATGCCATGAAATGAAAACTACAGATGGTGTGACTGTGGAAATCCCCTTTTCCTCCTCACTGCCCCTTTCATTACTCCAAATCTCCCTTTATACCTTTGTGCTTTCAGGGAGTCAAGAACTTCCTGCTCAGCCTGCAAAAGGCCATCAGGACGAGGAAGAGTAACCCCACCATAATAAAGAGGAGGCACGATCACTTGAACTTAACGCTCACAGCTACCAGCTCAGATACTAGAGCTGCATGAACTTTAGAAGCTAATTTAGAGTCAGGATAAGCAATTAGTGAGTCCACGACTGGGCTGCAGACAAGTCAGGGGACTAGGATAGCTTGTGTGCAAACTTCCTAGATGATGAAGCTGCAGATGAATTAAGCAGATGGGGTCTCAGGTGAGGACCTTGTCAGGATAGACAACAGGAACACTCTGATGATGCTGCACACCAAAATGCTTGGTTCATTTTCAGGCCTGCTGGATTGCCTCCTGTTACTGGTGAGAAGCATGGAGGATTCCAGCTCCACTGTGGTGGTGGGCATCAAGCAGAGCTCAGAACCCATCCTTTTAACTGTGAAAGTTCTGAGCAACTGTATAGCACCATTGCTAGACTGACCAATGATGGCCACTGTATCAGTTTCCACTGCAGCAGAGGCGAAGGCCTCCTGATGTCTCACAAGCTCAGACTGAGGTCAGGAGGTCCATGGCTGCTGCCATCAAGGCTCATACAGCTGTCATTGTGGGTATGGATCACAGTGCTCAACAAGACATGCAGGCTCTTACAGCAGTCCCAGCAGATTACTAAGAATGCTGAGGCATCACGCAGAGGAGTGGGTATGGGTCCATGAAGCAAAAAACTGCTGTCCTCTCTGAGGATAACAGCATACATGCTCACACCAGTCCCACCAGAGCACCCTTGCTGTTGCCTCTCAGGCAGCCATCCCAGATTGTTTCTGCCCATGTCAAGGCGGTGCCATGCGAAGCTTGCCCTCAAGGTACAGAGTTGCGCAATGTTGTTCTGCCATTCCATTCGCAGTCTCATGCAGTGAAAGTCAGCAACCTTCCACCAGTCATGCTGCAGCTTGCATATGAGCACTAGGCCAGTCAAGGGCACCTTTCTGTTTATTCTTTCATGGGATGTGGGTGCTGCTGGCAAGGCCAGCATTTGTTGCCCATCCCTAATTGCCCTTGAACTGAATGGCTTGCCACATCATTTCAAAGGGCAGTTAAAAGTCAACCACATTACTGTGGGTCTGGAATCACATGAAAGCAAGGCCAGGTAAGAATGGCAGATTTCAATTCCCTAAAGGGCTTTAGTGAACCAAGTGGGTTTTAGTGACAATGGTTTCAGAATCCCATTGCTGAGAATAGTTTTTCAATTCCAGGTTATTAATTGAATTTAAAGTCCATCAGCTGACATGCCAAAAAGAAGCCCACTTGCAGCCATAACATACTGGGGGCGGGCTAAACAAGCTGAGAGTGGTGCTTATGCCTCTCAGTGGGAGAAAGTCTCACCCTCGAGAGCTGCACTAGAGCTCAATCCCATCAGCAGCAGAGCTTATAGTGAGGCGTATTGGCATTGCAGGGAGGAGAGCGATGGCTGCCCCAGAAAGCTAAGTCCTGGTCTTTTAGGGTGGGGATGGGTCTGAGAGTCCAGGGAGTGGGGAGAGGGGGGTGTGGGGCTGGGCTTTGGGGAACAAGGGGCGACGAAGGAAGGAGGGGGCTGACATCTTGGAGGAGATGCCGCCAAGACACACAGGTCACGTCACCCCCCGCACCCCACGTGAATGAAGTGTCCCCATCCATCTTCCTTCCTGCCATTTTCTATCCAGGCCACAGAGAACAGGCTGCGTACTCCTGCCCGCCTGCCCATGCCAACCGTATTAAGATATGGGCAGCGTATTATCCTCATTAATCGGCTTGTTGATAAGCCTAATTAGACAGCTGCCATTGTGAATGTAGATCACAGTGTTCAATAGGACATGCAGGCTCTTACAGCAGTCCAGCAGTCTGTGTTCTAACAGGTTACTAAGAATGGTGAAGCATCATGCAGAGGAGTGGATATGGGTCCATGGAGTGGAAGCCTGTTGTCCTCTCTGAGGATAACAGCATTCAGCTCACACCAGTCTCACTTCACCAGTGCCCTTGCTGTTGCCTCGCTGGAGTATTATGGGGACAAGGTTGGAGGTGGGCAGGAAGATGGTGGGCGAGCCACCCAACATATTTTGTGTGCCCCCTGCTGAAAACATGCCTGGTGGGGGGGCCTTACAACACAGCCAGTGTTTCTAGTTATTATTTCACCAAAGACTTTAACAGAACTAAAACTGTTCACTCTGGAAAATGCTGCAAAATGCTGACCATGTGTAAATACAGGCCAAGCAATATAAATACAAATTTTGCCATAAACCTGGCCTGTGACTTGTGTCATGAAAAGTGGATTACAGCCATGAATTACTTATGGGCACATCGGACTTTTTAAGGGAGAGCTCTGATTTTTCAAAGAAATGCAAACAAAGATGCTAAGCAAAAGATGGCTGATAAGTAAAGTGGCCTCTTTCCGGAAAATACCTATATGGGTTATAGTTGACCATCTGGTCCTGAGCGAACATGGAATGTCACATCTAGAAAGGTATCATGGCCTTCTTCAAGTAGAGACACTTGGAAGAGAGATAGGAAAGATGCAAAGGACTGAATTTTACTCTCCTGTGATTGCGGAGACAAAAGACTGATTTCCACATCTCATCTTAGTCATCTAAGATCTATCTCCTGTTGATGTATATCTCAGGATGTGTTAATAGTTCTGAGATGAATGTAAGAAATGGCTATTTCTTATCTTGGAATACACAGGAGAAACTAGATTAAAAAAGTTGGCTGCAGAGCAGTGAAGTTTGTGCTGGTGTGCTTTGTGAAACAAAAAGAACCAGTCATCCCTCCATTTTTCAGGTGAAGTCTCTCCCTCTCTCTCCCTGTCACTCCCTCTCTCTCTGTCACGGGGGGTAAGGTTCAGCAGAAGCCAGAAGAAAAAAGGAAATAGAACAGCCTCCTCAAGTATCCTGAAGAATTAAGTGTCTCAAACTAACTGCGAATCTGCCAAGGTCAGCTCTACCGGAATCACCCAACTTAACGGCCACAATATACCACTACTTACACCTCACAGACAAGCCAAGGACTAATTTGTATATATTTTAAACTTTTATTTGGAGTCTTAACTTCTCATTTCTGATCTGTATGTATGTGTTGCACTTTTATTATTTTTCTTGGGTTTTAATAACTAATAAACTTACTTTTTATTTGATTCAAGAAAGGCTGGTTAAATTGGCCCCTTAATAAAAGTAAATACATTTAACTGAGAAAAGATATTTACAGGGAAAGGATTTTTAAGTTAACCTGGTGGCCGGAGGGTGGGGGTTTTGCAGGGGGGGTGGGGGGGGGGGGGGGGGGGTTAATAAAGAAGGGGAGCCAACTCATTCCTTCTCACCTAGGATCATAACAAAATTGGGTGTCTCATACAGGGCTTTGACAAATTGGGGATCTTGTCCAAAAACAGTCGTAACACTTGTTTATAATCATTGAATTAGAAAGTTTGGTTTAGCCATATTTGCTCCTGAGTTGAAAAGGCAGATTTATATCTGATGGTCGCAATATTATTTGAGGAATAAACGTTCTGTGCTGGATTTTCATCAAGGAGACAGGAGGGGGGATTTTTCCCTCATCGGGCAGGCTCGGCAGGGGTGGGCGGAGGGGGCCGGGAAGCTGACCGCTGCCCGCAATCGGGGCCAGACTATGATTTCACGCTGGCAGGGCAATTAAGGCCTGTCCAGTATGAAACGTGAGTGGCAGCGCTCAGCGCTGCCTGTATGGAGGAGGAGGAGGGTGAGCGCGAACTTTACACGAATGCGCGCTGGAAAAGCTCCCTGAGGCACAGGGAGATGAAAAGTTCAAAATGTCAAAAATAAAGATTTTAGAAATGACATAAAAGATGTTCCCTCATGTGGCTCTGTCACATGAGCAGGGACATGTTATAAATGAAATTTAAAAATTTAGATTTTATTTTTATTTGCTGTTGGAAATCTCATCTGGCTCGTTGATGAGTTTCCCTAAAAAGAGGAAAGGCCGCTTGCCCTTTTCAAGGTTGGATGGGCAGTGAAACATTTGTTTCAATTACCTTTTTATTGGCCTTAATAGGCCTTTTAATTGTCGGCAGACATGCTGCCAACTTGGGCACGTGTGCGATGACATTGGGACACTTGCCTGCCTAACGTCATTGCGTGTCATTTTACACTTGGTTGGGTCAGGCGCGCATGTGCCTGGTAAGCTAAAAATTCTGGCCAGGAAGTGGGAAACTTCCCGACTCTGCAATCCCGCTTCTGACCTGGAGGAGCTCAACCACCATGTGTCCTCCAAGGAGCCATGAACCACATCTCCTGCCAAAGTCGGCCCAATTCCATCAGAATTACCAGGGTTCTGAAATATCCATCCCATGAAGCCATCCAGGGCTGTGAATACACACACTTATCCTGGGCCATGAAAAATTACTAGAAATGGAAATGGTGGTGTGAATCCCAGAATCGGGATCTGTCCACCATTTTGGAAGCCCTTCTGCCTCCACTTTGACACGGACGGAGGTGTGAAAATCAAGCCTTATATTTCTTTGAAATCTTCCTGCTATAATTTCAGCTTCTATCATCGAAGAAAACAGCTTTCTAATTAGCAAACTTGTTCCCTTACAATGTCATTGTTTAGGGTTTCAAGTATTGTAGCAACATTATAAGTGTTCTTTCTTTGAATGTAAGCTTGGATGCTGACATGCCCATTGGAATTATACTGTGTAGAAACACCGGAGGGTATAGACTGCCATCATCTTCCTTGTCTATAGAGTCAATGCTGATGTATTCTTTTAATTGATCTTACAACTTTTCTAAAAACCTTTTCATTCAAATCTAGTGAATCTTCATTTTTAGCACAAGGAATAGCTTTGAATAATAAATGGTATTGAATATATTAATGCTTTCACCAAATAGGAAAGTCAACACAATTTGACTCCTTGGAAAAACAATTTTCCAGTATTTCAACTGAATCTCCCAATTTTCCATCCTAATGGAAAGAGGTCAAACTGTAAACTCTTTTTTGTTGAGTGTTACTCTCACTTTATCGTTAAGTTTGAATTTCCTCAATTATGGCCATATGTTGCTCTTATTAATACAGCTTCCGACAATAAAGCTGCTGGATAAGGTTGATGAGTGAAGATTTATGATGTTGACCTTTATTGATTGATATTGGTCCAGCAGAATTAGTGATTTGGAGCCTGATTTGGATGTACAGTTAAGGAATGGTGGATCCATGTTGGGTTGGGGATTCTCATATCAACTGTAGCAAAGTCTCAAAGTGCAGTCTCTCTCTCATTTCATCCAGTTGCATGTGGTGAATGTGATCTCCTCCCTGTCTTCTTTTGTCCTCCTCCTCCTTCTCCTTCTTCTGATGTGACCTCCGGAATACAGGAAGAAGTGTCTAGGCCCTCATAATTGCTAGGTTGCAGAGGATGCATCACATCATCACAAACATGGACAACCTTTTGGGTGTGTCCTTAAAGCTATGTATATGCAGCTGATGGTATCCTGCTCTATACTGACAATTCCACATGCTCTTTAATCCTACTATTCCCTCTTCAGCCCAAAGGGGATGAAGCCCCCTTTTTTTTGTATACAGTGCCTCAGTGACCTCCCTGATATATTTATGAATGACAAGCTGCAAGATGTTACTGATGTTACCTGTTCCTCCCTGGAAGGATCCAATGGTGTAGAATGTTAGAATGATGGTGATCTTTCAGACATCCTCACTCAGGTTTTGAGGCTCCATGTCAGTGTAAAGGAGGTGTCAAACTCCATGGTGACCTATTTTGTGGATCATAGTCTCCTCAGGCATTGTTCCCAGCTCATTGCTTAGTAGGAGGGGTGCTCCTACGATACCCTTCATGAGAAGGGCCTTCTATGGAGAGCAGTCTTTCTCCCCCCTCACGGAGTTTCCCCTCTCTGACTTTTCCTCTCCACATCCTGCTCCTGTTGCAGACCAGGTAGTATTGCATCTATTACCACCATACCTGTTTAAGGCACTTGTCTTCTCTCCCTTACTGTTGCAGTAAATATCCCCAAATTGCTTCAGCAACTTGAAATAATGCTTTCACTAACTTCGCCTCAGCAAAAAATAAACCAAAAACACCTGTTCACTGGCCTTTTAAATAGTCTCAGAATAAGGTCCACCTTTCATGATGCTTTTTGATTCAGGAGTGATTAATAAAGAAGCTATCTGTATATGCATTGATCAAATTTGATATCATGGTTTTGCATCAGCCTATTCGACTGGCTGACATCATGATAGTGTCCATTCAAAGTCTTCAGGCATAAATTTATGTATGCTGTTCCAATTTTGTAATGCCATGTGAGTACACAGGAAGCAGTCAGCGATGCAGCATAGGCAAAGAAACCTATAGTGCGCTTTGTGGCCTAGTAAAAGTGATGCTACACGACTCAATTTCACGGCCGATAAATTTACTTTTTCCCCACAACAGAAGAAAGTCTTGTTGAGAAAATTCTTTCATTCAACTGAAGGTCAGCTAATTTGATTGGAGAGGCGACTGGTACTGATTTCTGGCTTATAAATGTCAAATATCTACAGTTACAGATTAAATATGACAGGATATTGGCCTTCAATAACAAAATCTCAAGGGTGATTTTGAGGAATGTGAATAAGATACTGAAATGTTTGTTCTACACTGTGGGAGGAGACAACTTGACCTGCTGTTTGAAGCAAATTTGCGACAGCTGTCACTTGTCACGCATCGGATCTGAGTGAATACTTATAGTAACATATTGGCATTAAAGATTCTACAAAGAATTACCTATGGAGACTTCTATATTTACAAATAGTGAAAACTGGGGCGCAATCACATTTCTACTTATTATGAGCCTGTTGGCACAAGATTTCTCCCGTGGGAAAATCGTAATTAGCTATTCTCTGTTCCCTTGAAAATGTCAAGTTATAACAAATTTTATATTGCTGTTCATTGAATATTGCATAATGCTTAGCCTGTGACAAAAAAAATGTTGATTCCTTTATCAGTTATTTCGCTCCTTAATGAGTAATAACAAAATTCTTTTCAGAGGGTGATATTCACTTTTTGAAGACTCTTATTTTCCTCTTTATTTGCTTTCCTGGATTTCCCACACTTTGGGATGAAAATCCTAGGGAAGATGCTGGTTCAGAGGCGGGCGTGCTGGCAAATTTGTGTTATTGAGTGGTATGTCAGTTTTCAGAAGCGCTCCCACTTCCCAGTTATTTTGGTAGAAGGGTCTTCTCTGGGGTCACGGCAAACTACCCAAAAGTGGCAGGTAGTCAATTGAGGGAGTAAACGAGCCACTTGAAAGCTCATTGCAGGGAGATGATGCACGGGAAACACATTGGGTCATCAGCACTTCCAAGGAGATGAGGCAGCGCCACAGCTGGGAGCCAATCCGAGAAGCGGGAGAATTCCTGACGCTACATGAATAAGCAGAAAGGGTCTCATGTGTAAGCAGAGCTCACTGAGTGTTTCAGGTAGAGGCACTGGGCAAATCTGGGCAATGCACCTGCAGGGGTCAGTGGGGCACATGAGAGGGATTTAGGCAGCCATTCATGTACAGCTGGTGGCAAGTGAAGTCATTCCTGAATATGAGGCTGAATAAGAAGCTACTCTTGGTTGATGATGAGTGGTGATGAGGAGCAGCTATGCCAGCAAAACATGCAACTCCTTGATGCAGAGGGATGCCAAAGGACGGGGAAGTGAAGATGCTACACTCACCATAGGGTGTACCAGCAAAGAATCAGCTTCCTGGACATGTTGGAGCAGCAGTATCACTAGAGTCTCTGTCTGTTGAGACAGGTGGTTTCTCATTTGTGTTCCTTTGTGAAGTAGAAGCTCAGGCCCCACCAGTTGTGTGTGCATGCCCTGCAGCAGCCATGGGAGTGATAGTGGTGCTAACCTTCTTTGCCTTTGGGTAGTTTCAAGGGGCAGCAGTGAATCTGTGTAACATTTCATAAGTGGCTGCCCATCATAGCATCAGGCAGGTGGTGGATGCCCTTTAAGTGAGGGCACTAGAGTATGTTGACTTCCAGACTGATGGGCCAGAGGGCCATGAGTTTTCTCTGGGTTTTTGGGTTCATGGGTTTTTGCCTTAAGAAGACAAATGGAATGTTGGCCTGTATTGCTAGGGGGTTGGAGTTTAAAAATAAAGAAGTCCTGTTACAACTGTACAGGGTGTTGGTGAAGCTGCACCTCGAGTACTGTGTACAGTTTTGGTCTCCGTATTTAAGAAAGGATATACTGGCATTGGAGGCAGTTCAAAAAAGATTCACTGGGCTGATTCCTGGGATGAAGGGGTTGACTTATCAAGAACGGCCAAACAGGTTAGGCCTTTATTCATTAGAGTTTAGAAGAATGAGGGGTGATCTTATTGAAATGTACAAGATTCTGAGGGAGCTTGACAGGGTAGATGTTGAGAAGATGTTTCCGCTAGTGGGGGAATCTTGAATTAAGGGACATAGTTACAGAATAAGGGGGCACTCATTTAAAACTGAGATGGGAAGGAATTCCTTCTCTCAGAGGGCAGTGAATGTCTGGAATTCTCTACAACAGAGAATGGTGGAGGCTAGGTCACTGAGAGTATTTAAAGAGGAGGTAGATGGAATTTTGAAATGTCGGGCTGTTGAGGGCTATGAGGAGCTGGCACGAAAGAGGAGTTGAGGCCTGGGGCAGATCAGCCATGATCTTATTGAATAGTGGGGCAGGCCTGAGGGGCCAAGTGGCCTACTCCTGCTCTTATTTCTTATGGTCTTATGTCTCCATGCCAGGATTTCCTCAGGTGCAGGGCATGATCAACTGCAGCCATGTGGCTATCAAGGCCCCAGCGGAGAGCCAGAGGCATTTATCCTTCCAGAAACATTTATGTTGGCCTTTATTGACTGATGTTGGTGAAGGAAACTTTGTGATGGGGAGTCTGATATAGATGTGCAGTTAAGGAATGGTGGATCCATGTTGGGTTGGGGAGTCTCATATCAACTTTAGCAAAGTCTCACAATACAGTCCCTCTCTCTCACTTCATCCAGTTGCATGCAATGGATGTAATCTCCTCTCTGTCTCCTTTTCTCCCTCTAATCTTTCTCCTGAGGTGACCCCTGGATTGCAGGAGGGAGTGGCTGGGCCCTCGTAATTGCCACATTGTAGAGGGTGCATCACATCATCACAAACGTGGACACCCTCTCAGGTGTGTACTGTAAGGCTGTGTATGGAAGGGATTCTACTTGCTCAACATCCAACTGGCGTGGAAACACCACAAGTATTTTCTCCAGGTCTGTGCAAGATTTCCTGGCAATTGCCATGATGCTTTCATCCTGAGGCAATCACGAGAAAGACTACGTGGATGGTTGCTAGGGAGCAAGGGTCAACTGCTGCAGCTCTCACCTGTGCACAACCTACAACAGAGACATAGAGTCACTACAACTACTGCCATCTCAGCACAAGGACCACAATTGAGCAGGCCATTGGACGCCTGAGGATGCACTTCTGGTCCTTGATTGGTTGGGGAGTGCCCACCATTACACTTCCTCATGGTGGTGATACGCTGTGTTCAGTACAACATGGCTTTCCAGAGAGGTGTGCTCCTTGAGGAAGGTACAGAGGAGTGGCACCTGCCTTCGGAGTAGGAACAAGATGTGGTGAAGCATGGTGTCACTGTGCTGCAAGGCCTTTCCAATGTCCAGCTGAGGCATTAAACTATTGACCAGGATGGCAAGGAAGCTCAGGCTGCACAGATCCAGGCACGCTTCTCTTGAGCATGGCTCATCCTGAATTGCATCTGGCTCAGAAGCACAAGTTTCCCACATGGAGTGCCTGCATCCAAAATTGCTGCCATACAAATATGTCTGCTGTTTCCCCACAAAGCCTGGAAGATACTTTGTCGCCAGCCACAGAGTATCCCTAAACACCCACCTCTGTATTCCACTTCATCGCGCTGGTGTGTTAACGCCTTCAAAACAGTGGGATCATATAAATCATGGTGCTACCATGAACTATCTCATTATATTGAGGGTTAAAAGTGAACAGAAACATTACATAAATCACCTGAGGGAACCCCAATGTGAAATTACTAACAGGACGCTTCTGCACACGGCCACCCGTACAGTGTGCTCCCCCATGACTGAAGCAGAAGTGGAGGCAGGCTCTACAGGCATGTGTACCTGTAGCTGAGATGCCTTTGGCACCTGTCCTCAGCAACTCAATGCTAGTGGGTGCAACTCCACAGGCTGCCCCATCTGCAATAAGAGCCTCAGTCTCAGTGTCTTGCTAGACTGGTGCCTCAGTCAGAAAGGCCAAGGAGGCAGTCCCTTGACATCATTGCACCAACCCTTTTGCATGTAAGAGGGAACCACTAGCATCTGGCAGGCTCTCTATGTATCCTTTCACCATCAGTGCCATTGACCAATCAGTGCTACAGGATATGGCATGAATTCTGTGCGTGACAGTGAGACGTTCATGCATCCACTCAACGTGATGCCATGTACGGCTCTCCACATGTATTGTGTTTTGTGCCTCAGAGATATGCAGAGATGGTGCTCTCACCAGGTTCTATATGTGAACAGAAGCTTTTTTTAAAATGTTTTTAAAATGTCTGCTTCTTCATACTTACTGTTTGTTTACAGTTTCTCTGTGACCTCAAAGTTGTATAGATGTAGACAATCTTGACTATTTGTAGAGGTCGATAGCCAGATCCTAACATGGCTAAAATTGCAGTCAATGTTTGTTGATTGGTGTGGAGAGTGAACTTTCTACCATAGAGATACATATGCCAATGTTCACAAACGTAGATGCAGACTAGTATTTCCTGACCTCCAGTGGAGTATTTGCATTCAGTTTCCAACAACAGGTGTAATGCATAAGCAACTGGTCGTTCACTTACTTCAATGTACTGAGGGAGTACAGATTCTGTCATGCTTGGCCTGAATAGCCAAGTGGTTATGGGACTGGGTTTGTAACCCCAAGATCAAGAGTTCAGATCTCACAATGGCAAACTATGAAACAATGTAACTTCATCTGAACAGGAACAGATGGAAATGTATTTGTACTTGAAAGTGTTACAGATTCTGTCATGTTTGCTGACACATCTGTTATGGCATACCTTGCTGAAATGCACAAGCACTGCTGGAGATGCTATCTTCATCTTTAACATGTCCAAAGCTGTTTGCTAGTGATCCCCATAGTAATGGGGATTGTCCATTCCCATCTTTGCACAGTAGCTTTCAAACAGGGTCCACAGTCTCTGCGTACTTAGGAACAGATTTATGATACAAGTGGTAGCACTGAGGAATGATGCCAACGCTTTAACGTTAGACAGGGTTGGAAGTGCATGAATGACTTTGATGTTGTGTGTAGGCTTTACGCTGGCTGCTGTCATTCTGTACCCTAGAAAGTCATTCTTGGATGCCACAAATGTGCATTTGTTCTTGAGCATCAAGTTGTGTTGTGTGAGCCAAGTGAGCACTGCTGATAGCCACTGATCACGTTCTACTTTGTCCTTTCCATGGACAACAATGTAATTGAGTAGGTTGAGTGTCCCCATAACACCTGAAAAGACTGAAGAAACAACCTTTTGGAATGTGCTATTTGCTGAACATATCCCATAGGCCATTTGGGGGTAGTGAAACACACCTTTGTGAATAACAAAAGCTGTAAGATATCGGCTTTGCTTTAGTAGTGGAGTCTGAAGATAGCTCCATCACAGATCGAGCTTCGTGAAGACTATGGAGGCATGACTGATGCCAATAGTTCTTGAATCATAGAAACGGATACTTGTTGGAATGATTGCTTTGTTGACCACCTTAAGGTCAAGGCAAAGTTCACCATTTTTGCATTGCACGATGATTGGGTTTAATATACACGGGGGTGAGTTGATTCACTCAGTGATACCATCTGCTTAAAATCATTTCAGCTTCTGTGACACTTTGGCATGGATCACAAATGGCAACTGCCTCAAATTTTGTGAAACTGGTGAAATTGACGTGCTGAAGCAAGGAACATGACAGTATCCCTTAATCTCCCCAAGTCCGGTTAATAAGGAACGATGCGATTGTGCATAGTCAATATCATCTATCATGTTAATGTGTGCTCCAGCAGAGTCTTCAAGCTAGAAGCCAAGCTTATCATTCAAGTTTGTCTCCACAAATCTTCTGCCTTTGGCAGTGTAGAAAGTGAACTTGTCTAGGTTTACATTTTTATAGAGTGTAGAGTAAAGGGTTAACATCAGAAGCACCTGATATTGATGTAAATTTAATGTAATGTCACATGGTTAAGTAACTGAGATCTGGAGGGAAGCAGAACTATAGCCTCATGTAGAGGTAATGAAAAGTACATAGATCTGTAAATAATCAAGAATGCTTTTTACAAACTACAGTCTAAAGTAGCTTTCTTGGGGAAACAGACAAACCCTAAAGAACCCCATCTAGACCCCGATCACAAAACAAAACATGGTGGCAGTGGACAGTGAGTGAAAGACCCAAAAAAGCTTCAAGTAAAGTCTGTAGAAAAGGCAATCCTACAGATCCTTGCAAAAAGTATAAAATTAAATTTGTTGAAGTCTCACCTGAGAACTTGGAGCATCGTGGGTGCAGCAGATACAAGCTGAGGCACAGATCCAGAGATAAAACAACAGTGAGCACAGATCACACGACAATCCATTGAAGCAGCAACAGATCCAGAGCTTAGGACAAGCATGGAGTCTAGCGGTCACTCCCAGAACCTTTCCAAAACACTGAAGGCTCTCAGCAGGTTCAACATTGGGACAACTGGAGAAAGAGATTTTTCAGCTTCAGGCTTGCACAAAAAGGGAAGAAAGGATCATGTCATTATTTTACTCTATGCAGTGGGAGCTGCTACAGACAATAGTGTCTGCAATAATGGTGAGAAAGGGAGTCAATGATGCTTCAAGGCCTTACGGTGAAGTCCTCCAGACATTCGATTTGTACTTCAGTGTTAAAAAAAATGTAATCATCAAATGTGCAAAATTTAATAAGAGGAAGCTAAAACTGGGTGAATACATGGATTCATTCATAAATGGCCTGTACAGGCTAGCAGAAAATTGTGACCATGGCATTTTCAGAGATTGATTAATATGCATCTTGGATGAAACTCTATCAGATCTCTAGCAAGTGAGCCAAGATTAAGCCCTCATAAAAACAGTATAGATAGTGCAACAGGCTGAGCTTAGGAAGCAAAACAGACTGGCTTTTCATGGGAAATGTGATGTCCCATGGAAAAGAATGTAAGGTAATTCATTATGTCAGGCAGAAAAAAGAAAGCGCATTGAAGCAAAAGCCTGTAAGATCAGGGAAAAGTACACCAGCTGCCATCTTGAAGTGATCTCAGTATAGTGGGGAAACCCTGCACAAATGGCAGAATGCCCAGCAGGAGGACAATTTTGGAAAGTTATGCCATTTTAAAATTACCTACCAATTTAAAATTCAAGTATCCCACAAGAGGAAAGAGAAAATAACAATGGCAAATCAAATGCAAGAAGTGGAAGAGCCACAGAAAAAAAAACCTTCTTAGGAGGAGTTAATGAAACAGAAAATGAATTAAATTAGGAATGGATGGTCACCTCACAGAGCTTAAATTAGACACAGGCACAGGTGTTTCAGTCTTATCTGATGAAGTAAAGTGGCTTAAAAATACCACACTAGAGCCATCTTTCATCCAGTTGGAAGGTCTAGGAGGGAATACATTGAAAGTAATAGGTCAACAATTGGCAAAATGAAGATACAAGGATAAAGAAATCACTGAACATACAGAGCCAAGAGTCATCATTATTAAGCATGAAAACATGCTTGCAATTGAGCCTGATTTATAAGGTTGATGAAATTGCTGATGACCAGTCCAACATTGTATTCAGGAATGAATTCCTAAAATTATTTTCAGGCTTAGGAAAGCTGAAGAGAGAACATCACATAACCCCAAGAGCTGATGTTAAACCAATTTGCCTCTTTACACTGAGGAAAGTCCCTCACCCACTCTTAGTCAAAGTCAGAAGTGAGATTGAGCACATGTTACAGCAAGGGTTATCTCTCCACTAACCAAAGGGACAAAGTGGTGTTCTGGAATGGTCAGTGGACCAAAAGTTAATGGTTCAATTAGAATCTGCTTTTACTTGACTCAATTTAATAAATCAGTAGAGCATGAGATCCACCTGATGGCACCAGTGGGTGAAAGTCTTGCCAAATTAGTAAAAAGTACCCTCCACCAAGTTAGATGCAAATGGCAGCTTTTGGCAGTTGCCTCTGGGCAAAGAATCCAGGTTGCTAACCATTTTTGTAATGCCAGTTGGTCATTATTGTTTTAACAGCAGCAGAGATATTCCAAAGGACAATGAGCGGAATTATCCCAGATTTGCACTAAGTTTCTTAGCGGGTGGGAAAAAGAGCGTTTTACCCACCTACACCTTATTGTCTCAATCCCACCTTTTTAATTATGCAACCACAGGAAACTGCCGTCTCACTGGCAAGTGGCCTCTGAATTGCCCACCACGCTGTTACCTCGTTGCTTCCTCACTCCGGGTGCCATGGCTAAACTGCAGCCACCCACCCAGTTCTCAATGCTTTCAGCCTAGCACTGCTCCAGTGAAGACATGACACTGAAAGCCAAGCAGAGTTCAGTGACCCATGACTGGAATGCCTTTCGGAGGCCCACCATGACGTCCTCCAACTCTGCTCTGGTTTCTGTAGATCCCGCAATCTCACCACAAGAGGTTGGCCATCCAGTGCAGGAGCAGGATGAATGATCCCTCCCATGCCACCAGGGTGAGGCAACTATCTCATCACTCTAAACTCACACACTTACAAGCCTATCACACATTCACTGGCATCTCCCTCACTGCCAGCTCAATGGACATCATCACTCAATCACTCACATACACCCTCACATCTCCATCTGGCCTCATCTCCTCTGGAGACTGCCTCCCCAGCCCTCACCACTTGCACAGATCAACTTGTGCCCCCACACACACCCTGGGATACCCTTTTCCTCAGTACAGTCCTTGCCCTTCAACTTCATCCCTTGTCTGAGGCCACTTCTCCTCCTTCCCCGAGCAAGCCCTAGCCCTGCAAACGTTGAAAAGCCATCCCCACCTTCTGGCTGGTCTGGTAGGTAGAGACCTGCCTGTGAACCCCCCAAAAGTTATGTGGTGCTTACTGCGAAGCCTGGCACTGATGACCACAAGTGCTACCCGAAGCAAAATAGGCAAACAAACCTCGAAGTCCCGAGTGAAATGCAGTTCGCCAGCTCCACGCTGCTTATGTACAGTTGTGAAACATGTCAGTGTGCAATCACGCCGACATGCTTGGATGACCCAGAGTGGGGAGATGATTCTGGCGAGCTGGGCTTATAATGATATGCAGATGTATTATCATGAAGTTCCTGACGTGCGGCAGTGGGAAACACAGCCCACCATTGACAGGCAGAGTGGATGATTGCAAACTGGGTATCCTGACAACATGAAACCAATTTTTTTGGCCTTCAGGCCATATTGCCCACTCGCGTCTGCCATGACACCTGATGCCAGCGGGCATGGAAAATTCCACCCAATGTCTGAGACCCTAGGAGGCACGGATGGAGTAATTTGCCTTATAGATGATATACTCATACACAGTTCATCAAGGGAAGAACGTGATATAAAGCAGATCCCAAGGTTCTACAGGAAGCAGGTTTGACATTGAATAAGGGCTGTGAATTTGTGAAATCTATGATAAATTTCCTAGGGCACATTGTGCAAGCTTCAGGAATAACAGCTGGCCCACAGAAAATCAAGGTGATTAGAGAGTTCCCACAGCCTAGGAACATCACAGAGTTTCAAAGGTTCCTTGGTATGCTTAACCAAGTACGCAAATTACTACTAAACTTGATGGAAATCAATGAGCTGCTGAGGCAGCTATTGAGACAAGGTCAGCAATGTGCTTGAATGTAGATCAGCAAAATTCTCATGACAAGATCAAAAATCTTTTAATTTCACCTGAAATTCTAGCGCACTACAATCCAGAGTTGCCAACAATTGAAGCAACGGATGCATCATCTATAGGCTTGGGTGCAGCTTTGTTTCAAGTTCAAAAAGATGGAAAAAGAAGACCAGTCTATTCTCCCTCAAGATCATTCACAAACACAGGGATAAGGTATGCACCCATTGAGAAAGAAGCACTGGCAGCCACAGGGGCATGCAAGAAGTTCTCTGGTTCTGTGATGAGATTAATGTATAAAATTGAAATCAACCACAAGCCATTATTACTCTTTTTAACCCAAAGGAAATTGCAAAAATGCTGCCTAGAATTCAATGCTTCAAACCCATATTAATGAGATATGATTCAGTATCTGAGTACATCAAAGGAATATACTAGACTACAGCAGATGTACTCTCAAAATTACCATTGGAAGGAGTCAAACAGGAAGATTTGAATTTGAATTTGAACCAGCCACTGAGAAGAGACTACAAGCAAGCATAATGACAGGATGAAGAATGCATCCAAATAAAATAGAATTATCAGAGGATGGCCAGACTATGCTCCTAACAACCCGCCCGCCCGCCCGCCAGGCAGAAAATTCTGCTGATGGAACCAGAAATAAGACAAGATGAATCACCAAGGAGCAAGGCATTTACATTGACCAACAAGAGCGTGCAGATCATCTTCAACTCCTCGTGAGATACAAACCAGGTTAGAAAGATTGGTCAAGGCACCACAGAGACCAACTCTGTGAAGTCTGTGCATATAATTGGGATAAAGAATTGGGGGAGATGTAGATAAAGAGTTAAAAGCAGAAGCATGTAATAATGATGTAGCTGCTGATGTAACTTTTATGCAATGTCACATGATTAAGTAACTGAGACCTGGAGGGGAGCAGAATTACAACCTCATGTAGAGGTACTGAAATGTACATAGACCAGTAAATAATCAAGAGTGTTTTTTAACAAATTACAGTTTAAAGTAACTTTCCTAGAGAAGCAGACAAACTCTAAAGAACCCCATCTAGATCCTGAACATGAGTTGCAACATAGCGTGCTGGAGCTGTGATCGTTCCCAAAACTGGAATAATTGAATCATTGGAAGTTTGTAGAGTGCCTGTCAGAAGAGCGAGAAAAAGATGCAAAAAATGACAATGGTAGAGTTTGTTGCTCAAAATAGATACTTTCACATCAACATTGATAAGAAGTGACACTGAGGGTGGAATCGTCCCAGGTTACCAATAAGTATGGTAGCCAGCAGGAAAAACGATGTTTTACACACCACGGCTTTTCATGCTGTATCATCCCAAACCCACCACATTAATTATGTATTCATGAAATACACACCGTTTTGATAGCAAGCAGGCTCCAATTTGCCTGCCACACCGTCACCTCACGTCAGGCACCACATTTAAAGTACAGTTGTGCTCAGTGCTTCCAGCCCAGGACTGCAGCAAAGAAGGCCTGGCTCCATAAGGCAAAAAGACTGCAGCCCTCCAGTGCCTTTTGGACATTGTGGAGGCCCTCTGTGATGTCTTCTATCCTCGCTCAGGCCACAGGCGGGGCAGCTACATTACCACTCTGGCTTGATAGGCAATGGCAGAAGTGCCAATACTGCACAGAAGAGGTTGGCCATCCAACACAGATAGTGGATGAATGAACTCATCCATGCAGCCAGGGTATGGCAACCATCTCATCATTCTAAACTCATACATTCAAGCTCATCACATTTTCACTGGCATCTTACTCACTGTCAACTCAAGGGACATCATCACCCATTCTCATATACATACAGCCAGTCCATCTGGACTCATCTCCTCTTGAGACGGCCTCCTCAGCCCTCAACATCTTGAGGCCACTTGCACAGATCAACATGTGCCCCCCATATACACACACACTGGAATAGCCCCTTCCCGAGAACAGCCCTCGTCCTACAGCCACTTCCCCTGCCTGAGGCCATTTGTCCCCCTTCCCCGAGCAAGCCCTAGCCCTGTAGTCATTGAAACGCCTCCCACATATGGCTGATCTGGTAGGTAGAGACCTGCCCATGAGCCCCCCTAAAATTAATGTGGTGCTGCCTGTGAAGCCTGGCACTGATGACTGTGAGTGCTGCCTGAAGCAAGGTAGGCAAACAAACTTCGAAGTCCCGAGTGAAGTGCAGCCCTCCAAGTGCACAACTTACATGCTGTTGTGAAACAGATCGGCGTATTTTCCCGCCAATGTGGCCAGATGTTCCAGCGGGCGGGGAGGGGGGGGATGATTCCAGCCAGCTGGCCTTATAATGATATGTAAATGTATTAGAATGGGGTTCCCAATGTCCAATGGTGGGATTCGCTGCCCGCCAGTGATGGGTTGAGTGGACACATGCAAACTGGTTTCACGTGTTGTGAAACCAATTTTAGGCCTTCTCACCATATTGTCTGCTCACAACACCAAACAGCAGCACGGAAAATTCCAGCCTGAAATGCCTGCGATCTCTACTGTGCTATCCTTAAAATTACCTGATGCTTTATTGTCCGTGAGCAACTCCAAATTTGAGCACATTTTTGAGGTTATCTGACTGTGATGGGGCCACGTTTTGATGAGCCTGCTGAGGTAACTTTCATGCAATGTCACATGATTGACTAACTGAGATCTGGAAGGGAGCAGAATTACAACCTCATGTAGAGGTACTGAAAAGTACAAATGCACGAGCTGTGTCTGCAACCTTTAGTCTCTGGGTGCAGTTTTGTATAGCTTCTTCAAGTCAAACATGATTCAATTTGGACTGTAACGTTTAAGACTTTTTTCAAGGTTAAATCATCATCCTCCATGAGTAGGTGCTCCCTAATTTGTGGAATTGAAGGTTTCTCAATCAGTTAGTCACAAATTGGTTCATTAGTTAGTGTACCAAATTTACATGTGGAAACCAACTGCCACAACACTGCAATGTATTGTCTCATGGGCTCGCCATTTCCCTGGTATCTCTGGGTGGAATGTATATCATTCAGTCATCACACTTTCTTTTAGCCCAAAGTATTTTTCAAGAGCACTTATGCCAGAGCAAAAATAGATGTGTCTGCTGTAAGTGCTCGAATACAGGCTGGCCTCCTGCCCCAAGGCAATGGATGAGTGTTGCCTTCGTGTGGGTCACTGCTACCTGTGGGCCATCCACACCCGTAGTGAGCAAGTAAGTCTTGAACCATGAAATTCATTGATCCCACGATATGGGTGGATCTCCTGGTGAAAAAAGGAAAGGTGCTGGAGCTGGTAGGTTTAAGCTATTCTCCACAATAATCACCATATCTTGTGCTTTGTGCCTTGGCAACATGGAGAGATGACAGTCTCACCAGGCTCTATGTGTGAACAGGAGCTTTATTACAAATGCTTTTAAAATGTCTGCTTCCTCATACTCACGGTTTGCTTTCAGTTTCTCTGTAGCCACATCTACAGGCTTGACTCATAGCTCTGTGATCAGTCAACAGACACACAATCAAACACTGAACAACTGAACCCAACAACTAGGTTAGCCATTCTTTCAATGGTTGAGCCTGAGACATTGGAGTACATCTCATGAACGTACTCCTCAATTCACTTGCCAAGGTTCCGCACTCCCTCAGGAAACAGGGAACATTATTTGGACACAATATCTGATACTGCTGCAGAAAGATCTGTCTTGCATGTGGTCTCTGAGGATCTGCACATCCACCCAGCTGAGCATAACTGTGCCTGTCTTCCATCCTCCTAGGGGTACTGCCCACAGCTGCCTCTGTCACCTCCTTCTATTCACCCGTGAAATGGTGAAGTGCTGGTCATCTTGCATCAACAATTCTAAATTTGCATGAGATCCCACTGAGGTGAGTGTATTTGCACTGTGGAGGCTGCACTTGTCTGAGGTGACAATGCTGCCATGGATGCATCTCCTCTTCTGAAGTTTCCACTTGTGTTACAGTGATATACAGAGGCTCCCACTCTACAACTGGCCCTGTGATAAGACATTGGTTCAGAAAGCACTCTACTCTCTATAGCTGCTTATGTGGAGCTGCAGCAGTACATAACAACTTATGTATTGACAAGGATTACGCAAATGAGGTGGAGCTCCACCCCCTTCATGTCTCTCAGACACCCATCTTGCCTTCACTGACTTCCTGCCAAACAGCCATCCTGGAAATTTCAAGAGCCTCCTCCTCCATGATCAGCAGTATAGCTAGATGAGCCACTCCACTGCTGTGTGATCTCTTTCTCATGCATTGTACGCAATAGTTTCCTGCAAAGTCAAAAGCAAAAGAGATAATATCATGGTTGTCTCTGTCATAGAATTCAGGGGTTCATTCACATGTGGTATCTATGGCTCCAATGTAACCTCCTCCACAAGTACTTGTGTGAGCATTGCCTGCAGTTCAAGAGTGGATCTTGGCACATATATCCTCACAGTTCCTGAACACTGTGCACCCTCAGGTTTCTTAGCTTATAGGTGTGCTGGTGACTCCAGGACTGGAGGCCTGTCATCTTGGTGCAGCATTGCACTCATTCTGCCAGACCTCAGAATGTGGTTGAACCACTTCCTGGACTGCACCCACGTCTTGCTAACCACATTGTGGCTGTTCAGCTCTTGAGCCATCTCTAGCCATCCCTGCTTTGTCTGACTGGCTGGCCACACTCGAGAGCCATGACTTACCTCCAGGTTGCCACTGCCTTTAACAGCACCTCCAGAGATGCATTGGCAAATTGTGGGGTTACCCTCTATGGGTGCATGCCATGCTCCTGACCCATTGCATTTCGATCTCCACCATCACCAAAGATGCCAGTGTTCACAATCATGGCTGCCAGGTACCCTTTAAAAGATTTACAAGGATGATATCAGGCATGCAATGGGTATACGTATCAGGAAAAGATTTCTCTTCAAAAGAGGCCCTAATAGAAGTCTTTAACATTATTAAAGATTTTGATAGAATCCCTTTGGCAACAGGATGCCAATTAAACTCATTAATGAACCACTTGAGAACAGTTGTCCCTGAACACAGCTGCAATATTGCTTTCAACCATTTTTGGAGGGAGAACAATTGTTTAATGTATAGATACAAGATAGTTAAATAGAGACATAGTTAACCTGCAACAATACTTCCAAATATACCAATATAGCAAGACAAGACAAATGAAAATACAAGATATTGGAAACATTTAGCAGATCAGGCAGTATATGAGAGGAGAGGCAAGTAAAGTCAACATTTGAAGTAGATGCCCTTTAGTTAGAATCCAAGAAGGGAATACTTAAAGGTTGAAAAGAACAAGTTGAAAAGAGAACTCCAGGAAGTATTTACATCATGAGTGGCTAGCAGCAGGAAGAAATGTTTAAAGCCACAATATTAGATCCACTTAAATAACAGAATAGATGTGGTTACTGAGAAACTGAAAGCAAACTGTAAGAGTGAGAAAGCAGTCATTTAAAAAATTAAGTTTGGTATTCCAGAAAAATGAGGAGAAATAGGTTGAAAGGTCAACTTCAATGGAACCTGCCTTGCAATTTTGTGCTGACAAACAATTGATTTTGCTACAACAAAAACAAAAATACCTGGAAAAACTCAGCAGGTCTAACAGCATCTGCGGAGAGAATGCAGTTGACGTTTCAAGTCCGTAAGACTCTTCATCAGAACTAAGGAAATAGAGAAATGGGGTGAGATTTAAGCTGGTCGAGGGAGGTGGGACAGGTAGATCTGAGTAGGGGGCCAGTGATAGGTGGAGGCAAAGAAGGGATTGCCAAAGATGTCATAGACAAAAGGACAAAGGTGTGTTAACTGTGGTGATATTATCTAAGGAATGTGCTAAAGGGGACATTAAGGGTAGCAAGCAGGACAAGCTAGTGGCAGATGGCCCTATTGAGTGTGGAGAGGGGGAAAAAGATTGAAATGGGCTAAAAGGTGAAGAAAATTTAAAAATAGGTGGGAAAAGAATTTTTTTTAAATAATATATTATTGGAAAAAGGGGAATTGGAAAGGGGGTGGAGATGGAGGAGAGAGATCATGATCTGAAATTTTTGAACTCAATATTAAGTCCGGAAGGCTGTAAAGTGCCTAGTCGGAAGGTGAGGTGCTGTTCCTCCAGTTTGCGTTGAGCTTCACTGGAACATTGCAGCAGGCCAAGGATGAACATGAGGGCATGAGAGCAGGATGGTGTGTTGAAATGGCAAGCAACAGGGAGGTCTGGGTCATGCTTGCAGACATACTGAAGGTGTTCTGCATAGCAGCCACCCAGTCTGTGTTTGGTCTCTTCAATGTAGCGAAGACCACATTGAGAGCAGCGAATGCAGTAGACTAAATTGAGGAAAGTGCTGTCGCTTGCCATTTCAACACACCACCCTGCTCTCATGCCCACATATCCGTCCTTGGCCTGCTGCAATGTTCCCGTGAAGCTCAACACAAACTGGAGGAACAGCACCTCATCTTCCGACAAAGCACTTTACAGCCTTCCGGACTTAATATTGAGTTCAACAATTTCAGATCATGAACTCTCTCCTCCATCCCCACCCCCTTTCCGATCCCCCTTTTTCCAATAATTTATAATTTAAAAAAATATTTTTTTTCTTTTCCCACCTATTTTTAAATTTATTTCGATCTATTGTTTCATCTCCACCTTGTAGCTAATTTCGATCCCTTCCCCCCACCCCACCCCCACTAGGGCCATCTGCCACTAGCTTGTCCTGCTTGCTACCCTTAATGTCCCCTTTAGCACATTCCTTAGATAATATCACCACCGTCAACACCCCTTTGTCCTTTTGTCTATGACATCTTTGGCAATCTCTTCTTGGCCTCCACTTATCACTGGCCCCCTATCGATCTGTACCTGTCCCATCCCCCTCTACCAGCTTATATATCACCTAATTTCTCTATTTCCTTGGTTCTGATGAAGGGTCATACGGACTCGAAATGTTAACTGTGTTCCTCTTCGCAGATGCTGTCAGAACTGCTGAGTTTTTCCAGGTATTTTTGTTTTTGTTCTAGATTTCCAGCATATGCAGTATTTTGTTTTTATCTTAGTGTTTAATTGATTTTGCTAAATTGATTTCTCTGGGAAGTATATCATAAATCAGAAGTAAAGCCTATGGACTGAATTTTCCCAGAATTGTGCTAAGTGTGGTTGCGGGCAGATAAAATGGAGTCTTACCCGCCGATGAAAATGGTGGGATTTCACACCGTATCTTCCCGAGCCACCTCATTATATATTCACTCCCGCAAAACAACCCGTTTCTATGGTGGGCGGGCTTCCATTCACCCACTTGCCATCACCTCGCTGTTGCATCACGCCATCATCATCTTTAAAAGGCAGCTGCCAGCAAAGCGCTCATTGCCAACAGCTCACCACCACTGCCCGGGAGACATGGGCAGCAAAGGCAAAAAGATGGCAGCCCCTGCTTCAACAATGGGTCCCTCGAGCGACTGCTGGATGCCGTGGAGACCCGCCGGGATGTGCTCTACCCCCGCTCTGGCAGCAGGATGGGCAGCAATGTCACCAACCTGGCTTGGGAGGTGGTGGCAGCAGCTGTCAGCACAGAAGCCCTTCAGAAGAGGGCAGCCGCCCAGTGCCGTAAAAGGATGAATGATCTCCTCTGTTCCACCAGCATAAGTCACTCTTTTCATCACTCCCAACTCACACACTCACAAACCCATCGCACACCCACAGGGCCCTCACTCACTGCCAGTGCAAGGGACATCACCATTCACTCTTTCACACACACCATCATTGTCCCCATCCCTTCCATGGGGCCACTCACCACCCGCACAGGTCAGGCATACTTATCATCTGGCCCGGCAGGTGTCATGATATGCTCTCCCAATTTCTATTCATGCAAGACAAATGGACTCATAACAGGAGGGAAAAGTCACAGACAGGTGGAGGGATGCTAGAATTCAAAGTTCTCACTGAATTTGCAAACAGAGCCATCCAGTGGGCCGGCGATGACTGGGACCAGTCCTGTGCTGACGGTGAGGTCAGAGCTGCTCTACCAAGTGAAGTTTCAGCAGTGTAACATCCATCAGGCAACCATGCTGTGAGTGATGTGTCCTCTTTCACAGGCCTCTGCTATTATCTTCCCTCGCTTTTGCAGACACATATGGGAAGCAGCAGACGGAGTCCATGAGACAGACCCTCCAAGCAAGCTCTAAAGAAACCTCCAAAGAGGAATCTGAAGGCACCCTCCCTGAAGTCCCGTCACAGTGCTCACCCATACCCTCCACCAGCGCAGAGACACACACCTCAGTGGGACCTAGCTTTTGAGTAGCTTCGGGACCACAATCTGGTGAGCATATTGCACTGTCTGATTCACAGCAGACGGCGACATGGATTTCCCAGGTCCCCAGCGCTCAGAGGGCTGCTGGAGGCCAGAACATTGCTGAGTCCGAGTCAGATGACGAGCCTCTGGATTCGGTTATGTCACAGTTGCTGGAGCTGCAAAGGAAAGCTAGGGAACAACAGGAAGGGATGTCTGCTGTACTCCTCAGATTGTGAGACACGATGGAGGAATCTGTCCATGTTCAGGCTGAGGTGATAGCACCGGTATTGCAACACACCAATGTCAACACTGGCAGAATGGTGGCCACCAAGGAGACCTTGGTCTAGGATGTCACTCCTGCACTGCTGCGCAGGCTTAACTCCATCGCTGATGCCATAATTGGCTTCCAACAGTGTGTATGCAAGATGGGTGCTGGACAGCTCGATCCCACTCCAGCTACCCCTTCTGCTCACGGAGTCAGCCAGGGGCACCATCTCCTCCTCAGCCAGCTCCTCACCCCATTGCAGCACTAGTTTGTAAAAGGTGCAGCACACAATGACGATGCGTGATACCCTCTGCGGACTGTAAAGCAGGGCTCCACCAGACCAGTCCTAGCACCAGAACCGCATCTTCAGCATCCCGATAATCTGCTCCACCAAGTTGCAAGATGCTGCATGAGTCTCATTATAGCGTCGCCCTGCTGCAATCTGAGGCCGCCGCATAGGTGCCATCAGCCACGGCCTCTGTGGGCAGCCTTTGTCCCCAAGTAGCCAACCCTGCAGCCTCTGTGGAACCTGGAAGACTGCAGGGATCTGTGAGCAACTCAGTTTGTAGGAGTTGTGCACACTCCCTGGAAACCGTGCGCATACCTGCAGGATGTGTTTCAGTTGGTCGCATGCCAGCTGCACATTCAGTGAGTGGAATCCCTCGCAGTTGGTGAAGTCCACTGAGTGTAGCGATGGAGACCTGAGCACCACATGAGTGCAGTCAATCACACCCTGCACCTTTGGGAATCCCAAGATTAGAGTGAATCCAATGGCCCTTGCATCCTGGCTGTTCCGGTACCGGGTGAAATGACAAAGTTGTTTTCCATGGAGAAGATGGCATCTGTGACCTCATGGATGCATTTGTGGGTAGCAGATTATGAAATCCCACAGAGGTCACCTGTGGAAACCTGAAAGGAGCCACTGGCATAGAAATTGAGCACCACAGTCACTTTCACAGCCACTGGCAGTGGATGCCTTCCATGTCCCCTTGGTGCCAAGTCCTGCAGTAAATGGCAGATGTGAGCCACCAGGTCCCCAGACACGCATAGTCGCCGGCGACACAGGTTCTCCGTCATACGCAGGAATGGCAGGTGTCGTTTATAGACTCTGGGTGTCGCTAGGTGCTGACCAGCCACGGCACAGTGTCACTCCTGGGCAGCGTGTGCAGGAGCCCCTGCTGCTCCTTCTTCAAATGGTTGCTGCTCCAGCCTTTGCTTGGCCAGGTGCCTCAGACGCTCTCTCCTCCGCCTTCTAGAGTCTCTGTAGACCATCAGGCATACAGCTATGTCACCAGGATCCATAATCCTGATGTGGTCCTCCTGCAGCATGAAGGAGAGAGAGATGTGGTTATCATGACTGTACTTAGCACCTTTCTTGGCCCTGTGTGACCATCCCTTAATGCTTTCCGGAGAGTGCTGGTCACCCCTTGGATGGCCAGAGATGAGTGCGCTGCATGGCTGCCCTTTCAACCTGCGACATGGGGGACACTGGTCGCTGAGATTGCAAGAGGCTGTAAGCGTCTCCAGCAGTGACTGCTACATGGCCAGCATTGGCAAGGAGATTGTACAAAGTGTGCGGCCCAACTGCTCTGGAGTCCAATAAAGTGGTGGTGGACTTAAAGTCTGTGCAGGGGGATTGGGGGGGCATCCATGGAAGGGGAGGGGGGTGGTAAGGTATGGAGCGCTTGGTAGCCCTTTGGTGCCTCCGCGATGCTTGTATGGGTGGGCAGGCTAGGAGCCTGATCCCAATCATATCACTGTGGCTGCACCTGATCTGTCTTAGTTGCAGAGGCATGGCCAGTTTATACATGGCCACTTCCCTTGCTTACCCTATGCCCCCAACTTAATTGCCTGTGCGCAGGATGCAGTGCCAAGGCAGCACTTGCTGGCCCTACCCACCCTCAGCAGTCCCCTCTGAGGCTGGCCAGCACTTGCCCCCAGGCACCCCCCACCCCTCAGCAGTCACCTGCGGGGCCAGGCATCAGTTTCCCCTGCCCCCCGGTGCCCCCCGGTGCCCCCAAGGCCTGTAAACTACGGGCAAGCTGTGGGGAATGTTGCTGCTCACTCACCTCAGTTCCCCCAAAGTGAAGGCAGCCAACTGTACTTTGCCTGTGTGCTGTTGTGAAACATGTCGATTTTCTTTCCTGCCGATGTGGACAGACGATACAGCAGGGTTCCATGAGCCTGGCAGGATGGCCTTTTAATTATATGCTAATGTATTACAATTAGCTCCCCACCGACCAATGGTGGGCCGTTGTCGGCAGGCTGAGCAGAAGATCGCGACCTGCCTTCACACCTTCATGAGGTGGGTCTTGCTGTATTTTCCACGCACGCCACCTATCACACCCACCGCCAGCAGGCTCGGAAAATTCTGCCCTATTTCACAGGCAGAATATGTATGTATTCTCTCTCACTGACAATAATTATTATGTTTTGTATGGAAGAAAGTGTGCCTTTCTTAACCTTGGAATGTGTATTCCAATTAAATAATTCAGCAGCAAACCTTCATGAGTTTAAAATAAAGACGGTTATTTGTTCTCACACTCATACCCCAAGCTAACCCAACATCACACATTCAATATCAGGCACGCCCACAAAAATGATCTCACATATACCCACACAATGATTGATTACAGATAAAGATAAAGCAGTTTTATAGGTTACAGCTAATTTAGTCTCTGATTTATGATTTCCCATGTCCCACATGGCAGGCCTGTGGCTTTTTGAATGGATTTAATAATTGAAAGTTGAAGTGAGGGTATTGTAAAGAAAATGTTGTGAGGTTTCTTGTAGTTGAATATCTAGCAGGTTTGTTCTCAAGTGAACTTTGAAACTGGAACAGGCTTAGTACTTTGGCTGTTTGATGACTTGGAGCTAGTTTCAGAGTCTGGTTCTCAGACTGGCTGATGACTGATGGTTCTGCTGATCATCTGGGTTTTGGGGTAATAAGGGTGCAGTCCCTGAAACCAGTTTCAGTCACATGACTGCTGAGTTAATACTTCTGAGGCCCACCAAGTCTGGCATGGATGGGAGAGGCCATCGTGATATAATAGGAAGTTAATAGTGACCATTGAGTTTCGATCTTCTCTTCTGCCTAGTATGAAACATGGGGACAGGCAGTCTGGAAACTCCTAGTCTTTAGCTGTTGGCCCATCTTTAAACAATGAGATGTATGAGTTTCACAAATGACTGTGGGGCACCCTCGCCTATGTCCATATTTAATTAGGTATTCGTCAGAAGCTTGATACTGTCTACAGTCAAAAATGCCAAAAGTCACATAATTTGTGGCAGCCATCTTATCAGCTTGTTTGCGTTCAATGTTTTGAAGTATTGACTGAAAGTTCATAATACGACATGCCTTTACTGTCATGGCAGCTGTAGTTATAATTTCTACTGTGAGTGTGGGGATACATCTTTCTTATCTGTATAATGCATGCTTTATAGGCATAGGGGCAGCTTTTCAATGCTTCACTCCACTGTTTTAAAGCTCCATAACCAGGACCTCTCGCATTTCTAACACTGTGACTCATTGATTATAATTAAATATTACAAAAAATATGATATATATTTTTAAACTACAGGTCAGAGAAGTAATTGTAGCAACAAATTCATCAGAGATTGCATTGTTTGATATTAAGTCCCGTGAGGCTGTTGTAGTTGATATATATTCTGGTAGTATTTAAAATATAATTGAGTCATGTAGGGAGAAATTGAAAACAGCTCCTATAACACATTATTAAATATTCAATTTACGACGCTATTCTTGTGCATATTTTTAACTTTCTGGAATCCTCATCTATGCTTTTGTTGCCTACTTCACTGCTCTTCTGGATGATCACCTGCCATACATGCTTCGTAAATTTCAGATTATCTAAAACTCTGTTTCCCTTTTCCTAACTTGCACCAAGCCTCATTCGCCCATCACCTCTGTGGTCGTGGATCTACGTTGACTCCTGGGTCTGGATTTTCACCATGATGGAGAGCCTCTCTGCTGTGGTGAAAATGGCAGAAGAGGCTGTAATTCAAAAGCCCCACTCCTACACACATCACCTACAATTTTCAGCAGAGCGGGAATGGGCCCGGGTTGGGATTTGTGCATGCGGAGGCAGCTGCCCATAGAAATCAGTAGCTGTCTTCACTCATGTGATTTTGGTGTGAGGGTTGTTTGAAACCTGTGACGTGTACAGACTACAACTGGTCGGAGCAGATGTGGATTCATTTAGATAGCCAGTGTATCCTTTTGGAGAAGTAAGCTACCCCTTTGGATATGATTCCAGGACACCTTTGGGGGAGGTCAGATGCCCAATGGGAGAGGTGAGATGCCCTTTGATAGAGGCCAAGTGCCATTTCAGAGAAGTGAGGTGCCCATTGGGATGTCTAAAAGCAGGCATGAATGTGCATAAAAAGTGCACAAACTCATTGGAACTGTGAAGCTCATTGGGACTGTGAAAAACAACTGTCGAAAGCATCAAGGTAAACTGTCTAAGGGAGCTGTTAAGCTGTCAAAGTATTTAAAACTCCTGCCCTTAAGCACTTTGAAAAAAACATAATCTGGAGTGTTAAAAAAAGTTTACTATTTCACTCTGTCTGTTGACATAAACCTTAGAGCTGCCATTACTGGATTAGTGTTGCATGACTGATGTCACAACCATCCATTATCATAGTAAAGTGCCTGCCATTTCACAGTTTGATTGACAACTCCAATTGTAAGTGGACCCTTTGATGTGGGATTATGGCCAGAATTTTACGTCCCGCAGGTGGGCACATGTCCGATGCAAATGGGCATAAATTCACGTGAGATGACGTCAGGCAAGAATCCTGATGTTATTGCGCACTTGCGCGATATTTCGCTGGGTGGGTAAGCGCATAAATCAGAAGACCGACAATTAAGCTCATTAACGGCCCAATTATAAGTGATTTTCTGTGGCCCATGCAACCTTATGGTTGGCGGACGGGCCAATCAGCCAGGCAGCCTTTACATTTTTGATGAAACCTCATCCAAGGGATGAAATCTCAGGGTTAGGATTTGAAATAAAAAGAAATATCTGGGAACTATTATTTTTTGTCTGGTTTGCTTTCAGGTGCTGCAAGGGCATCTGTCTGCTTCAGGGAGCTCAGTGGAAGTGCTCAGCAGCACCCGCAGCAACATCAGTGCCTGCCCTCATCACACCCCCACTGGCAGTGCTGAGCATTTCTCTGGGCGCATTCCACATTGGCTGACCATTAACTGGTCAGCCAGTGTGAAATTGCGGTCATAGGCTGATCGCAGTCGGGGGATGGTTTCCTGTCCACTTGCGGGCCTGTCGATCACGCGTGCCCAATGAGTGCAAAATTCAGGCCTATGACTTCTAATGTTTGTTTGTCTAAGGGATTATGCAATGGAATGAAATGTTTGTTGTTATGGAGGATAATGTAACTGAAGGAATATAAATATAATAAATAGGTTTTTCTGAATGAGAGTTTTTTAAATAATAAAGTCCACAATAGACATTTGGAACTTCATTTTATTTAATCTCTGCATGGGTCATGAAGTCTGTCCATGGTGGATACTGGGTGAGTTGGAATGGTAAGTGTAAGGGAAAAGGGTGGTGGATATGGGGTGTGGGTTGGTAGTAGATAGTATAGAAGCTATAAAGGGCCATGGGGTGTGGGTGGGGGCATAGGTTAGCATGGAGGGTATGATGGGTCATGAATATGGGCAGAAGAGCAGAGATGCACTGGTTGGCATGGAGGGCATGAGGGGGCATGGGGTGGGTGGCAGGCGTGAGGTGGCATGGATGGTGCATGGGGAATTGGTGGGGGGTTGAGGGGGTTTGAGGGATGAGGGCTGGCGGGCTGTTTTATGTTTTTCTGTCTTTAAAAAAATCTTTAAAATAGTGTGATACACCGAGGCAGGCCTTCCACCCAACCTGCCTCCACACCTGGCATCCTCCATGCTCATTCCTGGAGTCCCAAAAATCTGACTTTCTGGGCCATTTTCTCCTGGGTCAGCTTTGTGGAGCTAGGAAATGTCTCCAATCTGCTGACCTGGGAGCAAAAACCCAGGCCCCAGGCTGTCAACACCTCAATTTTAAAATTTGCATCCTTGTTTTCAAATCCCTCCATGGCCTCATGCCCTATCATATCTGTAACATCTTTCAGCCTTATAACCCTTTGAGATCTCTGCATTCCTCCAGCTTTGGCCTCTTCTGCATCCCCAGTTTTAACTGTTGCACGGTCAGCGTTTGCGCCTTCAGCTGCCTAGGCCCTAAGCTCTGCAATTTCCTTTCTAACCCGCGCTGCGTCTTTACCACTCTCTCTTTTAAGATGTTCTTTAAAATCTATTTCTTTGACCCAGTTTTTGGTCATCTTTTTAATATCTCGCAGCTTGGCTTGGTGTTAAATTTTGCCTGATGATTGCAAAAGCCAGTAAAATTTGGGAAATGACTGGTACTGGTCCAAACTGGAGCTCCATTTTAAGGTATACAAGACCAGTTCAGACCAGTACCAGTCATTTCTAAGTTTTACTGGTATTTTCTTCCGATGAAACTCCTTCGATATTTTACAACATTATAAGTGCTAAATAAGTGCAGATTGTTGCTGTTATTGTTTCATTATATGTTAAGCCCCTGGCCACAAATGTTCTTTTGAAATTCTTCCTGAGAAAAAACATCTTGGCCTCCTGACTTCAGAACCAACCTGTAGCAACGCAGTAAGACTGATATTGGTGATTGTACAGGGAACCACAGGCATAAACCTATAGCGTACTCATTGTATCCAACATGCAGAGCCACAGATCTATCACATTTAATGTTGATTGACTGTATTTTGAAACAGCTGCTTGTATGCTCTGAGGAGGAGTTAAAACTACTTCACACAAAGAAAGTATTAAGGGGATTAAAGTGTCCTTTGTGCTTAAAGTGCCCTGACTGAAATCAAACTGAAATAATAAAGTTAAACAGAATTGTATTTGGTTTTTAAAGTGCCAATTTTTAGTACATCTGGCCCTGCACAGCAACATAATCACAAGTGGCAAAATACGGAACTAATTATAGAGAGAAGTACAAAGGTCTATTGGGAACATACAGCTGAAAAAGTTATTTGAAGATAGAACATTGAGAAAGCTAAAACCAAAGATGTAACATAATGTTATAATCTGAGATTTACCAAAAACATCTTCTTTTGTGCTCAATATAAACAGTTAGTGTCAATAGGCTGCTGCTTATTCCTGTTCAGCATACAATTAACATTCTGAACAACACTGCATGGGATAGCAGATCTCAGTGAACAATGGGCCATCTCATTATTTCTGGATACAAGTTGGAATTACATCTCACATCACTTTAAAAAACAGATACTAAGAGTCACACTGGGCACATTTTAACATCAGACTAAACTAATAAACAAGCTTAATCACAAATAAAGTTAATTCTCAAAGCAAGCATTATGGTAAGAATTGAAAACAGTTAGTTGCAAGTCTGAAGTCAGTACAAAATGCATTAAAAGGGCAAACCAATTAAAGAGCAAAATAAAAGCAAAAAACTGCGGATGCTGGAAATCCAAAACAAAAGTAAAAATACCTTGAGTGCCTCTCAGAAAAAATGCAGCAGTCTTCACTCTTCCTTCTTGAATAAAGAGTCAGCAGACCTTACAGGATTTAAGGGGGCATATGCCTAAAGAACAGTGACATTATATCCACATGCATCACAAAACTGAGCTTTCAGCATCCTGTAACTCTTTGGAGACAGTTGGGGCAGAATTTTGCCCTCGTCGGGCAGGCTAGGCAGGGGCGAGCGGGAGCGGTCGGGAAGCCGACCACAGCCCGCGATCGGGCCGCCATCGCGATTTCACGCTGCCGGGCCAATTAAGGCCTGCCCAGCATGAACACTGGCTACAGAATGTTCGAGAAGGGTCGGGGCCCATCAGCTGCCAGATCCACTGGCAACCCATTCGGAGTTGCTGCAGCGACATGGCTGCAAACAAAGATGTAGACCCCAGGCGGGAGGTGAGGTTGACCTTTTCCGATGAGTGCCTCGCCACCCTCCTAGAGGAAATAGCTGCTGCATGTCCCCAGAGATGGGAGGAGGAGGCCACCGCACCTCACAAAGAGGGCATCGGAGGAGGTGGCAGCCCAGGTGAGCAGCCACAATGTGGTGTGGAACACCTGAGTGCAGTGCTGGAAGAGGTTTAATGATGTACTGCGCTCAGGAAGAGTGAGTACCATATTGGCATGGGTTAGTGTGGTGGCCATCTCCCCGTGGAGCTCAGGGGTGTTAGTGTCTGAATGCCAACTGTTAATCACGCTGGAGCTGGCCAAGGGGGTGAGCCCTGGCTGCTTTGGCTGAGTGCCTTACAGCTCGAGGGCCATGACCCAGATGTGCCCTGCAAGGTGTTCCTCAGCTGGGGTTTGCCAGGCTGCAATGGCGCTGCAGGTAGAGAGTAGACTAATCAATGCTCCTCTGTCCATTCAGGAGAAGTCATCCCATAGCAATATTGGGAGGCTGCAGACTGGCAGAGAAACCACACACTTCCTCATCTTCTCCAGTTACAAGCAGGAGGCCATGCGCCTCGGTCAACCCGCCGCGGAGAGGCTGGGGTGTCAGATGAAAATAAGAGTGCAGTGCACTGAGGTGAGAGTTTCAGAGGGTGCAGACAATCTTGTGTAGTCTTATCACTGATGGGAGCCTCCAGACTGGATTCCTTATTGATCATTGAAAGATGATGGTACCATGATGCAGATCTCCATTGTCTCACCAGGGTGCCTGGCATGCACAGTGACAGTGTGATGACTTTAACTAATGACATGTCCTTCTCCTCCCTTAGGTCTGCCAGCAAGTAACCAAGCACAGGATCTCCAGGAGCACCCTGACCCTGAAGGACCACCATGTTCCAAAAGAACCTGCGTCACACCCACTCCCTTAACCAGGCACCAGCCCAGATACCACATGTGTGTAGTCGATGGCACCAGCAATCACAGCAAAGCCTCTGGCTCACTCAGCCTGGTGCCCATGCCTATACGAAAATGAAGGAAAGACAATACCCACCTCAACAGAGCTTTTGTCACCAGCTTGAGCTAACTGTGGACAGCTGATTGGGACACTCAACAAAGATCCCCCACCGACACCTGAAAAGAGCCAGAGGCATAGAAATTGGGGGCCACTGTGACCTTCAGAGCCACTGGCATCGGTCTCCACCCACACAGCTGATCTCTGGCCCGATAATCTGACAAATGGAGGTCACTGAGAGGTGGAGACTGCTTTGGCATTGCACCTCAGATATATTGAGGTAGTTGAATCGCTGCCTGTAAACCCTGGCAGCAGGATAGTGGCGTCTTCTGCGGCCCCTTCCACCTTGGACTACGTGCTGGCCATGCAGCACTTGTGCCTGTGCCTCTCCCCCCTTCTACCCCTCTCTTCGTCATCAGAGGTGGTGCCTCCAGTGGAGACCACAATCCCCATTACAAGGGTAAGGGAAGGCTGCCTGATACTTGGAAGGTCCGAATCCTCCAGGGGCCTGGCCTCCTAATTAATGGAGGGTGCGGCTCCAACTCCTGTGTGCACCTGCCGACCAAAATATTCCAGAGTGGGGGATGACATCGGGACATTTGCACATCATTTTACGCGTGCCCACCTGATGAGCGGAAAGTTCTGCCCTTTGAGTTTTTTTTAAGTTGGTCGAGGGACAATTAATTTAAATGGTTGGAAAGCCATGCACAGCACATGCCCAAATTTCCAAAAGTCTTAAGAACAGCATACTAAATTTTCAAATTACCTAACAGTTCCACTGCATGCTGTGCTTATCTCAGATGTTATATTTGGGGTGCTACTGGGCTGAGCATTCAACAGTGAAAAGTCAATAAGGCTTATACTTATGATCATTATCCAGAAACAACTACTGAAATGTGTTTTTGAGACTGTATGTGAATATGAATGCACTCAGCTTTGAGTTTCGGTGCCAATCAGGTGTGATAATGGTAACATACCCTGGTGTTCACCTAATGCTGCAGACAGGAGGTCTCATTTAGATTAGCACAAATAGGTGCTCTGCCATAACTCACTAGTGGTGGAAATTCAGCTCGCTGCCCCATGCAGTTGGTTGCAGGCAAGGCCTATTTTTGGATGAGTGAGTGCAGGTGAATGTATGGGCGTGCAGTGTGGGATGGGAAGGGGATATACTTACAATGAGCTGAAAGATTTTTTGCGCCTGGGTGGGCACTCCTGTGCTTCCTAGTCCTGAAAAATTATTTTAAAAGTTTGGAGCCGTCTCTAGTGGCCCCTTTTGAGATTTCTAAATGCTTGTTGAAATGGGTCTGGCACGTGGTCCGTAGGTTCTGCCCACTTCTATTTGGAAATTGTAATCAGCAACCTACAATATGTGGCAGACCCTGGTTTGCAGAGTTAAAGAACCACCCGCCTCTTTGGAGCATGGTTGCTTACTGTTAATTTAAATGCTTGCCCGAAGTGAGTCAGGTGGGAAAATAGGTGCAAAAAGTCATCAACAAACATTCAACTGTTGGTTACTTTTTTAAAGAAGTAACAGGCAACCAGCAGTTCAAAATATCCACCTCACCCTTTGCTCCACCCAACATGGTGCACATGAATGGACACTGAGTGAAGATAGGATATTACTTGGCTGCATTGCCCGTCATGTTTCAATCAGCTATCCGGTATTGTTTTTTTAGGCGACATGACAGGGAGAGCCACTTGGATGAAGGTTGCTGGATTTCCTGTTGTACTAGCATCCATCAAACTGCATCCAAACACAATCAAGCTCCTTCAGGAGAAAAGGGAAGTTGTATTGCAAAAGCAGTGTTATTAAAGATAAATAATGGAAAATTCAAAACCTAGGCCAAACATAAATAAATCTTAAAGTACAACCAATGAAAGTAAGTACATTGAACAAAAACGTTGTTGCAAGGTGCAGAGAAATATTGCAAAGGATTGATTAAGCACTCAGTCAGAAAACAGTTGATTCAGGAATTAAATTAGTTTGTTAAACTTTCGAACTGAAGAAACAACAGAACACAGTCAGCCCAACCCACTCTACTGAGACAAAAACTCACCAGAAAGGAATATAGCCAAACTGAAAAATGCTGAATTGATCTAATTTCCAATGAATGTCTTATATTTCTGTTATTAAAAATCTTGCTTACATTACATTGTTCCTGTCTCAGATTCTGGTGTCACGAGTTTTGAGTAGTGATTTTATGTCAGTATTTCAAACTCAGCATTCAAGATGGTTACAACGAATGTAATACTATGCACTTTTTTCACTTAACAAAATAAATCTAACTGAATGAAATCCTGAAGGTAGATGTTGTTGTATAAAGGGTTAATGTTGATTATGCAAATATATAGTCAACATCATCAGTGATGTAAGATCATATGACAACAGACCATGGAGAGAGATAGTTCCAGGCAGAGCATTGCGTAGAGACTGCCCTGCAAATAGTTCGCATAATGTTAAATAAAAGTTAGAGTGTGTTAATAGTATCACCTCCAGCCTTTTCTCTAATTTCAAGACCATGACTAGGACATGCCATACCAAAGACAACAATAACAATAAACACAATGGAAGGAGCAACAATTGAGGAACCCAGTGACTGGAAGGAGCGATGCGGGAACCAACTGTACTCAAGAAGAAGCATCAGTAAAAGGAACAAATGGAAAAAATCCTCCCTCTTTGGCCACATGGAAGGCTCAGATAAAGGCAAGAAGTGGAGGAACTGTCATCGCACAGTTACTAGGTACAGAACAGCATTGGGACAAGCTTGAAAGACAAGCAAAGAGCAGGTCAAGACCTTACTCTACACCATCAGCCGTCATTCAGACAATATTATGGTCAGTCATGGAGAAAACTGATGCACCATTGTATCAAGAAATCATTAAAGCCTTCAATAATTAGTTTAATCTTTGCCAAAACATTATTATGGAGCAAACAAAATTTAACAAGTGCACCCAAAGACTGGGAGGGAGCATAGAATCCATTATTAGCGAGCTATATTGATTAGCAGAAAATTGTGATACAGAGCCCTGAAGGAGGAACTAATTAGAAATCGTATTGTTGTGGGAGCCTTAGAAGAAACACTCTCTGATTTTTTGAAGTCACAGGAAGCCTGAACAAAATGACAAAAATCTTGTTGAGGAGGTGCAGTTCATTCATAACAAAAATCTTACCAGCAACCACAAGGAAGGTGAATGAAATACATTAAGCACAGAAAATAAATGAAAAATGTGCTAAAATTAGAGAATGCTACATAAGTGGATGGCTAGACAGTGTTCCTAACAATATCATCCTAAACGAATACTTCGAACAATGCAGACTTCTCAGTATTCTGGATGATTTATTGATCTACGATGAGAGGTTGGTTATACTAAGAGCCCTCAAACTCGAAATCATTCAAAGGATATACCAGGGACATCTAGGCATTTCAAACCGCCATGTTCGGGCATGAAATTCATTTTGGTGACCAAGAATTTTAAAGTCACTACAGGACATGATTTTGAGCTTTATCACCTGTGGTATCCATCACCAAGAGCAGAAGAAACATTTGATCATTTTCATTCAGATCCTCTGAATGCCTTGGAATGGACCTTTCAAGCTTAAAGGGAAAACATTCATCATGGTTGTCAATTATTACTCCAGCGGAATTGAGGTTAAACTTCAGAAACAGTCATCAATTCATTAAAATAATTTTTTGCCACAAATGGCATTCCAGATCTTGTCATTTGAGACAGTTAGGTCCACAATTTGCAAATGAAGGGTTCAAGAAATTTACAGAAGACTATGGCCAGAATTTTGCCCTTGATGGGCGGGCGGGCCCGACTGACTCAGCGGTGGGCAGGCAGGTAGCCGATTGCCGCTGCCGAAACGGGCCGCGCCACTATTAAGGCCCGCCCAGCGGGTAAACGACTCCCGTGGGACCGTGAATATAGTCATGGGGGCGGGCAGCCTCAGACTGCCGGTTCCAATGGGGAGCCGGCAGCCTGTCTAAAGAGTGGCCAGGCAGCCTGCTTGAGGTAGTGCACTATGGCCATGCGGGGAGAGAGAGAGGCAGCTGTGGTTGGACAGGAGCATGAGCAGGAGGAGGGGGGCAGGCTGGAGGAGAGGCCAGTGGGGGGCCACTGTGCCCCTCGCTTCTCCGATGCCTGCCTTGCTGTCCTCCTCCAAAAGGTTTCCAGTTGTCGGGATATATTGTATCCGGATGATGGGAGGAGGAGGGTCCCCCATGTCACCAGCCAGGCATGGGAGGAGGTTGGTGATGTTGTCAGCACCCATGATGATGTGCGGCGCACTGGCACCCAGTGCCGCAAGAGATTCAATGACTTGCTGAGCTCTGGAAGGGTGAGCACCATGTTGGCTTTGGCCATTTGACCCAGAAGGTAGCCTTAGCCTTTAAGCACCCCCCACTCCCCCCAAGTCTTGCTGTGGTTACTACATAGGGCATTTGGCACACGCTGGGTGGGCAAATGGGTACTGACCATGCTTACATCAGTCTAAGTGGTTGAGGAGAAGATGGGTTCTCTTTGCAGCCTATATTGGTGTTTGTTGCATTTGAGTAGTCTAGGGGCAACCTGCATGGGAGGCCACTAGACACACTCAGAACTCCAACACATGTCATATTGATGGTGATGAGATGGTGGAAGGGGAGCCTCAAGGTGTTGTGGCCAGGTGCCATCTGCTGGCGTCGGCGCCGCCCCTGGTTGTGCCTCCTTGCCATGGGCGCTAAAACCCGTGTGCTATTCAAAGTGATGGACGCCGAATGTGTCAAAGGTGGCTGTTGGGGGTGGATGTCGGGATCAGCCGTGCTATCTTCTGGGGACTGATCACCAGTAGTGTGGACAGGAGCCACTGGAGGCCTCAGATGGGCCACTGTGGTTGGGGTGCAGTGTGCACGTGCAGAGTACATGAGCGATCAGCCCCAATAAATCCTCTTCTCTGTTCTGCAGGCAAAAAATGATCACAATCAGCGGGAGCGCCAGAGGACTGGAGGTGGGCACGCCCTGCTCCAGCATCTCACAACATTTGAAGAGCAGGCCATGGAGCTCGGGAGGAGGCAGGTGGCCAGGTCGGCAGGTGTTGGTGTGGCTGGGGTCCAGCGGTCAGGTATTTGAGGTCCACAGTCCCATCCACTCTGTTTGCCCACCATCCAAACCACTGATGGCTGCTGCAATCATTAATGCTGCAACACTGCTCATTCACAGACTGAGACATTCTGACGTGTGGGTCATACACAAAGGTCCCTCGTCCCCTTGAGGATTCACGTCTCCACCACCTTCCAAAGTCGTCTTATCCCATTTGTGACCACTATCCCCAAGGTCTAACATGCCATGGCATCGCTGCTGCATATCCAAAGACTTATTGCATCTTAGGGGGCTTGAGACCTCCACCACCCTTTCAGCCAGTGTGCCCCACATTGCTCTGTCCAAAAGGTGCCCAGCACCTCAGCTGTGAACCTCATGGCACTCAAATTAAATAAATGCCACCACATTACTCATCCCTGCGCCAAGGGGAAATGTTGCCTTCTGCCCACCCGGTCTATGCCCCTCCTAACAGTATGAAGGTCAATAATGTGACCTCTCAATCTCCTGTGATCCACGGCAAATGTCGCAAGTGTTTGTGATGTTTCCTCAGCCCCGAAACTATCCAGGCTACAATGCGCCCAGGTCAGGTACCTCTGCACTCTCCCCACTCCAATGGTACATAACATCCCATGAGGCATTCCTGAGGCCATCTGACCAGCCTGTCTGTGTGCACGTCTAAAGTTTGGGCCTCCTCTTGACTCTTTTCCATCTCACCAATGTTCGTCTTCTTAGGGTCTTGAAGGGTGAGCGACTTATGAGGCTGGTGGGGGGGGAAGGGATGAAAGGTGTTACTGACTGAACGCTAACTGATGCACTGTCCTTGTTGTTAATTTCAGCATCACCACCACATGTCCGCGCCCAAAGACACCGCAGCCCCCCTGCACACCTGAGGCCCAAGACGTGCAACTTGCGGCACATCATTTCAGCCAGCCTGGCACCAGCATAGACACAAACACCTCAGTGGGGAGTTTACCGTCAGCTAGTGTCCCAGGCCACAGTGGAGAGGACACATCACAATCACTGGAGGAGATGGTAGGGACAGAGATTGCTGATGGCGCCAGCAGCCGGAGGGCTGCAGTGGACGAGGCACATGCTGAGTCCGGCACTGATGACGTGCCTCTGGAGTTGTCACCAATGCAGCAGCTGCAGGATAAGCAGCAGGAATCGCGTTTGCATCTGGCAGGGTTGCATGAGGGAATGCTTCCATTGGTCTCTGCGATGGAGGTGTCCAGGCAGAGGTCGAGTGAAGGCATGAACCTCAGGGCAGAGCTTCATGTTTCTTCCACTAAGAGATTGGCAACTCTCATGGAGAAGGGGTTCGATCAGATGGAAAATCATCTGATTGCTCTGACCTGCAAGCCCTCACAGCGGTACTGGCCACGGGTGGTCATTCCCAATGTGGGAGATGTTGTGGACACCAAGCACCAGCACTCAGTGCCCATGCATCTGCGGTGAGCAGGGAGGTCGAAAGGGACCTCACGTCGGCGCAACAGCTGCCTGTTGTCGCTAAGAGCTCCTCTCATGGTGCTCCGGATGAGGGCAGCAACTCCTCCACCCCTCTGCCAGTCAACGTTGCTTCCGTTGAGGCTGCAACAACTGGGGAGTGCCAGTTTAGGAACTGGCCACTTCCTCTCAGGTGGGGCCATCACAGGCTCCACGGGCCAGAGGACGGCCACCAAAGTCATCGACACCAACATGACAGCAGAGTCAGCAGGCTGTCTCTCAAGCCACTCCAAGCGATGGGATGGCACCTAGACATGGAACCTGTAAACGTAAGCATAAGGCACGTTAGGCTCTCAATGGGTATGTCACTGGTGATTTTGTGTTGGCCTTAGAATAGGAAACAAAATACTTATGTTTGCAATTGAGAAGTTTCTGTTATATTTTGGACATAATAAAGTCCACATTTCTTACCAGGGCTGAGGGTGTTTCCTTTGTGCTGCATTTTTCTTTTTCACAGACATATCATGAGCATTTGAGTGGACATTGATGTTTCTATACTAAGCCCTTAGTTGCAGCTGATGAGGTGGAAGATGTAGCACATTAATGCCATGTGTGGAAGCGCCAGGCAATGCTGTTCCTGCTGATCCATGTGTGTGGAATTGTCCCGGGTGTCCCTGCCTGCTTGGAGTAATAGCGGCTCAACATGCTGCTCCTCATCATCGCCCTGTGCTTCCTCATCCTTTGAGCCACTGCTGGATTCACGATGTGCAGCCTCATCCAGGACGTCAAGGTCTTCATCGTCAACTGCATTCCCCCTTTCCAGCACAAGATTATGCAGAATGCAGCACGTTACCACTATCAGAGAGACGCGATCTGGGGGGTACTGGAGTGCGCCCCCTGAGCGGTCCAGGCCACGGAAGCACATCTGCGAAGATCAATGGCTTTCTCCACCACAGCCCTTGTGGAGGCATGGCTCCTATTGTATCGCTGCTCAGTTTCTGTTCTTGGATAGCGGAGAGGCGTCATGAGCCACCTTCGCAGGGGATAGCCCTTGTCACCCAGTGGCCAACCATCCAGCCAAGCCAGAGCACTGAAGAGCCCCGGCACCTGGGAGTGTCTGAGGATGTAGGTGTCAAGGGAGCTGCACAGACTTGTAGAATCTGCATCCTGTGACCACACACTATCTGCACATTCATGGTGTGGAAGCCCTTCCTATTGATGAAGGCACCGGGCTCACCTGCTGGTGCCTTGATGGCCACATGTGTACAGTCTATAGCACCCTGGACGCAGGGGAAGCCAACAATGGCCGCGAAGCCTCTGGCTCTCTGTACCTGACTTGCCTGGTCCCAGCAGAAGTGGATGAAGGTCGATACCTTTCTGAACAGAGCATCTGTAACCTGCTTGACACAAGTGTGGACAGCTGATTGGGAGACACCGCAAAGATCACCCACTGAGCCCTGGAAAGAGCCAGAGGCACAGAAGTGGAGGGCAAATGTGAGCTTCAGAGCCGCTGGCATCGGGTGTCCACCCACACAGTTAGGAAATATCTCTGGGCCAATCATCTGACAGATATAGGTGACTGTCTCCCTTGAGAGTCAGAGCCTCCTTTGGCACTGCACCTCAGTCATATTGAGGTAGCTGCTTCACTGCCTGTATACCCTGGCAGCAGGATAGTGGCATCTTTTGCGGCCCCTTGCACCTTGGACAACCTCTTGGCCCTGTCCCCCTTGTGCCTGCGCCTGGCCTCCTAAAGGTGGCTCCCCTGGAGGCTGATTGTCCAGTCCTGACCTCCTCCTGATTCTATCCCTCCCTTCCTCCTTAGAGGAGCTGCCTCCAGTGGAAAGGTCAGAACCCATACCCCCAGGCTAAATGGAGGCCTCCGGAAAGCTGCAGGCCCAAAAAAGATTACTGTCTGCAGACTGGTTTCAAAGTGCACAAAAAGCTCTTGGAAATCGATGTGAACTGCTAGCAATCAAACACGCAACTTTAAAACACTTTCTGCAATTAAAACTTTGTGGAAAACATAAACAACCCTTCTAAGTCCACATATCCCGCCAGTGCATGACTTTTATTAAAAATCTCCTACCCGCCTGCCCGTTGGGCCCATGCACAGACCTGAAGTTCGCACGGGTCCCTCAAAATCGTAGACAATTGGCAACTCAAGGGCCTTAACGAGGCCTTTAATTAATGGCGGGCAAGCGCCCCGCTGCTGAGTGCTTTTGCCGACTGAAATATCACGATGTCGCATGCTGATGTCGGGACACTCATGTGACATTTTAAGAGCTGACATGCAGGCTCCGCCACCCGCACGTCAGCCAGAAAATTCTACCCTATAAATTTGTTCACACAACTAGTTCGCTCATCTACCCACAAGCGACTGGTGAGGCTGCAGCTGGAATTTTGTGTGCAGTTCTGGTCACAACATTACAGGAAGGACATAATTGCTGTGGAGACAGTGCAGAGGAGATTTACAAGAATGTTGCCAGGGCTTGAAAATTGCAACAATGAGGAGAGATTGGATAGACTAGGGTTGTTTCCCTTAGAACAGAGGAAGCTAAGGGGTAACCAAATTGAGGTGTGCAAAATTATAAGGGGCCTAGATAAGGTAGACAGGAAAGACTTGTTTCCCCTAGTGGAGGAGTCAATTACCAGGGGGCATAGATTTAAGGTGATTGGTAGAAGGATTAGAGGGAACATGAGGGAAAACAGTTTCACCCAAAGGGTGGTGGGTGTCTGGAATTCACTGCCTAGGTTGGTGGTTGAGGCTGAAACACTTAACTCATTTAAAAGGTACCTGGGTCTGCATCTGCAATGCTGTGATCTGCAAGGCTATGAACCAGGTGCTGGAAAGTGGGATTAAAATGAGTGGCTAGTTTCTTTTTTCTCTTTTTGGCTGGCACAGACACAATGAGCGTCTTTCTGCACTGTAGCTTTACTATGGTTCTATCAATTGTTTCAGGACCTGTATCTACAACACATGGCAAGACTGGAAAAGCAAAATAAACATACCAAGGAACATGCTTCCCTACCCAAGATTAACAACTGACATTTGTATGATTAGAATCATACAGCACAGAACGCCAATCCGCCCATTTTGCACATGCATAAATAAAACCTCAATCTCCTCTCTGGCTCTTAATTTTAAATGATAGATATTTCTTCACTATTGGTTATTTTAACAGGTTAATTGGAACTATCCTTAAATTGAATTATTCCACAATTTCATCTAACATGTATGTGATGCCTTCTTTGGGAGCTGTATACTTTATAGGTGGGCAAAAGCATGGAAAGCATATTATAGTGTAGCTCTTGTTTTCTTCTGTACATTACAACAATAAATACTTCTGCAAAGTTTATTCAGATTCTTTTCACGTTGAGTCCTGACCATTGGTGTTTTTTACTATGCGGTATCCAGTGCAAAACATCAGTTGAGTGGTGTTGAAACCTGTACATTGATAAGGCACATTTCCATTTCTGTAAAATTCTTTTTTTGATCCTGATTCTGAAGCAATTCTGGATATCATTCCTGTCTCGAGCGCAATTAGGGATGGACAATAAATGTCGGCCCAGCCAGCGAAGCCCACATCCCGTGAATGAATTTTTAAAAATCAATTTTGTCCCGTGTGCAAAGGACATAAAAGAATTTTGCTTACAAGAGCAATTTGCATTACTTTGCATTCATTTGTATACCTTTTAAAATTTTTCACAGCTTAATTGTACATTTGCATATATTGTATTATTTAATGGGTGCATATGTTAAATTACAACCTCAGTTGCATTAATTACAGTACACCCTTGTCTCCTTTGTGGAATTCAAACTTCATTGGTTCAATGTTATTTAGCCCTTTGGGAACAATTAGACCTCAACATTCAAGAGCAAAGGAAACATATGCATTTTAAAAGAGGAGTCAACCTATATCTGTCGTTCGCATAGGCAAATTAATCCAGCATTTATATGTTGACTGCTCTCTGTGGGCTGATGAGCTTTATACAAGTAATACACAGTCTGCTAAAAATTAAGATCTTAAAACAGAAACTTATTGAGAATCAGCTGGAATTTTAATATGGTAATCCTACAGCAGAAAATGCTAAACTTGGTAAATATTGTTGCCACAGCAATCTTTATTTTGTGGTACATGTGCAGGGAAACACAAAGAATTAATTAAACTTAATTTAAATAAGTGAAGAAAAATTGTTCATCTAAAATCATCTTCACTCAGGTGAAAGCTGCATCCTGCTAATGGGACAAACTGTCATCTCGTAAACATTGGTGTAGATATAGGCATCGATTTTCATGGCTGACGTAGATTAGGCAAGCAGATGTTTAAGCCTTGGCTCTACCAGACCAGCTGATGCAGTCAGTATGATGGAAAAGGTATTATTCATGAACAGGCCTTATTTAAATGTGATTGGAGAGCTGCCACATGTTTCCTCTAGGCAGGTCGCTGATTGGGAGGGCCAGAAACCCAATTGGTTGGCCACAATTTAATGATAGCCATTTGCATTGTTAGTGGAAAATTATTTTCTGAAGAAGCAGGCAGTCTGACTTTGCTGAGAGTGCTCACATTCTCTGCTGCTGTGGAGGAGCTCATAGAGCAAGTGAGCTTCAGGGAGTTACTTTTGTTGTTCTCTGATGAGTGATGGATGTCCAGACTTGGCTGGTGGTGAGAAAGGCCCTCCCTGTAAGATCCTTCCTACACGGCAGGAGTCTCACCCCCTCTGCACGTTGCCCTCGAGGACGCTGTGGTGGGGAAGAGACCATTGTTCACCTCCTTGTAGATTGTGTCTTTGCAAAGAAGGTCTGAAGAGGGATGCAGTGGTTGCTGTCAAGGTTCATCCCCAGCAGTTCTGTGACAGAGGACTCTGTGCTCTACGGGCTGTTCCCAGGGACACACACCGAGACAAACATCAACTGCAGCTGGAGGATCATCAACTCAGTGAAAGACGCTCTTTGGTCTGTCCGAAACTTGTTGGTTTTCCAGCGCAAAGAGTTGTCCCCGACCGAGTGTAGCAGACTAGCACTTTCCAAGGTCCAGGACTACGTGCTGAGGGACACAGTTAAGCTTGGGGCAGCCGCCGCAAAAGTGCAATGGGGAAGGGTCACTGCCTAAGACCTTTCTGTCACAGTGCACTGGGGGGCTGGGAACTGTAAAGAGCCCCTCAGTCGAAATGTTTTTGAAGATTTATGAATAAAGTATATTTTTGCAAAAAAAAAAGGTTCTCCCAGGACGAGAGCCCCTCAGTCCGTACAGATTAAAATGTATGTCTGCCAATGATTGAAATATTCATTGTTTTTTCTGATACACCTTGTGTTTCAGTTTGTAAAAGTTGAACCTGTTTGTATTTTAGTAATGGTGATTTAAAATGTTCGAAATGTTTTGAAGATTTATGAATAAAGTATATTTTTGCAAAAAAAAAGTGACGGATGTCCAGATAAATGAGTCAGCAGCAATTTCTTTTAGCTTATCTTCATACACACTTTTTTTCCCTTTGGGGGGGATAACGGGGAGACAATAGAAGGATTTCTGGGCTGATTATCAGCCAGTTGAAGTGCATCATGAACGCCCGTCAGCAGCAACGGAGAGCAATGGCAGATCAAGTCGATGCCTCCAGAGTCATTTTCACAATCTGGCTGATTGCAGCTAAAAATGTAATTACCTCACCAGTACTGTATAATTATGAGACCCTATCACATCACTCTTACCCTCTGTAAAGTCCTGTGCCACATTATTTTAGCCCCTAGAGCTATAAATCCCTTCCTAATCTGCTTCCCATGCTTCTAATCATAATTGTAATCTTCACTGAACTTCCTTACATTTGCATTCACACATTAAGGGTAGAATTTTTAGCTGAGCGGGCGGGCACATGCCCAACCTGCTTGAGTGTAAAATGATATGCGATGACATTGGATAAGCGTCCCAACGTCATCACGCACTCACACGATATTTCGGTCGGCAGGCGGGTACATGAGTCAGCAGCGCGTCTGCCAACAATTAACAGGCCTATTAAGGCCATGAAAGTGATAATTAAATGGAAATTTTCACTGCCCATCCAACCTTATGGTTGGCAGTCGGGCAAATTGGCCAGTTAGCCTTTGGAATTTTTATGAAAGCTCATCCACGGGTGGGATGAGGTTTCTAACAGGAATTAAAAATACAACAAAAATGTTTGAATCTCATTTACGCCAGGTCCCTGCTCATGCAACAGAGTCACATGAGGGGACATGTTTTTAATATTTTAAATACTTTATTTGTGTTTTTAAAAATCGTCAGCTCCCTGAAGCAGCTCTGTGCCTTCAGGGAGCTTTCAGTGCCCGCCCACGTGCACCTGCACAAACTTCCATGCTCGCCCTCCTCCCAACCCCACCCAGGCAGTGCTCAGTGTTGCCGTGCATGATTTACGCTGGCTAGCCGTTAATTGGCCAGCCAACGTAAAATCAAGTTCAGGGCCCAATCGCAGGCGGTTGTCGACTTTGTGACCGCACCCAGGCCCACCAGCCATGCCAGCCCAACGAGGTAAAAATCATGCCTTCAGTATTTATTACATCCCTCATTTCTCCCTTTTGATACCTTCTGCTTTTTCTTCTCATAAGACACAGTATATTAATCTGTCTCGGATACCTTGTAAGCCTTTCAGCACGTTTGAGCTCTGAAGTTACCCAAAATTCTATCTAGCACTTCCTTGCAGGGCTCTGAGGAACTCTTGTTAACTTGGGAAAATCCCAAGAACTCTTTCAGCCAAAGGGGACCCATTTCCTTCAGACAATGCCCTGCTGGTCACATTGCAAGCTGAGTTATTGAATACTTTTGCATTGAGCTCTTCCTAGGCCTCTCTTCTTTCTTCAGAGCAACACATCACTTTTCTATATGATAGCAAGTATGATCAGGCAGTGCTGATATATCTTCATTATCATGGTATGCCCATCCTCATCTGCAAAGGCATTTTGGGACTGGACTTCAGGAGCGCAAGTTCTCCTGACTTGGGTGGATTTCTGATCTGTTCTACGATACAAGTTGAAGTCTTCCTGTAATTTCAGGCCCAATATATTAATGTTGGATTAAGCTGTACATTAAATATGTTCAATGCCCTGTTCGCACAACAAATGGTTTCCCTTACAAATGAAACTAACACCTTCCCAGGTGACATCTTACCTAAAATTGCTACCCATGTAGCACTAAGACAAAGACTACAGATTCATTGGTCAGTCAACTGTACTTGAGATCCAACAATTGGCCTCAGAGTCCCTAGTGTAAGGAAAGCAAAATAACTATCCTGGTTTTGATTGCTATCCAATCAGTTCTGTTGGAACCAGATGGGAGTTTTAGCACAGAACAAATGCTAGGGATCAAAATTGCACACTGGCAAAGTTCACCCATAAGGTGATCTGGTCACTAAGGCATGAAAATGATGTTGTGTTTCCAACTTGGTGCCTGAAAGAATAACGTTGTGGCCATCTTCAAACTCTAATTGATCAGAAGGTCCGTGAAGGTCTTGTAGCAAACCAAATAATGCAAATGGGTGAAAATACAACGTTAAAGGAATTACCACCCATCCACCACCAGGGTCTTCAGATTGAGTCAGGGTTTTCTTGCTGATGATGTACATTGTTGAGGTCTTGCTGCATTTCGACATGGACTGCTTCAGTGTCCAAAGAGTTGTAAATGTTGCTAAATATTGTTGCAAAAGTCCCCACTTCTTAACTTATGATAGAGGGGAGTTCATTGATGAAACAGCTGAAGATGGTTGGGCCTAGGACACTACCCTGAGGAAGTGCTACCTGGTTCTGAGTTGATTGACCTTCAACAATCATAACTGTCACAAAGGTGTAGTTGTAAGGTTATATATATTTAAGGACAACTGTTTTAAAGGTAAAATTTTGCTTTCAAACTTTTAAATAGAGTTTAAAAGCCCTGTTCAAAATGGAGGTGTGGACAGGCATCTTGGCAGCTTTCTGTGTTTGTTCAGATCTTGTCAGACTCTGTTATCTCCAGAACTGGTCATAGAGTCATTAAAATGCAATACACCTCCAGCACTGTCCATTGAACCTTCTAAAGGTGTCGAGCCCCAGATTCGAAGACTTTCAGTGAATAAGTGGACCGCATTAAGGGACATTTTCAACCCAAGCCCTCAGTCACAATGCAGAGGTTCAGGTTCAATTCGCGAATAGACCCCCAGGGAGACAATTGCTATCTATGTGCCGAAATAAATCAATTAATGAAATATTGTGATTTTGGTGAAACCCTGAATGATATGCTCAGAGACCGTTTAGTACAAGGCATGCAGGAAGGCACTATTTGACAAAGATTGCTGGCTGAAGTGAATATTAATTTTAATGAAGCATTAGAAATAGCGCTGGCGATGGAAAGCACCGTAAAGGAGTCACAAGTTATTCAAGAGGCGCAAAATGGTGCTGTTCTTCTAGTTGCACAGAAACAGTCAGCCAAAAGTGGAGCAAAAAGCCAGGACTCTGCTGTGAAGCGGGAAACAGCTCCAGTTAACCGAAAAATGAAAGGAAACAGTTTAGCAACTAAATCGAAAAGTAACTTTCATTGATGTAGAAACAGTCTTCTAGCGGTTGACAATTTTAAAAAGTAGGATGTTATTTTTGTTACAGAAGTGGACACAGAATAAGACATTGCAAAGCAAGATTTAAACAGGCCTCCAAACAATAATCGAAGTCCAATGAAGTATATAGTGTAGAAGAGCCATAAACAATTCTGACATTTACTAATTATTGAACATGAAAGTTGGGAAGACAGAGCCAATATTTGTTATAGTGCAAGTGAATTGGAAACCAGTAAAAATGGAAGTGGACATGGGTGCTTCTATCTCTGGGATAGGAGAGCACACTTTTAGATATTTAAATAAAGGCAGTCAATAATTACATTTGGAACAAACATCTGCCAAGTTGAAAAGGTACACAGGTGAAGAAATCCAAGTAAAAGGTATCACCAGAGTAACTTTTCGTTATAGACATCAATTGGCACAGCTACCAATGATGATGGTCGAAGAGTAGGGTGTGATTGGCTGAAGGAGATTAAAGTAAACTGGTCCGAAATCCTCCAGTTGCGAGCAGGTGGACTACTAGGGCTGTTAAAAAAATATGACACCATCTTCAAGGGTGAACTGGGAAAAAACAAAGGCCTACAGGCCAAGATTTACGTGATCCCAGCAGAAGCAACTCCTCACTTCTTGAAAGCAAGACCAGTGCCATACACCCTGAGAGAGAAGGTTGACGCTGACTTGAACTGGCTAGAGAGGCTGGTGTCATAAAAGTGGTTCAGTTCTCAGAGTGGGCAGTACCCATAGTCCCTGTTCTTAAACCAGACCAGACTGTCCAGATCGTTGGGGACTATAAACTAACGCCAACAGAGCAGCCAAATTGGACAGGTACCCTATTCCCAAGATTGAAGACCTATATGCCAAACTAGCCAGAGGGACAACGTATGCAAAGCTTGACATGAATTACGCATATCAGCAACTTGAGCTGGATGACACCTCCCAGGAATTCGTAACCAAAATACCCACAAAGGGTTATACCAAAATACACACCTGCCCTTTGGTGTTTCCTTGGTCTATGCCATTTTTCAGAGGGCAATGGAGAGCTTACTGCAGGGACTACCTCAGGTTGTGGTCTATCTGGACGATGAACTGAGAACAGGATTCTCAGAAATGAGCACTTGGCTTAGCTAGAGGAAGTCCTGAAATGGTTTTTAGAAGCTGGAGTGCGCTTGAAGAAGGAAAATGCGCTTTTCAAGAAAATGAAGGCATTTATTTGGGCTATTGGGTAGATATCCAAGTTACACTTGGTTGAAGAGAAGGTTAAAGTGAGGCACATGCACCTAAGAACATTGCTGAACTTAAACATTTTTAGGGATGATAAATTATTATGGTCGATTTTTACCAAATTTATCCATAATTCTAGTCCCTCTACATTCACAGCTAAGAAAAAAACCAGCATTGGTTTTGGGAGGCACACCAAAAAGAAGCCTTCGTGAAAGTAAAACAGCTCTTACACTTATCAAATTTGTTAGTGCATTATGACCAGATGATGGAATTGCTGCTAATATGCAGTGTGTCCCCCTATGGAGTTGGAGCGGTTCTATCTCACAAAATGGATGACGGCACAAAGAGGCCAATATGTTATGTATCCAGGACACTTACCACAGCAGAAAAAGGATATTCTTAGATCGAAAAGGAAGGTCTGTCGATTATTATTGGTGTAAAAAAAATTCACCAATACGCGCATGGGCAACATTTCACAATAGTATCAGACCACAAACCACTTCTGGGTCAGTTTAGGAAGGAAAAGGCTACACTGCCCATAGCCTCTGCAAGAATACAAAGATGGTCCCTATTTTTGGCAGCATATGCATACACCTTTGTACATGGATCAGGGATTCATATAGCAAATGCCAGTGCCCTAAGTTGCCTTCCTTTGCAAGAGAATGATGAACATGTCCCAATCCCACAGAAGCTTGTGTTAGTGATGAATTTTCTAGATTCCTCGCCTGTCTGTACCAGGCAGATATGAAATTGGACAAATCACGATCCAGTCCTGTAGCGAGTGAGAGATCAAGTATTACATGGTTAGTCCCAGGAGCTGGTCTCTGATGAACTGAAACCACTTTTCAACCAAAAATATGAGATGAGCAGTTAGGATGGTATTCTATTATGGGGTGCACGGGTAGTGGTTTCTATACAGGGAGCCACTTGTTGTAGAGCTACAGAATACCCATCCAGGGATCTCCCAAATGAAGACGACAGTGCAAAGTTATCTTTGGTGGCTGGGGATGGACAACGATATTCAGAAGTTGGTAAAACACTGTGTAAAATGTCAGCAGCTACAAAAGTTGCCGTTGGCAGCCCCATTACACCAATGGGAGTGGCCTAGTAGATCCTGAGTGTGATTGCACATTGATTATATTGGCCCTTTCCTTGGAACCATGTTTCTACTGATTATAGATACTCACTCCAAGTGGTTAGTTGTTTATGAGATAACGTTGCCAATGTCCAGTGCTACTATAGAAAAACTACATCAGAGCTTCGCCACCTACAAAATGCCAGAGGTAATCATCTCAGGTGATGGTACTTCATTTACGAGCACTGAATTCCAATGATTCATGAGCCTCAACGCTATCAACCATGTGAAGACTGCACTGTACCATCCGTCATCAAATAGACTGGCGGAAAGGACAGCACAAACTTTTAAGGCAGGAATGAAAAAGTTACCAGGTGATTCGTTGGAGACCAAACTTGCTTGTTTTCTATTTCACTATAGAACGGTCCCCCACACTATGACAGGAGCAACATTTGCAAAGTTACTGATGAGGCACCATCTTTGGAAAGTACTAAGCCTGATACTTCCAATTTGGAGGGGAAGGTGGAGAAAAGTCAAGGCAACCAAAAAGCGACTCATGACTTGCATAGTCATGGGTGACAATTTACTGTCGAAGAAGGAGTATATGTAAAGAATTTTGGTGGAGGACAGAAGTGGTTACCTAGTAAAGTGAGTTCTGTGACTGGACCATTGTTGTATCACATAGAGGGCCGGATTACCCGTAAGCATGTAGACCATTTAAGAGAAAGAGACATACCCCAACAAATTGATGTTCCAGCCGTAACCATTTTTGAACCTATGGTTCCTGTTGAAGCTGCTCAACCAAGGACAGGCAATGCCCAATGTCTCTTTCAGAGTGGAATACACTGAACTGCAAGCGCCTAATGAGGTACCTGATGTTAATGCAGTCCCAGAGAACGTGCTTCCTACAAAAGAATCGGAAGTTGTGAAAGTATGACATTCCACCCAGATGAGGAAACCACCTGAAACACTGAACTTGTAATTTCATGACCTGTGTAAACATTGTAATGTCATGAAGTAAATATCCTTGTAAATACAAAATGTACAGAAAAGTTAAAGGGGGAGGAATGTAGTAATTATAGGTTTGATAAATGTAGGACTGTAGCTTTAAAAATAATCCTGTGTTGCAAGATGTGAAAACAAATCAGTTTGCAATGTGGGGAACCTTTAGGAGGGAGCTATTTTTTAGTTATGGAGCTTGATGCACACGTGTAATTGTTGCTGCTGTGTCGTAAATAAAGTTAAATGTTTCCACAAAGAAAAGTTGTCTGAAGATCAACTCGATAACATTAGGGCTTCTTGGTGCCACACTCGATCAAATGCTGTATTGATGTCAAGGGTAGTCATTCTCACCTCACTTCTTGAGTTCAGCTGTTTTGTCCTTGATTGGACCAAGACTGCAACAAGGACATGAGCTGGGTGGCCTTGGTGGAGTCCAAACTGAGCATCAATGGGCAGGTTATTGCTGAGTAAATGCTGTCTGACAGCACCATTGACAACCCCTCCCATCACCTTTCTGATGATCAAGAGTAAACTGAAGAGGTGGTAATTGGTCAGATTAGATTTGTCTTGCTTTTTGTGAATGGAACATACCTGGGCAATGTCCCACATTGCTGGGTAGATGCTAGTGTTGTAGCCATACTGGATTATCTTGGCTAGGGGCAGGGAATTCTGGCTGAAAATGGTTGAAAATACTTCAGCTTTGTACTTTGCACTGATGTGCTTGTCTCCCCTTTCTTCATTGAGGATGGGAAAATTTGTGGAGCCTCCACCTTCCATTAGATATTTAATTGTCTACCATCATTCATGAGGCAGGACTGCAGAGCTTAGATCTGATCCATTGGTTGTGCGATTGCTTAGCTCTGCCTATTGCATCTTCCATCCACTGTTTGGCATACAAGTCATCCTGTGTTGCAGCTTCACCAGGCTGACACCTCATCTTTAGGTATGCCTTGTGCTGCTCCTGGCATGCCCTCCTGTACTCTTTGTTGATCCAGGATTGATCCCCTGTCCTGATATTAATGGTAGAATGGGGGATATGTCAGGCTATGAGATTAAAGATTGTGGTTGAGCACAATTCTGCCACTACTGATGGCCCACAGCGCTTCATGTATGCCCAGTTTTGAGTTGCTAGACTCATTCAAAATCTATCCCATTTAGCATGATGGTAGTGCCACATAGCACGATGGATGATATCCTTAATGTGAAAATGGGATTTCATCTCCAAAAAGACTGCGCGGTAGTCATTCCTACCTATAATGTCATGGGCAGATGCATTTACTACAGGTGGATTGATGAGGACACGGTCAAGTAGTTGTTTCCCTCTTCTTTGTTTCCTCACCACCTGCTGCAGACCCAGTCTAGCAATGATGTCCTTTAGAACGTGGCCAGCTCGGTCAGTAGTGGTGCTGCGAAGCCATTGTTGGTGATGGAAATTGAAATACATTCTGTGCCCTCCTTCTTCCAAGTGGTGTTCAACATGGAGGAGCACTGATTCATCAATTGAGGGAGGATAGTCGGTGATAATCAGCAGGAGGTTTCCTTGCCTATGTTTGAGTTGATGCCTTGAGACTTCATGGGTCCGGAGTCCATGTTGAAGACTCCCAGGGCAACTCCATCCTTACTATATACCATTGTGCCGCCAACTCTGGTGAGCCTGCTCTGCTGGTGGGACAGGATATACCCAGGGATGGTGATGGTGGTGCTTGGAACATTGTCTGTAAGGTATGATTCAGTGAGTAAGATTATGTCAGGCTGTTGCTTGACTAGTCTGTGGGAAAACTGTCCCACTTTCGGCACAAGACCCCAGATGTTAGCAAGGAGGACTTTGCAGGGTTTACAGGTTTAACCTTGCTGTCTCCGGTGCACAGACCGATGCTGGGTGGTCCATCCCATTTGATACAACTGAGTGGTTCGCTGGGCCATTTCAGAGGGCATTTAAGAGTCAATCACATTGCTGTGGATCTGGACTCACATGAATGCCAGAACAGGTAAGGATGGCAGATTCTTTCCCTAAAGGGCATTAGTGAACCAGATGGGTTTTTGCAACAATCCACAATGGTTTCATGGTCACATTACTGAGACTAACTTTTAATTCCAGATTTATTAACTGAATTTAAACTCCACCAGCTGCCATGATGGGATTTGAACCTGTGTCCCCAGAACATTAGTCTGGGTTTCTGTAACTAGCCCAGTCACATTATCACTATGCCACTGCCCTCCTGCCCACTACTCTTTATTTTATGTTGTAGGATATTTCTATTCAATGTTTGTAAAATGCAACACTTTTACCTTTTACACATCTTTGCAAATAATTTTCACTCTAAATGTTACACAGCAGATCATTTATGAACATTTCTAAAGATTTCTGCACCACTGACAAACATTAATCACACATAAATCTTAAGATTACTCAGGTAGTATTTTCCTTTTCTCCAAAATAATGTAATTCTGTGTTTTTCAGCTGCTGCTAATTCTCCCAAGATAATGGACTGTTCTCTCTAGGAGCATTCCTAGTTCATGATGCAATGCATGCTTGAAGATGATTGCATACTGAGTAAGATTAATCCTGTATGAAATTGTATTGGAAGTTATTAAATCTATCCACTTCTTTCTAACATTCAGGGTCCAAGCCTTCATAATGGTTTCCAAAATACCCATTCTTTTCAGTAAATTATCCTTGTTCAGTACAACTTGTTTCCTTTAAAGTGCTTCTTATTTTGCAATGCCACCTTTGTTTTTTTGCCATACCCAATGTATAATCACTTACTCCTCCTGGTTAACCAAGTTGTCCTCTCAAACAATTCAAAGTTCTAGTGCCACTGTGGATGCACTTATCTAGGGGTTCAGTGAACAAACTCTCAATGCCTTTCTTGAGAGATTGTACTCCATCTGGCTGCCCAACTAAGGACGCAAATTGCCTCACTTGTAGATGGTGTCGCTAAGAGTCAAGCACAGTTAGGTGAAGCAGACCCTTGACTAATTGTAATGTTGTACTCCGCTATCCAAGGATGCATGCAGCTTGGCTATGGGTGGAATCGTCGGTGCCTGCTGGTGGCAGGCAAGTTCGGAGGTGTAAGTGGACAATGTGGCGAGAAGGCCAAAAATCGGTTTCATGTCGGCTCAGCGCATTGATAATGGGTCGCATTCCCCGCCATGAGATGTCGGGGACCTCATTGTAACAGATCACCATGTCATTATAAGGTCAGCCGGTTGGACTCATCCCCACCACAGTTGGATCGTCCGTCCACGTCAGTGGTAGAACAAGCCGGTGCAAAACTCATCTTGACAACTGTGATGTGCAGAAGTCGGGACTTACTGCCAGACCCTTGCTCACATTGCAGAGATCAGAGGAACAGAAGATGCTGGAGCCCAACAGCAACAGCACACTGGAGGAAAGACCATCGCATGCTGGGTGCATTCTCATGGGCATGGCTCGGCCGCGTAGCAGCTCACGGAACTTGGAAAGTCACCGTTGATGCTCAGAATGGATGATGGTCGAGGAGTCAGAGGCAGACATGAACCCTGGGGGTGGGAAGGAGGAGTTCGATGATATTAATGTGGATGGAGGTGAGATTTTCGGGAAGGAAAACAGTGTGCATTTTTAGCAGGACATCCCCGAAGAAAAAGGTTTGTGGCTAGTAGGTCACAAAGAGGAGGTGAAAGGTGATGCCAGGGGGTCAACTGTGATGGAGGAAAGGAAAAGGGTGACTGGGTGTGGGTAGAGGATGGGGGAGCAAAAGTAAAGCCGAATTAGCACCATGCTATCCAAATCGAGAGTGAAACGAGAGTCGTGGTAGGCAAGATCAGGTGCTGCATGGGAGTGTGATCATGGGGTGGGCGGAGATACAGGTCAGTTCCGGTGGACAACTGAAAGCAAACCCCAACAGGCAGTGTTGAAAATGCCTAGGCCATTGAGATGAGTGTGATACGGGAAGGATCCACATGCATGGGAGAATGCTTGCATGAGGCTCCAAAAGGCCCTGACACACACATACTTCTCCCTTTAGTATCACTCGATGGCCAGCTGCTCCCTCTGCAGTGACCGAGGAGGAGGTTGAGGGTCTCACAGGCAAAGGGGACTCATAGGGAATGGACAGCTTCTGAGATTCCTGAGTGGGTGACCCAGGGGTGTCCAGCTGCTGCTCCTCCTTCCTTCAGGTGCTCTGGGGCCCTGGCTTGACTCCTTGAGGGGAAGGAGCACCTGGAGAGATGTTGAGGTGCCCCGTTTCCCTCTCACGTTGCTACTGCAGGAACTCACACATGGTTACCGCGATGGGGTGCACGTCTGCGTTTTGTTGGACCAGGTTCTCCATGGCATCCACTATCCTTCCCATGAGACTTCCATAAGTGTATGTGTGGTCATCACTCCATCAGAGAGCAGGGCAAGCATTTCTCCGACTCATGAGGCACTCTGATGAGGGCTTCCAACAGCTCTGTGTGATGTTCCCCCACCTTCTGTTGACCATGCAGGATGCGTTGGAAGGCCTAATCCAGAGGTACGTCATATGACCCGGGCCTCACAGATTCCTCTTCCCAGCAGTCCTCTGAGTACCAGGGAGCTTCACTGAGCCTGCCTCCTCCAGCTGCGGATGCATCTCCATGTGGTGACCATCAGATTGTGAATCCAAGCCTGCTTTAGATCTAGATCCCACCGAGGTGTGTTCTTCTGTGCTGGTGGAGGGTGTGGATAAGTGATGTGATGGGTCTTCCAGGCTTCTTATTTCTGGCTCTTGGCTGGAGATAAGGATATGATGAAGCTGAGGAACTGGCTGGCTGGTGTTGGTCACTTGGCAGAACTCCCTGTGAACCAAAGTGGAGATAATTAGTGCATGGCATCAGAATCAAAACAGAAGAGAGAGCACTCACAGTTGCATTGAGGGAGGGATGATGTGGTGCTGGTTCATCAGGTTTGTTTGCCATCGACCTCACCATCAGCACAGGTAGGGTTTACGTCCTCACCAGTCAGTGCGATGGCACACTCCTCAAAGGGAGTGAGGGACCTAATGTGGGCCACTCCACCTCCAGTCTAGGGCCTCTCTGTACTAATGTGAGCAGGCTTCTCCTGCATGGAAACAGATGGAGAGAGTGCAAACAGGACACATGGCACTTGTGGAATGTTTGTGTGGTGAGCAGAGCCATGGATGGGATGAGGATGTGAGCTCGAGAAGATATGAGCCTGATGGAGATGTGAGGGTGTGTGTGAGTTAGTGGTGTTGGCCCTTGAGGTGTGAGATCCCTGTGGATGTTTGATAGGTTTAAGAGTGTGTGAGTTGAGAGTGATGAGAGTGAGCTACCTTGGCGGAATGGATGAGACCATTCATCCTGTAGTGACACTGGGTGGCTGTCCTCTTTTGCAGGGCATTGGAGCTAACCACCACTGCCACCACCTCCCATGCTGGATTGGTGATGCCGCTGCCATTCCTACGGCCAGAGCAGGGGTAGAGGACATCTTCGCAAGCCTCCACAGCATCCAAAAGGAGCTCAAGGGATGCATCACTAAACCTAGGGGCTGCTGTCTTTTTGCCTTTTTGGGCCATCCTGTCTTCCATGCAGCAGTTGTGGACAGGAAGCACTGAGAGGTGTGCGTATGGCTGGACTTTAAATATGGCTCCCGGTGTGATGAGGCGGTGAGGTGATTGTGTGCGGATGAATGAGACCCCACCCACCATGGAGACAGCTTGTTTCCCAGGAATGGATAATTAATGCAGCGGGTTTGGGATGAAACAGCGTGAAAAGCCATCATTGCGACCGGCAGCTAAAACATCGTTCGTGTAAATCCGGGACAAATCCACCCTATGTCTTTAACAATGGGGTGGAAACTAAAAAAGGACAAAAATCAATCAATCTGACAAAGAATTTTCGGCAGATAACGCATAACATTAAATTCGAAACCCTAAAAATTAACTGTCCAAGGGATCTAACCTTCTTAAATGTTTTAAGTTTAATTCTTAAATATTCTGTCTGAATTATTTCTTTGGTAATTACAGATGGAAGATATTTATTTGGCAATTAATTAAATTAAGTAGATTTTAATTATACTTTCTTCTCTACCTAAGTAGATGGTAAATGGACTGAGAGAAGTACATCACAGATCATTGCCATCATTTGCAAATAGAGTTTAATTAAGAAATTAACAGGTTTATAATTTCCAATAAACCAGGAAGCAAATTGTAATAAGGAATGGCACACAGGTATTCTGCTAACATTCCATATTTAAAATATATAAACTGCACACCAGGCAGAAAGGTGAAAAAGGAAACAGTTAACATTTATTCCAGTGATTTATCATGTGTTAGTAATTTACAATGAGTATAAACATTAATTTTAACCAAAGTAGATCTCACCTTCTTTACAGATCTGAAGGCTTTAGCTTGAATCATTTGGTCAGAATCTTCACTTATCCTCTTGTACTAATCCCCATTCTTGAGGACCTCATGAGTGTTCTTATTGCTCTACTTCTGATTACATTTTTCTATGGTGGAATACAAATTAGGAAATTAATCAATTTATTGTCTGTAGTAATAATATTCTAGTTGTTCCTGTGGGTGTCATTTAAATTTGACCCATTTGGAGTTACCAAACAGGCCTGCCAAACCAGCTCGCTATTTTTGGGTCACAGGAATGTGTGTCAGCTGGGATTGATGGGAAGGGGGAGAAGGCAAATCTGATGCGGAACAAGCCTGGACCAGCAGTATTGTTGTGCACTGTGCTGAAGAAAGACTCACCATATGGACTCACTGCAAGCAGCCATGATGAAAACTTTATTTACACCTTCCCAACAGAGAGGGCAGTAGCGTGAGCAGTATAACAACAGCTCTGCTCTGACATTATACTATGTTCCCTCTCCACTTGAAAAAAACTTATACATTAAAATGTAAAATGTTACACATTTTTAATTTCACAGTATGTGACTAAACCAATAGCAACAGTACTTGAAATTTAACAGCCTGGGTTGCATATTTGTTTTTATGGTAATCACAACTAAAACACATATATGACTTCTAGTACCAGAATAATTTACATGTTAAAAAATGTTTGTCCTCATCGCCAGTATGTTTAACAAAAATAACATTTGACAAAAAATAATGAAAAGAATAGCTTCTTTCTTCCTATATTTGCTTTCACTTGACCTATCTGGCTTCTTTCTCTTTCTGTCTGGGTATCTTTTTCCAATTCCATTAGCCTGACTCTGCTCTCTCAGCATCTCTGACTGTGTCAAGCTTGAACTTTGCTTTTGACTACCAACTCCACTTAATGGCTGGGGCTGTGACATTGATTGATTTGTCTTAATCAAAGACCCTGACTCGTTTTGCTCTACCAGTGGACTCTATGATTCCAGCAAATTTTTAGTTTCTTTGTGGCTTTCACTTTAATTCTGACTTACACTTTGGATTGTACTACTATCCAACTACTATGAATGGCAAGCAATAGGATGAATCACCACTTTCCACCTGAGCACTATTTTGACTTAATAATGGAATACCATTATTGAAACAGCTAGTCATTTTCACAGCAGTTTTGCATAAGAGAACGTGACTTAAGGGCTTCTTGCATTCTTCTTGCGAGATAACAGACACGGTTGCATCCAAGTTGAGAATCTCTGAACTTCATTTCTACTCTGAGTGTTTGAATTATATTAGCAGCACTATTACTCCCATGTGCTGTATTTCTTGCTCTCTGGGTGAGTACAATTCTTAATCTTCTTGCCTGATAACATCAATTTCTGTTTCCATTTCTATTACATGTACACACAAGGACTTTCAGGCTCTTGCACTAGCCTTAGATCTACCATGACCCTGACCTTGTGCTTGACTGCGACCTGGAGATTTGCTGATTCCTCTACACCTGCTTGTCAGCTGGACATGGCTGACGTTTCCACAAACATAGTACTTTGACTAGAAATGGGGACATTTAGATGGCTGGTGGCTACCATCGCAAAAGTAACATCTAAATTTCTGACTTTGAGGCTGTGAACCTGGCTGCTGTAGCCTGAATCCCGCTGATGGTGGAACTTGCCTGCCAGCTTTGGAAAAATAACTCCCTTGCAATTTGCAATTATCTCTTTCTTTCACTTCCATGAACATGGCCTCATCACAAGGATTCTTCCATGTCAGCTAATTGCCCTTGTTCAAAAGCTTGGCCTGGATCTTATTATTCTTCAGGCTACCTCCAAACATGTCTCTAAAGTCGATTCCTAAGTTTGCACCATAGCCACAATGGCAACAGAGTTGTTATAAGTCAAGAATATAATCTGCAATAGCTTCACTTGCCAGCTGTTTCCTTTGATGGAATGCAACTCTCAGTGCAATTTCATTCTTAGTCATGCCATCATGGGAGTCCAGAATCTGATTAATTTCAGCATATTCCATAGCACAGAGGTCTCTTAGGCAACACTAGTTAGATACTACATCAAAAGCATGTGGCCTCAGCATGGTGAAGAAAATATTTACTTTATCTTCATTTTCTGTTTTATTCGTTTTCAGCTAAATGCGCAGCCTTTATTCGCAATTATACCAGTCCTCTTAGTTAGGGTTGAATTCCCCTATTGTCCCCAAATATGCTTTCAATAACATTTTTTTTTTCATTCAGTTAGGTACTGTGTTGACTCACTGGGTTGCACATGATCACGACAGACACACGGAGCAATCTTTCAAACTGCTCAAACTTCCTCAATATTCAACTTTAGGAGTTCCAAAAGGTGTACCACAATATTCTTCAGTCCTTAATTCTCAGATTAAATGTAAAGAAGGATTCCATCCCATCCTCATCACCATCTTTCTGTTTTGGACTGCTCGGAGAAAAGACTCATCGGCTAGGATTTCCCCGCCCCAATACCGGCGGGCATCCTTGCGGACAGGTTGGGAAAATTTGGAGAGTTGTTGACTTTTAACAGCTCTCCAAATTTTCGGGTCCCACCTGCAGCGATGCCTCCTGGTGTCAGATCCGGAAAATCCCACCCACCATGTGGAAACACTGCCAGCTGCCATGACAAAAACTTTATCTACATCTTCCCAACAGAGAGGCAGTATAGCAAAATGCTTACTCTTACAATATACTACGAGTGTCTCAGCATCCTTGTGCGATCTGGATGAACAGAGTTCCCAGGGAGGTTATCTCTGGCTGGACTAGCCACTGGACAGAGTGTGTGCAGGGTACACACAGTGTCCAGCACTGCCATAATGGCATTTTAAGTCCTTTACACATTGTTTTTCAATGGGCCTACTACCGGATTCAGGAAGATGTTCTGATTGCCTAGCAATAGACTCTGAAGAGGATTACTGCAGCACAGCTATGGTAGGAACAGGGCAGTAAGTCATTTTACAATTTACCGGGCACCACCGCCTGCTTCTGCAGGACTGGAGGCCTCAAAATTGAGCACTCTGAGTCTAGCCTACTAAAGAAACTATTGTTAAACAAAAAAAATTGGTTTCCTGTACAATAAAGTAATTGAGGGATAACAGTGCCTAACACCAGCCTCAGTAGAGCTTGTTGTGCTTCATCAGCCTGAATTATATTCTCCACACCAGCTCTACTTAAGAACTCCCTGAGTGAGACTATCAACTGAGTGCCAATTTGTGCTAAATTATGGGCCATCTTATGCAGCAGATTCAAACTCATTCAAAACTGCTTTGAGGCTGCAAACTGTTGGACCTTTACTACTGCTAGAAAGACTTATAAATTTGGACTTGATTCAAAGCTGATGCCAAGAGGTCAGAATGCAATGAGCAGCCTCATTGTGGCACTTATTCCCTTGAAAGTATTCATCCATAAATATTTAAAGCTTATCCCTTAGAAAGGAGTGGAAACAAATCTTCAGAAAGGAAGAAAAATAAAAGGGGATCATTGAGAATTTGTAATTAATCCTGAAGGATTACACTGATTTTACAGGCCATCTTCTCTCTCCTTCCTCACAGAAATAACAAAGTGAACTCCAGTGCTGAGGATTTGATTCAATCACAGTAAAAGTGGAACAAGGCTGACAGCTACCACAGATATAGATTTCCTAGGAACTGTAATTCCCCGAGTATTTATATCCTTGATCCATTAAACGACATGGAAGCTTGAAGAAAAAGTGAACAGAGGAGACTCCATGACAAATTGTGTAGTTTTATTTATATTGCCTGACAAAGGATGACCCAATAATTCATAAGACAAAAAGTTATAAAAATATTAGTAGGACTACAGTTAGTATGTTCAATTTTCTCATAAATTATTCTTTTAATACTATAGTCAAAATACTAGGCATGTAATAATTAGAAGTTAATTTTAAATATGTGGATGAAGTGAAATACTGAAGACATAATACTTTCATGGGCATGAAGTCATTACAGTGCTTTCTTGAAACTAAATGAATGGAATAGTGGCCACTAGTACCACAGGAACAATGTAAGTCCTTCCATCTATAAGTGGAACACTGGGTTTTCCTCATAACTTCTTCTGATTCTCCAAGAACCCAATTCCTTCTTCCCCTATGCTGATTTCCCATGGTGAGGACGTTATGTAGAGGCATGTTGTTGGCCCTTGAATTAACATTCAGCGCATTGTGCCAACACAAGAAGAATTGGCCGCAGAAATATTTGCACCAGAATTTAATGAGTCCACTTGGGTCCATTGATGAAGCTGGTGACATAAATCCAGTGCAAAGTAGAAGTAATCTGCTCAAAATATACAGCATAGCCTTCTGAAAAAAAAACCTTGCCAAAGGAGCAACAGGTAACTGCAAAGCACTTAATTCATTCAGTTCACTCTCCATTCTGGGATAGAATGGGTAGATGTCTAAAGATCAACTTTTTGCCACTTTTCAAAAACGTATACCCGGAGAGCTACCGGCAGAGGCAGCCAAAGACAACACAGAAACGTAAAAATTCACAATGTCAATGAGTCAGACTAGCAAGTCCCCATCATAAAAACTGATCAGAAAACAGACAGACTACTAGGTCTCCATTGGACAGAGGTGATAATAATGCTAAGAATCAACTCTCTCACCTCTAGCACTACATTACAGTTCTGAAAGGAATTCAAAAGCCTGTCCAGGGCAGGCAAGGTAACAGATTTCTCTTTCTTTTTTACTTGGGCATTAGCAACATCTTCACCTTCAACTGTACAAGTATCCCTGCATATTCCACTCCTGCTAATGTCAACACTAAATAGGGATCTTATATTCATTTTCTGTCCTCACAGAAATTACTGAACAACTTCAAAATGCCTCTTTAACAACAATCACTTATATTCATATAGCATCTTTGACCCCATAAAATTTCCCACAGATCTTCAGAAGAGCCTTATGAAACAAAGTGTGATACCAAACCACATAAGGAGATATTAGGACAGATGACAAAGCTTGGTCAAAGTAATAGGTTTTAAGGAGTGTCTTAAAGGAGGAAAGTGTGGTGGAGAGGCAGGGAAGCATAAGGAGGTTATCTAAAACCTTGGTCCCTAAGCAATTGAAGACATGGTCAGAATTAGAGGAGCATAGATATTTTAGAAGGCTATGGGATTGGGGGAGATTACAGAGATAGATCCTTGGAAGACACCAGAAGTAATGTTGCAGTATGCAGAAGATAAGCCATTGCAAGTGATTCTCCGGCTACGATTAGATAGATAAGAATAGAACCGGGTTAGAACAGGCCCAGCTAGCTGGATGATAGTGGAGAGGCACTGGAGCGGGATAGTGTGATTACCTGTGTCAAAAACTGCAAAAAGGTCAAGAAAGACAAAGAGGCAAAGTTTGCCTTTGTCACAATCACATAGGATGTTGTTTGTATTTTATAAAAGCTGCTTTGATTATGCAGCAGGTACAGAAACATGATTGGATGGATTCAAACATGGAGTTCTGGGAAAGTTAGGAATGGATTGAGTGGTAGCAACACATTCAAGGATATTTGAGTAGAAAGAGGGGTTGGAAATTAGATGGTAATTTGCATTACTCTCTAAAAATGTATTACCATCATATCTTTTATTTCAACTGTCCTATGTCACTTAGGAGACACTCTTTATTAGCTGGTCTTTGTCTAATTCAATCAGTTTTGTTTCAAAAGGAACATGCTTTCAAAGTCTGTGCAACTGAAGAGAGCATCCTGAATTTAAAGAGATCATCCTCTTTAAGGACCTGGCCATGGAGTTGATGAAGAAGCACTCTTGCTTTTGCTGTGAAAGATGGCAAAGTTGAGGGCTAAATCCACTTCAATCTCTGTCTCCTTAATCCAAGTATGGCATTGCTTGCCCATGCATCATTTGAGACATGACATATGGCAAATTCAGAATGCTTAAGCAATGGGTGACTTTTGACCTATGACTCCGAATCTTTCCACCACTCACAATTTTCCTTGCCTTATGTCTAGGTTCATTGTAGACTATGTGAGAGATTGATTCAGAACATCTCCATGGATATCTCCATTAAAGGAAAAAGATATTACACAAGAGTATTTGTGGTACCATGAGGAGAACCGCTTTAGCATTAAAACAGCTTATGAGACATCCGCACCACTTCCTGAGATCAAAATTAGCAAAAACACAAATATGATGCCAAAATGTTTGAAACAACGTTTTAAAACAATGGACTTTGATATGAACCACAATGGCCGTGGGGAGGATTAAAAATTTAAAATCGGGGAACAGGTCCCCAACTTGCTGCGTACGCAGGGCTTGGGGAACACAGCAGTAAAATGTTGGGGGAGGCTATAAGTTCCAGCAGGTTTTTGCATTTTACAGCACTCCCTCTGGGTCAGGAGATGGGGTGCTCCCTCACTCCCAGACCCTCAGAGAACTCTCCAGCCTCTATTTCACTGATTGTAGCCTCTCCTTGCTGTTGCAATCATTGAAATGCCTCACCACTCCCGACCCACCAAACCTCCATGACTCCCTTCCAAGTGCCAGGCTTTTCCCACCCTTGCCCTCTCCTCCACCAATCCAAAATCCTAAATACTGGACAGTACCATCACCACCTCCCGCACCCATTATCCTTCTCACCACACCCCGCACGATTGACTGAGTGATCCCCAAAAGTATCTAGTTGTAGCCTTCCGCCATTGGTTTTCCCTCCCAGCAGTTGACCAGCCTGTCAATCTGACAATCTGGCTGGCTGCAGGGTGGAAAAAGGAAGAAGAAAATTATAATTAAATAATAAAAATATAATGTTTGTTTGTCATTAAACTCAGTAGGACCTTTGTGCCCCTGGTTTTGTTGCGTTCCTCTTTCCCTTGCACCTTCCCTGTGACCCCACAAGCATCAGGACCAATGTGTTGCAAAAGGCCATTCGTTAGACTGTTTTGTTTCCCTTTAAGTAGAAATTGTATTGAGTTTTACTCATAATCTGTAACAGAGCATCAAAGCTCCCAGACTCACAATAATCATACATAAATAGCCTTACGAATCCATTGTCAATTCACAATCACTGGGCATCAGGTACATTTCAATACATACTTCACTATGTTTTGAACTAAGAACAAAGAGTGATAAACATGGCTTCTTCCCTGTTGGACCACAAAGGACAGAGAAAAAGATGGAGATTAGACACACCACATATAACAATGCATGTAAAAATCAAATTCAGTCACTAAAGCTTCCCAGAAGCCAAATTTTCAAAGGATAAGGAACAGGGACAAAATCCAACCTTGTCAAAGTCCTTCTTAAAACTGAAAAAAATGATAACTGTTGTTTTGTAAAATGTTCTCTCATGAAGAGGTCTTGAAGCTTATATGGTTGAGCAATAACTCTTTATTAATAACACATAACTATACTTACATATACAAGATACAGTCCTGACTAGGTGCCATCTTCATGCCGACTTCTACCAGACTTACCACTATTACTCCCATGTGACTCTTTACATCATAATGTGGGTGGTACCATTTCCCCAGTCCCATATTAACACTTACAGTACCAAACACGCTAATACTGCACCTCCCCCCAAGCCTTTACCTAAATATATGTACATTGATATTTACATGCTACCCTTTCTCCCCCCCAAGTCTCAGATTCAGATAGTCTGGAGGCTTTACAACTGTTCAAGATCTTGTCCGTTTCAAGTTTGGAAGAGTGGTAGTCTCATCTGCTTTGGGCTGACTTTATTGGTCTGGAATTGAAGTTGTAGTACTTGGTGTTTCGAATACTTGGGGTTATGTCTAGGTCATTTCTTGTGCTCCTTAGTGTTGTATTTTTCTTTGTCAACAATCTGTCTTCCATAGTCAGATACCATGGACTTATCCCTCTCCTTCTGGAGATAATTTTCACTCTGTTCATTCATAGAGTGGGACCCTGGTTTTCTTTCTCGGTTCCTCCTGGAAGTTGGAGGTTTACCTCCTTTCTGTTTGTATGTTCCTCACCCTTGAGCTCAACCTGCAGTTCAGCTTCTAATGCTGTGCTCAGTTTCTTCATGTGCACTTGTGCCTCCATGAATTTTGTCTTGGTGAGTTGGTAGTTGGTTCTCTCCTGCTCTAGGATCGACTCCATGTTGTGTGTGTGAGCTTGGAGCTCCAGCTTCATTGCTGTAGTCCTTCCTGGTTCTGTGACAGCAACTGTTTGACTCTGAGCTTTGCGCTCAACCTTTTGCTGCTGCTTCTTCTCCTCTGTATCTTCTGTTTTAAATATATTGGTGCTCAACTGGAGGTTTGGCTGGTCTGACTGAAGAAGAACATTTTCTGTCATCTGCAAAGGAGCTGGAATAACCATCTCTGCAAAGAGTGAGGACAATCCAAACTGAATTCTCAGTCAAGTCAATCCATACTTGTGGACCTCTCAGGAGTCTCCAATTCAGTGCAGTTGACTACAGGGGTTATTTTGACATCTTTAGCTATTTTGAGGAGGTTGATGGCAACACAGACATCTCTGCTCAGGAGAGGAAAGAGTTGATTGCGGAAGACATACTGTATTTTGGTTATTTGCTTGTTGCCATACTGGAGCGGCTCTTAAACCATGCATATTACTGATAGTTGGATTCCCTTGGGACCATACTGTGGTGTATTTGTCATCAGTAACCAGAGGACTTTTAGCCACAGTTTCTATTCCAACAGGACCATCACACTGACTCCTGTGTCTAACTTGAAATTCATGAAGTGACCATTTACACATATGTCAGCATTCCAAAATATTAATCTGGGATCCTTAATTTCTTCCAAGAAGCATGGTGGGACTTCTTCTTGGTGTGGCTCATCTATCTCTTGAATGCTTTTGGAGTCCTGTACATGTCATGAGGTTTTGGACTTACACATCTTTCCAAAGTGTCTCAGGGGCTTCCAGTGAAAGCACTGCACAGTAATTGTCAGACACTGCTCACGCCTGTGAGGTTTTTGGCACGACAGCATTGACATGGTCTGTCACCATCTTGTGTTTTTTTTTTGGGTATTGCTTTCCTTGCACTGGAGTGTCCTTGACCTTTTATTGCTCTATGAGCTGGACTGTTGGGGTTGCTCTGCACCAAGGTTTCACTTTACCACACAAAATGGATCAGTTTTACTGATAGGCTCCTGATTGTCTGACGATTTGGATGGCTTTTTCCAAAGTCAGATCTTCTTTAGATTGATGTACATCTGAAAAAATGTCATTCACCACTATTCGGTCTCTTAGGCGCTCCAACTAAAGGACACCATAGTCACAGCCTTCAGCTAATCTGTATAACTCATTAATGAAAGAGTCTACAGGTTCCTTGGGTTTTTGGACTCCCTTGTTAAATTTTGCTCACTCCAAATTTTATTATTTCTTAGGTTAAAGTATGTGTCAAAGGACTTCATGTCCCCTTCAAAGTTATTGGAAGATTCATGTATTCCTTGTCTGGCAATTATGTCATTGGCTATTGGACATATTGAATTTAATAGTGTATTCATTTCTTCAGTCACTGTTTTCTTATCCAAGCCTGATGCTATCATACATCTTAAAATCTTCTTCTCCCTAACACCCAATTTTACACCTGGTCTGGCCCTTCCATCTGCTTTAATTGGTCTGGCAGTGTTGGTTTACTAACTATGACCATTTTCAGCACAGTGGAGTACAGCTATTTTCTTTTTATCTTTCTTCCCACACATGTTGGGATTGGCGGGCCCCTGTCACAGTTACAGAGGTGATTAAACTTCAGCGGTTCTGCAGAAAATCTTTTGAATGAATCATTTTGGCCAGCTAATTGCTTTCCTAAGCTTGAAGAATCAAATTGAAGCTGATTTTTTTGCTCTAACTTCATTTTAATTTTTTTTATTCATGCGCAGTGTTATGGTGCAACTCTAGATCCAGGCTGCAGTGTTCTTCAATCCGTGCTTGTTAAATAATTGGTTTGTCAGTGTTATGATATGGCAGGTGGTATTTGCCAGGCTGACCAAATCCCAGAGGGAAACTTGGCCACACTATCACAATAATTTTGCGATTTGTATTTATTATGAGAAGGTTTGTGCACTGAAGTCAGAAGTAATAAATCCACTGCCACCTTTAGAGATTTTAAAGATTAAAGTAAAACATTTAGTAACAAAAGGAAAGAAGACTTAAACACACAAGATTACTGTTACATAGTTATATTTAGTTTTATAACAGTTCTCAGAAGATGCATACTTAAATAGGCTCCCAACTACACACCTTTTTCAGGCAATAGTCTAAAATAGTTTATTGATCTATAAAACACTCAGCAAGATTACCACAAGCAGCCACTGTTGCTGTAAGGGAAGTATTTCACAGCTTCTTTCTTCCTCTCACTCGACAATGGAACTCTAAAGGCTTTTAAAACAACCTTGGTTACAGCAAATTTCTCCAGGGTGGTGAGAGGCTTTTTCCACAAGTCTGTTTCACACAGTGCACCTTTCAAGATCTCACACAGCCACACCCAAACAGCTTTTCATCCTTCTTTAAATATATTTTCTCCCTTTTTGATCTGTAAATCCCATTATTTCCAACTGTCTTTGTCATTTACTTTTCCCAGATAATAAAAATCTTTCATGTTGTCATTATAGCCAGCACTCTTGGGAAAAAATAAATGCAATAATTTTGCCATATTTATCTTGCCAGTTGCAAACATCTTACCATGCCCTTTTGAAAAGTGAACAACATCTCCCCTTATCTAAAAATGCAAATTCTATTTTACTTAGCTCCTCCATTAGCATTTCAAATACTTGTTTTTCACACTTAACACCTCTGATGATTCAAGCCTGGCAGTCTAACACTCCTTGGGTTACTTAAGTTGTTCACACTAACAGAAACATACACCCATGCAAACATAAGCCTGCTTTAAAGTATCCCACAATAACATCAGGAAAAATATCATAATTCCTTTACACCAATGCTGCCTGATTATTGCACCAAGTTTAAAAGCTTATTTAAGGCTATTTTTTTGGTGTTTGCTCACCCTTTTGCGATTTGGCTAGGTCCTTTGACCCTGCTTTCGACTGGGTCTTGCTATGAACCTTCATGTGCTCTGGTGGAGTCCTTTTCTAATGCACAGTTGATCTTTCTTCTGCCCTCAGCCTACAATGGAGCTTCTTAGACAATCTCCAGCTGTGTATTTGAGGTCTTCAGGTTAGGCGCATTTCTCTCAGGCCAGGCTGCAGTTTCTTTACTTTTTCATTCTTAGGGATTTTGGGGTCCTTCACCTGCTGCTATCATGTTCATTAATAGCAAATAACAGTATGCTATATGCAGGATACAATTTTGACTAGGTGCTATCTTCATGCTAACTTTTACCAGATTCACTACTATACTCTACAACTCCCATGTGACTCTCGATATCATAATATGGGTGGTACTGTAACCCCAGTCCCACATTAACCATTACAATGCCCAACACACTAATACTACAGTAATAACTGCTCAGAAGAATTTCATGTCATCTTAGGTCAATATATTGATCACATCAGTGTAAGTCTTCTCATGAATCCTACTTAATAAGAAATGAGAAGGCTGGTTGTTGTTTGTGCCTAATTTCAGGCCCAGACCCAGTACCTGTTTCAAAACAATAGGCCAAAGGATTGGCAGGAATTTATCCTCAGACTTAATTTGCATATTGGAGGGGAGCTGCTGGTACCAGCCACAGTCCCACAAGTAGCTTGTCCCATAAGATAAATCAACTCCAGGTGTTGGTAGCAGCCATCATTTAATACTGTGAGGGGGGATAGATCAAGCAATAAATGTAACAAACTCCAATACTTAACTTAAGTTGAGCTCATGCGTCATAGCTTGAGAACTATAGTTCCTGCCGGGCCTCGGGACTTCCGCGCATGTGCCAGCCGGGAAAGAACCGCACCTACGTAATTGGCATCTTTCACATCGTCAGGCTGGGAAACAGCCCTGCACACATGCACAGCTCATTTCTTTTATGGCTTCAGGCCAGGAACTAGCCTTATACGCATGCGCAGAAGAAAAGGCAGCAAAGGAGTGAAACTACCCAAATTTGCAGGTCAGATGATGTGAACATGACATTGAAGGATACATGACGTTCGAGAAGAATAGGGAGCTAGGTAAAGGTGGAGGGGTAGCACAATTAATCAAAGAGGCATTGGTGCAATAGTATGAGATTACCTTCGTTCAGGAGATCAGGATGTAGAATCAGTTTGGGTGGAGATGAGGAATAGTAGAGAGAAAAATTAATTCGTGGGAGTGGTCTACAGCCCCCTTAACAGTAGCCATAGTGTAGGACAAAGTATTCAAGAGAAAATATTATGTGCTTGTGATAAAGGGATGGCAATAATCACTGGTGATTTTAACCTACACATAAATTGGAAAAATCAGATTGGCAGTGGTAGCCTGAATGAAGAGTTCTTAGAAGGCTTTCAAGATGGTTTCTTAGTGCAGCATGTTGTCGAACCAAACAGAGAGCAAGTTATATTAGATTTGGTATTGTGTAGTGACAGGATTAATTAATGACCTCAGAGTAAAGGCAACCCTAGGTAGCAGCAACCACAAGATGATTGAATTTTATATCTTGCTTGAAGAGGAGAAGAGCAGGCCTAAGACTAGTATCTTAAACTTAAATAAGGGCAACTATTTGGGGATGAAAGCTGAGCTATCTAAAGTGAACTGGGAAACCAGACTAGAGGATAGATCAATAGAGAAGCAAAGGCAGACATTAATGGGGCTATTTCAGAGTATTCAGAATAAGTACATTCCTGCTTTAAAGAAAAATTCTAAGGGGAGGACCTACTAAGGATGTTAAGGAAAGCATCAAACTTAAGGACAAAGCATACACCTCTGCAAAGATGAGTGGCAGGACAAATGATTGGGCAGAATATAAAGAATGGCAGAGAATGACTAAAAGGCTAATCAGGATAAATAAATTAGACTATAAGAGGAAGCTAGCTAGAAATGTAAAAATGGATGGCATGTGTTTCGACAGGTATTTAAAAAGGAAAAAAGTAAAGTTAATGTTGGCCATCTAGAGAGTTAATAGCAGATAATAAAGAAATGGCGGAAGAAATGAACAAGTATTTTGCTTCTGCATTCACCATAGAGGATGCAAAAAACATTCCAGTAATAGTTGCAAATCAGGAGGTAAACAGGAGAAAGGAACTTGATGAAATTGAAATCACTAGGGAAAAGGTACTGAGTAAATTGGTGGAGCTGCAGGCTGGCAAGTCTCCGGGTCTTGATGGGCTACATACTAGGGTCTTAAAAGAGGTGGCCAGTGAGCTAGTTGATGTGCTGGTGTTAATTTTCTAAAAATCACTAGATTCTGGGAATGTTCCATCAGATTGGAAAGTAGCAAATATAACCCCCCTATTCAAGAAGGGAGGGAAGCAGAAAACAGGAAACTATAGGCCAGTTAGCTTGATGTCTGTTGTGAGGAAGTTGTTAGATTCATCATTAAGGAGGTTATAGCTGGGCAGTTAGAAGAGCTCAAGAAATAGGGAAGAGTCAGCATGGCTTTGTGAAAGGAAAACCATGTTTAACCAATTTGTTGGTGGTGTTGAAGGAATAGCATGCACAGTGAATAAAGGGGAGCCTGTAGATGAACTTTACTTGGATTTCCAGAAGGCATTTTATAAGGTGCCACATCAATGATTATCATGGAATATAAAAGCGCATGGCGTAGTGAGTAACATATTAGCATGCATAGAAGATTAGCTGGCTGGCAGAAAGCAGAGAGTATGCATAAATGGGTCTTTTACTGATTGGCAGGATGTGACGAGTGGAGTACCACAGGGGTCTGTACTGAAGCCTCAACTTTTTACGATTTACATCAATGACTTAGATGAGGGGAGTGAAGACATGGTAGCTAAATTTGAAGATGACAGAAAGACAGGTAGGAAAGTATGTTATGAGGACATGTGGAGGTTGTAGATGGATATAAATAAGTTGAGTGAGTGGGCAAAGATCTGGCAATGGAGTTTAATATGGGAAAATATAAAGTTGTTCACTTTGGCAGGAAGAACAAAAAAAGCAGAGTATTACCTAAATGGAGAACGGCTACATAATCCTGAGATGCAGACGGAACTAGGTTTTCTAATACATGAGTCACAATAAGTTAGAATGCAGGTACAGCAAGTAATTTAAAAGGCTAATGGAATGCTATCCTTTATTACGAGAGGGATTGAACATAAAAGTAGGAATGTTATGCTTCAGTTATACAGAGCATTGGTGAGACCGCACCTCGAATACTGTATGCAGTTTTGGTCTCCACATGTAAGGAAGGATGTAAATGTATTGGAGGTGGTTCAAAGAAGGTTTACTAGATTGACACCTAGAATGAGTGGGTTGTCTTATGAGGAAAGGTTGGACAGACTGGGCTTGTTTCCACTGGAGTTTAGAAGAGTGAGGGGTGATTTGATTGAAGTATACAAGATACTGAACAGCCTTGACAAGGTGAACGTAGAAAGGATGTTTCCTCTTGTGGGTGAGTCCAGAACTAGGGGGGGCACTGTTTTAAAATTAGGGGTCACCCTGTTAGGACAGAGATGAGGAAAATTTTTTTCTCTCACAGACTTGTGCGACTTTGGAATTCTCAGAAGGTGGTGGAGACTGGATCATTGAATATTTTTAACGCAGAGGTAGATAGATTATTGTTAGGGAAGGGAATCAAAGGTTAAAGGGTTTATATGGGAATGTGGAAATCGAAACACTAGAAGATCAGCCATGATCTTATTGCATGGCAGAGTAGGCTTGAGGGGGCTGAATGGTCTACTTCTGTTCCTATTTCTTATGTTCTTATTTTCTTATGAGAGGGGGTGTCCCAGGGAGTAGGACACAGGGAGGGAGACAGGGAGATTGTCCCAAACCAAGAAGAAGGTCCCTAACCAAGGATTAGGATAGAAAGAGATCCCATAAGAAAGTGCCTAACAGAGACAAAGACAGGGATCAGAGATAGATCCAATTGAGTTACAATAACTGACAGGAACAGAGAAAAAAGGCCAAAGTTACAGAAAGAGAAGTGGGGAGCAGACTTGAAGCAAAGTGGACTTGAGAGAAGCCCAGAAGATTCGAGAGAGCAGCCAAAGGTTGGTGACTCCATGCTGTGGCCCTAGGGGCAAAGGTACCCCTTTGGAACAGTGGTGTTCTGCTTGGCATGGCCAAAGATCAGAAAATGTGCTTGGAAGGTGAAGCATGAATGTACTCAAAGATCCAGGGGAATGGAATCTCGGAAGACGAGATTGAAACCTTGGAGGTGGATCCTTGTTGAACTGGGAGCAACTTTTAGAGAGAATTCCAAGGTGAGTTCTTCAAACATGGAGTTTTGAATCCCTCATGGGTAAGGCAAAGTTTCAGTGAAAACAGTTGGCTACCAGTGTGATGTGTTCGGGTGGCTTGTTGAGAAATCCATAGAATTTGTCTTGGTTGCGTCAGTCATTTACTTTGGAGTGTGGTGTGTCTGGCCACAGCTCACCAGTCAGTTCACATGTACTTCAAACTTACCCTGAATATTAGAACATAACATAGATATGGTAAACTGTTTTATCTTTCTGAATTTGCATGTGTCTGTAAAGATATAGCTGGGGCGAATGAATAGAGAATATTTGGATCATTTTTTTGTGTTCATATTGAGATCTTTCCAACTTTTTTTTATAACATGTGATATAGTTTACTTTTTCTTGCTTAATAAAAGTTTTATTCTTTATGTTAAAAGTTCATCAGCAGACTCTTGTGAATTTGCTCAGTAACTTTCCTCCACGGTTTCAAAGAAAAAGATAGGATCTATCAAATCAGGTTCCCTCTGGAATCTGACTTATCCAGTAGTAACGTCAGCCAGGATTATAACATAAGGGTAAGGAGAAGTGATTGACAAGACTGTGAAATCAAGGGGAAACACTCTTGTTCCTCTTAGCCTCACAATTTTTTTTTTAAATTAAATGTATCTGTAGTTTATGGCTTTGCAGGCCTCTGAAGAACCCTGAGAAGAAAAGGTCTGACACCTGTGCCACTCATTAATGTTGAATTTTACACAGCAGTCCTTCAATGAGTCCGGGCAAGATGAGAACATGAATACCACTTAGAAAATGGTGAAAAACTTGATGAAGGGTGATTTAGATGACCTGAATTGAGAACCAGGCAGTTTTATCCCAATGGAATAGAAAATTAACAGACATTAAGCTTTTAATTAATACACTCAAAGAGGACAACGCCCATTTTGCCTACAGCATGGACAACTAAATAAAAAATTGGCTCTGAAGAGGGGTCACACAGACTCGAAGCATCAACTGTTTTTCTCTCCACAGATGCTGTCAGACCTGCTGAGTTTTTCCAGCACTTTCTGTTTTTGTTTCAGATTTCCAGCATCTGCAATATTTTGCTTTGATTTTTTAAAAATGGGCCTCACCTGCCATTCCACTGCTAAATTGCTATATAATTCACCTGAAAATTGGACTCTGTGCTTAGCAATTTCTATCCTGTCAAGTTCATTAATACTTTAAAAACATTTCTACATCTTATAATTGAATAAAATTCTATAATCAACATTGGTAAAGGACCCAAGCTCTTAAAAGTCAAATTCTAACAGATCCCTTCCCTGTTTAAATAATGCAGATGTAAATACCAATCAAAATGTTTCAGGTAATTTCCCTGGGGTATTTGCTACGTTAAATAATCTCAATTGGAGAAGAGTTATCAAGAGCAAGAACCTGTTGAAAGAAGCATTAGAACCAGAAGAGTTTTATAAATTAGGGTGTGTTTTGTGGTGTCAATTTTCAATCGAGTGTATAGGTGCAATATATTGGAGTTAACATAAGCAACAGACTTGTACACTGGGCTCCTGATGCTGGACAGGACCACAGGACTATTTTAACTCCCAGGCTTCAATTAACTCCATGGGCAGAATTCTCCGGTCGGCGAGCGGGGGCGGGGCCCACTCTCCGACACATAAAATGACATGCAGTGTTGTCAGGCGGGTGTCCCGACATCACTGCACGTCATTTAAATTTTCAGTTTGGTGGGCGCACAGCCGAGTCAGCTGCATGCCCGCCGAACTGCCAAAGGCCTATTAAGACCATTTAAATAATAATTTATTCAATTAGCTGAGCTGCCTATCTAACTTTAAGGTTGGCGGGCAGGTGAAGAGTCCAGGCGACCTTCGCACTTTTCATGAAACCTCATCAACGGGCAGGATGAGGCTTCATGAAGTGTTTTAAAATCTAATAAAAAATTTAACATTACTTCTTTGACATAAAATTAGGGTGTGTTTTCTGGTATCACTTTTCAATCAAGTCTATAGATGCAATATATTGGAGTTAACATAAGCAACAGACTTGCATACTGGGCTCCTGATGCTGGACAGGACCATTTTAACTCTGATGAGGCCACAACTGGAGAATTGTGTGCAGTTCTGATCACAACATTACAGGAAGGACGTAATAGCTCTGGAGAGAGTGTAGAGGAGGTTTACAAGAATATTGCCAGGGTTAGAAAAGTGTAGCTACGAGGAGAGATTGGATAGGTTGGGGTTATTTTCCTAAGAACAAAGAAGGCTGAGGGGTGACTTGATTGAATTGTACGAAATTATGAGAGGAATAGATAGAGTAGGCAGGATAAAATTGTTTCCCTTGATGGAGAATTCAAGAACCAGGGGACATAAATTCAAGATAAGTGGCAGAAGGTGTAGGGGGGACATGAGGAAGAACTTTTTTTACGCAGAGGGTAGTGGGTGTCTGGAATTCACTGCCCAAGTTGGTGATAGAGGCAGAAAATTTAAACTCTTTTAAAAAGTAACAAAACAAAAACAGAAACAGAAATACCTGGAAAAACTCAGCAGGTCTGGCAGCATCGACGGTGAAGAGCACAGTTGACGTTTTGAGTCCTCGTGACCGTTCAACAGAACTAAGTAAAAATAGGAAAGGGGTGAAATAAACCAGCTTATATTTCACCCCTTTCCTATTTTTACTTAGTTCTGTTGAAGGGTCATGAGGACTCGAAATGTCAACTGTGATATTTTCCGCCGATGCTGCCAGACCTGCTGAGATTTTCCAGGTAATTCTGTTTTTGTTTTGGATTTCCAGCATCCACAGTTTTTTGTTTTTATCTTTTAAAAAGTACCTGGATCTGAACCTAAAGTGCTGTAAGCTACAGGGCTATGGGCCAGGTGCAGGAAGGTGGGATTAAAAAAGGGCACCTGGGTGTCCTCGGGCTGGCACGGACAAGATGGGTCAAATGGCCTCCTTCTGTTACGTAACTTTTCTATGGTTCTATGGCTCTATGTCCCAGCTCATGTGACAGTGTCACATGAGGGGACATGTTTTAAAAGTTTTTTTCCCACCTTTATTTAATCTCATTGGATCCAGTTTAACTTTGGCATTTAAGTGCCTTGTCACACATGAGCTCCTCTTTCCATCTTTTATATGGAGATTGATAAATATTTGCTGACAAAGGTATTAAGGGATATGGAACCATAGCAGGAGTTAAGGTATAAATAATTAATGATCTAAGCAAGTGGCAGAAATGGCTCAAGGGACCATTTGGAATACCATTTTAGATGATGGTTGATCCCATCCTAACTCTGTCACTCGCATGTAGCTGCAAGAGGGACAGAAGGGGCTAAATTTTAGTCTTCAATTTGTGAAGCATACGTTGGGCTATTTCCCAAATTTGCATTCCCAACTTCAGGGAGTCAGCACGTTCAACCAAAAATTTGGTCTCTGAGAGTCAGAGGATGGCTAGAGTGGGGGCTGCAACCTCCCAGTGCAGGTTCGACGTGGGAATAGAGGCAGGCGGACGTCAAAGCCAGCAGTTTAGAAGGTCTGCCTCCGTTCACTGGGACATTGGCCCAGTCTTCCACCCAGACCCTCCAGCTCTCACTCACCTTATTCCTCACCCTCCTCAACCCATCCACCTCCCATAGCCCCTTGATGCCCCTTCATAGCTTCCCTGTGCCATTGCCTAATCCATTACCCTCATGCATCCTCAATGCCCATTCAGAAATATTCACTATGTAAAGAATTCATGAGCCACATAATAACATTGGAAAGGTGTTTAAATGTTCAGGAAATATAAGAAAATCAATCATTCAAACACCTCTTTAAAAATGCTTCTCTTGGAAGGTCATAAAACTGTCAATCAAACACAACCATTGAAACTGCCCTTGAAGAAAAGTCTTATCTCGAGTTCTCATTAATCTGTCAAAATAAACAAACAGACATTCAAAAACATTTTCAAAATATTTAATATTAACATAAAACTGTCAATCAAATGAAATACACAGTCTCCTCATAGCTGTTTAAACAACACTTGCTGAGCTAAATCAATTGGTTGGGCTTGAAGCACAGCCATGAATTCATAACAAGATTACATTACATAGCTGAATAAACAGATTCAAGAAAGCTCAATACCATGGATTCTTTGAAGTTGCCTGGCCAGATGTTCACTTTTTCAAAGACTCACTGGAGATTCATTCAGAGCAGTCCAGCAACTACTCAGTTTTTTCTTTCCAAAGTCTGAAAGATCTCTGGACTAAATTATTGTAATACTCAAATCACAGTGTGCAGTTGACTCACTTAAATCAGATTTTCAATAGTGTTGAATGCAGTAGAGGACTTTATCCCTGGATGATGTATCCCTAATGTATTTGAACGCTTATGCAATGCTGGTCAATGTAATCATCACCATCTTTTAAGGGTAGAGCCCTACAATCAATCACTGCATAAACATATGTTTAACTTATAATACACCATTACCTAATGACATTTGAAGTTGGCAACAGCTTTTAAACTTACCTATCATTGATTCCTGATTCCACAGCAGGCTTCCCTGAAAGTTTATGAATTGATTTACCTGTTTCAGTTCACATAGCCTTCAGGAACCCACCACCTCCATAGAAATGCTGATGGCAGGGAAACTTGGATTTGCAGCAGGCATTTCAATGGTGATCCAGATGTCACTTTATATGAGCATTGGGTCACAATCCACCATGTTTTCTACCCCAGGGAAAATTATGTCTGTTGGGAGTCAACCAATGAGTTTAAAATTGCTACCCTACATGTCTCCACGGGAGAGGAAAATTTACACAAGGTGTCTGTAACTGAATGGAATTCATGCTTGTGGATTTCTGAAGTGGACACTCTTGCCCTGGTCACAAAGACCAACCCAGAAATTTTATGTCTTGATTTCTAATACATTACTAATCAACCTCCCATGGCAATGAAACAAAAGCTAAGACCAGCATATTTTTTAGGGAAAGGCTTGATAAGAGGTGAGAGAGTAACTTCAGTGGAATTCAAAGATGCCTTTCAGTCATCATTATAATGTCATGCACTTTGCCCTTATTTTCATAAAATATCTTGATTATACATTATGGTTGTGATTAAGTTGCAAAAATGATAGCAATTTGGGAAGTTGGGTTGATTGAAGAAAAGGAATTTATCTGTTCAGCAGGCTGGAGATTGTGGAGATGTAAAACTGGGGCACTGCAGCATCACTACTGGGAGGAGAATGGAATTACAGTTTCCACTATTAATGCAGACATAGAAGTTAACGATGCACATGTGTGCACACATAGGACTTTGAATATATTACAGTTAGATACATTACAAGGTTTGATTTTATTTGAAACCTATGAATGAAAACTAATTTATATGCTTGATTTTGATTTCCAGTTGCTGAGGCCAAATTGTGTGTGTGAGAGAGGCAGAAAGAGGCACCTCATGAGAGTTGTGTAGCTTGCGCCATTTCTGTTGAACTAGAACACCCAGACAGAACTGTGCCAATCAGTGGCAGAGAGGAAAAAGAAGAAATCTTAAGCTGCAAGTTATTTGCAACTTAAATGTTTTTGCTGAAGAGATGTGCTTATAAAAAACAGTCCAGAAGTTGGGCCTCAACATTCGCTGCAGTAGAATGTTGAGCCAAATCTCCCTGATATTGAGCCTTGCACCTTATTTCAATGGAGCTGGCGAGGCTATGAGAGCTAGCCCGTGCAGAGGGTGCAAGCTTAGGCCACTGCTTTGTAAATGGCTCTGGGGGTAAATGGGTAGGGTATTCAGAGGGATGGGTGGTAGAAATTTCTGGGATCAGGGAGGAAGATTGGGAGTCAGGGCCAAAAGTGGGGTCAGAAGAAACTTACCTACCCCCTCACAACTCCATTTTCAGATATGATACTTACCTTCTTGGCTGGACCTAGCAGATGATCTCCTGGCCCAGTTTCCCCAATTGCAGTGAGAACTGGTGCCAGGTGCCTCTGACAAATGAAGCTTGGAACAAGGTCTCAAGCAGGCTTTAGCTCATTGTTTACAAATGTCAAAAGTCTGTTCCAGGCAAGGAAGACAGACATCTTTTTTGCCTTTAATCAATATTGCCAGTGGTGTTCTTACAGCATGCTTCCTGCCTGCCATTTTAGGGTGGACTCACAAAAGACCCCAGAAGACCAGACTGATTTTTAGGCTATTATATGTATTTTCAGTACTCAGACTGTCTTCACTTCAAGGTTCCAGGATTTAAGGCAGGAGTCTAATGCAGAGGGAAAAGAGGTGAGGTAGGAGGGTGGATTTCCATTGGGTTTTTGGGCTGTTATAGCTTTGAAGACAAATTTGATCTGCTCTTTCCCCACTCCTCCACATTCATCATGTTGTCAATTCTGAGTATGGGACTGGTGGGATATCAGATCCCTTGGGGATTTTAGAAGCATTCTTACTGTAAAGGGACACACATGGGCCTCACAATATCGTATTGAAACAAAGAGATCAGCGAGGCCAGTTGAAATTTGCATAATAGTAGAGCAATGAAGGAGCAATGTAGCAGAATTAGAAATTGTTAAATATCACTCAAATCAGTGTCCCTCACATCCAGTGTTGATGGATAGGTGCCATCCAAAGATCTCATTGGGTTGATTCGTCAAATGCCGTAGTGGTGCCAGTACTAGTGAAGGTATGTACCCATATTATGCACATGAACCTGTCTCCATTCCTCCAGTGATGCAGCACTGAGAAGACAATTTTTCTGCTTTGCTGTCAGTTATATTGCTTCAGTAATTGCAGTAATTGCAGTAATGGGTGAACCATTGGTATATTAAAGACCATGGTGCACATCAGAAACTAAATCCCAGATCCCAGACTACCAATGAGCGTCACTACGGGAGACCGATTAGTGACAATGAAAAATATTGAAGGTATGAAAAGGATAACTTCAAATGTTGAAACACTGATTTTTGTAGCATGCAAACTACACTTACATTATGTACATAATACAGCAGGTACACAGCATGTCTACAGCTTTTGTGCTCTTGCCTAATATTATTTATTTTATTCCATCTGAAACAACACGGTACATGAAAGCAGTAAATGCTGACTTTATGTATATCAACAGTGGGTGGTATGAAGCTATTGCAGCTGAGCTCACAATGGGGCAAAATAAAACTTCCTTCACCTTTATTGAGCTTATCCTGTTTCTGATCTGTCACTTAATATTGCAGTCGCATCTATTATCTGCACCAGAGTCTGACTGTAGCCTTTTACTTTACCAAAATAAATGACCACCCGGCTCTGTAATGCAAAACATTGTTTATTTACTGCAACTTGCTGATACTTGTAAGTGGCATTCCTTTGGTTATGATCAAAATGTTGGAAAGCAATGTTTTAGCTCATTGTAGGTATTTTTATGACTCAGGCAGACAACCTATAATTCTAAAATATCATAACCTAAAATCCTGCATAGTTGAGTATTATCATTCAACTTGAGTTTGCAGTTGCTGATTTTACAAGTTAAACATCAATTCTACTGACCAAATGTAGTGAGTGCTTCAAGAAGTAAGAACAGAATCATTGCATTTATCTTTGTTATAAACTGTTTTAAAAATTTCTTATAGAGAGCCCTTTATTAGTCAAATTCACATTGATTCAGAAATAATTTTAGCATTTATGATTAGCCCAAAGTGCTAGTTTTTAAAATCCTGGGACAATCAAAAATATATTTGAGAATTCATGTGACATGTATTGGAAACTAAGGTCCATTTACTCTTCCTTTAAGTCCCGTAACTTCTGAGCTCCAGGACATTGTATCTGGGGAATACCCCAAAGATGCGCTGGGAAACACTCAATCCCCCCACCACCCCGGAGGTTTCCAGATAAGGTTTGCGTGGCAATTTCCCAGAAGTGCAAACTTCCACTAGGCAATTGCCCTGTACTAGGAACTATCTGAAAATGGTTGGATAGTTATCACTGTGTGACATCAATAGTTCCGCAGAAACAATTTGAAGAATTAAAACCACTTCTACTTTCTGGGTAACTATTATACAGACCCACACAGATCCCTCCATGAGACTTGCCCCACACCCCCAAGCCCCCATGGGACTCCCCAAACACCCCAACTACACCCCCCACGGGATTCCGCCAACACCCACCCCACAGGTCTCCACCCACCGCAGGACTCCCCTGCCCCTCACCTCCACAGGGCTCCCTCCCCAAGGACCGACCCGACAACAGCCCCTACACTCCAAGGCCTGACCCGACCAGAACTGCACACCCCTCTGCCCCCCAGGCCCATCCTGATTCCCCCTATGCCCCACCCAGATCCTACCCACTTACCTTATACACCTACCTTGTCAAAGACCTTTAAACTTGCCTAGTTTACAGCAGCTGGTGCTGTAAAAAAGGGAACGTGGTTTACTTACCTTCAACCCTAGAGCCCTTGGCATTAGGGATGCACTGCACTGCCCAGATCTTGCCCGGCCTGAGTCGGAAGGTCGGGAGAGATAGGGCCATCTGGATTTTAAGGTGAGAACCTGCGAATCTGACTCAATCGCCACTTCATTGGAAGTTACCGCCCAATGAATTTACCTGTGGAAGCCAGATGAGTGAGAATACCTAGATAAAAGCAAAATACTGTGGATGCTGGAAATCTAGAACAAAAACAAAAATACCTGGAAAAACTCAGCAGGTCTGACAGCATCTGCGGAGAGGGATACAGTTGACGCTTCGAGTCCATATGACCTTTCTTCAGAGCTAAGACATATAGAAATGAGATGAAATATAAGCTAGTAGAAGGGGGTGGGACAGGTAGAGCTCGATAGGGGGGCCAGTGATAGGTGGAGGCCAGGAAGAGACTGCCAAATATGTCATAGATAAAAGGACAAAGGTGTGTTGACGGTGGTGATATTATCTAAAGGATGTGCTAATGGGGACATTAAGGGTAGAAAGCAGGACGACCCCTTTTGATCCCTTCTCTCCACCCCCACTAGGGCCATGAGCCACTTGCTCATCTTTTTATTTTATTTTAGTTGCCAAAGGAATTTACAATCATAGAATGATACAGCATGGAAGGGGGCTATTCTGCTCCATGTGCCTCTGCTAGAAAAATGTCAAACCACAATCCCAGAGCCAGAATTCTGAGACAAATGAGTCACATTATCTTAACCTAAGCCAGAATCTGATTTGTCCAGATTCAATCAAACAGACTGGCAAGCTTTGCTATTTTGACCATATCAAACAGGAGCTGCACTTGTGATTCATCCTTTATTAGTTTCTGAATCCAGCATGGCTGAGGTTGGATTTTGGTTTTTTCTGGAGATCTGCTCCTTATTGCCTTCTATCAAGCTGGAGTGACATTTACACAGCTCTGTCATTCCTAAGTGGGGCTGGCATTTCAACAAAAGAAGTGATAATAGAGGAGCAGAGTACTGTTACATTGGAATATGTTTTTCTGCACCTACAATAATGTAGTGCATCTTAAGTTAACAGTTCTGATCCCAAAGCTTGCATGCTAAAAGTGCAACAGAAAAGAATACACACTATCGTATTTGTTGATCGATGTAGAAATATTTCATCTTATAGAATTAATACAATTAAGGTCCTAATGTCTGGTGATCAGCAGCAACAATCCAGATATTATTATGTTTATTATTATCCTGGTATTATATGATGAAACTGACTTAAAATTGTTTTGAAAATCAAAAATTAAGGTAACTATCTTAGGTGTCAGCAATGCAGGATTTGATTTATATAAATCACTATAGACAGAATTTTATGCCTCACAAGTGGGAGTGCACCCGACCCAGTTGGGCATAAAAAAGCCTGAGGAGGCATTAGGCGAGCGTCCTGATGTCATCCCGCACGCTTGCAATCTTCAGGTCGGCGGAAGTCGGAGCTGCGCCCGCCATCAATTAAGAGGCCACTTAAGGCGATTAAAAACCGGATTGAAGCCCATTTTACATGGCCTGTGTGATTTTACGCTTGTTGCATGGGCAAAACGGGCAGGCTGGCAGCCACATTTTGCAAAGCCTCATCCAAGGGCAGGGTAAAAAGAGTCAGCAGCCTTGCCATTGTTAGTGGTGAGGAGCTTAGGAGATAGTTTGCTGCTGGTTGCTTATTTGACCTTGACAGCTTCATCTCTGTTCTGAGCTTCATTCTTAGCATTTCCAGGTTTCATTGCAGGACTCATTGGTGTCTCCAAGGCCCCTGGAGATTTTGATCATGTGGACATTTCTAGGTATCAGATAGCCTTCTGTGACCCTGGTAATGGGGATTGTGGTCTTTGCTGGTGGCACCTCCTCTGAGAAGGAAGAGAGGGACAGAAGGGAGAGGAGGCCAGGTGTCCCAATGCAGCTTCCAGGGGGGTGACTTGTGGGAAGAGAGGCACAGGCACAGGGGGTGCAGGGCCAGCAGGCAGTCCAAGGCGGAAGGGGTTGCAGAAGATGCCACTATCCTGCTGTCGGGGTTTACAGGCGGTGATGCAGCTATCTCAATATGTCTGAGATGCAATGCCGAAGGAGGCTTCACCTTTCCAGGGCAAACATGACCTCCATTTGTCAGATGATCTGGCCTAAGATCAATTCCAACTGTGTGGGTGGAAACCCCATGTCTTTGGCTCTGAAGGTCACAGTAGTCTATGCCTCCAGCTCTTTCCAGAGGTCAGTGAGGCATCTTTGTGGAGTCTCCCAATCAGCTGTCCACAGTTGTGTCAAGCTGGTGACAGAAGCTCTGTTCAAGCGGGTAATGACATTTATTCATTTCTGTATAGATGAGACCAGCCAGGCTGAGCGAGCCAGAGGCTTCGCAGCAATTGCTGGGTCCCCCCACATCCAGGGTGCAATCGGCTGCACACATGTGGCCATCAAGGTACAAACGAATCAGCTGGGTGCCTTCCTTAACAGGAAGGGATTTCAAATGATGAACGTCCAGGTAGTGTGACCACAGAACACAGATTTTGCAAGTCTGTGCGAGGTACCCTGGCAGCCCCCACGACACTTATATCCTGAGACACTCCCAGGTGCCGAGGCTCTTCAGTGCTCCAGGCCGACTGGATAGATGGCTGCTGGGTGACAAGGGCTATCCATTGAAAAGTGACTTATGTTTCCTCTCCACCACCCAAGAACAGAGGCAGAGCAGCGTTACAATAGGAGTCATGCCTCCACAAGGGCAGTGATGGAGAGGACCATAGAGCTTCTGAAGATGCGCTTGCGATGACTGGACCATTCGGGGGAGCACCACAATAGCCCCCAGAGAGGGCGTCACTGATAGTGGTTGCATGCCGCACTCTCCACACTCTGGCACTGGCAAGGGGGGATCCACTGGACCCAATGGAAGAAGAGGATCTTGATGCAGCTCCACAGGCCACAGAGGATGAATCCAGTAGTGAGTCAGAAGAGGGGCATGATGGGGAGAACACTGAGGGTGTGGAGGCAGACCCCCGTATCCTTCAGGGAGGCAGGGACACCAAAGATGCCTTGATCCAACGCTCCTTTAGTTAGGCTGCCAAAGATCTGCTTCCACCTCATGCCAGAACTGCCGCCTCCATCTGGATGTTGGAAATGTTCCTTTCGTTTGAACCCAAAGTCCACTCAGTGCCTGTGCAATAAAGTTTAAAGCCAGTCAGGTCCAGAATTATACACTGGCGTACCCTGCACCAAAATAAATACAAACTCAAGCCATTAGAACAAAAACAAATTTTATCTCATTTTGAAAACCCAAACAGATTAACATCACATTCTGTGGTCTTAATTCTCAGACACAACAGAAGATCACTCATGGCCAGTCCGTCTTGTGATCATGGTGCCTTAAACTTGCGTTTGCAAGTGCTACATCTTGGTGCCACCCCCCACCCCCACATCGCTGGGAGCAGCATTGGAGACAGCTGGCTGACTCTGGTGTCTTATTGATTGTGATGACCTTGGTGGTTGTCCTCTGGCCAGTGGACTCTGTGCTGGCCCTGCCTAGGAGGGAGTGGCCAGTGCCACAGCTGGCATCTCCACAGTCATCACAGCCTCATCAGATGCCACGGTCACTGGCAGAGGGGCGGAGGAGCTGCTGCCATCATCCAGAGTGCTCTGAGAGGAGCCTGCAAAGATGACAAGCAGCTCGTGCACCAACATGATGGACCATTGATGGACAGGCACCTAGCTGGGATGCTGGGTGCCTCATCCATCTACCACACTGTCACGAACCACCAGAGGTCAGTGCTTGTTTGAGGGCTTGCATGTCCAAGCGCAATTCCAGGAACCTCTGATTCTGACCCTGGAGCTGCCTATTCATCAGAGCCACCATTCACTCAGTGCAGGAGACAGTGCACTCGGCCATGAGGGTCAACAGAGTGCTCATGCTCCGCATGGACTCCTCCACAACAGAGGCCATGACACACAGACCCTCATGGATCTCCGCCAGATCCTCCTGCACATCCTGCTAACATCCAGAATCTGCCACCTATTGGACAACGCCATGCATGGCAGGCATCCTAGTGAGACAATGGAGATCTGCATCATGGTGCATCATCTTTCAATGATCAATGGGGGTCCAGTGTTGAGGCTGCCATCAATGATGGACTACACAAGAATATTTGCCCAATCGGAACTCTCCCCTCTGTGTACTGCACTCCTATCTTTGTCCGACAGCCCAGCCTCTTTGCAGCCAGTTGACTGAGTTGTGTGGTGTCCCTCCATCTCCAAGGTGTCCTGCTTGAATCTAGGTAGGATTACAAGGTTTGGGGGGCCTCCGCCTGTTTGTGACCTTTTGTCATCTTCTCCTGAAAGGACAGAGGAGCATTGATTAGTCCACCCAACCTGCCCTCCCACTTGGCGTCACCGCACTTGATGCCATAACTCCAGTGTTCACAATGCAGAGGGAATGTTCTTTCCTGGCACCCATCAAGAAGCTGCGTGTGCCATTTTTAAACCGCGGTTGCTGGATCACCATTGGACCTGGCAGCCGACAGGCCCCCGCCCCTGCTCAGCCCTTCCTGACCATTGGGAAGACATGTTCCACGCTGAGCGGGCCTTGATTGGCCAACCAGCGTGAAATCATGGTCAGTGGCCCATCGCGGGCGGCGGCTCATTTCCCCATCAGTCGCCGGCCAGCCAATCGCGCCCGCCCACCAGCTGTAAAATTCAAGCTTATATGTAGTTCAGGTGGCAAATATGTGTGAAATCTTTGCTGAAGTAATAACTTTAAAAAAAGTCCTATTATGATTATTATCAGCCTCACCTTAGATTGCAAAAGATGTAGGTTCAAGAGTTTGAGCAGATATTTTGTCTCTGTCTTCACAATAAAAGACACAAAAAAAATCCCCAGAAGAGTACAAAACAGGAGGCAAAAGGGAAGGAGGAAATTAAAACAATTAATATCATCAGTGAAACAGTACCAGGAAAACTAGGTTGACAAGTCCCCTGCATCCTAGGGTCTTAAAGGAAGTGGCTACAGAGATAATGGATGCATTGGTTGCAGACTTCCAAAATTTCCTAGATTCTGGAAAGGTCCCAGCAGATTGGAAAACTACAAATGTAATTTCAAGACAGGCGGAAGACAGGAAACAGCAAACTATAGGCCAGTTAACCAAACATCTGTCATTGGCAAAATGCTAAATTCCTTTATAAAGGAAGTTGTTGCAGGACATTTAGAAATTCATAATACAATCAGAAAGAGTCTACATGGCTTTGTGAAAGGGAAATCGTGTTTGACAAATGTATGAGAGTTTTTTAAGGATGTAAGAAACAGTGGTACCAGTAGATACAGTATATTTGGATTTCTAAAAGACATTTGATAAGGTGTCACATAAAAGGTTGCTGTACGAGATAAGAGCTCACTGTGTTGAGGATGATATATTAGCATGGATAGAGGATTGGCTAACTAACAAGAAACAGAGAGTTGAGATAAATGGATCATTTTCGAGTTGGCAAACTGTAATGAGTGGAGTGCCACAGAAATCAGTGCTGGGACCTGAACTATTTATGATCTATATTAATGACTTGGATGAAGGCACTGGCTGTATTGCAGTCAAATTTGCAAATGATACAAATGTAGGTAGGAAAGCAAGTTGTGAGGAGGATGCAAAGAGTCTGCAAAGGGATATAGATAGATTAAGGGAGTGGGCAAAAATTTTGCAGATGGAGCATAATGTGGGAAAATGTGAGGCTGTCCACTTTTGCAGCAAGTATAGAAAAACAGAATAATATTTAAATGCAGAGAGACTGCAGAATGCTGAGGTACAAAGGGAGCTGAGTTTGAATCACAGAAAGTTAACACTGGCAGGTACAGCATGTAATTGGGAAGGTAAATGGAATGTTGGCCTTTATTGCAAGGGGATTGGAGTATAAACATAAGGGAGTCTTTCTACAACTGAATAGGACATTGATGAGACCTCACCGAGAGTACTGTTTACAGCTTTGGTCTTTTTACTGTCGTGGCACACCTTTAAGTGGGTAGGGTTATGTTTTTCTATGTACAGCATGAGAGGGGAAATGATGTAATGTATCATGTGATTCAGCCTTAGGGTGGAATTTTCCATCCGGAGACTAAGTGCGGTGGTGGGTGGAAAAGTCTGGGTGGTTTGCTGCACCAGATCGTCCGCTTTTCACCTGAAGATGTATGCATAACCAAGCATCATGTTGTAACACATGGCGTGGTGGCTGTGATTCGTCTACCCCTTTGTTACCTCATCTGGGTCACAGTTCCGGGCACCATATTTAAATGACACATTCACTCTCTGCAGCTCAGGACTTGACGTGATGAGCGATGGGCCCCAGAAGAGACAAACACTGTGTCCCGAAGTTCAGCAACAAGTGCCTGGAGAGACTCCTCCAGGCAGTTGAGGACCAGTGGGAGGTTCTGACCCCTCTGATGAGAGCTTGAGGTTCATCAATCTCACGATCAAAGATTGGGGGAGATCACCAGTGTGGTCAGTGCCTGTGGACCTCAGAAGAGGGCCGCTCTCCAGTGTCAAGAAGGTGAATGATCTCATCCACTCCACGAGGATAAGTCAACCTTCTCCTCATTCTCAACTCACACACTAAAAAGCCATCAGGCATTCTCAGGATTACAGTCCAGAGGGATCTCACACACCACCAGCACAAGGAACATCATCATTGATTCTCTCACATACACATTTACATCTTCATCACTTGTCACATTCTGCACAAGTTGTGTCTTCAGCCCTTACGTAGGACCACTCAGCACACACAGAAGGCAGGCATGATTATCATCTGCTTTGGCATCCGTCTTGCTCACAGTCTGTCCATCTACCTTTATGCAGGACAAGATGGCTCACAATGCCAGACAGGAGAGGGGATACCAGATCTCAGTCACTCACTCAAGTTAGCAGGCAGCAGAGATAGTTGGTAATGACCAAGAACGTTCCTGTGCTGAAGGCAAAATTGGTGTCTCCGACCAAGCCAATGGAGATCCGTCCATTTGTCTTCATCCAGGCGCCAAAATTGTAAGCACCCTTTAATGTCGGTGACTCCCCAGCTAATCACTAATTATCTTTTCCCCCCAGCAGCAAGAAAAGGTGGAGGCACACCATCAGCCAGCTCCTTAGCCCCAGCACCCAGACCTTGGATGAGAATCTAGATGTAGAGCCATCATACGTTCACCTGCACCCTCCACCAGTGCAGAGACACACACTTGGTGGGACCAGGTTTTAGAGTAGGTGCAGGGTCACCACCTGGTGAGAACAGCATAGATTCAGGTCCACAGCAGGCAGAGGCAGTGACAGCCAAGGTCACCAACATTTGAAAGACCAGGGTCCTGCTGAGTCTGTCTTATGATGAGCCTCTGGAATCAGCACTCAGAGAGACATTGGATCTCCAAAGATAGGCAGGGGTACAGCAGATTAGAACAAAGGATGGAGGAGGCAGTCCACATTTTGCCTGATGTTGTAGCACCGACATGCCAATATGTTGAGGTTGGAAGGGTGACATCTGCCATGGAGACCTTGGTCCAGCAGAACGCTCAGTTTCTGCCAGATAAGCGCAAGGACCTACACACAATCGCTATAGCCATGAGTGGGATCCATCAGTAGCTATGCAAAAGAGGGGCAGGGCACCTTGATCTCCCTCCAGGAACCCCTGCTCCCCAAGGAATCAAGGAGGGGCCCTTGGGCACCCACAGGGAGGGGGCATGTCAGCCGGACACCACGGGGCAATCCAATCCACTCAACATTTTCCAAAGCTGTCCAGCCTCTCGAAGTCTCCTCTGCCTGTGACTCCAGATCTCAAGCCGAGGAGGATGCACCTGCTCCATAGCAGGACACCAAAGGCAGACCCAGGGCCTCCAAACCTCGACCCTCCAGAGGACACCCACCAAGGTTATGATAAACAACAGGGCATAGCGGTCAGCAGGCTGCCTCCACCTCTATTGTGGAGGGCAGGGATGTACCTAGCTGTAGTGGTAGGGTAAGAAAAATTAAGGAATATTGAGAGCACAATGTTGGCACAGGTGTTCACTCACTGTATATATTTTGCACATCTGTAAATATATTTTGCTTATCTGGAATTCTCATTTACTGAATGGCTATTCTATCTGATGCAATGCCCTGAGGTCATACAAGTGTCACTGATGACCCCTACCCCCCACCCCCCTACCCCCCACCCTCCTCACTTATCTCCCATTGTGTCCTTCTTTGTACAATCTCAGTACAGTGAGTCACCTTTCTGTCCACAGCAGCAACATGAGCAAAGCTTCTTGCTCTATCGACATGGTGATTGGACAATGCATATCTTAGACTTACATCAGACGATCATATTATGTGGTCTCATGAGTATAGATTTTGCAGTGTTGTTTTATTCTCCTGATGTTGCTGCACTGAAGACTGATCTATGTGGATCTTATAGGCTTTAATGGTGACCCAGATTGGAGTCATTCTAATCCAGTACATATTTTAATGGCCTCCATGTAATGTCTGTCAGGCTTTGGCGTGGGTTACATTTCAAGTAATAGTCAGGAGCCTTAGCTGCTATGGCGGTCTATAGCATTACATCGTGACTGCATGTACAGCTAGACATCAGCCCTATAGTAGTTCCTACTCTCCACCTGCATGATGCAGTGCTATGGACCTAGCTAGCACCTTGGTGACTCCTGAAATGTCTGCTAGATGGCCACGCTTTGCAAGATTAGCGGTGATCTAGCCTCAAGATACTGGCCTATTAAATGGGAGGATGTTGGTTTACACCTGAAGGCCTAGCTCATGTAGCTTGACAGAATCCCTGAGCTAGCTCTCTGAATGGAAATCTACATGGTTATCTGATCATGACATTGCTATCAGGTCCCAGGCTTCCTCTTGTATATCTTAAACTGCTGGAATGAAAATGTGGAGGCTTCAAATGAGATTAGAACAAAGCTCCAGTACTTCTGATGTGTATGCTTTATTATCAACAAAGTTAAAAAGTAACCCTTAAATGCTGTGTCAAGATTGACTGGACCATCTCACACCTAGATGTCAAGGCAATGCTGGATGTTAACTTGGGAAGCTCCCAACAAAGGCAGAGTCATGAGTGTTTATCAATGGTCAGGCGATGGTGCTGCTGAAGCTCTCTCTGTGCACACAAAGGTCACCTGACTTGCAGGCTCACATCCATGATGTATAGTAACAGATCACAGCATCCTGAATAGTGATCTCATGCTGAGGGCTTAGTACAAGGATGAGGCCAGAACATTATTCATGCATAAGAGATGGGCTTTGGAGAGATGCCGCAGTCAGGATTCATATCAGTCCTCAGATCGTCAAGAGATAACCAATGGTTGTCCTCCTTGAAGCACCTTGCAATACTTCAGGCATACTACCATGAGTGCACTGAGGGATGCAATGCTTCCCCTGCCTCTTGAAGGCTGCTACAAGCAATGAACTGCTGGCACAATGTTTGAAAAGGCTGCATCATGTTTACTAGCTTCACAGTGAGCACAAGCATATTTCTTATCCCACAAGAGAACAGCCACATGCTCCATAGGCTGCCAACCTTTCAAGGATGAGGCTATTTTCATGCAAGATTGTGACAACTTATTCTGAGATTGATGCTCTTCATTGAGATGCTGAGGATAGCAGAGAAGGTATTAATGTTGAGTCTGCATGGAGGCTTGTTATCTGGAACCTTGTGGCTATAAGAGTCTCAAGGGCATGTCTGCCATATCTGGCCTGTGCTAAAGCCTCTTTCTGTGGTGCATCAACATCCTTGCCCTCATCGAGCTCATCCCTTTCAATGTCCTCCTCATCAGAGGAGATGTGCAACTTATCCATCTCTCAATATGGAAACTCATGCTGCCTTTGGAGCATCAGGTTGTGTGGAGTGCAGCAAACCATGATGATGCAGGACATCCTCTGGGGAGAGTGCCGGAGAGTGCAACCTCACTGCTCCAGGTATCTAAGAAGCACCTTCAACATGCCTGCTCAATCAAGGAGCATGTTGCAGAATGAACCACATTGTATCTCTCCTGTGAAGCATTCTGTGGCCACCAATGGGACATCATAAGCCATATATTTTGGGATGGCCTTTATCACCAATGAGCCAACCCTGAATGGGCTGAGAACTCTCTAAGATCTGTGGCACCTGCGAGTGACTCAAGATGTGAGAGTCATGAGAGCTCCAAGGGTATCTCGCACAATCCTGCACAACCCTACTTTTGCTGTTCAAAGATCAGCTGCACGTTGACAGAGTAGAAGCTTGTTCTGTCGATGACTCATTGTGGCTGGTGCCAGAGAGTTCTTAAAGCCAGAAAAACAATTTACAATAACTACCTTATACTCTAACATTCAGGGTAAGTATAAGGAATTAGCAGACGACCTATGCACAGACGTATCCCAGTCAAAAATATATGACAGATGTGACCAAAGCAGATTTCATGGATTTCTCATCCAGATGTTTGTCACAATGTGAGCTAACCAGTCTCACAGAGACTTTGTCTTTCTTACAGAGGTTTCCAATCTCCATATTTGAAGAACTTGCCTTAGAATTTTCTTCAAACATTGCTCCTACTTGGATGGCTTCAACAAGGATCCACCTTCAGGGTTTCAATCTCATGTTCCGAGATTCCTTTCCTCTGGATTTCTGACTATGCTCAAGCTTCACCTTCCAAACACAATTTCAGATCTTTGGCCATGCCAAGCAGTACACCACTGCTCCAAAAGGCCTGTAGTAAGGAGTCACCAACCCTTGGCTGCCTCCTTGGTGAAGGGTTCTCAAAATTCCCACAATTTTCATATCATCAACAAGGATACGACTTTTGGACTTTTATGGCAGAGGACCCAACTGCTGAGTTAAGTGTAGAACCCTGAAGACAGGTGGCTAGGCCCATGAAGGCCTGGGACTGGACATGCCCAGGCTTGTTGAGTGCACTGTGGATTGTTGCCTGAAGCCAGACAACGCGAGGAGACAGAATACACATTCTTCCCTTTAAAACAATCAACCCAGAGAAAGACTTTATCTTACACGAAACTAAAGCTCATCAAAATCTTGCATAAATAATCGCTACTAACTACTAAGGCAGGAAGTCAGCAATCAATGCAATTATGCGAACCTATCAATACTCTACATATACAATTGCTTTCAGTTCAAGACTAATTACGGGGACAGGAAGACAACGATAAACATCACGGGAGCTCATTAAAAAAACAAGACAACAATCACCTGAAGAAATCCACCGAAATCAGACAAAGAACTAAGTTTGATTTGGATTTGGATAAGAAATTCGAAAAGCAGTATAACTGGGCCACCAGTTACGAAGCGGAGATGGGTGAGCAGTTTTGGGGCAGTTGAAACAGAGTTTAAGCAGGGAAAGGTAGCTGAGCTAAGCAGAGGGAGGAGATCTGGAAGTTTGCAGGCCCGCAGGCAACATCACAGTGAGGGGCAGGGGTGGCAGGCTCAACCAAAGACAACAAGACTGCAACCACAGCCCTCCACGAAGATCGACCACCCACAACTGCGCCCTCCACCCAACTGAAGAACCTTCGCAGATTCCACAGACCAGGACCGTGTGAGGACGGCAGGCCCCAGAGGACACAAAGAGCATGCCCCAAAACAACAACTAGCTTACCTGGCTGGATTTCGAACTGTCAATGAACCCTGGTTGGTGAGCATGATCCCTGACCTCTCCTAATTCAATTTAGTTAGGTTTTGGGGGTGGGACAAGGGTAAGGGGATTAGTAGCGTGATTTTCCCTCATTATGCCATGTGTTCCCCATTCTTAACTAAGTGTAATTTGTAGGTCTGTATAATCTCAGTGTAATCCTAATGTTATAAATTCATCTGTGACTTCAATAAACTCTTTTTTTTTCGCACCAAAACCAGTTGTCTGCTGCACTTTGTCACAACCCCCAAATAAGTCCAAGGTCTAGAACACAGGGAGTGGGAGCGATTTGGACCGCTTAGAAGTCAGAGGTGAAACTGACACACACCACCACCCCCTACATTGGATCGTCAGGCCTTCTCTCGAGCCCACTTTGTATCAAGTCTGCCCCCTTAAGCTCTGTCTTTAATTTGGAGTATTTTATTCTGCTCCTTCCTTTCAACTTTACTTACTGGGACCTCTTTCTGACCCCTGTCACTGTCCCCACCTGGGACTTTCTTCTGGAACCTCTCCCTGCCCCTGTCCTGCTCCTTGGGACATCTTCTTCAGTAAAGGCATTGCAGTTCAGATCACCTAACCTGCAGTTTTGCACCATTTCACTTCTTTGCCTCTGCGCTAGTAGGCAGAGCCAGGTCCTGACCTAAAAACAGTAAAAAACACCAACTGCGCATGTGCAGCCATTTCCCAGCTGAAGGCCCAAGGCCTGTTGAGAACTGGAGTTTCCAAACTCCAAGGTAAGTATTCAAGCTTCATAACAGAAGCCTTTGTGCTGCCTTCATTCCAGGCATTCCATCCTCAGGTCCTCCCTTGCAACATAATCCTAAGGATCACTGGAAGCTGAGTTCCTCCTCCCCATTCTCACCCCCTCACCCCCAGTGATGCAGGCATGACAACACTTTCACGAAGGGGGTTGGATCTAGATGAGTGCAGCCAGTCAGTCAGCCCAGTCAGGGCACTGTCAAGCTGCGTCCTTTGGAGTAGATTGGAGTCCAGCCTTGCACTAATGTAGTGACTGTAATCAGTGAGCCGTGTAAAGCCTGGACCACTCAGATGCAATGTGTAGGGTTCTTTGGAGCATCTTTCATAAACACCTTAGCCGTAACCCCTTTACAGTTGGATCCTCTGACCTTTGCATATTCCTATGAGAGGGATAAATGGTAATTTAAACCCAACTAACATTTGACCCCAAGCCGTAATCGATTCCCGCAAGAATGCGCACCATGTGTTAAATTGCCCAAATTCTTCATTTGGCATTTGAGCCTTCCTAACACGTCTCAGCTGAGCCTTGCTTTCCATGTCCTGAATCTGAAATTATTACAGTGCAATTGGCGCAAAAGTGCAGTAGTCGGCTCCTCCTTATGCCCCTCCTCTGGCAATTTTTTTCAAGGTTATTTTTCAACTGTGTTATTCCATCGGCTGTCGAAATGATGCTGCTCCGATTCTACTGAGACCTGCTTCCAACTCCATCCTGTTTCCATCCAAGTCCCTGCTATCGCCCTGGAAAAGTTTCATGTGCAAGTTTCCCTCCCTCCGATCACTCTCCTGCCTCCCCCTCAAATCCTGGAACCCATCATTATCCTTGTAGATATCCCTGTCCTTTCTCCCTCAGCCATATTCTGTGGATGTCCCCATGCCCCATATGAACCTCATTCCTCCACATTATGAGACCCTATGCACTGTGACCTACCATGACCCTCCACCATGAGAACATTGAGTTCCCTTCCTCTTACTTACCAGTTTCCCATTTACAGGTTGCAGATGCCTCCCCTGACTGTGACTGTGCCATCTGCGGCCCTGTACCAAGTCACCAATACCAAGGACCCAAATGTGTGAGAAATAGACCATATCCAGCACAACATGCTGTGCACGACTGACACAGAATGGACAGACTCTCCTCCTCCCTGCAATGGGATGAAGACATGCGTGCCAGGCATAGCCTTGTAGCATGGTATGCACTGTCTCAGGACTGCCTTTGCTTTCTGGCCTCAACTACATTGGTGCGCACTATCCTTGGCCTGCCTCAGACTTATGACCCCTCTTCCCTCAACCCCTCCCAGTCACATATCTCTCTATCCACCCCTTCTCTCCTGTGCTGCAGTCAGCCCCCTGACCTCATCTCCAGTCAAGCTTGTACCTTCCAGCATCTTCCCTTGCCTCTGTCTAGTCTCACCACCAACGCCAGCACCCTCCAGTCAATCGTGTGCCTTACAAAACACACCCCTTTTCCTGCATTGGTGCTGGTCTTGCCTGAGCAGCCTTAGCACGGAGCTGAAGGAGCCTCAAGAGCAGCAACGTGAAAGGTAGGCGAATGCTGCATGTACAAACCTCGAAGTCGCGAGTGAAGTGTTGTTTGCCAGGTGCATGTCAGTTATATCTGGTCGTGATTCACACTGGTCTAATTAGCCACCGGTGTGGCCATTTAATTTGGAGTAGTTTGGCGTGATTCCAGCAAGCTGGCTTTTTAATGAGCATTCATGAGATGCCATGCCATGCAAATACAGTTACTGACATGGTGCAGTGGACAACCAGAACCACTATGAAAGTCGGGAGAGGAAAATTGCAATCCATTTTTCGCCGGCGGAAAACTGACTTTTGGCCACTCTCTGAAATTTACAGTCCTGCTCACCACGATGCCCACCGCTTGTGGGACAGGAAAATCCTGCCCTTCATCTCAGGTTTGTTCTGAGGAAGCGACTAACTCAGGTATATGTACAAGTCCTCCAACTGTGTCGTACTACTACTAACTTCTCAAATCCTTAATAAATGAACCTACATCTTTTCGTGTTAACCAATCCTTTATGCCTTGATGTTTATCTACTAAGTAAGTACAAGGAGATGTAAAACATAACATTCTAAAGGAAGCACATATTTGCATTAGAAACAATTCAGAGAAGGTTCACCAGGTGATTCCTGGGATGATGATGTTGTCTTGTTGTCGAGCAGGTTGGGCCGATACTCACTGGAGTTTAGAAGAATGAGATGGGATCTGATTGAAACATTCAAGATTCTGGGGGGGTTTGGCAGGGTAGATGCTGAGAGGACATTTCCATTCATGTGGGAATCTACAATTAGGGGGGGCATGATTTAAAAATAGGGAGTCTTCCATTTAAGGCGTAAATGAGGAGTAGTTTCTTCTCTCAGAGGGTTATTAGTTTTGGAATTCTTTTCCACAGACAGCAGTGGAGGCTGGGTAATTGATTATATTCAAAGCTGAAGTTGGCTGAACAGCGTTCTCCTTCCCCTATTTCTAATAGACTTATGGTGAAAAATCTTCCCCCCATCGGGGTGGGGTCGTGCAGGGGCGGGTGGGCGTGAACACAATTGGCGCCCCCAATCGGGGCCGTGCCGCCATTTTATGTGGGCGGGCCAATTAAGGTCCGCCCAGTGTGACTCTCGCCTGGAAGCGCTGAGTGCTCCCTGTGCGGGTAGGGGGGTGGATTCCCTGAGTCAGGGCCTGCACTCTTTCACCCGCATCAGGGAGATCAGTTTGATATATAAAAACTGAAATAAAGTAATTGAAAACTTTTAAAACATGTCCCCTCATGTGACACTGTCATATGAACTGTGACATGTCAAAGAATTATTTTTAAAATTTTAATTGAACTTTAAAACACTCCATGAAACCTTATCTTGTCCTTGGATGAGGTTTTATGAAAAATGCAAAGGCCACCTGGGCTCTTCACCTGCCGCTAACCTTAAGGTTGGATGGGCAGCTCATTTAATTGCTTAAATTAGTTTTTAACAGACCTTAATAGGCCTTTGACAGTTCAGCGGGTGGACAGCCGAGTCGGCTACATGCCTGCCAAACTGGAAATCTAAATGACGCTCAGTGATGTCGGGACGCCTGCCCGATGTCACCACGTGTCATGTTACGCATGTGGGCCCCAACCCCACTCACCGACTGGAGAATTCAGCCCATGATCTTATTTGTAATTAGAAAGAGAGAAAAGCCACAAAAAACTGAATTATGTTTGGTATGATGTCAAGAGAAAACAAAATGTTAGTGATAAACTAAAAGAGATCCGGCAGATATACTTAAATGCTGAATGTGCCTCTTTAGTCCTTCGAATGCTGAAAACACTGTCTGAAATTTCCCACCACCACAGAAAATCATCTAAAATCTGCTAGTTATTTCCAAGAGTACCTGAAGAATAGATTGTAAATTCCTATTCGGAGCAATGTTGCTGATTGCACAACTACAAATATTGAACTTATGTATGGAGTAGGTAGGGTTCATTGTAGAGGGACCAGCTATCTATTTGTACCTTTCGCTTGATGACTGCAATTTCCATATTCATAAAATTGCAACATATCAAACTTGTACAGGAATGGAATATACAAATCAGTAAGTTGGAAGCAGTCATTCTTTTCTTTATGTTTTACTTAATCCTCAGGTTAAAAAACAATCATCAATGACTCAAAGAGAGAGTAGCAGGTTTGGAAAGGACTTTGGGCGGAGTTTTCACTTTGAGTGTTATCACAACCCGGACACAAATTGTGACCAAGAGTGCACCTGTTTTGAAAGGTGTTTTTCTTCTGGAGTCTCTGGTAAAGCTCATTTGCATATTGCTGAATGCGAAATCAGCCATGAACCAGAACAATCAGGTGGTTTTGAATACATTGCTGATTTAAACATGTATATTTACGTAGTATCTTTCATAACACTATTTACTGTTGCATATATTATTTATTTTTGTGAGTTCATGAAATTGGAGGCATCTATTAGCTTGGAGAGAGAATTGGATAGGAGGTAGGAAACAGAAAGTAGGGATAATAGGTATGTACTCATATTGGCAGGATATGACTGCTGGAGTTCCCCAGGGATCTGCATTGGAGTGACAGCTTTTCACTAAGCATGTCAACAAATATAGAGACACAAATCTAACTCTGATGATGACACTAATTTAGGTGACATAATAAATAGAGTAAATGGGAGCAGTAAATAGCAAAGGCAAATTGATCAATCAAATGAACTTAGGACTTAAGAGCAGGAGTAGACCATTCAGCCCTTTTAGCCTGGTCTGCCATTCGATAAGATCATGGCCAATCTGATTGTGGTATCAACTCCAACATTCTGTCTGCTCCCCATAATTCTTGACTCCTTGTCTATCAAAATTCTATGTAACTCAGTCTTGATAAATTCAATGACCCAGCCTCCACTGCTTTCTGGGGAAGAGAATTCCACACTCTAATGACTCCCTGAGAGAAAAAAAAGAAAGCCTCATCCCCATCTCAAAAGGAAGACCTTTTATATTTAAACTGTGTCTCCTAGTTCTAGTTGCTTTGACAAGAGGAAACATCCTCCCATTTTCCACCCTATCAAATCTCCTCAGGACCTTATGTTTCATTAGGATTATCTCTGATTCTTCTAAATTCCAATGGGTATAAGGAGTTGAACCTTTCTTCATAAGTTCATTTGATTGATCAATTTGCCTTTGCTATATACTGCTCCTACTTACTCTATTTTGTCACCTAAATTAATGTCATTATCAGAGTTAGATTTGCGTCTCTATATTTATTGACATGCTTAATGAAAAGCTGTCACTCCTCTGTGGATCTTCATAAGGAATGTGTTGGATGAACCTTCTCTGAATTGCTTCTAAAGCAATTATATCCTTTTTCAAATAAGGAGACCAAAACTGTATGCAGTACTCCAGATGTGGTCTTATCAAGGCCCTGTACAGCTACAATTACACTTGGCAACTTCTTTATTCCACTCCCCTAGCAATGAATGTCAACATTTCATTTGCATTCCTAATGCACCTGAATACTAACTTGTTGAATTCACACACCAAGACATCCAAATACCTCTGTACCACCCAGTTCTGCAATCTCTCTGCATTTCTATTCTTCCTGCCAAAATGGACGACTTCACATTTTTCCACATTATCCTCCATCTGCCAAATTTTTGCCCACTTAATTAACCTATCTATATCCCTTTGTAGGCTCTTTACCTCCTCTTGACAATTTATTTTCTTACCTATCTTTGTGTCATCAGCAAATTTAGCTACAGTGTATTTGGTCCCTTCCTCTAAATCATTGATATTGATTGTAACTAGTTGAGGACCCAACACTGATCACTGTGGCACTTGACTAGTTGCAGATTGCCAACCCAAAAAAGACCCATTAATCTATACTCTCAGCTTCTTGTTAGCTAACCAATCCTTTACTTGTGCTAATATGTTATTGCCTACACCATGAGCTATTATTTTGTACAGTAATCTTTGATGTGACATTTTATCAAATGCCTTTTTGAAATCCAAGCACTCTGTATCTCAAGGTTCCCCTTTATCCATCTTGCCTCAGACAACTCTAATTAATTAGTTAAACATGTTTTCTCTTTCAGAAAACCATGGTGACTCTGACTGATTCCATGGTCCAGGATTTTCCGCTGGCTTGGCAGATGGGTCTCTGACCGTAATTTCACACTGGCAGGTCAATTAACGGCCAGCCAGCGTAAAAGGAGCACTGCAGCACTGCCGGGGTGGGGGGCGGGAGGAGCGCGAGTGCTGAAGTTCATGCATGCATGCGGGTGCTCACAGTAAAAGCTCCTTGAGGCACAGAGCTACCTCAGGGAGCTGAAGATTTTTTTAAATTTAGAATTAAAAACTTAAGCAATGTTAAAACATGTCCCCTCATGTGGCTCTGTCACATGAGCAGGGACATGTTACGAATGACATGTAAAATTTTGTATTTAATTTTTATTTGCTGTTGGAAACCTCATCCCACCCGTGGATGAGGTTTCCTAAAGAATCCAAAGGCCACTTGGCCTTTTCACCTACCTGCCAACCATTGGACGGGCAGCAACAATTTTAAGTTAGTTATTACTTTAATGGCCTCTATAGGCCTGTTAATTGTCAGTGGACACCTTGCCCACTTCCTTGCATGCCTGCCGACCAAAATATCATGCAAGTGCGTCATTTTACACTCGTTCGGGTTGGGCACATGCCCGAAGGGTGCAGTATTCTGCCCATTATGATTTTCTAAGCATCCTGCTATAAGCTCCTTAATAATTGACACTAGCAATTTCCCTAGGACAGATGTTAGGCTAACTGGTTATAGTTCTCTGCTTTCAGTTTCCCCCTTACTTAAATAAAGAAGTTACATTTGATATTTTCCAATCTGCTGGGAATTTTCCAGAATCTAAGGAATTTGGGGAGATGATAACCAATGCCTCTAGTATCCCTGCACCACTTATTTTATGATCTTAGGATGCAAGTCATCAGGTCCAGGGTACTTGTCAGTCTTTACATCTAAGAGTTTTCCCAGTACCTTTTCTCTGGTGATGGTGCTTATTTTAAGTTTGTCCCTGCCTTTCACTTCTTGATTGTCAAATATCTTTGGGAAGATTTTTAAGTCTTCTATAGTGAAGACAGACATAAACTACCTGCTCAATGCTTTTGTCATTTCCTTGCTTTCCATTACTAATTCCCCAGATTCATTTCAGAGGACCAATACTCACTTTAGTCATGTTTTCCTGGTTAAATACTTACTATGTATTTTATTTTGCTAGCTAGCTTTCTCTCTTACTCTAATTTCTTCCCCATTCTTTTTTTTTAGTCACTCGTTGTTGGTACTTAAAAGTTGTCCAATCTTCTGACCTACCACTAATCTTCACTGATTTGTACAGTGTTGATTTCAATTTGTTGTTATTCTCGATTTCCTTATTTGGTCTAAGGTGATGCATCCTTTTCCTGGATTCTTCCTGTCTCTGTGGTATAAATCTTTGCTGAAAATTATTAATTATCTCTTAAAAACCAGTACTGTATCACTACTGTCCTATCTTTTAACCTAATTTCCCAGGTCAACTTAGCTAGCACTGCATACCTACCTTCTAATTACCTTTAGTTAGGTTTAAAACACTAGTCTTAGACCCACACTTCTCGGCTTCATACTGAATATGAAATTCTTTAATTTTATGATTGCTGTTCCCTAGAGGCTCCTTCACTATGAGGTTATTTAGTAATCCTGTCTCATTGCACATTAGCAGGTCTAGAATAACCTACTTGCTGGTTGGTGCTAGAATGTACTGCTCTAAGAAATTGTCCTAAAAACATGCTATATACTCATTTTCCAGGCTACCTTTTCCCATCTGATTTTCTCAACCTACATATAGATTAAATTTCCCATGATTATTGTGATAACTTTCTTAGACACCACATTTATTTCTTCTTGTATACTCCATCCTACAGTGTAACTATTGAGTGGACATAGCTATGGCAGTTGGAGTTTAAAGTGGGAATAGATGGGGTTATTTACTTTTGCCCATGAAAGATTGATCAGGATATTTTCTAAATGGCAAGAGCTAGGAACTGTAGATGAGCAGAGAGGTTTTGGGATCCATGTACAGAAATCACTAAAAACTAGTGGGCAGATATAAAAAACAATTTTAAAAGCAAATGAATGTTGGTATTCATATAACTGTGATATATATTTATTTATTGAGCTGACCTTTTCAGGAATCAGTGAAAAACACTAACTTCACAATCTCCAAGTGAAACTATTAGAGAGTTAGAATACAGTGGCACGGAAGCTATATTACAGCCATTCAGAGCTGTTCAGTTCTGGGCATTATTCCTCAGGAGTGGTATATTGGTCTTGAAGGGGGTACAGTTCAGTTTCACCAGAATGATACTGGAGCTAAAAGGGCTATGAGGGCAGGTTTTATATTCTCTTGAGTATAGAAGATTAAACTGTGATATAGTTGTGCTGTTCAGTATGAATAAATGATTTGATATGGTAGATAACAATAGACAATTTCCATATGTGGGAAAGCCCAGAACAAGGGGGCATAACCTTGAAATTAGATTCTGGGGTGATGTTTGAAAGCATTTTTTCACGCAAAGGGTAGTGGAAGTCTGAAGCTCTTTCCCTAAAATATTGTTGATGTTTGATCAATTGAAAATGTCAAAACTGAGGTGTATAGATTTTTACTAAGGAAAAGTATTAAGGGTTATGGAAATAAGGTGGGTATTTGACCAGCTATGACCTAATTGATTAAAGGAACTGAATTGTTTACTCCTGTTTCCAAATTTCTATGATAGCAGAGAAGGAAAATTACAAACTGATTTAATTTTTCCTTAGGTTTTATATAGCTTTTCCATTTGCAACAAAAAGTCATCCTAATGGATAATTTAAAAAACTTTGCTATTGTATTACATGTATTGATTTATTTATTCATATAACTGTGATATATATTTATTTATTGAGCTGACCTTTTCAGGAATCAGTGAAAAACACTAACTTCACAATCTCCAAGTGAAACTATTAGACATTTGTTATCGATTCTTTCATTGGAGATATACATCCTTTCTCCTTCCATATTCAAGCACCCTTCACAGAAAACTTCTTCCTACATATTGTATTGAAATCTTTCAAATAGAGTAGATCATATTTTAACTGTGTTTCTAGCACAAAACATGGGTTAATGGAAAATTTTAATCAAAAGAAAACACGTTATCACTCCTCACTCACTCAGCTGTCTCTGATTTTTATCAAATGATCTCATTTGCTGAGCAATGCCACAGGAGATTCACAATCGATCTATAAACAATGGTTTTCGTTCAAGCAACAATATCACACATACAATTTACAAGGACTTTAAAGCTACTTTCAGTCAGACAGATAAAATAGTAAACAGCATGGAAAAGGTTAAAATACTCCTTTAAACTACTTGGGTAAAAGAGGTAGTGAATACAGGCTTAAATCAGTAAAATGTAATTTAAGAACAGAAAGCAAAAAGTTCTTCCTGATATAGAAAATGATCAATAATTGCAATGAGCTTCCAGATGGTATAATGGAAGTGAAAACCTTGGAATTATTTAGATGGTGCTAGACATGGTATGGTCTTTTCGGATGGATGAATTAAAATGGGCTGCATGAGCTTCCTCATCCAGCTGTACCTTTGATATTATGATATAAAGGCAAATTCTTTCTTTCCTTAACAACAGTCCAAAGATGTTGTATCTTAGTGCTTATGAACAGAAAAAAACCCTGCAGTAACTCATGTATAGGATGCACTACAAAACAGTACAACAAAATAGCACACTATATAACCAGTAGAGCTCAGATCCTTTAAGACGTAGGGAAAGATTTTATGAGGTGAGATTTTTTGGTGTAACTGTTAATTAAATTAAAGTGGCAAAAAGTTGGCATGAGTGCTAAAGTTCCATCAGAACATTTCCCCTCAAATGCCAAACTAACAAATATTTAGAGCATATCATTCCCTGAGGCCCACAACTCAGCTAGAGGTGTGACAATCTGAGAATTCCAGTTGCCTGTCCGCGCAGCCATGGCATCTAGGATTGCCAACTCTCCAGGGTTGGCCTGGAGTCTCCAGGAATTGAAGGTATGTTCCCAGGACAATGCCCTGTGCAGCCCTGGAGAAAAAAAGCCTCTGGACTTTGAAAAAGATTATTGTTTTTTGTCATTTTGTTCCAACTTTTCTCTTTACCAGATATAAAAATATTGAAAATGGGGAAAAGGGCTGTTTGGCTGACAATCAAGCATTATCCAATTGGGCTATGAGTCTTTTTGCTTTCCAATTGACATAGGAAGGGAGTGCATCACAAGGATGGATGTGTTGGCTGACAAATGGCGAGAGCAAGGGGGTAAGTCATGTGATGGAACCTCCAGGAATACATTTAATCATAGTTGGCAACGCCATTGTTACCATCCCAAATCTTGGGGACAGTGTCATTTTTGCATGAAGTGGAGAAACACCCATACCATTTTTAATGCTCCTCAGAGTGGCGTGGGTGTTGGGGGCGATGGTAGTGGGTAATGGCAGTTGTTGTAGCAGCAGTAAATACAGAGTGGTTCATTGCTGCTCCACTGGAATAGGGAAAGTCCAGCTAAAAATGGTTTTGTCTTTAACCAAAGCTTGATTTGGCAGCCTTCACTTTCCCAAAGGCAATCTATTGCAGTGTGAAATTATGGCCTTACTTCAGCCTTGCAACAAATCATAAATGTGCTATTCACACTTTGGGCAGAGGAGGTGAAGCTCATTGAATTTCTTATATAGGTACAGAAGGAGGGATGTGAACACAAGGAATCTTTTAGCATCTCAAAGAAGGGCAGAGCTCCAGGGGGACTAGGGTCACTTGCTACATCAGGCAGATCACCACTTTGCTAAACATTTTCTAAGCATTTAAGTTGCAGGATTTTCTATGCACACTGTGTGTGCTTAAATCAAAATCATTTTAAGATTTTGCTACACATAGATATTGTTCCCTCATCTTTAATCTATGATAATTACCTTATTGAGCTAATTAACATGTTAAACTTCCTCTATGCTTTATCTTTACCACAAATCTACCTCAGCCATGGCTCAGAAGTAACATTTTAGCATCCAGGTCAGACGGTTATGGGTTTAAAGTCACACTGCACACAACAGAACATGGGATCTAATTCAACTGGGTACTGAAGGAGTGATGTCAAACCGAGGCCAGGTGGAATGAAAAGTTCCTGTAGCTTTGGTTGAAAAGAGTGAGGAGCTTCTCCTCACGCCCTGACCATTATTTATCTTTCAACCAACATCACTGCAACAGATTATTTGGTCACTTATCTCACTGTTGTTTGTGGAAACTGGCTGCATGAAAATTGGCTGCAGTGTTTCCCTACACTCTAACGTACATTACACGTTAAAATCCTATATTGTTTGTGAAGCACGTTGGGACGTCCTAAGATCATGAAAGGCACTATGTAAATACAAGTTCATTCTTTCTTTCTAGCAGATGCATTAAAGACATTTTGGGAATCCCAGACATTGAGTCACAATATGAAGCAACTCTTGCCCAATTATAAGCTCTTACTTGCTAATAGATCACTTTTTGTCCCCTACTAAAGCAAGTTTCATAGAACCTGGTTAACTTTATAATGTAAACAGAATTACCTGGAAAAACTCAGCAGGTCTGGCAGCATTGGCAGAGAGGAACAAAGTTGACATTTTGAGTCCTCATGACCCTTCAACAGAACTGAGTAAAATTAGGAGAGGGGTGAAATATAAGCTGGTTTAAGGTGGGAGGGTGGGGGGAGAGAAGCTGAGGGGGGGTGGTGGTTGTAGGGACAAGCAAGCAGTGATAGGAGCAGATAATCAAAAGATGTCACAGACAAAAGAACAAAGAGGTGTTGAAGGTGGTGATATTATCTAAGAGAATGTGCTATTAAAAATGGATGGCAGGACACACAAGGTACAGCTCTAGTGGGGGTGGGGTGAAATAAGACTAACAGGGTATAAAAGGTATAGATTAAAAAATAATGGAAATCAGTGGGAAAAGAAAAATCTATATAAATTATTGGAAAAAACAAAAGAAAGGGGGAAGAAACATAAAGGGGTGGGGATGGAGGAGGGAGTTCAAGATCTAAAATTGTTGAATTCAATATTCAGTCTGGAAGGCTGTAAAGTGCCTAGCAGATATTGTTCCCTCATCTTTAATCTATGATAATTACCTTATTGAGCTAATTAACATGTTAAACTTCCTCTATGCTTTATCTTTACCACAAATCTACCTCAGCCATGGCTCAGAAGTAACATTTTAGCATCCAGGTCAGACGGTTATGGGTTTAAAGTCACACTGCACACAACAGAACATGGGATCTAATTCAACTGGGTACTGAAGGAGTGATGTCAAACCAAGGCCAGGTGGAATGAAAAGTTCCTGTAGCTATAGTTGAAAAGAGTGAGGAGCTTCTCCTCACGCCCTGACCATTATTTATCTTTCAACCAACATCACTGCAACAGATTATTTGGTCACTTATCTCACTGTTGCTCCAGTTTGCACTGAGTTTCATTGGAAGAATGCAGCAAGCCAAGGACAGACATGTGGGCAAGAAGGCAGAGTAGAGTGTTAAAATGGCAAGCGACAGGGAGGTTTGGGTCATTCTTGCAGACAGACCGCAGATGTTCTGCAAAGCAGTCGCCCGGTTTGCATTTGGTCTCTCCAATGTGGAGGAGACCGCATTGGGAGCAACGAATGCAGTAGACTAAGTTGGGGGAAATGCAAGTGAAATGCTGCTTCACTTGAAAGGAGTGTTTGGGTCCTTGGACGGTGAGGAGAGAGGAAGTGAAGGGGCAGTTGTTGCGTATGCATGGGGAGGTGCCATAGGTGGGGGCGGAGGAGTAGGGAGTGATGGAGGAGTGGACCAGGGTGCCCCAGAGGGAATGATCCCTACGGAATGCTGATAGGGGGGGTAAAGGGAAGATGTGTTTGGTGGTGGCATCATGCTGGAGTTGGCGGAAATGACGGAGGATGATCCTTTGAATGAGGAGGCTGGTGGGATGATAAGTAAGGACAAGGGGGACCCTATCATGTTTCTGGGAGGGAGGAGAAGGCGTGAGGGCGGATGCGCGGGACATGGGCCGGACACGGTTGAGGGCCCTGTCAACGACCGTGGGTGGAAAACCTCGGTTAAGGAAGAAGGAGGACATATCAGAGGAACTGTTTTTGAAGGTAGCATCATCAGAACAGATGCAATGGAGGCGAAGGAACTGAGAGAATGGGATAGAGTCCTTACAGGAAGTGGGGTGTGAAAAGCTGTAGTCGAGGTAGCTGTGGGAGTCGGTAGGCTTGTAATGGATATTGGTGGACAGTCTATCACCAGACATTGAGACAGAGAGGTCAAGGAAGGAAAGGGAAGTGTCAGAGATGGACCATGTGAAAATGATGGAGGAGTGGAGATTGGAAGCAAAATTAATACATTTTTCCAGGTCCCGACAAGAGCATGAAGCAGCACCAAACTAATCATCGATGTACCGAAGAAAGAGTTGTGGGAGGGGGCAGGAGTAGGACTGGAACAGGGAATGTTCCACATACCGCATAAAGAGACAGGCATAGCTGGGACCTATGCGGGCACCCATAGCCACACCTTTTATTTGGAGGAAGTGAGAGGAGTTGAAGGAGAAATTGTTCAGTGTGAGAACAAGTTCAGCCAGACGGAGGAGAGTAGTGGTGGATGGGGATTGTTCAGGCCTCTGTTCGAGGAAGAAGCTAAGGGCCCTCAGACCATCCTGGGGGGTGGAGGTGTAGAGGGATTGGACGTCCATGCTGAACAGGAAGCGGTAGGGGCCAGGGAACTGGAAATTGTTGATGTGACGTAAGGTGTCAGAGGAATCACGGATGTAGGTGGGAAGGGACTGGACAAGGGGAGAGAGAAGGGAGTCAAGATAACGAGAAATGAGTTCCATGGTCCACTCCTCCATCACCCCCTACTCCTCAGCCCCCACCATACGGCACCTCCCCATGCATACACAACAACTGCCCCTTCACTTCCTCTCTCCTCACCGTCCAAGGACCCAAACACTCCTTTCAAGTGAAGCAGCATTTCAGTTGCATTTCCCTCAACTTAGTTTCCTGCATTCGTTGCTCCCATTGCGGTCTCCTCCACATTGGAGAGACCAAACGCAAACTGGGCGACCGCTTTGCAGAACACCTGCGATCTGTCTGCAAGAATGACCCAAACCACCCTGTCGCTTGCCATTTTAACACTCCACTCTGCTCTCTTGCCCACATGTCTGTCCTTGGCTTGCTGCATTCTTCCAATGAAGCTCAACGCAAACTGGAGGAACAGTACATCATCTTCCGACTAGGCACTTTACAGCCTTCCGGACTGAATATTGAATTCAACAACTTCAGATCTTGAACTCCCTCCTCCATCCCTACCCCCTTCCCGTTTCTTCCCCCTCCCTTTTGTTTTTTCCAATAATTTATATAGAATTTTCTTTTCCCACCTATTTCCATTATTTTTAAATCTATGAGGACTCGAAACATCAACTTTGTTCCTCTCCGCCGATGCTGCCAGACCTGCTGAGTTTATGTTTCGGATTTTCAACATCCGCAGTTTTTTGTTTTTATAACTTTATAATGTTTCTCGTCAAAAGGTCCCTTCCCTGGTGGAAGCTGAATGGGGGGTAGCAGTTATAATGGAATGGAGTACTTATCCAATCCTTTCATGTTACAATGGGGACTGGATGGGGAAACCCCAACTGTTTCCCCACTAGACCAAACCTGTCCACAGGTGGATCCAGGGCCAGAAGAGGCCAAGAAGATTAAGTTTTAAAATTTACTTGGGAATTTTACTTGTGGGCCAGAAAGATAAGGAGTGTTCTTCTTGTCACAAAAAAAAACATTCGACCATCCCTGCCCAGGGCTCCCCTGCCACAATGAGACCACTCATTTTAATAACAGGGACTATTCCATCAAGTCCCCATCAGCAGCCCTCTACCTCTCAAAATCCCATTCCTGCCCTGACAGGCATCTAGTGATTTACTTCAGTTGAAATGGGAGCATCCTTTGATAATAGAGGTTAAGAGCTAAATTATCTCAGGCCTCAAGAGGTGCCAGCAAATGAACTTGCTGTGTCTCTCACCTCCCACTCACACATCAAACAGCATTATCACTTGATGGTAAAATGACCTCATTGACCTCCTGATATGTATCAATTATTTTTTATCAGCCTCATGGAAATTTCATGAATCACTGCCTTAGAGAGTGAAATATGCACACAAAGAAATCCATCTTACTGAATAATTATGCTAGTTATACCAATGGCATTGATCCAATTGGGATTGCAAGGATTTAAATGAAGAATCCTCTTAAACAAGATTTATAAAGCAATTTGCTGGTTTGTTGTTTCTGCATCTCCAGAGTAATTTCAAAATCAAGCACAAGATTTAGAGAGTGGTCATCATATCTACAAAGAAATGAATGGCAGTAGGTGCTTGAGCTGAGCTCCCTGGTGGTTAATTGTCCCTATCTTGAGGGGCGAAGGATCTAGGAAACCAGTGAACCCAGTGGTGGCCACCTATGTTTACATTCCCAATGGCCTGAGTGTTTTCTGCCTGCTCATATTGTCCTGCCTTTTTGGACACATTTGAAATCAACCCATCTAATCAAAACTTGAATTTACCACAATGCTTATAATTATGCAATGGCCTGCCAAATCTCTACCCCTCAACTAAATTCAATAAAATAAATTATCTGGTCATTAACCTTTGTTGTGTTTGTGCATGCAAATTAGCTGCCATATTTCCACATTAAAACACTGATTGCATTTCAAAAGTACTTCAGTCATTGTAAGATGTTTAAGTATTTTCTAAGAATATGGTATGCTGAAAGATGCTATATAAATGCAAATCTTTCTTTTTGCAATCCAGTGGTGGTACAGCTTCTGTAAAGGCTGTTACTTCTACTGCTAATGTGGTTATTTCAGGTGAACTGAGGAGAGTCTTTATCAATGGTTACTAATGAATACTATTGCAAGGTTCACTGACTTTACTGAATTCTCATTTCTGCTTCAGTTCAGTAGCTAAGTATAAACTATTCCAGTAAATATACGGCTGTTATTATCAGTAAGTATAACCATCAAGTATAAGTAGGTGGAACACCATTATTATTTGTGTATCAGTGACAACTTCATACTTGCTTCATACTTGAGCTCTATCATGTTACCTCCAGCAGGATCTTTCTATTACAGTGAAACTATTTCTCACAAAGCAACAAAACAAAATCTGAGTGATTTCTGTTTCTGTGTAACAGAGTGTTCAGTCAATAGGTCTGCAATGGATTTTAGAATTCTTCACAACTAATATGTAGGATGCACAATGCCTGACAGAAACTCCAAAATGTAAGGACCAAAATAAGGATATTTCACCATCTGATCAATCTTGGCAGTATCTCAGGGCCAACAATTGAACAGAATCCCTCTGCTTATTACTTACAGAAAAATAGTAAGCTCAAATATAAAAAATGCACACAGAGGAATTCTTCTGCCCAATTATAATTTCACCTGTGGGGGAGCCAGTTTCATCACTAACAGTGAGTTACTTCGTGTGTCTCTGGTACCTCCTGTGGCCTTTCTGCATTTATAAGTGTGTACAGTCCAACGTAAATAATGAGTATAAACCTTTCCCCTCCACATAAATATGCTATAATCATACATTTTTAAAATTCATTCATGGGATGTGGGCATCGCTGGCTAAGCCAGCATTTATTGCCCCCACCCGTAATTGCACTTGAGAAGGTGATGGTGAGCTGCCTTCTTGAACTGCTGCAGTCCATGTGGTATAGGTGCACTCACAGCACTTTAGGAATGGACCCAACCCAGAAGCAAGAAGCAATTTGAAATCACTTAGTTTATTTAAGCATTCAACTGAGGGCAGGATTTCATGGATGTTGGGGTTTCCCACCCCACCGCTGAAAAAGCGATGGTAAGATTTGCATCCCGCTTCAGTGGGCTGCCCTGCAGGAACATTAATTGACTTGAGATGGGCCTTCCATCCCCATTAATTGGCCACTTAAGGCCTCAGTTGGCACAAGGGCAAGCAGGCCGTCTGAGGCCTCAACCGCTGTCCATTAAATCGAGGCCAGGTCAGGGGCGGCTGGGGGGAATCGCACCCACAGAATTTTACAGACCCTTTACCTGAAAACTTATCTGCAGGTGACCATAAAATTCTGCCCCAAGTCTTCAAGCAATGGGAGCTAATTGCAGTCACTAAAGATATGTCACCAAGAACCGACTGAGTAATGGGATGTCACCCAGCAGTGGGTCTTCCATCAGGCTTTCTCTGGCATATAAAATAGAAGTTTCAAATCACACCAGAAAGGTAATAATTATATGATCTTCTGCCAAATCACCACCCCTCCTCCATTCTACATCTATCTAGAGAAAGGAATTTATATCATCAAGTGATTGAAAGTGTCCATTCCAGTGATTTGCTGATCTGCAGCCAAACATATTTGTTTTGTGTTCTGCAACTTGGCTGGTCACCATTGACAGAATAGATTGGCTCTCCAGTCAAATTTCTCAATGCACCATGGCGCTAAGCCAAAACTCTCCTTCTTACAACTGTAGGAAGCTGCCATTCAAAAATAATTGAAACTTTCTGAAGATTTTTTCTGCACATTTTCCAGAGCTGAATTAATTCCGTAGTTGGGGAGGGAAAGGAAAAATGATCGCACTCAAGGATTAAAATTGGAAACCGGACCCCGAAACTACGGCATTACTCCAGTAAAAATCATCCCTTTTCAAAGTTCAGTGATATGTTAAGTACAATCTATCTGCTGACAAATATTAAAGGAAACAATAGGGCATTTTAAAACTTGATTTTTTGATGTGAAGTATCTGTTTGCTTTGTTTAGCTTGCTGACATTGAATGGATAATTAAGTGATTTGGTATTACGAAGATTTTCCAACCAGTCGTTCTTAATGGATATCATTAAAATAATGGGTGGAATTTAATGGTGGCTGATGGATTGGGATGTGAAGGAATGGTGCGGTAGTATCGGACGGGAGGTGCTGTTTTGGAAGCTCAATTGGGAATTCTAGGCCACATTATACCGGCAGCAGGGAATCAGTGAGGCAGTGAAGTCACATGGCAGTGGAAGGAAGCCAACCGGGCTAGTTAAAGAGGTGCTTATGCTTCATTTGCATGTAATTGAATGGAATTTAATGCTACCTTGTGAATTAAATGTGCAGCGCCCAGGGATCAACAGCTCTCAGATCCTCGACCAGACAAACTTGGTGGTATCCAGGTGAGGCCTCAGGCTCTGAGCAGAAGAACAGCCATTGTGGCACAGCCTTCCATTGGAGTGAAAAGTGGTGCTGAAAGGTAAAAGGAGACCATAGCAATCATCAAATTGAGGGCCAGTGCAGAGGAGCTGTGGGCCAGTGCAGAGGAGCTGAAGGTCAGTGCAGAGGAATTGAAGGCCAGTGCAGAGTGCTATGACGTGGCAGATGATGTGTGCCAGGTAGATAAAATCCACAAGGGAAACTTGATCACACTATCACAATGGTTTTGCAATTTGTATTTATTTCGAGATATGTGCCCTGAATTCAGAAGTAATAAGTCCACCAAGACTTTAGAGATTTTTTTTTAAAACTAAATTAAACATTTATTACAGAAGAAAAGATTTCAGGCACATACATGGGTCTACAAATTACTACTGTAATAACTCCTAAAATTCCTAATTAATCTGGCTTCCAATTATGCCCCCATTAAGGCAAGGGTAAAAACATAAATGTTAAGCAGATCCAGCAAGTTAACACAACATTATGGACAGTAGAATTCAACGTGGCTTTTTCCAGCTCTGGTTCCTGTAGACAGAAGGCTTAATGCACAAATACTGGAGGCTTCTCATACTTCTGTTAGATCTTACGATGCCTTCCCTGACACAGCCTCATTCTCCTTTATACATGTTTCTCCCTTTTAATGTAAATTCCATTATTTCCATGTGTCTTTGGAACTTTAACCTTTCTCATAATATAAACCTTTCCATGTTGCCACCATATATTGTCAATATATATTTTGTCAATGAGAAAATAAACACATTCTTTAACTTGCTTGTCTGGTTGTTTATAAACAGACTGAGGTCCCTTTGAAAACCAAATCCCCCTTTCTATCTAAAAATGCAAATTCCCTTTACACCTTACATGCTAAGACCCCAACCATGTTTACTCTTTAACATACTAAAGACACTTCTACACCTTACTCCTTTTGATAACTTCAACTGTGGTCTGTTTGGTTATAAGATGTAATTTACTCACACCACACAGACAGAACAGCACAACCCCCCATAAATCTACTTTACCCTAAACCAGAAAAATATTATAAAATTAATAAACCTTCATCACAAGAGGAGCTGAGGGTCTGTGCAGAGAAGCTGAGGAGCAGCACAGAGGAGCTGAGGAGCAGCTGTTAGGAGTTGTATCCTCTCAGCGAGGCAAGCAGAGGCATAAAGCCACATACACCAGGTGGGTTGGGAAGGCCTGGGATCCACTGGAAGACATTCCCTACAAGAGCAGCGAACAATAAAGGGGGAGTGAAACAGAAATAGAACACATCTTCCCTGTCCTCCTGCACCCTGGAGCTGAAGGGGATTGGTGCAGAGGGAGGGTGGACCAGGTGCTAGAGGCACCAAAACCTAGGGCAGCAGCAGCAGCAGCAGCAAGAGGTGCAGCCTCTGGCTGGACAGATCTGTGAAGAATGCCACGGAAAATGGCAGCAGGAGTAAGCCCCAAGACTCACATGAACTACCTGCAGATGTTGGAGCACCAGTGCCAACAAAGACTTCAGCTGTCAAGGGAGTCAGTGAATAGTATGTGCGCAATGCTGCAGGATGGCCTGCAAACCATGGGATGTGGTGGACACCTCGTGCTAGTGGCTCTGAAAGTCACCCTGCATTGAATTTCTGAGAATCTGGCTCTTTCTAGGAATCCGCTAGGGACATGTGTGAGGTCTCTAATGTGCAGCTGCTCACTGCTGTGTTAAGGAGGTCACCAATACTTTGTTCACGAGGACCAGAAAATTTATGTGCTGGTGGAGAGGAACATTAGCTTCAAGTCCATTGCAGGCTTTCCAAAGATGCAGGGTATAATCGATTACACCCATGTAGCCATTAAAATCTCCTTTGGACCAGGCTGCAACGTTGATAAACAGGAAGGTGTTCTACTTGGCCATCAAAATTGTGTTCTGCAGGTGTGTGCCCTTTTTCCAGGGAGGTCTCATGATGTCTATGTGCTTTGATACTCTTAGATGCTACAGCTATTCCAGCCCTATGCGCACCTCCGGCAACACAGCTTCGGGGACAAGAGGATTCAGATCATGGCTGATGACACCAGTGAGAAACCCTCACATTGAAGATGAGGAACATTACAGTGCCTGCTAAGGGTTGACCCCATCCACAGTTGAGCAGACCATTGGCCCGCCAATGATGAGATTCCATTGCCTAGAGCATTCCTGTGGTAAGTTCCACTATATCCCATCAAGGAATTCCTGCATCATTGTCATCTGCACTGCACAATCTGCCTTAGCAGAATGGGAAGACTTTGTAGCCAGGGGTCTTGGATGAGCCAACTGATGAGGAGGATGTGGAGGAGGGGGCAAAGCAACCAGGAATTAGAATGAAACACCTGCACCAGAGGTCAGAGCTATGAAGAGATGAGCAAGGGAGGCTCATGACAACCTCACTCCTACCGGTTTCCACCAGACATGATGCCCTTGAATTGCCTCCCACATAAGGCCTCCAACCCATTTTTCCATGACATCTTCTTACACTTACAACTTACCAGCATCCATTGCCCAGTTTCTCCTTGTATGTTGTTCAATCCATGGAGAGGGCCAGGCTCCACCTTTCCCCTGACAGGCAGGAAGGATGAGGGTGCAAGGGTTCACATAGCAAGTCAGGTGACAGCAGTCACTGCATAAAGAGCCCAAACATCAAAGCACAGACATTTGTTACTGAAAGACAATTGCCAATTATGAACATGTACAGAATATTAATACCTGTGCCACCCTTGTGCATCAAGGTGCTCTTTCTAACACTCTTTGTGTGCACCAACAAGGTGTTTCTACCCCACCCACAGCTGAGCTTGAGGGAGGCTGCTGATCATGCTACCCCATGGGCTGAGTTGACATTGGCTGTCGTGCTGTGGCTGCCTGAGGCCTGGCGGACCCCAGCATACTGAAAATCTACTGCACAGGTGCAGGTGCCTCTTCTGTGGCCGTGGCTACTAGAGATGCTTGGGTCACTGACAGAGTGATTGAGGAGCACCTGTCCAATCTCAGATACATTGAAAGGAGCCTGCAGATGTGGCAGGCTGCCATTCCTCCTACCTCTGAGGGTACAATGGCATTTCCCTGCCTACAGCAGATGGAGGGGCACCTGGACAGGAGTCCACACATTTTGTTCCCCTCTCAATATATGCAGTTCTGCGCACCTATCCACTGAGCTACTGAATGTGGCTTTCCATGAAGAGCACCAACTTCTTGATGGAAGAAGCCATACGCTCACATGCCTGAGACATAGCACAACTCATGGGCTAGATGGATTCCTCCATCATTCACGCATTGTTGCTCACAGCCTTTGGAAGCTCTGTCAGACATTCCCCTGCCTGTCACTGCATCACCAGTATGTTTTCTGTGGCTGACACTAGGCCCTTCATCTGCCTTGGCATGGGCCTGACCTCCAACAGTCCTCCAACTATCGGGGCCCCAGCTGTCAAAGCCTCTGTCAGATGCTCCTGCACTTCTTACAAACTTATGACCATAAATTTATGTGTGACTGCATTCCCACCTGGATGAACATATCTGCACTGATGAAGGGAACAGGGAAATGATGTGTCACTGGACCCTCTCAGGAAACATCTGCTGAGGTGGATTGCAAGGCCCCAGTGAGGTATCAGCCCATCCTTTCAGAGTGCAGATACATGCATGGGAGAAAGAAGACAATGGGGCTAAGGTCTTCCCATTCCCTCCTCAACTCCATGCACTTCCCTTCTACCCAGTGGGGATATGAAAATCCAGCTCTCCTCACTGTCTTCACACTGCATTCATATCCCTCCATCCTCTATTGCCTAACCACTCTACTCTGTGGCCAGGCCAAGAGCCTCCTCCTTTGCAGAACTCTGGACATGGTTGTCTGGCTCACCACCACTGGTCCTCGCTCTGTCTCTCACTCATATTGTGCACCCTTTTCTCCTGCAGACACAATGATCAGCTGACCACATATACTGTTGGCATCCTTCTGACACACAATGCCATCTCCCAGATGTCTCAAGAGACTTTCAAGAGATTTTGAGGACTCTGGATATGAGCGGCAGATACCCGTTGCCCACATGCAACCATTCCTCATGAGGCAGCTTCTGCTGACGCACAAAATTCTTTCACCCACCTGGCCAATCCCACACCATTTTGAGACACATGACATGTTTCCCCTATGAAAGTCACGGCATTCTAAGTGTTTAGTTACACTCACTGTGCTGGTGCGGAGGTAATTGTCCTACTTGTGACAATGCATCCATGTGCCCTGCTGAACCTCCTCTGTTATCTCCATCCAGGCTTCCAGGTGGGAGGTGCTTTTCAGCCCCTTGGTAGGGAGCAGTGCCTCCTGCTCTTCCCGCGCAGCCTAGAGGGGAACCTGCAGAGAATATCGCTGAAATGTGGAGCAACCCTATGTCTGCTCTGCAACATGCTCCTTCTGGCATTGATGGTGCTCTGCTCACAGCAGGGTTTGATGATATCTCTGGGCCAGCACCACAGAGTTGGAATGGCTTCAGGGGCAAGGCAGATGATGAAAGATCTTCAGGGGCCACAAGGTCAGACCTCTCAGTGGCTCCCACGGTGACCTGGGAGCCTCATTCTCTCTACAGTGAGGTCTGGCTGCCATTTAGAAATGGCACCAGCATCTGCCCTCTGCCAGGATGGCACCTTCCTGCCCACCCCCAGCACTTGATGGGCCATGCCCATTGCCTCTATCTAGTTAATTGGCCAGCTGCTATAGGATCAGTTTGGCTGGCCACTTCTGCCCTGAACGGCAATGTTGCCCAATTCCTAGTTCACAGCTCGGGCCCTCACTGTTGAAAGCAAATTCCATCCAACATATTTTGAAAAATGAGACTCAGCAGTGCAGGTGGGCAAAGTAAATACATATAACTTGACCTTCAGCTGATAAGGGTGATTGCCTAACTATACCATTCAATTAATGGGACAATGTGCTTATATTAGGCAAAAGTAAAAATAGCTGGAAAAACTCAACAGGTCTAGCAGCATCTGTGGAGAGGAATACAGTTAATGTTTCGAGTCCGTATGACTTATGGACTCGAAACATTAACTGTATTCCTCTCCACAGATGCTGTCAGACCTGCTGAGTTTCTCCAGCTATTTTTATTTTTGTTTCAGATTTCTAGCATCCGCAGTATTTTGCTTTTATCTTAGTGCTTATATTAAGACTTAGTGCCACTTGTTATATTTTGTTTCAGTTACAAAATAGTATTTTCAAGGAACTCTATTTTTGTAAACACCAATCATTGAGATGTAAAGCAGCATCATTGTTACTCTCCCCATTAATGCACTTAACTGAAGCATTTAGAAGTATTTTTACACTACTGTTCATAAGTATTGAAATCACTGTGTATAGGCAAGCCAAACTTATGTTGAAACGTTGTCCCCTGTTTCCCATAATAAGTCTCTTGCAAGGAAACTCACACAATGCACATGGGAAGAACTAAGACTATAACTTGAATTTATTGGTATTAACAAGAACTGACTTTAAGCTAAAAATCAAGTTTACAGCCTTAGCTTTATAATTTCAGGGCCTTTCAGTAAACAGTAGTTCACCCTCACAGTTCAATAAGCGGGTGCTCATAGCAATGAAACACAAACTGATCAGTTCACACTGCTCAAGTCCACCTTTTTTAATTTGCTCATGGGATGCAGGCATCACAGGCTAGGCTAGCATTTGTTGCCATCCCTAATTGCCCTTGAGAAGGTAGTTGAACTGCCTTCTTGGCCAACTGCAGTTCATGTGATGTAGGTACACCCATAGTTAGGTGTGAGGAAGGGAGTTCCCAATGACAGTGAAGGGATGAAGATATAGTTCAAAATCAGGACGATGTGTGTCTTGGAGGGGAGCTTGTAAATGGTGGTGTTCCCATACATCTGCTACCCTTGTCCTTCTAGGTGATAGAAGTCATGGGTTTGGAAGGTGCTGTCGAAGGAGGCTTGCTGAGTTCCTGCACTTCATCTTTTAGATTGTGCACACTGCTACCACTGTACATTGGTGCTGAAGGGAGTGAATGTTGAAGGTGATGGATGGAGTGCCGATTAAGCAGCTGGTTTGTCCTGGATGGTGTCAACCTTCTTGAGCATTGTTGGGGCTGCACTCATGCAGGCAAGTGGGGAATATTCCATCACACTCCTGACTTGAGAAGGTGGTGGTGAGTTGCTGCCTTGAGCTACTACAGTCTGTGTGATAAAGATCTTCAGGGGACACAAGATCAGACCCCTCAGTGGCTTCCATGGTGGCCCAAGAGCCTAGATCACTCAAATCTGAGGTCTGGCTGCCATTTAAAAATAGCTCCAGCACTTGCCTTTGCCAGGATTAGCACCTTCCAGACCCCACCCCTCATTTGATTGGCTGGGCCCAGTGCCTCCATCTTATTAATTGGCCAGCCACCACATAATCACATTTGGCCAGCTTTTCTGCCCAGAACTGTTAGGTTGGAATTCCAGGATTTTGACTCAGTGACAATGAAGGAACAGCAAAAGGCTCCAGGTCAGAGTGTTGTGTGACTTAATTAGAAAGGAACTTGCAGGTGGTAGAGCTCCCATGCGCCAGCTAATCTTGCTCTTTGAGGTGTTGCAGATCGCAGGTTCAGAAGGTGCTGTCAAAAAGCCTTAGCAGGTTGCTACAGTGCATAGTGTGGATGGTACACACTGGAGCCATGGTGCACTAGTGGTGGAGGGAAGGAATACTTAAGGTGGTGGATGGGGTGCCAACAAAGCAAGCTGCTTTGTCCTGGATGATGTGAAGCTTCTTAAATGTTGTTGGAGCTGCACTCATCCAAGCAAAGGGGTAGGATTCCATTACACTCCTGACTTGTGCCTTGTACATGATGGAAAGGCTTTGGGGTGGTTAGAGGTGATTCACTCACTACAGAATGCCTAACTTCTGGCCTACTCTCGTAGTCAGAGTATTCATGTGGCTTGTCCAGTTACATTTCTGGTCATTGGTAACCCCCAGGATGTTGATGGCAGGGGATTAATTCTGTGGTGGTTGTCCAGTTGAATATCAAGGGGAGGTGATTAGTTTCTTATTATTCTGAATGACGCATTTGTTGACCTTTGCTGGCCTATTAAATAAAATGTCACTCAGTACAATTTTATAGAGAAACACATACATCTAACAGATTGCTATTGCCGTTGGCAACCATCTTTTAGAAATAATCCTTGAAGTTCCCGCAGATGTTTGTTGAAGTATAATTGTCGATCAAACAGGGTGGTTGGGCATTGAGTTTCTCTTGCAAAGTTATGTTCCTCATGAAATTGCTAATCTTACAAATTCTAACCTAGATTCATAAATGCAATGATTTATGCAACGTACCTTTTTCCTCATTTCCTGACTTAACATGACACAGTTTCAGTATGCAGTATTTCCAGTTTGTGAAATGTTCAAATCGTACATTTTATATAAAAATACACACAGAATTCTATTTGAGTGTTTGGGTCTGAGCTGTCAGGTAATGTTACGTCCTGGTCCATTGTTGTTAATTCGTCACGCAAAAAGCAGCATTCACATAGAAAGAAAAATAGGCCATTCAGCTCCTTGAGCCTGTTCAGCCACTCAGTTAAATCATGGTTGATCTACATCTTAACTCCATCTACCCGCCATAGCTCTTTATCTCTCAATATGCTTGCCTAACAAAATGTCATCAATCTCAGCTTTTAAAATTGTCAATTCACCTAGCCTCAACAGCTTTAGGGGCAGAGTTATCGAGATTTCCAATTTCCTTTGTGTGAAGGAGTGCTTTCTGAACAGCCTCTAATTTTAAGGTTATGCACCCCAGTTCTAGACTCACACAGTACTGTACTGACCCTATTAATTCATTTTTTAAAATAATAGATGGAATGTCACTGGAAATTCATGGCTCAACATTAGTTAAGTTAGGCCATACTGAGCCCTGGGCAAGATTTTTTGGATAGCAGGGTTTACTGCCCTGCCACCTGAAGAGGCGGTGCGCAAAGCATCCCCACCAATCATGGCAGCCCCACCACCATTCAAAACTCTGAGTAACCTTAATTGTTTGGAGATGGGACCTTCCCCTTCCCACTCTGACAGAAGTCCCACCTTGGAGAGTCTGCAGTTCCATGTGTCAGCAGCAGCAGTGGCCAGGACCAGGAACACAAGCAGTCCCCAGATTCTAAGTCTCGGAGTCCAGGACCAGGCAAATGCAGGGGTGGGGATTGGGGTTGGGGGCTCTCTCATGATAGGGAGAGGAGGTGAGACCCGGGGAGTGGGGAGAGGGCCTTGATGAAGAGGCTGGGGAAGAGGGTAAATATGTGGGAGGCAGATTTTGAAGGGACCCTGATGTAGAAAGAGGGTCGTTGAGGGAGATGACTCCTTCCCCTAGCCATCCAAGACCCGAGCAAGTTCTCTCCTACCCTCAAGTCCACCCTGACCTCCTCCTACCAGACTCAAAATTGAGGCTGGAGGGGAAGCAACCCTTAAGTGGCCAGTTATTGGCTGCATAATCGCTTCATTTGGGCGAGGCAGGCAGGCCACCGTTGGCCTCACCCAGCTCCCATAAAATTGTGCACAGGTTTGGGACTGGGCATGAGGGCATCCGGAAGGTCACTTGGGAATATTACAGCCCCCTAACTCCTGCCTGCAAACCCACCAGTGAGGGAGTCTTAAATTCTTCCCATTGTGTCTGTGTGTGCTGACCTCAAGGATTCTACTCTTAGCTGTGATAGCTAAGCAAACTATTTGATGGCAGTTGTGAGCTGAGATAGGATCAGGCGAACCTTGGTATACATGTCCATAGATCCCTGAAGGCAGCAGCACTGGTAGATAAGGTGGTTAAGAAGGCATATGGTATACTTGCCTTTATTAGCCAAAGCATAGAATATAAGAGCAGGGAGGTTACGTTGCAGCTGTATAAAATGCTAATTAGGCCACAGCTGGAGTACTGCATGCAATTCTGGTCTCCACACTATAGGAAAGATGTGATTGCACTGGCGAGGGTGCAGGAGATTCACCAGGATGTTGCCCAGACTGGAGCGTTTCAGCTGTGAAGAAAGACTGGATAGGCTAGGGTTGTTTCCCTTTGAGCAGAGAAGGCTGAGTGGGAACCTCTTAGAGGTATACAAAATTATAAGGGGCGTAGATAGGGGAGGTAGGAAGAAACCTTTCCCCTTAGCAGAGGTGTCAAAACAAGGGGGCATTGATTTAAGGTAAAGGTCAGGAGGTTTAGAGGGGATTTGAGGAAAAATGTATTCATCCAGACAGTGGTTGGAATCTGGAACACACTGCAGGAGGGGGTGTTAGAGGCAGGAACCCTCACAAAATTTAAGAGGTATTTAGATGAGCACTTGAAATGCCATAGTATACAGGGCCAAGTGCTGGAAATTGGGACTAGAATAGATAAGTGCTTGATGGCTGGCACAGGCACGATGGGCTGAAGGGCCTGTATAACTGTGTCGTATCACTCCATGACTCTATGACTGCTGGCTCCTATTGTTAGGAATCAGATGAAATCTTTTAAGGCCATGTGTTGCACTGAAACTGAAGCAAGCAAATAATGGTCAACGGTACAGTAGCATAGTGGTTACGTTCCTGGACTTGTAATTCTGAGGTCTGATGAATAATCTAGAGTTATCGGTCCAATTTCCACCAGTGCAGCTATGGAACTTCAATTCAATTAATTCATAAACCCACATAAAAAGCTAATATCATTAATGGTGACCATGAATCTATCGGATAGTAGTAAAGACCTATCTGATTTACTAATGTACTTTAGGGAAGGAAATCCATCAACCCTTCCTGGTCTGGGCCATATGAGATGACAGACAGCAAAGCCGTTGAATAACTGCTATCTGAAATGGCCCAGCAAACCATGGAGTTGTACTCAGCATAGTGGCTCGCCACCATCTTCTCAAGTTCAACTAGTGATGGACAATAAATACCAACCTCACCAGTGACACCCACATCCTGTGAATGAATAAAAACAGCTTATATCTTCTCCCCTTTTTGCAAATTACTGCCAGGTCTGAGTAGATAAAAATATAATTCTCTTTTCATTTGGAAGGAAGTAACAACTGTTGCTATTCAAAATGTCTTCAACACATTCCCGACATTGACAAGCAGCCATCAAGTTCTAAGTGAGTTCTTTTTCTGTCCACTTTTATTGTTTAAATTTCAAGATTTTCCACAGGACAGGAAATAGCATTTAGGGAATAAAAACGTATTTCACAACGCTTTTATGAAAACTATCAGATTTGCTCATCAGTTAAGTCTTTGCATGTTTTTAGCATAGGTCATGGAGCACTTTGCTGCCTATCTCTTCTCCCTCCCTCGAGTACAGCATCGTGCCAACAGCAGCCAAATTTGGTTCAAATTGCACTCTTACCACATCGTATACTTTGATTCAAAGCAGCTTTACAGTTGAAACAAATAATACTTCTGAACTTTAGGACAAAATAAAGTTTAACTGTAAGCGCCGTCATGGTGAACCATTGCTAAGCAGTATGCATCAGAGAATGATGAAGCAAGGTAAGAAAAATTGAAACAATGCAGAACATACATGAACTAAATTAGTTACTGCGGACAAGGCAAAAGGAAGTGAAGAGTATGAATTAAAATCAATATAATGAACAAAGGTATGTGTTAGTACTAAGGAATGCAGATTAACTACCTAAGGGGTGAAGATAATGAGAAACAAACAACTCTTTGTGATGAACCAGTGAACAGACCAAAGAAAAGAAATTGGATTTCATTGCCAGTTCCACAAGGCTGTAGTGATGATACTTGAGTGTTTTTCTATCGCAGATGCAGCAAATCTCTTGAATCGGTCATGTTCATGTTTGCCTGTTGTGTTATTTGCATGTATCAAGGCTAATACAGTAATCATGGGGGACTTCAATCTACATATGGGCTGGGTAAACATAATTAGCACTAATGCTGAGGAATACAAATTTCTGGAATGCATGCATGGTGGTTTTCTAGAACAGTATGTTCAGGAACCAACTAGAGAACAAGCTATTTTACATCTAGTATTGGTGCAATGAGAAAGATCTAATTAATAAACTCATTGTTAAGGAGCCTTTATATGATGAATTTTACATGAGGTTTGAAAGTGATTTAGTTCAATCTGACCTAGGCTCTTTAATCTAAACAAAGGAAACTACAAAGGTATGAGGGACAAGTTGGTTGAGGTTGATTGGGGAACTACTTTTAAAGGTATGGCAGCAGACAGGCAATGGCTGGCATTTAAATAATTAATACATGGTTTCAAACAAATTTACATTCCTTTAAGGCACAAAAAGTCAGCAAGAAAAGTGAATCAATCATGGCTAACAAGAGAAGTTAAAGATTCTATAAAACCAAAGGAAGGGGCATACAAAGTTGCCAAAAAAAAGTAGCAAGTCTGACACTGGGAGCATTTAAAAATTCATGAAAGGGAAATCATGCTTGACAAACCTACTGGAGAATGAAAGTGAAATAATGTTGGATAAACCAATTGAAGTTTTTTGAGGACGTAACTAGTAGGATAGATAATGTAGAACCAGTGGATGTGGTGTATTTGGATTTTCATTTTGATAAAGTCCCACAAAAGGGGCTTGCGTACAAAATTAAAGCACACGCGATTGCGGATAATATATTGGCATAGTTTGAGAATTGGTTAACAGGCAGGAAACAGAGTGTTGAATAAATGGGTCTTTTTCAGAGTGGCAGGTAGTGATTAATGGGGTATCGCAGGGATCAGTGCTTGGGTCCCAGCTATTCACAATATATTTCAATGGTGTGGATGAGGGAACCAAATGTAATATTTCCAAGTTTGCTGACGGCACAAAACTAAATGGGAATGTGAGTGGTGAGAAGTCTGTAAAGAAGCTTCAAGGTGGTTTAGACAAGTTGAGTGAGTGGGTAAGTACATGGCTGGTGCAGTATAATGTGGATAAGTGTGAAGTTATCCACTTTGGTAGGAAAATCAGAATGGCAGTGTCATGAAGCTATTAATGTATATAATGTTATTAGAAAATATTTTTTTTAAATAGAGGTTTAGTCGTGGGTGTGTCTGTGTGTGTTTTAACTGGATTAAAGCCAGCTAGCCTGGATGTTGTAATGTATAGTAGTTTTGAGATGTAAACAGAGGTAGAGATACATTTGTATTTTGTTGAATAGAGCATTCAAGAGTGGGAGTGAAATCTTGCACCTAGCTAGGAGACACCAAACAATATGTTTATATTACTAATAAAATTGGTACTATGAAGGGGTTTTATTGTTAGAAGAGGCGGAGTTCAAAGAGCCTGATGATACAATGAAAATGACATTCAAAGAGAAGTTCTGGGTATAAAATGAGGGGAGTCTCTGTGTGCAGGGCAGAGACATATAACATCAAAGAAGTTGTAAGCCTGCTTGTCTGCAAAGAAATTAAATTGAAAGGAAACTCACTTTGAATTTATAAGGTGAAAATGCTTTGCCTTGTGTCTGCTTAAAGTCTATGGGTTGTTATTACCTTAGTGGAGATTAATTTGGGAATTTGTTAAAAAGCTATGATAGTAGTAATTTGTAGCCATGTGTATATGTGTAATTTGTTGTAAATTAATAAATGCCTCATGTAGTTTGATATAAAAACTTCTCGGGAACTGGTGGTTTTATTCCTGAATTTAGAGGTGCAACTCAAAACATACCAATTGAAAAATAGGTTATAACATAGTTTAAAGTTTCCCTCTAGAATTTTAAATAACAGCCTTTACCAACTGCTGTGTCATAATAATTTTTTAAATGGGAAAAAATTGGGAAATGTCGATGTACGAAGGGACCTGGATGTCCTTGTACACCAGTCACTGAAAGCAAGCATGCAGGTACAGAAAGCAGTTAGGAAGGCAAATGGTACATTGACCTACATTGCAAAAGGATTTGAGTACAGGAGCAAGGATGTCTTACTGCAGATGTACATGGCCTTGCTGAGACCACACCTGGAATATTGTGTGCAGTTTTGGTCTCCTTACTAAGAAAAGATAGACTTGACATAGAGGGAGTGCAGCGAAAGTTCACCAGACTGATTCCGGGGATGGCAGGATTGTTGTATGAGGAGAGATTGGGTTGATTAGGCCTGTATTCACTGATGTTAAGTAGAATGAGAGGGGATCTCATTGAAACATATAAAATTATGACAGGGCTGGACAGACTGGATATAGGGATAATACTTCCTCTGGCTGGGGGGTCTAGAAAGAGTGGCTACAGTCTCAGGATACAGGGTAGGCCATTTAGGATTGAGATTAGGAGAAACTTCTTCACTCAAAGGATGACAAACCTGTGGAATTCTGTATCACAGAGGGCTGTGGAGGCCTTCATTGAAGTAAATAAATATGATCTGATAGCCATTATGGAGACCTAGCTGCAAGATGACAAGGATTGGGTCCTGAATATTGAGAGGTATGTGACCTTTAAGAAGAATAGGAGGCTAGGTAAAGGTGCAGGAGTGACACCGTTAATCAAAGATTACATTTGTGCAATAGTTATAAATAACATGGTTCAGGAGATCAGGATGTAGAATAGGTTTGGGTGGGGATGAGGAATGGTAGGGGGAAAAGTCACTAGTGGGAGTAGTCTACAGGCCCCCTAACAGTAACCACACTGAAGGACAAAGTACATAAGCCGAAATATTGAATGCTTGTGATAAAGGGACATCAACAATCATCGGTGACTTTAATTTACATGTAAACTAGAAAAATCAGATGGGCAGTAGTAGCCTGGATGAGGAGTTCATAGAATGCTTTTGAGATAGTTTCTTCAAGCAGCACATTCTGGAACCAACCAGATAGCAGGTTATATTAGACTTAGCATTGTGTAATGTGAAAGGATGAACTAATGACCTCAGAATAAAGGCACCCCTAGGTAGCAGCGACCACAATATGATTGAATTTTACGTCCAGTTTGAAAGGGAGAAGAGTGGGTCTAAGACTAGTATTTTAAACTTAAATAAGGGTAAATATGTGGGCATGAAAGCTGAGCTAGCTGGCATGAACTACGATAATAGGCTAGGAGATAGATCAATAGAGAATCAGTGGCAGACATTTAAGGGGATATTTAAGAATACTCAAAATAAGTATATTTCTACTGTAAAGAAAATTCTAAAGGGAAGCCCCTCTATCCATGGTTAACTAAAGAAGTTAGGGAAAGCATCAAGCTTAAGGAAAAAGCATATAACTGCACAAAGATGAGTGGCAGGACAGATGATTGGTCAGAATATAAAGAACAGCAGAGAATGACTAAAAGGTTGATCAGAAGAAAGAAATTAGAGCATGAGAGGAAGCTAGCTAGAAATGTAAAAATAGATAGCAAGAGTTTCTACAGGTATGTAAACAGGAAAAGTGTAAGTAAAGTGAGTGTTGGTCCTCTAGAGAATGATAATAGGGAGTTAATAGTAGATAATAATGAAATGGCAAATGAAACAAACAAATATTGTGCTTCTGTCTTCACTATAGTGTGTACAAAAATCATTCCAGTAATAGCTATAAATCGGGAGGTGGAGGGGAGAGAGGAACTTGGTGAAATTACAATCACATGGGAAGCAGTACTGAGCAAACTGATGGAGCTGCGGGCTGGCAAGTCTTCGGATTCAGATAAACTTTGTCTGTGGTTCTTAAAAGAGGTGCTTAATGAGGTAGTAGATGCATTGGTGTTAATTCTCCAAAATTAAGTAGATTCTGGAAAGGTCCATCCGACTGCAAAGTAACAAATATATTCCTTCTATTCAAGAAGGGAGGGAGGAAGAAAACAGGAAACTATAGGCCAGTTAGCTTGACATCTGTCATGGGGAAGTTGTTACAGTCAATCATTAAAGAGGTTACAGCTGGGCATTTAGAAAAGCTCAAGGTAACTGGGAAGAATCAGTATGGTTTTATGAAAGGGAAATCATATTTAACCAATTTATTAGAGTTCTTTGAAGGAGTAACAAGTGCAGTAGATAGAGGGGAGCCTGTAGATGTATTATATTTAGATTTCCAGAAAGCATTTGAGAAGGTGTTACATCAAAAGTTATTGCGGAAAATAAAAGCTCCTAGTGTAATGGGTAACGTGTTAGCCTGGATAGATGGTTGGCTGGCTGGCAGAAAACAGAGAATATGCATAAATGAGTCTTTGTCTGATTGGCAGGATGTGATGAATGGAGTCTGGCAGAGCCTTATGCACTTTGGTAGGAAGAATAGAGGAGCTGACTATTACTTAAATGGAGAAAGACTGAAGAAGGCTGCAGCACAGAGGGATTTGGGGGTCCTCATGCATGAATCCCAAAAAGCAAGCATACAAGTTCAGCAGGTCATAGGTAAGGCAAATTGAATGTTGGCCTTTGTTTCAAAGGGAATAGAGCATAAAAATAGGGAAGTCTTGCTAAAACTGTACAAAGCACTAGTTAGACCACACCTAGGATACTGTGAACAGTTTTGGTCCCTTGTCGAAGGAAAGGTATATTGACATTGGACGCAGTCCAGAGAAGGTTCACTAAGTTGATCCCGGGGATGGAGGGATTTTCTTATGAGGAGAGGTTAAGTCGGTTGGGCCTGTACTCATTGGAGTTTAGAAGAATGAGAGGCCACCTTATTGAAACACTTAAGATTCTTAGGGGCTTGACAGGGTAGATGCTGAAAGGTTGTTTCCCCTTGTGAAAGAGTCTGGCACCAGCGAGTGTAATCACAGAGTAAGAGGGTACCCATTTAAAACAGAGATGAGGAAGAATTTCTTCTCTCAGGTGGTAGTGAATCTGTGGAATTCTTCACTGCAGAGGGCTGTAGAGGCTGGGTCATTAAGTAATTCAAGGCTGAGATAGACAGATTTTTAATCAGTAAGGGGGTCAAGGGTTATGGGGAAAAGGCAGGAAAGTGGAGTTAGGGATTATCAGATCAGCTATGATCTCATTGAATGGTGAAACAGACTCGATGGGCTGAATGGCCTTCTTCTACTCCTACATCTTATGGTCTTATGGCTCTGTGCTGGAGCCACAACTTCTTACAATTTACATTAATTAATTAGATGAGGGGAGTGAAGGCATGGTAGTTAAATTTATAGACGACACAAAGATAGGTAGGAAACTATGTTGTGAAGAAGACATAAGGAGTTCCCAGATGGATATAGATAAGTTGAGTGAGTGGGCCAAAATCTGGCAGATGGATATAATGTGGGAAATGTGAAGTTGTTCACTTTGGCAGGAAGAATAAAAAGCAGAGTATTATTTAAATGGAGAACGACTGCAGAATTCCAAGGTGCAGAGAGATCCAGATGTTCTTGTGCATGAGTCATAAAAAGTTAGCACGTAGGGAGAGCAAGTAATCAAGAAGGCTAATTCAATGCTATCCTTGATCACAAGAAGAATTGAACTTAAAAGTAAGGATGTAATGCTTCAATTATACAGGGCATTGGTAAGGCTGCATCCTGAATACTGTGCCGTATTGGTCTCCTTTTTAAAGGAAGGATGTAAATGCATTGGAGACGGTTCAGAGGTGGTTTACTAAATTGATACCTGAAAGGAGCGGGTTGTCTTATGAGGAAATGTTGGACAGACTGAGCATGTTTCTACTGGAGTTTAGAAGAGTAAGGGGTGACTTGATTGAAGTATATAAGGCCATAAATGGTCTTGACAAGGCTGTGGAAAGGACGTTCCCTCTTTTGGGTGAGTCCAGAACAAGGGGCACTATTTTAAAATTAGGGGTCACCTTATAGTACAGAGATGAAGAGAATTTTTTCTCTCAGAGGGTTGTGCGACTTTGGAACTCTCTGCCTCAGAAGGCGGTGGAGGCGGGGTCACTGAATATTTTTAAAGCAGAGGTAGATATATTCTTCCTAGGGAAGGGAAACAAAGGTTATCAGGGTAGATGGTAATGTAGAAATTGAAAGACAAACAGATCAGCCATGATCTTATTGAATGGTGGAGCAGGCTTAAGGGCCCAAATGGCCTACCTCTAATTCTATTATGTACGTTCATATATTGGCATGTTCGTAAGTCATGAAAAATATTTAATGAGGAAATAGATAGCTTTCTAGACACTAAAGGCAACAAGAGGTATGGGGAGAGAGCAGGAGCATGGCATTGAGATAGAGGATCAGCCATTAATCATATTGAATGGCAGAGCAGGCTCAAAGGGCCGAATGATCTAGTCCTGCTGCTATTTTTTATGTTTCTATGGCCTGAAGCTTCTGGTTGGCTGCGGGGGCAGGCCCCGCTCATTGACGTATAAATGATGCGTGGTGACGTCAGGCGTGCGTCATTCCGATCTTCAGTTCGGCGGGTACACACCGGAATCAGCTGTGTGTCTGCCAAACTGTCAAAGGCCTAGCAAGGCCATTTAAACAGTAATTGAAATAATTAACAGGGGTCCCCATCCAACCTTAAGGTTGGTAGGCATGTGAAGAGCCCAAGCGGCCTTTGCATTTTTCATGGAACCTCATCCACAGGCGGGCTGAGGTTTAATGAAGGGTTTATAAATGTAATAAAAATGTTTATTAAAATTCATTGACATGTCCCAGCTCACGTGACACTGTCACATGAGGGGCTATGTCCGAATATTTTTTTCCCCTTTAATTCAATTTTTCATATGCAAAGTAAGCTCCCTGAGGCAGGGAGAAAAAATATTTTGTTTCTGTCTTCACAGATGAAGATACAGAAAACCTCCCTGAGATATTGGGGAGCCAAGGGACAAGTGAGATTGAGGACTTGAAAGAAATTAATATTCGTTCAAAAGTTGTGCTGGAGAAATTAATGGGACTGAAATGTAATATATCCCTTGGACCTGATGATCCACATCCCAGAATGTTAAAAGATTTGGATATAGAGATAGTGGATGCACTGATGATCATCTTTCAAAATTCAATAGGCTCTGGAATGTTGCCTGCAGATTGGAAGGCAGCAAATGTAACCCCTCTACTTAAGAAAGAGGGGGGAGAGAAAATAGGGAACTACAGATCTGCTAGCCTGACATCAATTGTAGGGGAAATGCTGGAATCTATTATAAAGGATGTGATAACTGGCATTGAGAAAATAATGGTGAGATTGGGCACAATCAACATGAATTTATGAAAGGGAGATCATGTTTGTCAAACCTGGTGGAGTTTTTTGAGCATGTTACTGTCAGGGCAGATAAGGGATGAATGTGGTGTATTTGGATTTTCAGAAGGTTTTCGCTGAAGTCCCACATAAGAGGTAAGTATGCAAAATTAGAGCTAAAGGGATTGGGGGTAATATACTAGCATGGATTGAGGATTGTTTAATCAACATAAAACAGCGAATAGGGATAAATGGATCATTCTTAGGTTGGCAGGCTGTGACTAGTGGGGTACCACAAGGATCAGGGCCCCAGCTATTAACAATCTATATCAATGATTTGGTTATGGGGACCAAATATGAACATACGAACCAGGAGCAGGAGTAGGCCATTCAGCCCCTTGAGCCTGCTCCAACATTTAATAAGATCATAGCTGATCTGACAGTAAGCCTCAAATCTGCATCCCGCCTACCCCCGATAACCTATCACCTCCTTGCTTACAGAGAATCTATCCACCTCTGCCTTGAAAATATTCAAAGTCTCTTCTTCTACTGCTTTTTCAGGAAGAGAGTTCCAAAGACTCACGACACTTGGAGTGAAAAAAATTTCACCTCATCTCCGTTTTAAATGTGCGACCCCTTATTTTTAGGCCCCTATTTCTGGATTCTCCCACAAGAGGAAACATCGTCTCCACATCCGCCCTGTCAAATCTACTCAGGATCTTAAATGTTTCAATCAAGTCACCTATTCCTCTTCTAAACTCCAGCAGATTCAAATCTAGCCTGTCCAACCTTCCCTCATAAGGTAACCTGCCAATTCCAGGTATTAGTTTGATAAACCTTCTCTGTGCTGCTTCCAAAGCATTTACATCTTTCCTTAAATACGGTGACCAATGCTGTAAAAACTACTCCAGATGTGGTCTCACTATTGCTCTGTATAAATAAAGCATAACCTCCCTACTTTGTATTCAATTTCTATTGCAATAAATTATAACATTCTATTTTCTTTCTGAATTACTTGCTGTAACTGCACACTAGCCTTTGGTGATTCATGCACTAAGACACCCAGATCCCTCTGCATCTCAGAGCTCTGCAATCTCTCATCATTTAGATAATATGCCTCTCTTTTTTCTTCCTATCAAAATGGATAATTTCACATTTTTCCACACTATACTCCATTTGCCAGATCTTTGCCTATGCACCTAACCTATCTATACCTTTTTATAACCTCCTTGTGTCCTCTCCATAAATTACTTTCCTACCTATCTCTGTGTCATCATCAAATTTGGCAACCATCCCATCTGTCCCCTCATTCAAGTCCTTTATATAAATTGTAAACGGTTGAGGTCCCAGCACTGATCCCTGTGGCACACCACTTGTTACATCTTGCCATCCTGAAAAAGACCCATTTATGCCTACTCTCTGCTGCCTGTTTGCCAGCCAATCTTCCATCCACGCCAATATGTTACCCCACATACTATGAGCTTTTATTTTCCACAACATCCTTTGATGTGGTGCTTTATCAAATGCCTTCTGGAACCCTAAGTACAGTACATCCTCTTTATGCACAGCACGTGTTACTTCCTCAAAGAACTCCAATAAGTTGGCTAAGCATGATTTCCCTTTCACAAAGCCATGTTGACTCTGCTTGATTACCTTGAACTTATCCAAGTGACCTGCTATAGATTTTTAAATAATAGCCCCTAACATTTTCACTATAACAGATGTTAAGCTAACTGGTCTGTAAATGTAATATTTCCAAGTTTGCTGATGACACAAAACTTTGCAGGAGGATGCAAAGAGTCTTCAAGGGGATTTATACTGGCTAAGTGAGTGGACAAGAACATGGCAGATGGAATATAATGTGGAAAAATGTGAAGTTATCAAATTTTTAATTGAGTATTTCTTAAATGGTGAGAGATTGGGAAGTGTTGAAGTCCAAAGAAATCTGGGAGTTCTTGTACATAAGTCAGTGAAAGTTAACATGCAGATTCAGCGAGCAATTAGGAAGGCAAATGGTATATAAGCCTTGATTGCAACGAGATTGAGTACAAGAGTGAAGAAGTTTTACTGTGGTTGTGCAGAGCCCTGGTGAGACCACACCTGAAGTATTGTTTGCAGTTTTGGTCTCCTTAGGATATATTGGCCATAGAGGGAGTGCAATGAAAGTTCACCAGACTAATGCTTGGGATGTCAGTTTTGTCTTATGATGAGAGATTGAGGAGACTGAACTTGTATTCTCTAGCATTTAGAAGAATGAGAGGTGACCTTATTAAAATGTACAAAATACTCAGAGGGCTCAACAGGGTAGATGCAGGAAGGATGCCTCCACTGGTTAGGGCAGGGTGGGGTGGTTTAGAACCAGAAGACCCAGTCTCAGAATAAGAGGTAAGCCATTTAGGACCTGGATGAGGGAGAGTTTCTTCACTCAGAGAGTGGTGAATCTTTGGAATTCTCTACCCATCAGACTGCAGAGGCTTAATCATTGAGCATGTTCAAAGCAGAGGTCAATAGATTTGTAGCTACCAAGAGATGGGAATAGTGCAGAAAGATGGTATTGGGGTAAAAGATCAACCATGATCTAATTAAATGCTAGAGATGCCTCCAGAGGCAGAATAGCCCACTCCTATTCCTTGCTGTTTTTCCCTTCTGCCCAGATACTGTGGGGAAAAAGTGATTGGTACAAATCAGTAACTGACAACACATGACAAAGATGGAGTCTGAGTGCAAATGGGATTTCCCTGTTTGATGTTCCAGGACTTCTTCAGTAATGTGGCAGCCAGCAAAAAAGAAACACTATGGACACTACACATAGGATGTGAGAACAGATGCAAAAGATGGAAGCTGCCAGGGCACAAATACCATTTACCAGATGTATGGCCTAAGTCTATGTATTACAAAACTGTTAACATTTTACACATTATTGCTGACACATGGAAAGCTGCCACACGACCTTACAGATCTTTGATTATTTATCCAGCACACCATACACAGAAGCTGCAACTTACAGATGAAGACCTAGACACACTGACATCTTAAAAGAGCTTAACACATAAAATCATTGTAATACAAGTTATTTGCATGATGTATGGTTCCTTACTGACAGCTAGGCTGACGTCCAAGTTGGATACACGTCTATCACTGTGAGTGAGCTCCAACATCCCCCATTCATCAGAACTATTTCTCTCCAACAACACAAAAGCAAAATGGTTTGGATACTTCAAAGCTGAAATTAAAAAAAAAACAGAAAATGTTGAAAGTATGCAGAGTGTAAGGCAGCATCTGTGGAGAGAGAAACAGAGTTAATGGGCAGGATGTTACCAATTCTGTTAATGTCCCAATGTTGGGAGCAAATACATGCCGACAATACGCACAGGCAAGCAGTGAGTCTGTATTCTCCAAAGGGCAGCCAATTGACAGATTCTAGTGCAGGAAGCCTACATGCAGCTGCAGTTGTGCCAGGCACCTGTGGGGCTTCCAGGTAGCTTAAACCCAGAAGATGAAAGGAGGAAGTGGACAGTTTAAAAGGCAGAGCTAGGTAGCAGCAAGAAAAGGAAGGATCACCTCATGCTTCGGTGAGGTCTCGCTTAAGGCTCTTGTACAAGCAGTCTGTGATAGATGGTATGTCCTTTTTCAACAAGACAGGAAGAGGAGGCGACCAATCGTAACCAAGAAGGCAAGGGTGGTGGTGGCTGAAGTTGTGAGCAGCCAGGGGACTGTGGCTAGAACTTGGGTCCAGTGTAGGAAGCGTGTGAATGACCTGCTGCAGCCTGGAAAGTGGTGTTAACTGCTGGTATCTAGAAGCCCAGCATTCAGTGAATGGCAACAACAAGATCAGAGGCCAGGTTGTGGACCCATGCATGGGTCAATGTCAAGTACCAATGTTGACATTGATACTTCCTGTCATCACGCACCAAAGACCAATGCTCAGGTATGGGTGAAAGCTGCATTGAGATGACTGAATGGCTGCTTCACCTTGCCATACCATAGGCATGGCACTAAACATTTACATTGCTCAGACGAAGAACCGAATAGGCATCATGAGACAGCACTGACATTGTTCATGCTTACAGGAGAAGCATGCTCAAGACGCCAAGGATCTTCAGCAGACCAGCCTTGGAGTGGCCACTATCACTGACTTGATACTATTGGATGAGAAGGCCTTGGAAATTAGATGGGTCACTGCAGGGCAGCCTATCACTGAGAGTGAGGCAGGTATAGAGTGCATGCAGAGTTCCTAAAGATTCAGTTGCATCCAACATTCCCTAGACCTTGGATGGTGTTAGAATCACAAGAGGACCTTCAAAGCCATTGTCCATGTCCAAATGCAGCAGAACCTGGAGCATATGCAGACTTAGGCTAATAAATGACAAGTAGCATTCACACTACACATGTGCTAGGCAATGACCATCTCCAACAAGAGACAATCTAGCCATGGTCCCTTGACATTCAATGGCATTGTCATTGCTGAAACCCCCATTATCAAAATCCTAGGGATACCATTGACCAGAAACTGAACTGGACTAGCAATATAAATACTGTGGTTATAAGAGCAGGTCAGAGGTAAGGAATCCTGCGGTGAGTAACTCATCTCCTGACTCCCCAAATTTTGTCTGCTATCTACAAGGCACAAGACAGGAATGTGATGGAATACTCTCCACTTGCCTGGTTGAATGTAGCTCCAACACTCTAGAAGCTTGACACCATCCAGGACAAAGCAGCCTGATTGATTGACACCCCATCCACAAACATTCATTCCCTCCACCACTGACACAGTGGCAGCAGTGTGTACCATCTACAAGATGCCCTGCAGGAACTGACTAATTCTCCTCAGAGAGCACCTTCCAAACCCACAACCATTACCACCTAGAAGAACAAGGGCAGCAGATACATGGGAACACTACCACCTGTAAGTTCCCCAACAAGCCACTCACCATCATGATGTGGAAATATATTGCCGTTCCTTCACTGTCGCTGGGTCAAAATCCTGGAACTCTCTCCCTAACAGCACTGTGGACCGCAGCGGTTCAAGAAGACAGCTCACCACCACCTGTATTCACATACAATCAATTCAAGCTCAGTTTGAAGTTGTTTCTTTGAGTAATCATTTTGACATTGTCCATTTTGTGTAATTGTAGATTTGAAAGAGCAGTCTGTCAAAACTGACACTCACCTAGCAACTGATACCGTCTCATAATGATCTCACCATTTCCAGTTTCCTGCTATATGTTTCTGTAGCTAATGAACTTCAGGAGGTTGCATCACACAAGCAATAATGCACCTGTGTGAAGGAGCAAATGGTATGGCAGAATAGGAAGAGAATCTGAAGTGCAATGCCCATATGACAGTCATCAGCAAAGTCTTGTGTATAGAAAATGCTGACATTGAAATATTGCAATGCCCTCTCATTCAAATGCTGTCTTTTCCATAGGGAAAATGATGAAAACATTTGTAGTGTGCACAATTCAACAGTGCTTAATGCATCTGTGCACTGTAGATTGAGATAAATGCGATTAGGCATTTTCAGTTTGTGAAAATGTTGCCTACCTCAATGCCTAAAGATGTACATTGACAATTTTTTGCCCCTGGAACAAAGTCTATCTTTTTCTTTCATTCATTCCTTAGACACCTTTCACAATTATGAAAATAATTCTTCCCAGCAGGCCAAGAAAATGATTAAACTTTAGGATAATGTTTCATAGTTTATCAGCTCATTATTTTAGGAATAATGAGCTAATGAACTAGGAAAGATGATGGTGGAAATATGTTGGAGCAGAATAATTGTAGTAATGGGGTCATCCATCCTTGAACAGAAGCACCATTTGCCTTGTGATTCACCAAATTAGAGAGAGAGGCCTGTGAGTGCTAAGATCTGGCACTGAAGTGCCTAACCACAGACTCTCAGAATGCCTGAGGTTCACTGTACAGTTAATGGGAGATTCTAAGTGGAAGCTGGTATAGGGAACAGGCCAAACTACTGCAGGCCCAAGTACAAGATTGCCACTGACAGAGAACTAAGGGAGATTTGGGCTGCTGAAAGGTTTTGTAACCATTCTTTTGGCCAAGGAATATTGAGTGATCCAGGAGAAAAGCAAAAAAAAACTTATTCAAAGTGAAAGGTGAATGATTCAAGTATTTTTGACATTATGTAGCACAATTGATAGCACACCTTTACCAACAGAAAGACCCCGGAGAGAGATCATAAAACACACTCTATGATAGGTAAGACTTTTTGATACTTTGGTTTTAAAAATAAAAAGTTGTGTCAGCAATTAGCACCAACCAACCAATTTAAGGAAATTTTATTCATTTCCACTGCCAAGCTCTCAAAATTCAAAATGTGACAGTTTGAGATGACAATTTGATTAGCCTGGAAAAAAAATGGCAACTGATCTATTGATCAAGTATAAGGTGACATCTCTCTTAATTTCTTCAGTAGCTGTAAAGGGGACTAGGTCTCCTAATGAAAGATACAGTATAAATGCATGTTTTTTCCTTTTTTCTTTACCTGCCTCTATGCAAGGTCTACCAATGCCCAGGTTCCACTGTCATGGATGAAATGATCACGCTGCCTAGCCCCCGCAAAGTAACTGCAGCACCATGAAACACCAGAATCCTAAGCAAAAGGCTGAGACCATCCTTAATAGGGGGAGGTGGTGGCATACTGGTATTGTCACTGGCCTAGTATTCCAAAGACCCAGGGTAATGCAACCATGGCAAATGGTAAAACTTGAGTTCAGTAAAAATCTGGAGTTAAAAGTCTGATAATGACCATGGAACCATTGCTTGTTGTTATAAGAATTCAACGGGTTCATGAATGCCCTTTAGGGAATGAAATCTGCTATCCTTACCTGGTCCTGCCTAGATGTGACTCACCGCAACAAAGTGGTTGACTTTTAAATGCCGTCTGAACAAGGACAATTAAGGGTGGGCAATAAATGTTGGCTTAGCCAGTTACGCCCACATCCCATGAACGAATAAGTAAAAAATTTCTACCCAGCACTCTTAGGATTGGCCACAATGCAGCTAAATATCAGTGTGATTGCCAAGATGCACTCATCAGGATCCTATGTTGCTGATCCTAGTGGACTTTCTAGTGTCGGGGTAAAGTCACTACTTTGCATGGCAATGTTTGCCAATCGCTGGGCTCATGAGCACAGTATTGATCCACTTGGGGCAGGAGGTGGGTTAGGGCCTCACTTAGGAATTGACCAATACTGCCACTTTGGTAAGGTGACCACTTTAAAATATATATTTTTAAATTACAAATAAAACACATTTCTTTGTTGGTACAGGCTGTGATCCCAGCCACAAATTGCAGATGGTCCCAACTTGCACGTTAGGTATGTCTGATTTCATGTCTGATTATACTGTGACCAAAGCAATGCCTGATGTCTCCAAGGGCTGGGAAAGTAGGATCTCATGACATAGGAAGTCCTCACCATCAACCCTTCACCCACTATACTTTTTAGCTCTGCTTGTGGTAAATTCTCGAAACTGAAGTGCAAGGCCAGGAACCGGCAGGTTCCAGCAGACTCCTGCTAAAGTTCTACAATAGGCAAAATTCCTCAAGGCATTCCAGAATGCCCTGTAGAAATGCCCTCAAAATGCTGCTGATGTCTAAGTGGGAAGGTGGAAGAGGACTTATGTCCCTTTTGCTAACCACCAAGAATGTATGCAGTAAATTACTTGGGTTGGGAAATTGGTGGATCTGGGGGTCTGCCAAAAATTCTCAGCCCCCTCTCTGCAACTGTATATTAATTTCACCTGGGAAGTGGAAAAGTCTGTCTCTGGAACAATCAATGACAAATGACTGTTATAAATAAATAATTTTATATTTCCAATTAAAATTCCCCTCACAAAATGTTCGGAAGCTCATGTTTTATTTTGTATTGAAATTATTATATAAAAATACAGACTCATATTTAATGTTTTTAACATATTGAACTTTTGCTTTGCTAGTGGTTTTTACCGCAGGCAGAGTGCCAAACGTTAGAGCTTCAATATGGACAGTCTTTCTCTCGATTGTAACCAACAATCAGGGAGTTATAGACAATAATGCCTTCTGGAAATTGCTCTCTGTTACCTTGTTGCGTTTTATAACAGGCGGCCACTGCTGATACTGCAGGAAGGTTGAAGGGGGAACAGCACTGGAGGCCCCAGAATACAGGTAAGCGGGGCATGCTCGCTGGGACTAGTCCAAATGCAGCAGTCCATGTCCAAATGCAGCAAGACCTGGACAATATCCAGGCTTGGGTTGACAAGTGACAAGTAACGTTTGCGCCACCACCCCTTGATATTCAATGGCATTACCATCGCTATCAACATTCTGGGGGTTACCATTGACCAGAAACTGAACTGGACTAACCATTTAAATACTATGGCTACACGAGCAGGTCAGAGGCTAGGAATCCTGTGGCAAGTAACACATCTCCTGACCCCCAAAGCCTGTCCACCATCTACAAGGCACAAGTCAGGAGTATAATGGAATACTCCCCACTTGCCTGGATGAGTGTAGCTCCACCAACACTCAAGAAGTTTGACCCCGTCCAGGACAAAGCAGCTCACTTAATTGGCACCCCTTCCACCAACATTCACTCCCTCCATCACCAACAAACAGTGACAGCTGTTTGTACCATCTACAAGATGCAATGCACAAACTCACTAAGGCACCTTAGGAAGCACTGTCCAAACCCACGACCACAACCATCTAGAAGGAAAAGGGCAACAGGTATATGGGAACATCACCGCCTGGAAGTTCCCCTTCAAACTGCTCACCATCTTGACTTGGAAATATATCATCATTCCTTCTCTGTCAAAATCCTGGAACTCCTTCCCTAACAGCTCTGGGTGTACCTACACCATATGAACTGCAACTCCCTTCAAGAAGGGAGCTCACCACCACGTTCTCATGGGCAAATAGGAATGGGCAATAAATGCTGGCCTAGCCAGTGATACCTACATCCCATAAATGAATTAAAAAAGGCAGGCGCCTCAAGGGAAGGGGTATGTGGGCATTGGTTTGGAGGACAGGGGTGTCTTTTGGCAGGACAGCTCCTGCTGCTGGCAGGGTCCTTGTTGGGCATAGGGTGCCCAAGCCGGAGGACCCCCTCCCCAGGCTGCAAGGCAAGTCTATCATGGTTTATCTAGTGGTCTGCTATGTGGCACACAGCCCCACACCAACCACTAGTAAAAAAGATTATGGGTATAACACTCCGTGCATTCCTACCCCATTAAACATTGCTTGTCCCCACCTCCTTTTCTTTTCCCAAGAGAGGCATTAAATTTGCTGGAGGTTGCAAATACAAGCCTTAAAAAAACAGTGTTGGATATATTTTATAATGGTAGTATAGATGCAAGTTTTATTACTTGTATGTTAAAAATAATACCTTTAACATGTTTTTTTAAATCATGTTGCTTCCAGCACCGAGGTTGAGGATCCCAAGGTGATGGCCAAGAGATGTTTAAGAATTATTTGTAGCTATTTAATTGGTTTGTCCAATTGTCTTGTATTAGCAGCTTTTTTTGACTGTTCATTGTGCAGACAGACAGATGATAGAAAAACACACTAAAGTGTGACATCAATAACCATCAACAAAGTATACCAATTATAGATCGTGCAGTGATTACTTCTGCTCACAAGTCACAGATTAAAAATATGCTATTTCTTTTATCTGCTCTGGTCCTGAGAAGTCAGACTATTTTTCACATTGTAAATCATTAAATAATTAAAACTACATTGAAAATAATTTTGACCCATTTTACAATACAGGTTCCGTAAAATTATCTAATCTTTGTAAATGTTGAGGGATGAAAAAAATATGCTTTGTTTTTCTTTTATTCTTTCAGGAGACTTGAGTGTTGTTTCCAAGGCCAAAAGATGTTGCCCATCCCTAATTGCCTTGCTGTGAATGGCTTGCATTTCAGAGGGCAAAAGTGTCAACCATATTTCTGTAAGTCAGGAATCAGGTGCCAGACTAGGTAAAAACAGCAGATCTCCTTTCCTAGAGCACATTAATAAACAAGATGGGTTTTTACAACAATCAATAATAGTTTGATGTTTACAATTACTGAAGTTAGCTTTCAATTCCAGGTTTTATTACTTAGATGGATTCAAATTTCCCCAGCTGCCCTGGGGGGATTGGAACCCCTGTCCCCAGATCATTAGCCTGGACATCTAGATTGCTAATCCAGTGACATCACCACTGCCACCCGATAGTTGAACATAATTTAACTGCTGTAATCTCATACACCAGCTGGAGAGGAAAGTGTGCCTATAAGTGGTACCATCGTCTTTCAGTACTTAGGAGCTGGGAAATTGGTCTACTGATGCTAAGTGCGTTTTCATATAAGTGGTGCCTGCAATTAGAGGTGCAACATCTTGCAAATCACCAGTCTCATGTACAGAGGTTAGCATGGTCTGCTGTGAGATAATTCACTTCGGTATTCAATTATTGTTTCTCTATGCATAGCATATTCCCATATATAATATTTAATAAGCAAACAGTAAGCACATTTATACACACATTTGGTTATTTTCATTTATACGGTACATAACTACACATGAAGAATTGTAAAACAACTTCCAAAAGCTAGTAGTTTTATTTAGGAATTAAGATACTTGTAGTTTGTTATCAATTATCTGAAAAATTCAAAACCCTTTGTAAAAAAGTGCTCTGGGTGGGGGACTTCTATGTCCACCACCAAGAGTGGCTCGGTAGCATCACTACTGACCGAGTTGGCCAAGTCCTAAAGGGTATGGCTGCTAGACTGGGTCTGTGGCAGGCAGTGAGAGAACCAACAAGAGGGAAAAACATTCTTGACCTCATCCTCACCAACCTGCCTGCCGCAGTTGCACCTGTCCATGATAGTATCAGCATAAGGGAGCACCATACAGTCATTGTGGAAACAAAGTCCCTCCTTCACACTGAGGACACCCTCCATTGTGTTGTGTGGCACCACCACCATGCTAAATGGAATAGATTTCAATCAGATCTAGCAACTCAAGACTGTGCATCCATGAGGTGCTGTGGGCTATTAGCAGCAGCAAAAACAACCTGTAATCTCAAGGCCCAGAATATCCCCCTCTTTACCATTACCATTAAGCCAGGGGATCAACTCTGGTTCAATTACGAGTGCAGAAGGGCATGCCAGGAGCAGCAGCAGGCATACCTAAAAAGTTGTGTCAACCTGGCGAAGCTACAACACAGGATTACTTTCATGCCAAACCGCATAAGGAGGAAGTGATAGACAAAGCTAAGCAATCCCAAACCAACAGAACATATCTAAGCTCTGCATCCCTGCTACATCCAGTCGTGAATGGTGGTGGACAATTAAACAACTCACTGGAAGAAGAGGTTCCACAAATATCCCCATCCACAATGATGGGGGAGCTCAGCACATTAGTGCAACCGATAAGCCAGAAGCGCTGAGTAGATGATCCATCTCAGCTTCCTCCGGAGGTCCTCAGCGTCACAGATGCCAATCTTCAGCCAATTCACTTCACTCCATGTGATATCAAGAAATGGCTGAAGGCACTGGATAATACAAAGGCTATGGGCCCTGACAACATTCCGGCAATAATACTGAAAACTTGTGCTCCAGAACTTGCTGCGCCCCTAGCTAAGCTGTTCCAGTATAGCTTCAACACTAGCATCTACCTGGCAAAGTGGAAGATTGCCCAGCTATGTGCTGTGGACAAAAAGCAGGACAAATCCAACCCGGCCAATTACTGCCCCATCAGTCTACTCTCAATTATCAGAAAAGTAATGGAAGGGGTCAGCAACAGTGCTATCAAATGGCACTTGCTTAGCAATAAATTGCTCACTGACACCCAGTTTGTGTTTCGCCAGGCTCACTCAACTCCTGACCTCATTACAATCTTGGTTTAAACATGGACAAAAGAGTGAACTTCCGGGGTGAGATGAGAGTGACTGCCCTTGACATCAAGGCTGCATTTGACCGAATGTGCCATCAAAGAGCCCTAGCAAAACTGGAGCCAATGAGAATCAAGGGGAAAACTCTCCACTGGTTGGATTTATACCTAGCACAAAGGAAGATGGCTGCAGTTGTTGGAGTTCAGTCATCTCAGCTCCAGGACATCACTGCAGGAGTTCCTCAGGGCAGTGTCCTCGGCCCAAACATTTCAGCTGCTTCATCAATGACTTTCCTTCCATCATAAGGTCAGAGCTGGAAATGTTTGTTGATGATTGCACAATGTTCAGCCCCATTCGCGACTCCTCAGATATGAAGCAGTCCACGTCCAAATGCAGCAAACCTGGACAATACCCAGGCTTTAGCTGCCAAGTGGCAAGTACCATTCGCATCACATAAGTGCCAGGCAAGTGCTATCTCCAACAAGAAAGAATCAAACCATCACCACTTAATGTTCAATGGCATTACCATCACTGAATACCCCATCATCAACATCCTGAGGTTACCATTGACCAGAAACTGAACTGGACTAGCCATATAAATACTATGGCTACAAGAGCAGGTCAGAGGCTAGGAATCCTGTGAAAAGCAACTCACCTCCTGACTCCCCAAAACCTGTCCACCATCCAAAAGCCACAAGTCAGGAGTGTGATGGGATACTCCTCACTTGCCTGCATGAGTGCATCTCCAACACTCAAGAAGCTTGACACCATCCAGGACAAAGCAGCTCGCTTGAGTGGCACCACATCCACAAACATTCACTCCCTCCACCACCAATGCTCAGTAGCAGCAGTGTGCACCATCTACAAGATACACTGTAAGAATTAGACAGCACCTACAAAACCCATAGCCACTACCATCTAGAAGGGCAAGGGCAGCAGATACATGGGAACACCACTGCCTGGAAGTTCCCCTCTAAGTTACTCACCATCTTGACTTGGAAATATATCGCCATTCCTTCACTGTCACAGGTCAAAAGCCTGGAACTCCCCTCCTAACAGCACTGTGGGTGTACCTACACATTATGGACTGCAGCAGCTCAAGAAGCAGCTCACCACCACCTTTTCCAGGGCAATGAGGGATGGGCAATAAATGCTGGCCCAGCCAGCGAAGCCCACATCCCATGAATGAATTTTTAAAAATCTGAGATTTGCAGAACTTAGAACATTTTTGAATAGATTACTCAATCCTTGACAAAGCATATAAATATTTGATAGAAATTCCATATGGTAACTTTTAGGGATGGCATGCTATGGAGGAAGATATTCATCCAAAATACAGTGTTTGGGCATTCTGATAGATCAACTAATTGGTTTCTGAAAAGTTATGAATGGTGAGCAACCACCAGCACAGGAGTTTCTGCCTGGAAACTGTATACATGTTTTAGATGTTGAGGGGCATTTAAAGGAAGTCAGGAATACAATGTGCCTTATTTTTATTTTCCTTTTATGAAACCCACCTATCAAATCATGAATATGCTCTGATTTTTCAGTGTTTATTGAAATATTTGGCACTGGTGGGTCCATCCCTGTTGATTGGAACACCCACTTGGTCATTGCCAACTGACAACAGATGCTCCTCCTGCCCCTATACACTCACCTTTGGTGCACCTCAAGGCTCCATCCTTGGTTCCCTGATATTCCCTATCATATGTCATCTCTCAGTGACACTGTCATAAACATAGATGGCAATGCATTACTTTCTCCCACCACCCTTGATTCCAAATCTATGCTATGCTATTAGACTATCTGGCTAACATCAAGTTGTGAATGAGCCAGAACTATGTGTAAAATTGAAAACTGTAATATTAATACACAAACAACTTTTTACTTTTTTACCTATCTGTCTTCCTTACCTTGTTTTCAAGCCTAGCTTTCAGCTCAAATTAGCAAACTGAGAAATATATACCCTTCATTATTCTTTCAAATTGCTTCCAGTCATAGATGAACAGTGATTAGTCATTTCACAGGTTCACACCAAGTGAGGCAAAATCATTTGTCAGGAATTGTGAAGGAATTAATTCAACGTGAAATGAGATTAAGGAGTCAATAGTGGGTGATGAAACTCTCTTAATGGTGACATCAAATAAGATGATATTAAGTCTCATTTGATCTTTGTTATCATATCTGAGATGTGGACCTGAGATGTGGGCTGAGACACTCTGAATATTAATATTAGTGGGAATCAAATTGACTTGAGAATCTCTCCACTGCATTAAGCTACGCTTATTTTATATTACACATTTTATGCAACTTATTCTTTTTACCTTGGTTTGATTCTTCAGCCTCTCTATTGAATTAAGCTGCATGAAAATAAATGATAAAAGATAACCCAATATGTTGGCAGGGAATTCCCAAGGACTTGTTTATTACCTCAACGTCTATGTGCAATTCATTGAAGCTGTCACTCTAAATACTATGATGTATTGTAATGTGTTGCTGCGATTGCAGGGACACTTGAATTGCTCCAAGGGTGTTAAAATGTGCAAGCAACTAGCAATGGATTAACAACATGTGAATCATGGAAGGGAAATGGATAGAGGTTTTCAGTCTCAATATAACACCACAATTATTCAAGCTGTATTTGAATGTTCACTTAAAGTTAATTGCAGCCATCGCTCTGCTCCAGAGTAACACCAAAAGGACTCTAATGACTACTTCATTAAAGGAAAAGTCCTAGCCTAAACAACTTATACAGAGTATTCTTCTCATTTCAGGCTCCTGGAGAAATTCATTTGTATAACTTAATCTACAGAGTGAAAACAAATTGCGTTCAACTGAGAGCGGCCATTGATTACTGCAGAAAGATCATTATCAGCTTCCCTTTCAGCTGTAGTCCTTTCAAACTGAAGAATATGTCATTAGGAGAAGGCTCAATTAAGGGGAAGAATTTTACAGTCCCGGCACATGGGTCTGTAAACTGGGGTGGGCCAGTAAAATTTTTTGGGTGCCTTTCCTGCTGCATACCCACCTGCCTACCAGTCACTTGAGACTGTGACAAGCCATAGGGGCTGCTTCTTGCTCAAACACAATTTTCCGGCCAATGGGAAGTTGACAGTGGGGAGCGGGAAGCCCGGCAGGTAAACCTGCATGGGCCTTGGAGGGAATGGGATGGGGAGTGCCTCCTTCACAGGACACCTTTTCTGATTGGAGGGCCCTCCCTAATGTTGCCCCCCCCTACCCCACCAGCCCCCCTACCTGGTGTCTACTTGCCCTGGCCTGTGCACCCTGGCTGTCACACCACTGTTTTGCGTCTTCACCTCAGGGCCTCCTATTCTGGCCCCACACTCAATTTACCCACCATCTGGCTCCTGGCTATCCTTCTTTGGGGACTGGATGCAGTCCTAGCAGTAGCCACCACTCCTAGTGGTGCTACTGGGATCAATCAGATTAGGGCAGAAGGTCCATCTCAAGCCAATTAATACTCCTGGGAACAATAAATGGCTGTGGAGAAACCTGCCAGACTGGGTGCAGGTTTTATAATGGCTTTTTTGTTGGTGGGGCAGGGGGTAGGGGGGGTGGTGATAGAAACAATGTCACCCATTAAATCGTGCTCAACAACTGCAGTTATTATCCAGAAATGAGGGGGAGTTGAAAGTTCTGACAGAGTAACAAATATGACAATACAATATAGAAGGAATTATATACAGGACATAGCTATATGGTTAACCTAGGGGTAGTGGTGTAGTGGTATTGTAACTGGATTAGTACTCCAAATACCCAGGGTAATGCTCTGAGTACCCAGATTTGAATCCCACTATGGTAGATGGTAAAATTTGAATTCAATAACAAACCTGGAATTAAAAGTTTAATGATGACCATGAAACCACATTGATTGTCATCAAAAACTCATGTGGCTCACTAATGTCCTTTAGGGAAGGAAATCTGTCATCATTGCCTGGTCTGGCCTACATGTGATTCCAGGCCACAATGGCTGACTCTTAAATGCCCTCTGAAATGGCCTAGCAAGCCACTCAATTATAAAAGGCAACTAGGGATGGCCAACGATGCCCACATCCCATAAACAAATATATTAAAAAGACCTTGTCTTGCTCTGCACTGCTTCATCATTTGTCATTTTCAGTCCATCCACTAATAGACTAAATGTTAGGCTAATATATCCTAATCTTTTTAGATATGGCCCCATAATCAAAAGTTTATGAAATCAAGGTATTGTCATTTTCTCATTTTAAAGCTGCAACCTCAGTAAAACCTATTGCATGGAAATTAAATTGTCATATAGTATCATACAAACACTTGATATATTTGCATTAAATCCCTTTTCTCACTTATTTAACAGAGGCATTAGTCTTTCTATTAAAAAATGAGTTAAGGGCTCCATTAAAACACAAGGCGAAGGAATATTATACAAATGGTTCTTTAAATTCTTACTAGCATTAGCATTGTTGCAATCAGTAAAGATAGAACTCTGTGTAGAGAGATTTTTAGCAAAGCTGCCACTTCATTAAAATGCTGACCTTTTTCTTAATTGGTGCACTCATTTTCAGTTCTATAATCCAGGCTAAACCGTGCAGGTGAAATAAGAGCTGGGAATTTAGAACTGTGAATAGCCCCACTCGTGTATAGTATAAATACTTCCCATGCATTTACCTGAATGTATAAGTTGAAGATAAATCTAACCTTTACCTGAACCTCTGGTGTATTGCAAAATTAACTACACTTGTTACAGATAAGAATATATTTGTCCTTTATGGTGCTGGCTTTCTTGATAAAGCTTAAATGAAAGTGAGTGTGTCAGATATGATTCTCTTTTCATTGTAGATTTGATCAGTTTTACTCCAGGTTGAATTTGCAAAATATACTCAGCATCCAGAAAATAGTCTTCTGAGAAATTAGCTCGACCACAGTCGTTCATATTCTGCTTTTTTGCTAGATATTCCCACAGTTTGTGAGTGTTTCATCTGCAAGACATTTTTAACATTGTTCGATTATAATACTCATATTGTCAATCTGAAATGATTACCCAACATAAGTCTTAAAGCAGCAAGACCACAGAGCAATGGGCACAGTGCATGTCATGATCGTGCTCTGTGGTTGGTACCATTCACTATTTATAACAAGTTCTAAGGGTGACATTGTCTACCATTGGTCCCTGCCATAATAATGAGACTATTTTTGGGTTTGGAGCCTGCATCTCTGAAAAGTGCATCTAACTGTGGTCTTCACTGGAGCAAACCATTTGTCATCCCACGTCCAGGCTCCCTGGCCAATGAGGGAGGGCGGGATTGATGACACATTCATTCAATGATAGGAAGGACTTCTAATTAAAAGGACCACAGCACACAAGCACTTGGATTTTAGAGGTTGCAGCAACTGTACATGGGAATGGAAAGGAGATCTGTGATGGCTGTCCTCAAGGTCTCTCAATCTTACCTGGATGTCCTGCTGTGGGATCTGAGAGGTTGCAGTGAGGTGAGCTTTTGCAAGGATGAGAAGAAGAGAGCATCCTCTACAACCATGCAGATATGGATGGAAGTTATGAGCAGTACTGTGGTCTCTATAGGCTTGAGAAAGTACAACAAGAGGATCCACCACTTCAGGAGGTGAGCGACATAACACCCTCAGGTGCTAGGCCCCAACACGCTGTCTTGACGAGGATTCTCCAGGAATGCCTCAAAATAACTTATATTGAAGTTTCATTCATTCCTCTCTCTCTAGGTACCTCACACCGTCATCTGAGGAGTTCATACTCACACTCGGCCTATTGTCGTCTCACACCCTTACTTCACAGTCATCTTCCAGAACTGGTATTCTTAACTCTTCTCTACACAAGTCATTACAAACACTCACACATCTCTGCTTTCTCCCATTGCATGAGAAGACAGCACACAACCTGGCAAGAAGCAAAGGCCTGGTTGAGAAAGGGAAATGGTGGGAGGTCCTCCAGTGACAGGCACATTGACGCCATTGGCAATACAAGTCCAACTGCTCCATTGGAAAGAGGCCTTGTTTCAGGAAGCTGCTGATGTCAACAGCAACCCGTCAAGAGAGCCTGAGCTTCCTGATGCTCAGACATGTTGAAAGAGCTGATCCTCTGGTTGTAGACACTGTGTTGAGGGACTCAAATCCTTCCAACTGGATCTCAGTATCTATGCCCTCTGCCCTGTTGAGGGGAATGTTGCTGAGGAAAAGGCAGCTAGTGTGGCTGCAGGCCTTGTTTCTGCTGTTGCTGGAGCAGTTAGCAGTCGTGTGGGCTCGGTTATATTATTTGCTCCTTTAGTGTGTAACTGATGTAGGAGTTACAGGAATACAAAGAATATACACCATTGAATACCTAAGTTCTTTATTGTAACTTGAAATGGAATACACCATGAGTACAGAAGCACATTTACACATGTCTTACTCCATCAGTCTACACTCACAACTCTTGGGCCATGTGAGATGTGACATCACTTCCTTCAGTGGCTCTCCACTTACAGACTCTTAAAGTGACACCACAACAATTGTTGCTTTTATTCCTCGTCAGAGGTGCAAGGTAGAGCTGCATAAGCTACTCCCATGCAGTGTTGAAGGCTGATAGTAGGGAAGTGTAGCTGAAGATGAGCAAAGTGCTAGGAAATGCCTTCCTCAAACATGGCAAATACTTTACAAGCAGTGAAAGCACACTCTGAGAGAAGAAGTGTTTTTAACAGTAGTACCTCATTGGTCATTGTTGTAGTATGTCTTTAAGTGAGTATGTCCATAATTTGTATACATCATTAGTTGAAATGCATTAGTTGACAAAGCAAGACATACTAAGAGATCTCTAGCAGTGAGAACTACTGCAAGGAACTCACAATATAGTTTACCAGTCTTACTTTTGTGATAGGTGAGTTTGTGATTGAAGGATAGAAAGAGACACAACAACCATGACTGCTGCTCATCAGTGTAACTGATCAAAGCCTTCCCAGCTTGTCCATTTCACTGAAGAAGCTCTTCCCACTGTGTGCTTGGCTCTGTGAGCTTGGCAAGTTTCTGACAAGTCAGCAACCAGGTTCCAGGGCTGGGGAATCCAGGAATCAGAGCTGCTGGCTTCTTAACATCCTCAACAACCTCTTAATTTCTTACCTGACTGATCCAAGGGGTTTTCCCATTCAGTTCCAATACCACACCAGGGAAAGATGGAAGAGGGTAGGGTCACATTGGGATGCTGACCCAATGTCAATTTCTAAGATTTTCCCACCTCATTTGCCCCTGAACCCACCTCCAATTGACTGGGAAAAGTCCGCCCCAAGCCTCTCATTTTGTGAACTTAAAAATTGCAATTAAGGTCTTACAATGATGTAGAGCCTAGACTTGCATATTTTAACAGCCTCCTGCCTGAAATTGATGGAGTCTGCTTGCTTATTTACATGGCTATCTGGAATGTATGATAGGAAGGCCTTCAACATTTAAAGTGGTGCCCCAGCCATTCCCACAACTCTCAACTTTCAAGTGGTGGCCATCAGCGTCCCAAGTGGTCTGCAAGTTCTTCAAAGAGTAAATAACAGGTCAATACCAGGGGTGAGGCTTCCTTCCCCTATAGCACATGTGCTGATGAAAACTTGTCTCCTTGCTAAATGTAAATTGGCTGATGTTGCTAAAGTTCAGTGTTACAGCAGGGAATGGGCTTAAAGTTCAGGGCCATTGCCATCCTGACAGCCATGCTACCCCTGTGATGGAAGTTTGCTGGAGGTCAGATTCTGGATTGTATAAATCTATCTCAGTCTAGTGAAAAGGAACGTGCAAAGCCAGTTTTGATCTGACATTCCTAGGTAGATGAACCTCTGTTGCTTGATGTGACTTTGAGGCTAAAGATGGATAAGGGCAGACTATCTCTGATGATTTGCCTTGCAACCCTCCTTTTACATTCTTATACCTGCAAATACAATAAGGGATTAATCCTTGATTACCTCAATACTCGTTTTATAAATTAGACTTACAGCAACTAAATATCTGTCAGCCTTGACCGTTAGTGAAATACTAAAAAAAAAACCATGCAGGAATTAGCACTAAAAGTTTTTACATATTGCACATTTGATTCCTACTTATACCTATTTGAGTGATTATATTAAGACTTCCTAAAACTATAAAATGTGTTGTACCTTAATTGTAGTCATTGGTGGATTTTAAAATAATGAATGACATGGGTTGATGCAATCAGGTAAAGCTCCTTATGCTTACTGCCAGTGGCATCTGCATAAAACAAGTGTTTAAAGGAAAATTGTAAAATGGCATTTACTTTTAGTTTTCTGCTGGGTATTCACCTTTCCAAACTTGGTTAAATCATTAATGTGCTTCCTGCACTGAAGCCACGAGTGTGGCCTAATACTCCTACCACTGATCTCCTGGGCCACCTGCAACCACAGCAATTCTCTTCCTCCTTTAATTGGGAAGAATATTGCTCTTAGACTGCTCACTGAAGACGGTGCATAGTTAAATCAAAGTGCAGTCCTCAACCATCCTGAATTATTGCCAAGGATTCACCATTTCTTTCTGGAAAGTCCCAGCTGCTAATTCCAACTTTAGATTGACCCATTAAATGCTTCAGTTGAAATTGCATCTTGTGCACTCACACCACGCCTGCTGCTACGTAATCAATGTCCGACCTGGAAGTAATATAATTTGGTGGCTGCATTTGATCCAAGCTGTAATTGGTTTTGATGGGTAGATTCTGGTATCACATTTTTGCTTTGTTTTTACTCCCCACTAAGTCTTTTTTTCATTATTTTTTGGTTACTGCTGGCTTCAACATTGTACCTGAGAGATACAAGAAAGACTGCTCAATTGGAAGGTGGAATTCATGAGGAGTCTAACAATGCAGCTGTCATCAGCCTCTGCATTTTGACTACGACGAGGGAAGATCTACCTGGACACATCTGAGGACACCTGTCATCATCTCATTACATTATCAGGCATCACAGAGTCATGCTATCTGATAGACAGTGACCATTACATATCTGGATGAGGGACATCAGTGCTCCTGCACAACCCCAAAGTGTTATCTAATATGGACTTTTCAAAAAAATGAAATCTTGCTTGTTTGAGATATTGTATTCTCTGACTGGCGTTGTCTAGTTTACAAACTCAAAACACTGCAGGTGCTGGAAATCTGAAATAAAAACAGAAAATACTGGCAATATGCAGCCAGTCTGGGAATATCTGTAGAGAGAGAAACAGAGTTAATATTTCAAATTGGTGATTGTCATCAGAATCTTCAGTCTAATATAGATATAATGGGGTGTCTCACTACAGGGGCAGAATTTTCTGCCTGTCGGGCAGGTGGGCCCAATCCGATCACCGGTGGACAAGGAGCTGATCCCCGCCAAAGAAGCGGGCCCCGCCGCCATTTTACGTGGATGGGCCAACTAAGGCCCACCCAGTGTGATGTCCAGTGGGAAGCGCTATGCACATCCTGGGTGGGCGGGGGGGATTCCCCAAAAGTGAAAGTGCGCTCTTTCGCACATGCAAACGAAAGAGTGCACATCTCCCTGAGGCTAAGTGCTGCCTTAGAGAGATCGCTTACACTTTTAAAAATGTGAAAAATAGAAAAAAAATTCCCTAACATGTCCTCCTCATGTGACAATGTCACAAGAGATGGGACATGTTCATAATTTACATAATAACTTTATTAAACATTTTAAAACCTTACATGAAACGTCATCCTGCCGGTGGATGAGGTTTCTTGTTTTATCTATTTGCCACCGGGGCTCCTGGCCTGCCCGCCAACTTAAGGTTGGATGGGCAGGTCCTTTAATTGTATAATTGATCCTGTCAATGGCCTCAATTGGCCATTGACAGGTCGGTGGGCCCGCAGTTGATTTTGCTGTACCCCAACGTTCCTGAAAATTTAAATGGACTGGGATGATGTCAGGGTTTCCACCCGATGTCATCCCACATCATTTTACATATCGGCGAGCGGGCCCTGTCCCCTGCTCATCGATGGCAAATTTCTGCCTCAAGTGTATAATAAAGTCACCTGTTAACATGGCAGTTGAAAATCAAAACACTGATCAACATTCACTTTGGGATAGATTTTGGCTCTGAATGGTAATGTAAACCAACTGGTAGTCGACATCTCGATTTGCATCTCTGCCAATTTTTATTTCCATTGACTTAATTACTTCCCTCCCTAAAAATTAATGAACCGGGAGAAATTGGCGTATGAGGGAAAACTAGCAAGGAGTATAAAAAAGGACAGTAAAAGCTTCTGCAAGTATTAAAAAAAGGAAGAGAGTAGCTAAAGTAAGAATTGGTTTCTTAGAGTGTGAAACTGAGGAATTAATAATGGGAAAAAAAGAAATGGCAGAGACTTTGAACAAATGTTTTGTGTCTGTCTTCACAGTAGAAGACACAGAAAGTATTTGAAGAACATTAGAAAATTAAGAGTCTAAAGGAATAGAGGATTTTAAAACAATCGCAATCACTAGAGAAAAAGCACTAAGGAAACTAATGGGACTAAATGTTGACATTCCACTAGGCCTAATGTCCTGCATCCTAGGGTCTTAAAGGAAGTGACTGTAGTAATAGTGGATGCATTGGTTATAATCTTCCAAAAATCTATAAATGTCTCAGTGGCTTGGAAAACCACAACTATTCAGAAAGGAGGGAGACAGAAAGTAGGGAACAATAAGTCAGTTAGTCTAACATCTGTCATTGAGAAAATGCTGGAATACATTATTAAGGAGGTAGTAGCAGGACATGTAGAAAATCATAATTCAATCAGGCAGAGTCAACGTGGTTTTGTAAAAAAGAAATCATGTTTGACAAATTTATTGGAGTTTTTTGAGGATGTTAAGCCAGGGAATAAAGGGGAACCAGAACATGTAGTGTATTTAGACTTACAAGAGGCATTCGATAAGGTGCCACATAAAAGGTTAATGCACAAGGTAAGAGCTCATGCTGTTGGGGGTTACATAATTGCATGGATAGAGGATTGGCTAACAAATAGGATACAGAGAGTCAGGATAAATGGGTCATTTTTGGGTTAGCAAACTGTAACTAGTGGAGTGCTGCAGAGATCCGTCCTGAGGCCTCAACTATTTAGGATCTATATTAATGAGTTGGATAAAAGGACATACTGTATTGTAGCCAAGTTTGCTGGTGATACAAATAGAAGCAGAGAAGCAAGTTGTAAAGAAGATACACAGGGTGGAATTTTCCGCTCCCATTGGCAGGCGTGTTTGGTGGAAAGTGGACAATAAGGCGAGAAAGCCAAAAATTGGTCTTATGCTATCGTGAAACCAATGTGTGATCGTCTGCTCTGCCTGTCAATGGCGAGCCTCATTTTCCACTGCCACACATTGGGAACCTAATTTCAATACTTTAGCATCTCATTATAAGTCCTGCTCGTCGGAATCATCCTCCCACTCTGGTTCATCTGGACAGGTCGGCATGTCATAACTGTACATAAGCGACGTGCACCTGGCGAGTTGCACTTTGCTTAGGACTTTGCGGGCTTTGTTTGTCTACCTTGCTTCAGGCAGCATTCGCAGTCATCAGCGCCAGGCTTCGCAGATGGCACCACATAATTTTTAGGGGGGTTTATAGGCAGGCCTCTACCTACCAGACCAGCCATAATGTTGGGGTGGCTTTTCAACAGCTGCAGGGCTAGGGCTTGCTTGGGGAAGGTGAAAAGTGGCTCAGGCAAGGAAAGAGGCTGCAGAGTGAGGGTTGTACTGGAGAAAAGGGGTATCCCAGGGTGTGTGCGGAGGGCACATGTTGATCTGTGCAAGTGGCCTCAAGATGGTGAGGGCTGAGGAGACAATCTCCAGAGGAGATGAGACCAGATAGAGATGTGAGAGTGTGTGTGAGAAAGTGAGTGGTGATGTCCCTTGAGCTGGCAGTAAGCAAAATGCAAGTGAATCTGTGATGGTCTTGTGAGTGTGTGAGTTTAGAGTGATGAGATGGTTGCCTTATCCTGGCAGCACGGATGAGATCATTCATCCTCTTTCTGCACTGGATGGCCTCTTCTGTGCAGCATTGGCACTGACCACCACTACCACCGCCTCCCAAGTCAGAGTGGTGAGATTGCTCGACCTCCTGCAACCAGAACAGGGGTGGAGGATGTCACAATGGGCCTTCAAAGGCATTATTATGACACAGCTGATAGTAAAGGCTGAGTTGTTCAAATCTCAGAGGGAAACTTGAAGCAACTGTGATGACCCATTTTTGCAATTTGTATGTTTTGAGATGCAGGCTTTGAATTTAGCAGTAATAAGACCACTGAGTGTCAAGAGGTTTTTATAAAACTAGATTAAAATTTATTAATATAGGAAAATTGTAAGCACATTCATGTGTCTACAAAATTATTTCTATAATAACTACAAAAACTCCCTAATTAATTTGAATCTCAGTTAGACCCCCTTAAGGCAACAGTAAACCTCACAGATTTAAACAGATACCTGGCAAAGCATAGCCTGGACAGACACATTCAAAATAAGTTTATTTCAGCTCTGGGTCCTTGCAGACAGCAGCTTAAGGCTTCTCACACTTGTTGGATCTTAAAATGCCTCTACCTTACACACAGTCTCCTTTCTCTTTTATATATATCTTTCTCTTTGAATATAAATTTTCCATTGTATCACTAGGCTTTTAATTTTACCTCTTCTAACAATAACATTCTTTGATTCTACCAATTTTATTAGTGAGCAGAGAAAAATAAACACATTGCTTGGCATCTTCTATCTAGGTGCAAATTTTCACCCATTCTTTTGAATAGTTTATTTAAAAATGCAAATTACCCCCTTGACGCCTATGTTTCTAAACTTCCTCATGTTTACCTAATTACCATTTCAAACCTACTTCTTTCTATACATCAAAGCCTCTAGACCAGCTGGCTTTAATCCAAATAAGACACACACACAGGCCTGAATTTTTCCCGCGTCAGGCGGGCTCGGTTGGAGCAGGCAGGGGCAGTCGAGGAACCGACCTCTGCCTGCGATCGTCTCCATGCCTCCATTTTACGCTGGCAGGCCAATTATGGCCTGCCCAGTATAAGAAGCGAGCAGTAGAGCTCAGAGCTACCTGTGCAGGAGGGGATAGGAGGGAGAGATGGGGCCAGCGCCCTTTCACACATGCGCATGAAAGAGCACTTCAATCTCCCTGAGGCATGTCGGGCCCGCCCCCGCATGCTGGCTTAAAAATCCTGGCCACAGACACAGATGTCACTAAACTCTATTTTAAAAAATAATTTCCAATAACATTATAGACATTAATCTCTTCATGGCAGCATCCTGGTGACAAGTCACTGAACTTTTCTTGGCTTCCAGGGCCATGACTTCACTGGGGCAGTCCTGGGCTGCAAGAATTCAGAACTGTGTGCGCGGCTGCAATTTAGATATAGCACTTGGAGCAGGAGGCAGTGAGGAAACCCACCAGCAAGATGGCATGCTTCCTATGGCTGCATAATTAATTCTGTTGGGAAGCGGGCGATACAGTGCAAAAACCCACCCTTGTGGCCAGCAGGTAAAACATAATTTTTCATGCCCATTACTGCACTTAGTGCAATTCTAGGATGATTCCGCCCAAAGAGTCTGCAAAGGGATATAGGTAGGTTTAGTGAGTGGGAAAAAATTGGCAAATGGAGCATAGTGTAGGAAAATTGAGGTTTTCAACTTTGGAAGAAGAATAGAAAAACAGAATATTATTTAAACGAAGAAACACTGCAAAATGCTGCAGGACAGAGGGATCTGGGTGTCCTTGTTCATGAATCACAAGAAGTTAACACGCAAGTACAGCAAGTAGTTAGGAAGATAAATGGAATGTTGGCTTTCACTGCAAAGGGATAGAACATAAGAGTAGAGAAATTGTGCTACAGCTTTACAAGGCATTGGTGAGACCATACCTGGAGTACTGTGTACAGTTTTGGTCTCCTGACTTAAGGAGGGATATACTTACATTGAAAGCAGTTCAGAGAAGGTTCACTAGGCTGATTCCTGGGATGAAGGAGTTGTCTTATGAGGAAAGGTTGAGCAGATTGGGTCTATGCTCCAACTGAACTTAAACAAATGAGAGGTGATCTTATTGAAACAAAATAGATTCTAAGGGGGCTTGACAAGGCACATGCTGGGAGGATGTTTTCTCTCCTGGGTAATCTAGAACAAGGGATCACAGTTTAAAAATAAGAGATTGCCCATTTAAGGTGGAGATGAGGAGCAATTTCTTCTCTCAGAGGGCTGTTTAAAATTGAGGGTTGTCTTTGAAATTCTCTTCCACAGAGAGCAGTGGAGGCTGGGTCATTGACTATATTCAAGATTACATTAGACAGATCTTTGATCAACAAGGGAGTTAAGGGTTAAGGGCTATGGGGAACAAGCAGAAAGATGGAGTTATGGCCACAATCAGATCAGCCATGATCTTGACAAATGGTGGAACAGGTTTGATGGGCCAAATGGCCTATTCCTGTTGTATTTCTTATGATTCCCCCTTTTCTATTCTATTACACCCATCGTCTGGGTCTCAGAAATATGTCTTATTGCTCCAATTTATTATTTTGTCACATCACTATCACTTCTGTCACTCAATTATGTCCAGTCTTCTTATTTTTTCTCTCATTTGTCTTTCCCCTGGTTCTGTTCCTCTCCATATTAAAATGATTTTGTCCGCTTTCAAAAAACATCATTTTGCTCTGTACTGTAATTAGTACATGGGTTACTAATTAATACTTCCAGTCGAGTTGCAAATTGTGTTTGATACTGTTGTACTGTTTGAGGTTTGCATTGTGATCCTGGCTGGCAACCTGCTTTCAAATGAGCTGACCTCCTGTCATAATACACCATCAGCTTCTTATAATTTAAAATGTTGCTCCAGCACATGGTGTGTGACAAGGCAAGTGTGATCCATGCTTGCGGCTGCCTATAGAGAAGGGCCCTCGTAAAGGAAAGAGACACTAATTGGCCTTTGAGGCTGGTGAAGGTGAAGAGGTACTGGGAAGGAAAATAAAGAGCCTCCCCTTCAGAACCTATTATTAATGGCTGTTGAGTCAAGAAGCACTGCATAATATTGCTTAGACCTTTCTGAAATATAATTTGGGCCCATAATCAGTATTATATACTGTTTTTACACAAGGCCTGAGTTTCATCAATGCTTTCAACTCACAATGGAAAAAGCTGGCAGAGCACGTTAGCCTATAGTGAGAGGTTTTAGCCTCAGTGCCAAATATCAGAGTGCCGATACTTCAGTGCAATGAACGTCAGTTCAATGCATCTTCAGACTCTGGGCAGAACTTGCTGTTCCAACTGGCGTTGGGTGTCATGGCAGCTGCGAGTGGACAATATGGCAGGAAGGCAAAAGTTGGTTTCATGCCGTTGTGAACCAGTTTGATATCATCCGCTCCAGCTGGCAATGGCGGGCCCCGTTTCCCATCGCCACACATCAGGAACATCATTTTAATACATATAATTATAAACCCTGCTCACCAGAATCATCCCCCCATGCTGGATCATCTGGGCATGTCGGCATGATTCCAGTTCAACGTGTTTCAGAACTGTACATAATGACATGCACCTAGCAAACTGCACTTCATTCGGGACTTCAAGGTTTGTTCGCCTACCTTGCTTTGGGCAGAACTCATGGTCATCAGCTCCAGGCCTCGCAAACAGCACCACATCACTTTTAGAGGGGCTCACGGGCTGGTCTCAGCCTACCAGGCCAGCTGTAAGGCAGGGGTGGCTTTTCACCGGCTGCAGGGCTATGGCTTGTTAGGGGAAGAGGGAGAAAAGGCATCAGGCAAGGGAAGAAGCTGCAGGGCGGGGACTGTACTAGGGGAGAGGGGATGTCCAGGGTGTATGTGGAGCACATTTTGATCTGTGCAAATGGCCTCAAGGTGGTGAGGGCTGAGGAGGCAGTCTCCAGTGGAGTTGAGGCCAGAGGAGATATGAGGGTGTGTGTGAGAGGGTGAGTGGTGATGTCCCTTGAACTGGTAGTGAGTGAGATGCCAGTGACTGTGTGATGGCCTTGTGAGCGTGTGAGATTAGAGTGAAGAGATTGTTTCCTTACCCTGGCAGAACGGATGCGATCATTCACCCTCTTTCTACAAAGCCGACATCTTCTGTGCAGCATTGGCACTGACCACCACTGCCACTGCCTCCCAAGCTGGAGTGAGGAAACTGTATGGTGATTGCTTTGTGGGTGATTCAGAGACCACCTGCCAGTGAGATGGTGTGTTCCCTGTGGCTGCATAATTAATGAGGCAGGAAGTGGATGATATGGCATGAAAAGCTGCCCTTGCGGCTGGCAGCTAAAACGTCCTATTTCCTGCCCCTTACCACACTTACTGCAAACCTGGGATAATTCCACCGTCTGTGTGCTAAATATTCATCAGAGCTCTTCATCAATTCACATTGTCATACTTCATTCTGAGCATATTCTCTGTGAATCACTGAATTTTTAAATTTTTTCTTCGGCATGTCATCCAGTATTCAGATAGTGTTGGCATAAACACGGATTTAGCGTTTGTAAATTGACTGCTTGAAAATACAAGTTTGATCTCAATCTGGCTCCTTAAGGGCTGAGGTGCTGAAGGCAGACACAGCATCCGATGCATCTGAGGTTTCATGGCTGTGTCTCTGAGATGGCCCTGATCATGGAACGCAAGAGAGCTGACCTCGGCCAGGCAGAAGTCAATCTGTGAATGGCGTTTTTAGGATGGTGGAATTGTCAAAAGCAGCTGGGAAGGAAACTCCCTGTTCTGATGAGCAGTGTTCTTGTCACCTAGATGTGAAACATTTCTGCACAAGATAAAAGGAAGGTGTCTCAGTGCAAGGCTTCTTCCCTGTGCTCTATGCAGCCTTCAGGCCACATTGATGGTCCAGCCTCACACTCCCTGGATACATTACTGATGCCTGCACCTCAGCGATACTGGTCATTGATGCCAGAATGTAGTGGGCAGGCACCACAGAGTTCTCTCATACTCTCTGTGTGCTCTCAGCACCTTTAAGGTGGGGCTGGCCCCCATCACACCAGCATCTGTGACCAGTGATGCTGTGCACCAGCTCCTGAAGGGCTGAGGTGCTGAAGGCAGACACAGCATCAGATGCATCTAAAGTTTCATGGCTGTATCACTGAGATGGCCCTGATCATGGAACGCAAGTGAGCTGCCCTAGGCCAGGCAGGAGTCAGACATTCTCAGAGGTAATGTGAAGATCTATGGAGTGTCCTCACTGCATGTTGTCATCATCCTCCTGCAATCGAGTTACTATTAGGGCCTCCACTGCATCTCCATGACAGGGGCATTCTCTCAGAGGGCATTAGTGCTGTGATAAGCCAGACTGGAGTCAAACGTTCACAACTGTGATGTGGGGATCTATGGGGACATCTCACTGCATATCATCATCATCCTCCACAAATCTGGCAGCTGTGAGAGCCTCCCTAGTGCACCTGCTTCGTCTAGCCAGCATGAAACCCCCATCCCCTCATCGTCACTGTCGAGGA